>NW_025814889.1:53032500-54232500 GCF_022079265.1 Lynx rufus
ACGGTTTGTAAGATGTTTGAGAACCTGTTCTTCAGAGTCCAGTCCTTGATTATCCTCTCTTGCTCTACATCAAGGAAGACAAATGGATTTTTTTACTTTTATTTTTAATTCCGGTACCAACTCTGGTTGATTGGAGGTAGATGCTGGGAGAACAATAATGAGAAGGGTTCTGAAGTCACATTTGGGCTTAGCAAGAAAGAACCCTCCAGTAGTTTTGTGAAGCTTTCCCTGGGCACAGAGCTGAGAGTGGTGATGTGTGTTTGCCTCCTCTATATGCTTTCATTTCCTACCACGTCTTCATTATTCACGTGGTGCTGAATATCAGATCTGTACCTCTAGGTGAGTTCACTTTCTTGAATTGTAGATAATGTTTCCATCTCTAGGAAGAGATATCCTAGAGTAACTCAGACTTTGTGTTATCTCAGAATCTACCGCACTGTTTTCATTTGTCAACGTGATGATTTCTGTAATGTTCCCTACTATAGTTAATAGTGCCACCATCATTCCTAAGCTAGAAACCTAAGCTTCATCCTTGCCTCCTTACCTTCCCTTTCACCCTTATATCCAGGTATAAAAATATTCCATCAGTCTTACCTTATAAATGTCTCTGGAATCCTAACTTTCCTCAATCCCATTACCTTCAGTCTCTGTTTTTTCTCATTAAGGTAAGAAAATCTCGGTCCCCTAGCTGGATTTCCATTACTATAGTTTACTTCAATCCTGGTAATCTTTTATACTACAACCATATTTGTCTTTCTAAATCTGACCATGTCATTCTCCTATGGAACCTCCCTTCTTGCATACAATGGGCAATGCAGTCTCTCTAACATATAAAGCCTTTAATGGGTAGACCTTGAACTTCTCCCCAGTGTGATTTTTTCACCCTTCTCCAACTGACACATGCCATTTGTTAAACCCACTGAGCTTCCTGCCACTCTTCTGACTTGCCACACTCCTTCATGATGACGTATCTGCACAAGCTCTACCTTCTGTCTGGGATGTCCTGCTCACGCTGCTCAAAGTTGTACCAGTCTTTTAGTATCCAGTGTAAACATCAGATCCTTCTTCTTGATTCAGTTAATTTCTCCAAAAGAGTCCTTTGATCTCGTGTTTGGGAGTAGTAGAAGTCATCCCTTTGTTTGTAATATGGTACTTCTTGTCCTCCCTCTGCTATGCCTTTTTAGAGCCTTTTTGGTTCACATTCTCCATAGTGGACTTTCTTTCTTTTTCCAAGGTGCATGAGGGGTACTTGCCACAGCCCTCATACCCACTTTCATAGCTATTTGTTGCCTCTAATTCCTATGTTTTTCTTGGATTCTGCAGTGCAGCTGGTCATGGGTCATATTTGTTTTTCTTCTGAATGCCCTCAGCCTTCTCACATCTATTAAGTCATTTCACCATCCATCCATTTGCTTTCCATCTTGTTAAATGTTTTTAACATCTCTCATTTGCTGTTGTATCCATTCTATGCTTGTCCTATGGATTGTATCTTTTTATTAACTATACTAGTGCGGTTTCATTTATTCAGTCTTCTATTTGTCCAGTCTACCATGTTTAGTCAGAACCTGTACAGTGGTTTTCTAACTATGTACTTTGGAATACAATTATTTATCCTTGAGGGGATATGTAAGTATCAGAGACTATCAGCGAATAATTCACATCCTATATTTTTCAGGGCAAGTGGCTTTTGGAATTGTTCCAGTTCTGTCACTCACTATACCTCCACATGCACACTGTCAGTGAGTCACATCAACCTACTTGTAGTTTGCTGTTTCAGTACACTTTTCTGAGGGTGACTGTTAATAATCTTCTCTAGCTTGGAATTCCCTTCATCCTGGCTAAAATCTCTCAATGTTTAAAATTTGGTTCAAGTACGCTTTGTTTTGGAAATGTTTCCCTATTCAAACCAGGGGTGAAACTCATATTCTATCTATTTATTCTCCATCTAAATGCCTCTGCTGGGCTTCCATAATGTCTTTTGCTTTCTTGATTACAATATTTATCAGTGCACCATAATATTTGATTTTCTTGCCTAGTCTATAAACTAGACTGAGCTCTTTGAGGACAGGGTCTGTGTTTATTTATGCCCTGTCTCCATCCCTGTACCACAAATTAGGCACTCAATACCTGTTTGTTTGAATTAATGATGGCAAGAAACCCCACTCTTAGAAGTGATCTATTTTCCTTATTTTGGGAAGTTTGCCTTACCAGGGGTGCTTTTTTCACAGTTGTAGCTACTCTATGGACTCTAGTGATCAGGAAACAATATGCAAAGAATACATGTATATGTGAAACATGGTGGTTATCAAGGGTCAAGTGCATGTGCATGTGTGAGTTATTGTGGCACAGGGCAGCTTGATGAGCCTTGCAAGCACACTTTAGAAATTCTCCATTCCATATACTGCAGGTGAAATACGTTTTATGTTGAAGCAAGTGGCTAATTATTGAGATGTGGTTGATTTGATTATTAAAGCAATGTCTTCTTGTTCAATCTCTGTTGATGATGCAAATGGAAAACACAGCTAAAAATATCACAAATTATCTGAACAAGTGAGTCCAAAAAAAAAAAACCCAAAAAACCAAAAAACAAAAAACCCAAGCAATTAGCTTGAACAGCTGGAAGCTGTTTTGCCAGGATTTGTATTTATCAACATTTGAGTAATATCGCTTCACTATTTATTTATTTATTTATTTATTTATTTATTTATTTATTTTTTACTGAGGGTAATATCATTGCTCAAATCCTTGAGGAGGAATATTTCCTTATGCTAGAGATTTTCTAAGCATTTCCTTCCTCCCTTCTTCTTCTTCCTCATGTCTTTAATCATATACTTAGAAATCTATAATATGGAATGTCAAATAATTTCAAGGACCCAGGAGAGAAAACAGGGAGGCAATATAGTAAGTCATATAAAGCACAAGCTCTGGGCTTAGATTGCCTGTTTGAGTCCCAAATTGAGTGGTGACCTTTGGAAAATTACTTAAGTTCTGTGTATCTCATTTGTGAAATGGGTTGTAAAGATATAGCTTGGTGTTGTTGTAGGATTAAATGAGTTAATGCCTGTAAATTTCTTGAGAAATGCTTAGCATATCCTAAGCAGTCAATTATTGCTATTATTCTCATACACTCTTGAGGCCAAATATGTGTTAATCTTTTTTCCAGGCATAATGCTAAACTTCATTTCCCTCCCTTGTACAGCAGAAATCGTGCTGACCTATATCAGTAACATAAAGAACTAGTGCCCCATATGTGCTTTAATGCCTCTTAGTGCTTGTAATCCTTATCTCCATTTTATTTGTTCGCTGTATTTAAGAGTCTCTTATGTTTTGTCCCCCTCCCTGATTTTATATTGTTTTTGCTTCCCTTCCCTTATGTTCATCTGTCGTGTATCTTAAAGTCCTCATATAAGTGAAGTCATATGGTATTTGTCTTTCTCTAACTAATTTTGCTTAGCATAATACCCTCTAGTTCCATCCACGTAGTTGCAAATGGCAAGATTTCATTCTTTTTGATTGCTGAGTAATACTCCATTACAGACACAGACACACACACACACACACACACACACACACCACATCTTTTTTATCCATTCATCCATCGATGGACATTTGGGCTCTTTCCATACTTTGGCTATTGTGGATAGTGCTGCTATAAACATTGGGGTGCATGTGTCCCTTTGAAACAGCATACCTGTATACCTTGGATAAGTACCTAGTAGTGCAATTGCTGGGTCGTAGGGTAGTTCTAGTTTTAATTTTTTGAGGAGACTCCATACTGTTTTCTAGAGTGGCTGCACCAGTTTGCATTCCCACCAGCAGTGCAAATGAGATACTCTTTCTCCACATCCTTGTCAACATCTGTCATTGCCTGAGTTGTTCATGTTACCCATTCTGATAGGTGTGAGGTGGTATCTTGTTGTCATTTTGATTTGTATTTCCTGGATGATGAGTGATGTTGAGCATTTTTTCACGTGTCGGTTGGCCATCTGGATGTCTTCTTTGGAGAAGTGTCTATTCGTGTCTTTTGCCCATTTCTTCACTGGATTATTTGTTTTTTGGGTGTTGAGTTTGATAAGTTCTTTATAGATTTTGGATACTAACCCTTTATCTGATACATCGTTTGCAAATATCTTCTCCCATTCTGTCGGTTGTCTTTTAGTTTTGCTGATTGTTTCCTTCGCTGTGCAGAAGGTTTTTATTTTGATGAGGTCCCAATTGTTCACTTTTGCTTTTGTTTCCCTTGCCTCTGGAAACGTGTTGAGTAAGAAGTTGCTGCAGCCAAAGTCAAAGAGGTTTTTTGCCTGCTTTCTCCTCGAGGATTTTGACGGCTTCCTGTCTTACATTTAGGTCTTTCATCCATTTTGAGTTTATTTTTGTATGTGGTGTAAGAAAGTATGCTGACTTTCATATATTTCAATGAAAGAAAATTTCAGCCCCATCTTGATGAATTTGATAAATTCCAAGAGTTCAGAGTAAAAATTAGTGTTTATGTATGCTTCTGAATAAACATACCTATACTTGTTAAAAAGCCACAACCTGTGGAGACTTCTTTGTTTGTAGATGAAAACACTGAGCTCCTATTATTTGTAAAAATATACTGTACAAAAACAAGCAACTAAAGCTGGTATTCCAGAAGGAACCATTCAGGTGTCAGAGAGGCTGGTAAAATCTATATTAATGGATCAACTCAATGAACAAACACTTTAACAGGATAAGTCAATTAGGGAAACGTGATATGATTAACGTATGAAAAAATTTTTTCTGAATGAAATTACCAGGTCTGTTATGGGTAAAGGTAAAGTTTGAATTCCTCACGAAGACTTTCAGAAACAATTTGGAAATATTTTAAAATTCAGCTATCATAATAGCCACTGTAGAACTGGAAAAATGTTTTGTACTGTAGAGAGAACTGGCTTGCACTTCGAAGGTAAATAGTAGGGGGAAACAGGGGCGCCTGGGTGGCTCAGTCGGTTGGGCAGCTGACTTCGGCTTGGGTCATGATCTTGCGGTCCGTGAGTTCGAGCCCCGTGTCGGGCCCTGTGCTGACAGCTCAGAGCCTGGAGCCTGTTTCAGATTCTGTGTCTCCCTCTCTCTGACCCTCCCCCGTTCATGCTCTGTCTCTCTCTCAAAAATAAATAAACGTTAAAAAAAAATTAAAAAAAAATAGTAGGGGGAAACAGACACTTCTTTAGGTAAAGAAAATTAATAGTGTTATATGCTAAGATTTGGAGGAAGGGAGTGAAAAGATGTACATACCAAGAAGCAGAGAAATGTAAGTCCATTTCCAAAAGCCATCTCCGGTTGAGCTAAGCGTAAGTAGGACAGCAAGCTGCCAAGGGAGTTTGCAAGTACTCATGCGTTGTCTGTATTCCTGAGGGGTAGGAAGTGGAGTGCTCCGGGGGTATTGCTCCGTGATCATTAGGGAGGCTAAGAATCAGATAGCCTTAGGGAAGGCTCCCTCCTCAATCAGTGGCCGTTGGAAATGTGTCACTGTTTCAAACAGTAAAATCCACCTTAGCTTAACTGTGCAGGAAAGAAGCTTATTAAAATATATTTGGCTCATCAAAGAATCTCCAACAGACTGGACATGTCTGGTTCAGACACTGAACAACTGGAAATAACGCCCCCAACAGACCTTAGTGGCTACTTTAGCAAAGGCACCAGTGCTACCACCACTTAGTACAGACACTGCAGTTTGTCCTGGACATTTCAACTTCACTGATGATACTGGACCGGACCCTGGAAGTTCTGGGACTTCTGACCCCAGAAAGCCAGATATGTCTGCTGCCACGCTTACTGAAGGATGCATTACATCTGCATCTACTTTCTCATGTCACCAGCTTCCCAGACTGAAGTCTTGTGTGGGTGGATCACATACTTTTACTCAGCTGCGAAAGCTAGATTGGCGTTCTGGCTCAATGTTGAAGAGACATTTAAGAATGTGTGAAAACGTTCAGACAGAAAAAAGAGTGTACAAAAGATGCTGGATTGCCACAAACATGACAGACATTCACCAAACCCCCAAAAGCAATAGAGGGGTGTTAATAACTTTGTATACCGATCATTTAAGTAATGCCGTTTTGTATCGGTTAACTATATTAATAAAATACTGAAGTATGAATATGTGCTCTTAGAGTGGGACAGAAGACGATCAAAGCTAGAAAAATGGCCAGACTATTCGCTTGCTCCTTAAATCCCAATATACTGGAATAACAGTAAAACTTCAAAAACACTTTGAGGGCCACTAAAAGATGAATATGAACATATAGTTTACAGTATTGAACTTGTAACTCTCATTTGGATAAACTTGACAGTTTACTCTTCATTGAACCATATGCATAATGCTACCATAAGAATTATAACCCTGTATTCTGCATATTTTCCCCCATATCTCTCTCTAACCCATATTATACATTACTTTGTACTAGTACATGGTACAAAATAAAACATTTGCTGAATAAAATAATGGTAGCAACTTGCAAACAGGGATGTCTGGGGTATGCTCGTAACTTTTTGGAGACAGATATCATTATGAGCAATGTTCTTCCCAAACATATCCTTTGGTGCTACAGTTGGTGGGAGACAGCTGTAGACGGGACAGCGAATTGGCCATGGATAGGAGCAAGGCAAAGTGAGGGCAACGACACAGTGTGTAGGATGTAGGTGAAGGAGAGGTTGGCATATCTAGTCTGGCCAAGAGAAAGTCTCAGTCCTTGGTTTGGTTTTGCCTTTGATTAAATGAATGGTTATTTAAGACTAGGGTAAAGTTGACATGTTTACCTGAATCTAGACAATTTTAGTTATGCCGTAGCTAAGAATGCAGTCGAACACTTGATATAGGACATTCTCAAATTTGTGGTAAAAGTGTTTTGATTGATTCAGAGCATGTTACGTGTTCCAATCTGTAGCATGCAAAAACACACTGACTACCTATTATCCCTTGGGGAAATGATTGAAGTGATTGTTTTAATTTAATATTTTGGGGTATTAAAGACATTCTTTTTAAATAAAAGGAAGCATTCTGTTTCTAACTCAGACTTTGTTACAACCGATGAAATGAATCCTCTAGATTAGAGCATTATAGGATAGATTATTATGGTTTTATTAAAAACACTTGCTACCAAAATGGACTGTTAAAAGGGCCTATCTCTTGAGATTACACAGATCTCCAACTTAATTGTATTTGTACTTAATTTCACATAGTGGAATATGATTTATCATAGGATTGATGCCTAAAAGATTCCCAAAGAAAGCTACTGAGTTTTTATTATTATGTTTTATTAAAAAAATTTTAAATGTTTATTTTTGAGAGAGAGAGAGAGGGAGAGAGAGAGAGAAAGCATGAGTGGGGGAGGGTCAGAGAGAGAGGGAGACACAGAATCCGAAGCAGGCTCCAGGCTCTATGCTGTTGGCACAGAGCCTGATGCGGGGCTCAAACCCATGAACTGTGAGATCATGACCTGAACCGAAGTTGGACGCTTAACCAACTAAGCTACCCAGGTGCCCTAAAAGCTACTGAATTTTAAGATAACAGTTAAAGTTCCTGCTCAATATATTTCATGAGGTATTTTATATAAGAATTTGAATGATACTAAATTCCTGTTTAGTTATAGCTCCAGGAAAAAAGAACTGTGCATAATGTGTTTTCTGTTGATAGAAATTGGAACTTCCTACTCTATTTTTGCCTTAACTTCCAGAAAACTAAGAGCCAGATAAATTGCCCAAGTGCTAATCCTTGATCAACTGAGGTGCCTGGGAGCACTGAAGCCAATGACCCAGTCAAAGCATGTCCTAGTTTATTGCTGTGTTTCAACTCGCATTGTGTTACTTTAAACAAAATTATTTTTTTGTGTGAAAACCCAAATGTGTATTCATTGCAGAAAATATAGAAAAGCATACGATGGAAAAAGTCAATAATTTCTAATACAGGTATAACTACTTATTACATGTTCTTCAGTGTCTTTTTATATGTGTGTTATTGACTGTGGATTTACCAAATATGCTTATTCACAAATATTGCCTTAATTAGGATCATATCTATCATATTTCTTATAAATACTTTTCCCATCAATATGTATCAACATATATTAATACATCAAAATATACCTAAGGTATTTTCTCAAATCATAAACTCTTTTTCTAAAACCTGATTTTTCTTGGCTGCATAGTATGCAATTGTAATGAGACAAACATTAATTTTAATTTTATTAATTTAGTATAGGTAGACATATTGCTTCCATTATGTGTTGTAATTAACTTCAATAAGTCAATTAACTATAACTTATAAATAGTTATAACTATAACTTTAATAAGTTAATCAACTATAGTAAGAGTTATAAATTATTCTGCATTCATTTTAGAAATGGGATTATTGGATGAAAGGGTATGGATATTTGTATATTCTTAAGGATATATCTTTGTATCATCTATATCTATGTCTTTATATCTAAATTTAAATGTTGAATCACTTTTCCACTTGCTGCTTATGTAGGTAGTCTGTTTTGTTTCCTCATGCTCTTAAATATTTTTGTTTTTTTATTTTTAATTTTTTTAAGTTTTTATTTATTTTTGAGAGAGAGAGAGAGTGAGAGAGCCCAAGCAGGGGAGAGGCTGAAAGAGAGGGGGACAGAAGATCTGGAGCGGGCTCTGCTTGGACAACAGAGAGCCTGATGTAGGGTTCAAACTCATGAACCATGAGATCATGACCTGAGCTGAAGGCAGATGCTTAACCGACTGAGCCACCCAGGCACCCCTGTTTCTCATGCTCTTAGTAATTAAATTCTCAACAGCACTAAATGGTGAATTATAGTATCTTGTTTAAATTGAAAATTCTTTGATTACTAGTGTATTGGCCACATATATTTTTATTTTTACCATTGTGATGAATTATTCTGTATTCTTTCACGTTGTTTCAATCTGCAACCCTAATGACTGGACTCAGGGTTACAAGTGAGTTCTAGTCTTGGGTCTGCTAACTAACTGTGGGAACTTGATAAAATATAACCTTTTGGGGTTTCTGTTTTTTCATCTAGATAATCTCAAATATATTTTGGTACCGATAAATGAGTTTGATATATTCAAAAAACAAAGGTTTCATTGGTGTCACTCAAGTTTTTCCACTCCTTGTTGACATCTCCTGGTCTAGAGAGAGCGGTCTACTTTGGGCACCTGTTCATTGGCATTTCTTGCTGTGTGTGGCAGTGTCAGCCATTTGGCTAATAGATGAATTCCATCAACAGAGTCTGTGATATTTCTGGCAGACACCAGCATTGTGCTTCATTGGGTTATGTCAATCTATAGTTTATGGTTTAGGGTTTACTAGTATATTATTGACAAGCTCTACTGCAGTTTTAGTCTTAGGGTAAACATTACTCAAGTGCAGAAACCTCATAGCTGTTTACTAATGAAAAATTGCATCAATGATTTCAATTTATAAAATAGCCTGCCTTTCTCAGAGGGCATCTTGAAAAACAAATGAAATAATACATGAGAGAATATTTTGTTATGGAGTGTGATACAGATCTAAGTTGCTTCTGGTCTGATATTGATCTGTGATGGTTTTGAATGTTGAGTAAGTATGAGGAATGGTATGCTTTACATGAAGTAATTTCCTCCAGGTTGTCTATTATCATTAGCTTGGTGTAAACTCGTGAGTGGTTTCCTGCACTCTGATGGATGCAGTCCATCATTTGGGGCTCTGTCATTCGTACTTTTGGCAAGTGCTAGTTTGGTGGAGACTGGCAAAGTGACCTAAAGACTTTGTCAGAGAACAAATGCAGTATGTGAGCCTCAGACAGCTGCATTCTTACATCCTGGTACCAGTGATGAAACATGTGTGAAGATATGTCACTGACACTAACTTTGATCATTAAATAGTTTTAATCCAGAATACAGACTGTGTGTAATCTGTAGTGTAGCTTACTTACACTCATTCATAGCTGTACATGGAGGAAGTAGTGTGGTTGATACCATCTTTCAGCAAAAGAACAGTGAGTATATTGTGTTTTTTTCCATATGTACTTTGTTTATGTCCCTGACTAAATTCACTTAAAATATACTAGTTACTTGATACAGTATTTTAATAATTGGTCTTTCCCAAACAACCTCACAGCATGGCATCATGAGACCTTTATAAACACCTTTAGTGTCCCAAATTAGTGAATTGTCATGAGATGATCTTCATGATACAGGTAAGGCAGAAAATTAAGAGGCATGCCAAGGATGCTAACCAGTGTGTTAGTTCATCTCTTGGCTTCTTGGCAATACTGAATCTCATTTATGTAGAATGATTGTTTTCTTCTGGTTAAATGCTTTATGCATAGGAAGTTTGGTGTACTTTTTTGGATAAAAAGTATTCCAGTCACGTCATACAGATCCTTAGGTAATTTCAGGTTTGTGCTAAGCAGTTATCCAACATTTTAGGCAATGGAATAGGTTTTCCTGGGTTCTTACACCATTATTGGTGTAAGTAATTGGGATGTTGCATTTTTATGTGAGACATTCTCTGAGCAGCTCCATTGCTATAAAGGGTTGCCTTAAAAGAGAATATGTTCTGAAGGAGATTTTGAGAGGATTAAGAGGAATAAGAATGAATTTGGAGGCCCTGATGTTAATATCACAGTACCTCGTGAAGGAAAGAGTTGGTAAGTGCTTAATTCTGGCCCTCATCTGCCCACTGATGCCAGGGTGCAAGCATGAAATGATGGTTATATCAGACAGATGACTTCATCTTAACTGTGTTTTGTTTTTTCCTTATTTGAAGCCTGTTAATAAGCTTCCTCCTTTGTTGCTGTCAAACTGATGAAACTTTTGACAATTGACACTATATCCTACTGCATAAACATTCCAGATATTCTAGCTTTCTTAAAAGCTCTTAAGGAAAGACTGTCTGCTTACTTTCTAACCTAAGCTTATAGCTTCTTGATGTGGTCAATATTGTAGGTCATGATGAAAGTAAGTAGTTAGGTAATTCAGGAATAATACTTTGTTCATATATTTTGTGTATTTTGGGCTTTAGGACAAATGATTTTTCTCTTTAGGCTCTATATATCATGTTATAGAAAGTTCAGAGCTTTCATGAAGCAGATGTAGAGTCAAGTTTTAGCAGTTATTTGTGGAGTAAGTTTTTTATTGTATCGTTAGAAAGACATGTTTAGACAACTTAAGCCAGCAGATGGCACTCTTACCTTTGTGCGTATGTGAATTGCTGTTTGGGCTTATGGAGACACAGAGCTTGATCTCAGAAAATGTTGAGGATTGCATTTCCCTATTTTTATTCGAATACAGTTTTATAACAAAGCAATAAAGTTATTTTTACTGTTATGGAGAAAAGTGGATGAATGGGCAAAATCATTTCTATACATAGGCCGTTTAATTATTTGTTAGCACGTGAAATGATTTAAGATCCATATGGATGAAAAATGTACTTCCTCCAAGTGCAAGTTCTGTATTGTATCAGTGTCTTTTCTTCCTTTATTTATAACTCACAATCTTAATCTGATAAATCCAGCTGGGTGGACAATAGAGTGAGAACAATTTCTCTCTTTTCCTTTGTCTTTGGGATTTCATAATATCTTGGAATCAATTTTAGTGCTACCAGGAATCTTAGGGATCATCTCGTTGAATACACAACTTTTAGGTGAGGAACCGTGGCCCACAGAGGTTAAATAATTTGTCCAATCTGAAGTTAGAAATACTTTCTTTTTTAAAAATCTTATTTAAATTCAAGTTAACATGTAGTGTAATAATGGTTTTAGGAGTAGAATTTAGTGGTTCATCACTTACATATAATACCCAGTGCTCATCCCAACAAGTGCCCTCCTTAATGCCCATCACACATTTAGCTCATCCCCCCACTCATACCCCTCCAACAGCCCTCAGTTTGTTCTCTGTATTTAAGAGTCTCTTATGTTTTGTCCCCCTCCCTGTTTTTATATTATTTTTTCTTCCCTTCCTTTATGTTCATTTGTTTTGTATCTTAAATTCCACATATGAGTGAAGTCATACGGTATTTGTCTTTCTCTGACTGACTTATTTCGCTTAGCATAATACACTCTAGTTTTATCAGATTGCTGCAAATGGCAAGATTTTATTTAAAAAAAATTTTTAATGTTTATTTATTTTTGAGAGAGACAGAGTGTGAGTGGGGAAGGGGCAAAGAGAGAAGGAGGCACAGAATCTGAAACAGGCTCCAGGCTCTGAGCTGTCAGCACAGAGCCTGATGTGTAGCTTGAACTCATGAAGTGCGAGATCATGACCTGAGCTGATGTTAGACTCTTAACCGACTGAGCCACCCAGGTGCCCCAAGATTTCATTATTTTTGATAGCTGAGTAATATTCCATTGTGTGTGTGTATGTATGTACATATATATACACACATACACACACACACACACCACATCTTCTTTATCCATTCATCAGTCGGTGGACATTTGGGCTCTTTCCATACTTTGGCTATTGTTGATAGTGCTGCTATAAATGTTGGGGTACATGTGCCCCTATTAATCAGCACTCCTGTATTCTTTGGATAAGTACATAGTAGTGCAATTGTTGGGTCATAGGGTAGTTTTATTTTTAATATTTTGAGGAACCTCCATACTGTTTTCCAGATTGGCTGCACCAATTTGCATTCCCACCAGCAGTGCAAAAGAGATCCTCTTTCTCTGCATGCTTGCCAACATCTGTCATTGCTTGAGTTGTTAATTTTAAGAAGTGCTCCTGCTTCTCAAGGTGCTGTGAGAGGCCAGTATGCAGGTATCTTCTGCTCCTGGCTTCCCACCTGCAATGGACACCATCACCCCCAGCTTTCAGTCCTGGGACATCCAACTCTCTTCAGGGTCCCTTGGGGCAAAACCCTTCAAGCCCTCTACCTCTGAGCACATAGAGCCTAATCTACCCCAGTGGGTCTGAACCAAAACTGGTTACTTCTCTTCCCAGGGCATGGAGAACACAAAGGTATATCTGGGGGAGGAGAAAAAAAAATTTTTTTATTCTTTTGGCCGATGAATGTTGGGCAAGAAAGACAAATTTTAGTTTTTCAGTAATACGGTGTATTTCATAGGGCCACACTTTATTCTAACCAAACATTTTAGGATTGGTGGCAATACTTGAAGAGGTGAAAAGAAAATTCAAATTCACAGCGGCTGCTGCTTCTAGTTTAGACTATCCAGGTCCTCAAGCACCTGCTGGGTGAAAAATAGGTTGAGTTTAAGTGGAACAACTGAATTAAGACTGGAGTGTATGGGGAAATAAAGATTAGTTGTTTTTCCCAGAGGAGTGGGCCTCTTCTACTCTGCAGCTGAAAAGGATTACTGCCGCTTAATGGTTCTATTGCCCAACTTGATTTCTTCTCAGAAGCTCTGAGCTTCCTATAAAATGGAATTCACACTTACTGCCTACTTACTCCTTAGGGAGAATTGAGAATTCCCTAGGTTAATTTATGCTAAGTGCTTTTTTTTCCTAGTCAATAATAATACCAATCAGAGTTCTTAAGATGTCATGTGGACCACTGAGCACACCTGTAACTCCCCTCCACTTTTTAAAGTTGTTCTTGATATATCTCCTATACCAGGATCTGAGATAATTGTCCACTACCAGAAAACTTTCCAGTGAGGCAGAGGAAAAAAAAATGATTTTGATACCCACCTACCTCTCCAAATGTTGGTGTAACAGCTGAACCTTGGGGCTGTGTGTACCTCATCTTTTCCATCAGTCTTGGTGTCTGTGTCTGGGTATATTGCAGTGGGTTCATGTGAGCTTCTGAGAGCTGATTGTGTGCCTCTGTTTCCAACATGGTGGTGGGGGCGTCATGGTGGTAGCTTGAAATCAGTCACTTTAGGAATATTTAAAAGGAGAGATGGGGGCACTTGGATGGCTCAGTCGGGTAAGTGTCCAACTTTGTCTAGCTAGGGTCATGATCTCACAGTTTGTGAGTTTGAGATTCTGATTCTGTGTCTCCCTGTCTCTCTGCCCCTCCCCTGCTCATTCTCTCTCTCTCAAAAATAAATAAACAGTATTTTTTTTTTAAAAAAAGGAGGGATGGGGGCGCCTGGGTGGCTCAGTCAGTTAAGCGTCCGACTTCAGCTGAGGTCACGATCTCGCGGTCCGTGAGTTTGAGCCCCACGTGGGGCTCTGGGCTGATGGCTTGGAGCCTGCTTCGGATTCTGTGTCTCCCTCTCTCTCTGCCCCTCCCCCGTTCATGCTCTGTCTCTCTCTGTCTCAAAAATAAATAAACTTAAAAAAAAAAGGAGGGATGAAGACTACAAATGATAGCTGACTGATAACATTTATCAACACATTACTACCTAAAAACCACATTTGGAACCAGTTTATGAGATAATTTATTTTTAAAAAATGCATAGGAGGAACCTAGAGGTTTTTCACTTCACACTTACGTGAAAAGAGTGTCTATAGAGATTCTGGGTGATTTGTAATGGGACGACTATTCATTTCCTCCCCTTCAGTGTACATTGACCACAATTGAAAATGCCACCACTGTGTTTGTTTAATACAAGTTAATTGTGTGCCAATGACAACAAGTCTTTAGAGTGTGCCACAAGTTCACTCTCTAAAAAGAAAAATATAAGAAAGTAAGCAAGAAAATCTTTTGAATCAATGTTTTAAAAAGGTGTGTTGAGAGAAAATAAGAACCATTTGGATTTTATTGCAGGAAACCTCTGGTTTTAGGAAGAGCTATTTGTACCTTAATTTTTATCATCCCCACTCCCACCTTCCTTCCCCTCAGCTGTGTCCAGGTATGTCGTGTTCAACCCAAAGTACTTTGACAGTTATCACAGATTTTCAAGAATCTTGTGCTAAGCCTCAGGGGACCCAGGGTGGATTAAATGGAATGATGAATTAGTGGCTGCAAAGTATTGTGCTATTGAAAAAAAACAATTCCCCTCTTCTAAATACCACCACCTCCACAAACAAAAACAATCCTGTGCTTGACTCCGTAATGTCTTTATTTTCATTAGACACTATTTTATTTTATTGTCAAGTGTGTCTTTATTTTCATTAGAACCATGGTGAAGGCAAAGAAATTATTTTCTGTATAGTGCTATCATATTTCACAGCAGGATTGCTAGACAATATATATAGATATTTTAGTCAGGAATTCTGTTAAGTTTCCAAGAAGCTCAGGTATCAAATACTGTTTGGCGGCGGAGGGGGGAAGGCCTCCATGGGAAGTTAAATAAAATGGTAGAAGGCCTTTCATTGCCTTGCATGATTATTAATGTTCACACTTCAGGGACTCTAAGCTACGGAGCCGTGGATTCACCAAGCAGTGTCCCCAAGACCCTGAAGTCATCCATATAGTTTTCTAACTTTAGAAATAACCTTATGTTGGCTTCATGCAAATATCTCAGGATCCAGTGTGAACCACAGGTACCCTGGAGCCCTGAGCCTCCAACCAGAGCCCAGACGGCGCTCTACAGATGTCCTCCTCCACACGTGTCTGGCTCCACCCCTCTATCATCACTCCAGGGACAGAGTTTGATTAGAGTACCAGAAGCTTATCATGAAGGTTATCCTTGATAGTCTTTTTATGTCTTCTCTCCCTAAAATGGTTATCAAGAAGTTATCCTTCATTTCTTATACCTTATTAGGACTGAAATTGTGGGTATTTGAGGTTAGAGTCACATCAGTGCTTGGGTTTTCCTGTGAGCCTGAGCATGTCAGATCTTAAAGTTCATGGATGTAGGCACACATGATCCTTAAGCCAATGTAATTCTCTAATCTACCTAACCCAATACAATATAATAGAAATGCTTATTTAACATGCTTATTTAATATGATTATTTAACAGACATCTATTGAGACCAAAAATACATCTATAAAATGAATCAAGACATATTTGAAACAGCAAAGAAACCATAAATAATAATACCTACCATTTACTGTTTTTTCCTGTGCCAGGAACTGTGTTGAGGGCTTTTAAGAAATTACTCACAGAGAAAATCTAGAACCACACAGCTTAAAAGTTTTAGAGCCAGGTTATGAGCATAACTGGTTTGAGTATGTGGGCTTACCCCTCTGCAATCCATCTATCACATTGTATAAAATGGTATAAATGGGCACCAAGGGGATAGCTGCAGAGTGATTGGAGAAGGGAAGACTTTCTTGAAAGACATAAATTTGGAGCCAATTTTTGACATATGTTCTGTGGCTTAATGCCACTGATATATTAACAACTTAAAGTGCACAGATTTACAAATTTGAAGATCATTTAAAATTTTGGAAGGAGCAAATGGTACATGTACTAACTTAAATTTATAGGCACAAAAAATTTATCACCGTTTCCCACCCCTCTATTTCTACAATCCATCATAACACCACTGCCAGAATTTTCATGAACTGTTATTTCAGCTCAAATGCCTTTCCTCCATCACCATCCCAAGCTTTGATCCACAATTCATATTAGTGACCTTTTTTTGCTGTTGGTCAACAGAATACTTTTCATGATCTTAGCCCTTGTAATGGTGTCTGGCTTATCATAGATTCTTAGACATACTGGCTGAATGAATTCTAGTGAGAAGAGTATCTCATTTTTGTCTTAAATTCTCTTTCTTGTTTTCAAAGCCACATTATTCTTACTAACCAGACTTTCTCATTACAAACTCCCTCCTTGGGCTGTTTTGGTGTCTCAGTCAATTAAGCATTCGACTTCAGCTCAGGTCATGATCTCACGATTCGTGAGTTCAAGCCCCACATCTGGCTCTGTGCTGACAGCTCAGAGCCTGGAGCCAGCTTCAGATTCTGTGTCTCCCTCTCTCTCTGGCCCTCCCCCACTCATTCTCTCTCTCTCTCTCTCTCTCTCTCTCTCTCTCTCTCTGTCTCTCTCAACAATAAACAAACATTAAAAAACAAAACAAAACTCCCTCTAGTCTTCTCCTTGCAAAGAGGGAAAAATACATAACATTGAGCTCTTAATGAGAATGAGAAGGGTAGGAGAACCTTTCCAAGATTTTTGCTATAATACAAATTCAATTCCAAGACAGGAGACCAAAGCCTCTTGAAAGATAAAAAGTTCAATTCATACAGAAAGGCTTCCTGATTCTCGTTTGTGTGTAAGTGGTACATGTTAGAAGGTTGTTCTATCATTAGCTGCCAGATAGAATCTGTTGACGATTTGACTCTGGGACCGTTCAATGGAATGCCTGTACAAGTGGTCAGGAATAAGCTAACTGCTTCTTTAGACTGGACAAACATTTCTTTTTGGACTACACTCATGCCTTTCCCAATGGGACATTGTCACATAATGTTTGCACAAGTGCTTCCTATTTGTAACTTTGCCAGGACTGTGTCCTGTGCGATTCTGCTTGTGTACCCAAGACGCCCCCAGTTGCCAATATTCAGACATCATTAATGACCTTACTAACGCCATTTGATAAAACATTTACATCATTGCTTGCCTTGTATCTTATTTTTGAGACATATTGGAATGTCTGTACTACATTTCCCCACTTCTTTCACTTACCACATATTTGCTTGATGGGGTGGTTTTGAGTCGTTATGTTCTGGTACTTTTAATTCCCTTTTGGCTAGAACCTAAGTGTTTGGTTTGCAGGTCATGAGCCTTGCACCTTGGCAAGAAAAACACTGGTAAAGGCACAATAATGAGGAGTATTGCTTATTAAGAGGTCTCAAGTAGTTCATCTCCCTGCCGTACTGTTACTTAGGGAAAAGTTCCTTTTCTTCTCTGTACTTCTATAAAATGAAGAGTCAGTTTGACCTGAAGGGTATCTGCAACTGGTGTCCTGTCTTGTACCATTTCTACATAATTTCATTTCCACAGTGGTTCTCTTCCATAGGTTCTGAGTTGCCTATCCTCTGGGATTATTTACTTTTTTTTTTTTAAGTTTATTTATTTTGAGAGACAGAGACAGAGACATGTGAGTGGGGGAGTGGCAGAGAGAGAGAATCCCAAGCAGGCTCCTCACTGCCAGCACATGGCCCAATGTGGTGCTCTAACCCATGAAGCCATGAGATCATGACCTGAGCTGAAACCTAGAGTTGGAACCTTACCAACTGAGCCACCCAGGCTCCCCTGGAATAACTTCCTTTCTTAATAGAAATAGCTTCTGCCTTAGATCATTGTCACCTCATGGTCCCCTGATACTGACTTAAAAAATCTGTTTAGGGGCGCCTGGGTGGCTCAGTCGGTTAAGCGTCCGACTTCAGCTCAGGTCACTATCTCGCGGTCTGTGAGTTCGAGCCCCGCCTCAGGCTCTGGGCTGATGGCTCAGAGCCTGGAGCCTGCTTCCGATTCTGTGTCTCCCTCTCTCTCTGACCCTCCCCCGTTCATGCTCTGTCTCTCTCTGTCTCAAAAATAAATTAAAAAAACGTTAAAAAAATTAAAAAAAATCTGTTTAGATTCCTGAATGGCAACTTTTATCTTGACTTCTGGGCTATATGGTCCTTAACATTGGACTTAATGGACCTCCTGTTTTATCTTGGTGTAGTGCATTTATGTCTGACCTATCTTAGAAATTCCTGTGAGAATATTGATCTGGGATTGGTAAAAGGGATTTTGTCCTTAGTGCTTCACTCAGGGGTTAGGCTCTTCCTCTTGTTCTGTTTGCTGTGATCATTCTTTATTAAGTAGCCAGCAAAAACAACATTAATTCACTTTATTTACTGTTGAATGTCTAATATACACATGTACCATTTGGACATTTAAAGAGATATATACTGTGCAGCTGTATCCACTACAGTATCTATTTCTTGGTTACCTTCTAAATATCCCCATCCTCAGCCTTATGGGTGCATCCTAATTACTCTGAAGTGGTGTTTCTCATCCCTGGCTACGTTTATTTTAATCATCCGAGGTGTTCCTAAAAAAATGTTCCAGTCCCACCCAGATATAAGTGAATTAGAGTCTCTGAAAGTGGGAACTTGGAGTTTTAAAAATTGCTTCCTAAGTGTTTCTAAAGTACAGCTGTGATGGAGAACCATAGTCTCAGCCAATCAATGTGTTATGACAATTTCCCTGGTGGCTGTTATTGGTGAACTTCTTGTGAGAAGGAGAATATTCAACCTTAAAGGCAAAGTGAATGAGGAAATATGTGGCCCCAGTTACTTATGGCTATCATTTCTTGACCAGTCTTAGGATGAAGGTGATGCTCTGGATAATAAAACAGAGAAAGTGATCTTTGATGACATCTTTGAGCTATTGAATTAATTAATCCTGAAGCGTGCCTTACCTTTGGACTCCTGTTATGTGAGAAAATAAACTTCCAAGTCGAGGAACTGGTATTAGAGAGATTTAATGATTCATGGAAGAAATGAAAACCCAAGCCTTGAGGTTCAGTGTTCTTCCTGTACATTCTATGAAGTTACCCTCTCAAGAAATTGGTGAATATAGAAGAGATGAGAAAACAGTACCTGCTCCCAAGAAAATCACAGTATTTTTGAGGGAGATAAACCACATTATAGAAATCTAACCAAATGATCATTGTAACAAATGCCAGCAACATGTTCAAGTTTACAAAGACTTTCAACATCTATTGCCTCTTTTTATCTTCTCGATAAACTCTTAGGCAAGGATGTTATTATACCTACTTTACAACTGAAGAGATTGAGTCTCAGAGAAGATGTACTATTTGCCCAAGATGATCCAGTTGGTAACTGAGCTAAGAACTGAACCCAGATCTCACAGCCTCTTGCTGTTAATGACCTTTATGTTTTGGAATTCCATTAGCTCTTCCTTACCTGGATATAGAGACACAAGGATTCAGAAGAAAGTAATGCTGTACTGTTCTCAGCTGCGATAGTGACTTGGTATGCATCTGGGTTTACTCTACATGGGGAGTTGTGGATTTCTGTTCAATCTGGAAGGTGGATGAAGTTTATAGAAATCGTTGAGTTCAAGGGAGGGAAATTTTATCTTGGGAGATTAGAGTGTAGGGTTTCTGCGGAGGATTTAATCTGGTTAAATGGCTCAAGATTACCCATCAATGGGATTTGGGTTCAATTGTGGGAGCAGGTGGCATACCCCTGTTTTATTTCTGTATTTGTTTTATTGTCTCATTTGGTGCACTTTTGCTCATCCTTTTCTGGGTAAAACAACCACATTCTTGATAAGCACAGAATATGTGTAAGTTCCTGCAATCCGTGTTCTAGAACTTTCTACACTTTCCCTGAATCCCACCAAATTCAAGGTAAACTGATTGCCTCCATCTGTAAACTAAGCTTTTTTCTGCAACTAGTTTTCCCCTAACTTCCCACAGGATAAAAAGAACAGCCTAGCAATCTTCCCTTTGTATTGCTTATAATTCTGAGAAGATAGCAAACCAATTAAATAGTGCAGCTGTACAAACATTCCAACTATAATCTATGAAGTTCAGATCGTGAACACATTTTCATTGTCTTCTTTCCCCATATGGAATCTCATTGTTTCTTTTAATTATATTTTAAAAATGTGTTTCTGTAAGATGGAATGTTCTTTAGCCAAAGTAAATTTAAGCTACACTTGCAATGTTGAAATGAAAATTTTGAGGGGAAAACATTTTTGGGAGAAAATTTATTCAGAATAAATAAGGGTCTTTGGGAATGGAAACAATTGAATTTCTGAGTCTAGTTTAGACTAAATCAGCAGAAGATTCCCCTTTTGTGTTTTTCAGCAATTACCTAGTGGGATCACTTTTTGGGATAGGTGCCTAACTTAGGAACCCAAGTCACTCTGTTAAAGATAGAATCATTGCACTGAACATTTAAGAGCATTTACTATAAAGCAGAGCCTACTTCAAGCACTTTGTGTGAGTTATGCTATTTAATCTTCAAAATGGCCTAATGATGTGCTCTTCGTTACCACCCCCATTTTGCAGACAAGGAAACAAAGGTATAAAGAGGTGAGTAAATTGCTTTTTGTCATCACCAAGCCAGTGTTTAAACCCAGGCATTTTGACTCCAGATCAATGCTTTTATTTATTTTTTAAATTTGTAATTAAAATGTTTATTTTTAATTAAAATGTGTATTGAGTTCTCATTAAAAACAAGGCATAATATTTGCTTTGAATCTGCTTGAGAAGATATGACACATTCATAATAAATGATAACTATCGATAGAATCAGAAATGTATTTTGGCCAACTCTTGGAGGTATATAGAGAACCAGAGGTAGGGGATAGCCACAATTCTGTTAATATGGTTCCTATGAGTTATAACTTTGGGATAGATTCACATCAACTGTTTTAGACTGTTTGAGAGATTCTACTTTATGGTACTGTTGTTTGTGGGTAGATCCATGAGCATGCATGCTTATATGGCAACCCACACACATATACACCTACCCCCCCCCACCCCCACATGCAAAAAAACCACACACACACACACACACACACACACACACACACACACACACTGGATTTGACAGTGTACTCTGTCCTTCCACGAAAAGGAATGGGAAAATAGCAGAGAATTTCCTCCATTGTGTGTGAATGTTAAGGCCCTCTAAATGACTGTTATCCAGATCAACATTTTTTTTTTAATTTTTTTTTCAAAGTTTATTTATTTTTGGGACAGAGAGAGACAGAGCATGAACGGGGGAGGAGCAGAGAGAGGGAGACACAGAATCGGAAACAGGCTCCAGGCTCTGAGCCATCAGCCCAGAGCCTGACACGGGGCTCGAACTCACGGACCGCGAGATCGTGACCTGGCTGAAGTCGGACGCTTAACCGACTGCGCCACCCAGGCGCCCCGCAGATCAACATTTTTAATCACAGTGCTTAAATACCTTCCTTCAAAAGGAAGCTACCTATTTAATTGGTTTTCCTTTAAGTGGCCTCTTTGGTTTTAGAACCACTAACTGGTTGGCCAACTAACTAGTCAAACAGTCTTCGAGTGACGGTAACACAGTTTTCTGTATCTCATTACCAAAAGGCAAACTGGGAGAAATCATTTCCTGGAAACAATCAGAGAAAGAGAAGTACATTTTGCAGCTCTATTTTGAACATGTGGACAAAATTACCTGTTAACTTTTGTTTCTTTTACTTCATGATTGTTGAGACATTTTCACTTTGCATGTAATAAAAAAATAGAACCATCTGTTGAACATTCCATATTCCATACTTTTGACTTTATTACATCCTCCTAGAAAATACTTCATTGGGTCTCAAGGACAAAATCATTCTTTTTTTTTTTTTTCTCCAGTTCATACTTGTAACCCTCTAGAAAGTGACATATTTTCAAATGAATTGCCTCAACTGGTTGCTCATTGTTCACATGCTCTGCTGTATTAGGAATGTAACTTTGCTCCTCCTTGGAAGACAAGTAGTGGTTAGTGCTGGCTAATGATGAAAGGAATACACTTCTTCTAGTTCTTGATGTTTCTTTCTATAAATCTGACTTTTCCCATAGCATTTTTAGATACTTTAGGGATGGGACGCAGAAGAAAAATGACTTTTCAAAGGTCATGTGTTTGGAGAGCCAGAGCTGGAGTCACTATCTTAGCCTAGACCATGTCCAGCTAAATTTCTCCCCCTCTGTCATCTTGATTGCTTCTTAATCATGGTAGATACTAGTCAAGCATGAAACTGTGCTTTCAAGTGTTGTGCTTCCTTAAGGATTTGCCATTTGTATATATTTTTGGAAATGTACCAAATGTAAGACCTGCCATATTCTGAAGACCTGAGGAACTCCTGCTCTGGCTTCTGTCCAATTCTGTTGATCAATATAACCAGGGATGATAAAGCTTTAAGAAGTTGAGTCACACCAGTAAGACAGGAGAGAGAATGCTTGACAAATGGAGATGCTAATTAGCTAATTTGCCCACTTTGACCTTTTGTTAAGTACTGCCTCCATTGAGCCATTATTCCTATATTTCTTGGGGGAATGCTATAAGAAACATCCTTATGAAATCTGATACTACATTTGCATGTTATTAAGGGGCATGCTGTTAAGGAAGTTGCCTATAACATGGATCAGTGCCCCATTAGGTAAGTCCCATGTGAGAATTTGCATTTAGTTCTAAATGCAAAGAAAAGTCCTGCTTTCTCTGAGCAGCCATTTCATCTTTGTTTCTCCCTTTTTAACAACAAAAGTCAATCATAATTTCCTTATCTCTTTGACTAACTTAGAGAGAAAAATGAATTATATAAACACTTATGATCTGAATGCTCACTTAACTCCCTCCCTACACATGCCTTAAATTTTTCCAAGAATGATTTATTATTATTATTGATAGTTTACTATTTTATTAGATGTGTTTTTGTTGTGTGTTGCTTAAAATTCTTTGTAAAATCTAGTTGGGGTATAAAATATCTATTAAAAATGTATGAATTGTGAGAATAACAACTGTATGAGGAATGGGTTTTGTCCTTTATCTGGGAGAAACTTGATGAAACCAGATTTCTTCTTGTAAAAGACATTCTTTTTATTTTTTCTATTAGTGAAGAAAATTTTTTCTCTACCCTTTTAGGTTGCTGATTGGAGGCCTGCTAATTAAACTGATAAAAGACAGATCAGGAAGAGAAAAGACAGGTTTTTATTTGTATATGTGCATGGGTGTTCGCAGAAAATGTGACTCAGGAGGCAGTTAGAATTGGGGGCTTATATACCATCTTAATAGGAGAAGGGGAGAGGGAGAAAGGTTCTTCTGGGAAAACAAATGCCTTTTAGGAAAGATAAATGAGCCTTTAGAAGAACAGATGGATGATGTGATAGTTTTGTGATAATGTCTGTTTAGGCAGTTTCTTATGCTGGTGCCCATTTCTTGTGTCTGGTGATAGGAGTCAATCTTCCCTGGTTATGAAAGTTCTGAAGGAGTGGGTTTATGTCAGATGAATTCTTTTGGGAGGGTATGCTTTTATGCAGGTAAGGGGAATTTAGAAAAAAAAACCCCAAATATTCTTCACAGTGGTATGTTCTGGATTTCTTTGCCTCAAAGATCATCGCCCTCAGCAGGGAAAGTTAATTGGGTAGACCATTTGATGTTGCAAAGTTTGTGGGTTAGAGTGGGCTCCAGGTATGTATTTCTCTAGGTTTTAGTCAAATCCGATAGTTTAACACATCCTTTCTTAGCTAGTTATTGTACTGTATCCTCTGATAGAATTTCCAGAGTGCTTGTCTTGCATTCTGATTTTCTCAAACTCTGTTTCTCTTCCCCAACTCACCACACAGACCTTCAGGATTATGGAGTTCCTAACATCTCATTTTCTGTTTTTCCAGTTGTAAATGTATTCTCCGTTATTGCTTCAAATGACAGATTTGTGCTCATTTTGTATGAGTTAACGCCTTTTTCAAACACCAGTACTACTTAGCACTTCTCAATAGGGTAGAGCAGCCATTGTATTGAAGGAAGCCTGTATCAAAAGGAGTCCTTTCTTTGTGCACTTTTACTTTGCTTTATACTTACTTTTGGTCTAACTAGGTTCAAGGCTCCTAATTACTTTATTCTTGACAGAATTGGAGAGTTAAGTACTAATAGGGGTAGAAGTTAATTGAGATATGTAGAATTTGCTCAACCAAAAATACATAGTACTTTATAAAATGTCCAAAGTACATTTCTAGTCTATACACTTCTTTTAGTCTAAACTATTATACTTGTTTTTACACTGATTACAAATCAGTTCCCATTTGTACTGCAATAATTTCCTAAACTATGACTTTGCTTTCTTGTATCTCTTTCTTGCACCGCAATCCATTTGTCCTGTAATGTGGACAATGTGGTCTTTTAAAGGTAAGAGAGATTATTAAAGGTCCAAAACCTTTCATGGTTATCCACTGTCCTTAGGATAAAACCCCAACTTCTCAGCATAGCTCACAAAGCCCAGCATGACTTCGGCCCTGCAACTCACCTTGGGCCTCATTTCATATCATCTCCCATTGTTCATTGCTTTCAGACCAAACTGGCTACCCTTCTTTAACTGCAGTTTTTGCCTAGGGCTTTTGTACAAGGTGTTTCCCTTGCCTGGGCTGTCTTTGTCCAGATTTTCTCATGGTTGGTTTTCATCGTTTGAGTATCACCTTCCCAGAAAACCTCTCTCTGACCACCTTCTCTAAAATCGCTCTCTCTTACCCTACTTTCTCTCACTTCCCCTTGTTTTCTTCCTATCACAACCTCTATCTGAAATTCTTTCTTGTCCATCTCCTCCACAGAATGAAAACTCAGTAGGATTAAGACACTGTCTACTTTATTCTTTGCCATGATTTTATTACCTTCATTAATATGTACTCATTGGTGATTTATTGAGTGAATCATGTCAAATAGAAAAAAATGATTATATTACTTTCTAAATCATTAGAATGATGTTTCCTAATTAAATAGTAAATTAATGGAGCAGATGTGGAAAATTGGTTTTGAATTTATTGTATATGAATATTTTGAAAATAATTTCACTCAAATGCTTGGGAAAGCTTTCATAAAAATTTTTAAAATTTTGAAATAAGCATAAACTTTCAGAAAGAAGTACAGTACCAGAACTATCTTTTTTTCAGAATCATTTGGTAGGTAGTATTGTTACTTACTCCTGAATATTTTTATGTGTAATTCATACTTAAAGGATCTTGTCCTATTTAACCGAATTCAACCACCAAATCAGAACATTTACATTGATACGTGACTGTGGTATTTTTTTGGAATTCATTCAAGTTTCATGGTTGTCCAATAATTCCACTTACAACTCCTCCCCTACCCCAACACCCCGAATCCAGTAGAATCCCTTGCTGCACTTAGTTGTCATTTCCCTTTAGATTTTTTCACTTTGGAACAGTTCTTTAGTCTTCTTGACTCTCATAATCTGGACACTTTTGAAAATAAAAGGCCAATTATTTTGAAGGATGTCCCTTAACTTGGGTTGTCTGATCTCTGCTCAAGATTAGACTCAATTTTGAATTTTGGCAAGAAAGTGCCAGAAG
The DNA here is from genome assembly GCF_022079265.1 of Lynx rufus. Classification (NCBI taxonomy): domain Eukaryota; kingdom Metazoa; phylum Chordata; class Mammalia; order Carnivora; family Felidae; genus Lynx; species Lynx rufus. The sequence goes on from NW_025814889.1 coordinate 53,058,357, forward strand.
GGATGCTGAGTTCCCTTCATTACATTTTATCGTGTGACATATGATTTTCAATTGTCCCATTGCTGATGATCGGCCCAGTAGGTGTGTTCATTGTTATTGAGATGTCATTGTTTCTAGGCTTTTGCAATGGGCAGATCTAAGGAATAAAAATACATGTAATACACATATTTATATATTTCTATATGTATGTATATATCAGTCTGTGTATCAAAACTATAAATTCACACACTTCCTTCAATACCAATCTTCTTTAACCATTTCCTAATCTTCCTCATTGGGTGAGTTTACATGTGATGACTTTATCGGCCTAACTGTATCCTAAGTCTGGTCTGATTTTTGAATGCAAGAAAAAAAAATCCACAATGAGTATTTGTATCCATTCTCTGAGAAAAACTGTGGCTGGGCAGGAAATCTTGGGGCAAGATGTAGGGGAACATGTTGAGAAATGTATACTAAATATTAAATGAATATATAGTAAGTTTTTACAAGTATCATACTTTTTGTTAAATTTCATAATGTAACAATTTTTATTGTTTATGCTATTTGAATTCAGGGAGTCACTGTTACTTTTGCTGCCTTTTTTTAAAAAATGGAGATAATCTTCTCAATACTCTTAAAGTTTGACTAGTTTGTTTGCCATATATATATATATATATATATATATATATATATATGGCATAGTTGTGTAAAAATAGGATCATCTTATGATCTGGGAGTAGGTAAAATGAGATGTTTAGCAATTTTAGGATTCTTCAATAAAAGTCAATGCCAAATCATCTTACACCTGGTAAATGTCAAGCAGTTGAAAAGGAAGACAGTAAGTATTTGGACAGTCAGAAATAAGGTGCTCAGAACAGTGAAAATATCAACTCTCCCTGATGACTGAGTAACAACTCCAAATACAACCTTCATGTTTTCATAAACCTATATGAATGCAAATTGGCCATTAAAATTTAAAGTCCACCCTTATATCAGTAAAAATGGGTAAGTATGGTAACTGTGAAGGAAAAAAGGACTGGCATTGGTAGCATAAGAGCTAGTACATGGAAAGAGCTGGAAATGCTGCAGGCTTCTTTCCCTGAAGGTAGAGGATAATTTATGTTGAAGGCAATGTGAAAACAAAGTATCTTGCCAATTAAATTCCCATTTTGAAGTAAGATTCCAAGTTGGTCTGTTGAAATGAAGGTCAGTATGAATTTAAAATGAAAACATTGTACCTGTTGCCCTTAATAACACATTCCTTTTGGTACCCATATCTAAATGCTCATTCTTTTTGGCTCTTGCTATACAGCTCTCCAGGAGTACCTGAAAAGCAGTTGTGTTTCCTGGTTAGTAGGAAAAAAAGCTAAAAAAAATAGTATTCACATTGAAGTTTTTGTCTAATTTTTAATCTCATTTTAAAAAAAGAAGCAAAAAGATATTTATAAGAGAAATAAAGCTGAAAGTTTAAGATTTGCTGTTATTTTATTTTCATGATTTTAATCGTGATATAGGTCATTACTTTTCTATTTTTTATTACAGTCATATTACTTTATAAAATAATGCTATTAAACTAATGTTCTACAACACAAAGGGGAATTGGTTTAATCTGGCTTTCAACGTTTCTAGAAAGATTAATTTTGGTAAAACCATTCTTTTACTTCTTAATAGTACTATGGCTTGGAAAATAGAGAGACCTGGTGGAAACATCCATCTTGACTATAAACTTCGTTTTATTATGAAAAAAAAAAAAAAAGATTTGTTTCAGATTCTTTGCTCTTTTGATTATTTTTGTTGTTGTTAAAATGCTATTGTAAGTGTTGGAAATGGCCATTATCTAGAGTTCAGGAGTTTATTCCTTTTGATATATGAAGATGGATGAAAGGTAAAGTCCCAATATTGTCAACGACCCAGTAATGTACTGATTCCTCTTTGCCGCTAGATGTCCCTATATAGATGCTCCTTCTACCTGAGAGGCTTTAGAAAGATGCCAACAAAATCAGAGGGACATTTGCTACTCCTAAACCTTTTTACGTACTCTGCTTTAGCACTCTGGTGCTGACCAGATGCTTTCTCCTTTTGTTCTGGAGGATTAATATCATGGGACAAGACAGGACTTGTACTAAACAAAAAGTGACCAAAGTTAGGCTTGCACATTGGTCTGAACATACACATATTAACTACTCATTCTGGAGAATATGAGAATCTCAACAGATACAGTTTAGCTTTGTAGACAGATTTCAATTAAGCATGCTAAATGAGGAAGGGCTTAGGTTTGAGTTAGATAACCAAAATGGAAGATAATTTAAAATTATAGTTAGTAATAAAATAGGTTTGTGTATGTTTTGAATATGAGTGTGTTTGGTGTCCTGGGAATTTAACAAAATTTCAATAATAGACATACAGATAATATTAATCTCTGAGGGAACTTGGAGTTGGTATTTCTTATACAGCTTATTTCATAATTCTTCTTTGTTTTTCATACTTGACAAAGGTCAACAATGCTAGCTGCCAGAGCAATGTGACATGATAGTTAAACCTGAGCTCATTTCTTTTTTTTTTTTTAATTTTTTTTAATGTTTTATTTATTTTTGAGACAGAGACAGAGCATAAGCAGGGGAGGAGCAGAGAGAGAGGGAGACACAGAATCTGAAACGGGCTCCAGGCTCTGAGCTGTCAGCACAGAGCCCGACGCGGGGCTCGAACTCACGGAGCGCGAGATCGTGACCTGAGCTGAAGTCGGCCGCCCAACCGACTGAGCCACCCAGGCGCCCCTGAGCTCATTTCTTTATAAGTTTTTTAAATTCTAGTTCTCAGTTTACCTGCAAAGGGAGGGAATAATTCAGTGTGTTGATTAAAAGTGTCTTTGCTCAGTTTTGGGTTGTATAAAATCATAAGGCTGGATGAGAATCATAATGAAATCCTTTGTTATATTCTGTTTTGAAATGATCAGAATCCTTCAATAAAGTTTTGGCAGTAAAATGCAATGTTAATAGTCTTTCTACTTAAAACATGAATTTGATTAAAAACTTTTGGGGGAAATAAGTATTTATTGGAACCACTGGATTATTTCAAAAGGGTTATATCCTGCATTTAAAATACTATAGGTATTCATTTATCATTTGAGTATATTTTATCCAATTTTATGGTTAATTTTATAATGCTGATTTCTATTTTATGACATGTTACTATAATTCAGTATAGGAATAATATAGGGAAATAAAAGATTAAAGTAGTACTGAGTAACCAAAATTAATTCAACTTTTTGTTTTCTTTTTTGAACAAAGGATCTATATTTTGGGGTTGTTTTTATGCAATTTTTTTTCTCCGTATTGAAGAAAAAGACACAAGTGGATAGTCTTCTGTTGCCCTCCCTACAAAAAGGTCTTTGAGAAATGGTGATATTTGGGTAAACGTGGGGGATGGTAATGAGTGCAGGAGATTGATAAAGACATTTGTTATCCTGTCTCTTAAAAATAAGAAGAAAGTTTTTACAACCTAAAACCTGGGCAAAATTCTTGAAAATATCACTGAATGAAGTTTGCAAGGTCTTTAGAGAAGGAAAAGATGATTATTAAAAATAAGTATATAGAATCAAAAAGTCAGATAAGGGTTAGGGAGAATGTGGAGAAATAACCCTGATACACTGTTGGTAAAAATATAAAGTGGTGCAGCCAGTTTGGAAGGCTGGCAATTCCTCAAATGATTAAATATGGAGTTATGAGATGACTCAGCAAACAGTTGGTTATATGTCCAAGAGAAATGAAAACATATGTTCACATGAAAATGTGTACCCAAATGTTCCAGCAGCATAATTCATTATAGCCAAAAGGTAGAAAGGTAGAAATGTCCATCAGCAGGCAAATGGAGAAACAAAATATGGTATATGCGTTCAGTGAAATATTGTTTAACCATATAAAGGAATGAAGTACTGACACATGATGAAAGGTGGATTAACTTTGAAAACATTATATTAAGTGAAATAAGCCAGTTACCAAAGACCATGTAATAGTATAATTCCATTCACATGGAAATCCCAAATAGATGAATCCATATAGACAAAGTGGATTAGTGGTTACTTGGGGCTGGAGGACATGGATAGATCAGAGGGTGATAGTTAAAGGGGACAAGGCTTCTTTTGAGGTGATTAAAATGTTCTAAAATGTGATGATCTTTGGACAGCTCTGAATACTAAGAATGAATGAATTGTACATTTTATGTTAGTTTTTAAACTTTGAGTATAGTTGATACAATGTTACATTAGTTTCGGGTGTACAGCATAGTGATTCAACATCTCTCTAAGTTGTGCTCTGCTCACCACAAGTGTAGCTACGGTCTCTCACCATACAACATTATTATAATATCATAGACTCTCTTCCCTATGCTGTGCCTTTTATTCTCTGAATTGTACACTCTAAATGAGTTAATTGCATGTTATGTGAATTATATCTCAATGAAGCTGTGAAAAAAAACGTGAGATGCTGAAATACACTACAACATGGATGAACCTTGAAAACATTAGGCTGAGTGAAAGAAGTTAGGCTCTACAGATGGGTTCCAATTTGGTATTTATTGTTCTTCCAGCCAGATGCGGTCTACCAATCAGAGATCATTTTCACTGTAAGCAAAGTTGCCTTATAAAATATACGGCATGCTAACTTTTACTGGGCTGCCAAGGGAGCAGAGCTAGAAAGTTCACTGAAGGTCAAATTGTCATGTAGAAGGTGAAAAGGGTAGCTCTTTGCCCTCAGCCACATATTGAACTCCTTACACTAACTTATTATCCATTCAGATTCTATTTGTCTTGGCTTACGTGATTTCCATCTTATTCTTGGAACAATCAGTACTATTTATACTAAAAGACTGCATTTTTATTGTTGTTGTTTTTCCTACTTTTTAACTCTACCCATCATCCTCTTTCAGTTAACTAAAAAACCAATTGTGAGAATACATGATAATTAGTAATAAGCAGTTGACATTGCAGGAAATTATAGGCATTGCCAGAGCATCGATTTTTCTCTATTGGTATTATAGAGCGAGCTCCTTCTATGCAACTAGAATAATTGGGGGGTAGATATATCTGAGTGAAAGTATCCTGGGACACAAAGTTTCTAAATAATGACAAGACTTTGAAATGATGACTACAGCTGACATCCCCAATATAACTTGCCTGCTTTTTGTGGAAATGCGTGATATAAACATGTTGGTGTACCCTCTCACATGTAGTCATATTCTAAACGTACTTTCCTTCAGTGGATTACTTCTGTGAAATGAAACACAGGAAGAGATGATATATAATGTAGCTAAAACCAGTTATTCAATCAAGGTTCAACGAACAGCCAATTAGTGATTTATTTGCAAGTGTTCCTACCTTTTGGGAAAGGAAGGTAAATCTAAAGGCTGTTTAATTGATGTTTGTTGTTTTTTTAAGGGCTAGTAGCAATTCAAGTTTCTCTTGTAGAGCATAGAAAATGATAAATTATGCTAAGGTTATTCTTTTGATTCATAGGGCTTTTTTTTTTTTTGAAAATAAGTTCATTGATGTTGATAGAAAGCAATGATTTTCAAATTGTTTCAGCCAAATGCGTCCCTCAAATAAAATCTAACATGGAAGCCAATATGTGGAACAAATTAAAGTGTAGCTGTTTAGTTTGAAATGGGGAAAGGATAATGGAGTCTGGTGTCTACAGCAAATTGCTAACAATCTTCCTTAACCTGAACTAGCCTTTGAGGCATTTCTGGAGATCCCAAGAGTTGTAGAGAATAGAGTTGGAAAATCTCCTGTATAATGCAAAGGATATTAGTTGGACTTCTAGACTCATCTTCCTCACTAATTACTTAGGCAACTCTAGACAAGTCACTTTATCTTTCTGAGTCTTTGTTTTCCCTGTATGGAAAATAGGGCATGGAATTAAATGATTTTTAAGGTTCTTATTTGTTTTTGTTTTTTGTTTTTTTTTTACAATTCTGATACTTTTGGGTTTTAAACTAAGACCCCTTATTGAAGACAGGTACACAAAATATTAGATTGAAACTAGAATTTGGCTAAAGACTCATAGCTATGGCCAAATTAAATTTTAATTCATCAGTCAAAATAGAAATATCTAGAGAATGATTTTTTATTCAGTTTTTAAGTTCTAGAACTGTAAAACTCTATTAAATATAAGCCAGGTTACCAGCTTTGATATTTAAAAACTTGATTTTAATCTCCTTATGCTTGTGGGAGTTAATTGACAGCATATTTCTGGGGTTTGATATTTTCACCTTTTATAATCATTGGGTTTTAAATTTTATGTCACAGGCTATAAACAAAGGAAGAAAGTTACATATTTGATTATTTTCAAATGACTTTTCATTTATGCTAACAACGCTGCATTTTTGAAATGATGCAGTGCTCTACAAGTCACTATGACAAGTGCGAGTAATCTCAGAACCCAGGAGAGACACTTTCTTGGATGAACTTTCCACCATGTGCTTTATTGAGGTCGTATAGTAAAATGTTCTGGCAGCACCCCAAAGTAAGGAGCAGATGGATGTGCTGTGGGTCTGAGCAATAACCTAGAGACCTCAGTCTCTAGAGTAACCAGTAACCTAGAGTCCATAGGTGGTCTTCCACATTATTGCTATACTCCTGCCATTCAGTGTCTAGTGTTTGAGTAAGTGACACAGAGGTATGAGGATGTTTTCCTTCCTTACTACAACGAAATAGGCGATGCTTTTTTTTTTTAACAAATGTCTATTTTAATTCTTTTTAATGTTTATTTATTTTTGAGAGAGAGACAGATCGTGAGGTGGGGAAGGCAGAGAGAGAGGGAGACACAGAATCCAAAGTAGACTCCAGGATCTGAGCTGTCCTCACAGAGCCCGACGTGGGGCTCGAACCTATGAACCACAAGATCATGATGTGAGTCAAAGTCAGATTCTCAAACAACTGAGCCACCCAGGCACCCCCAACAATGTTGTTTTTAAAAACACTTAAAAATTATATTCCAGGGGCAGCTACTTCACCAGGGCAGATATTTTTGTGTAATTGTATATCCTGCTTGTGGGCCTGGAGGTCTAACTTATGCCAGCACTGGATAAGATGTGGCTGTTTCTTCCACCTGTCTTAAACCCTGCCATGACAGTAAGAATGATACAGCCTGGGCACATGGGTGGCTCAGTTGGTTAAGTGTCCAACTCTTGATCTCAGCTCATATCATGATCTCCCAGTTTGTGGAATCAAGCCCCACATCTGGCTCTGTGTTGCCAGCACAGAGGCTGCTTGGTATTCTCTTTCTTTCTCTCTCTGCCCTTATCCCACTGGCTCTCTCTTTCTCTCTCAAAATAAATAAATAAACTGAAAAAAAAGAATAATGATACACCTAATGTATTGGACATACTTGACTCGAATGGTAGAGTCAGAAAGGAACTTTTTTTTTTTTTTAATTTCATTGTTCCTTTATGTTTATTCAGTTAAGTTGGTTCTTTCCTAGACCCTGAAAATGTATGCAATTTAGTGAATTTTCTGGGGAATCTTAAGTGATTCAAAGAGTCTAAATCCAAAGAGCAAAATGTCCAGTCCCATGTAAGAGCCATCAATTTTCATTAAAAGGCACAACTTGATTTAAAGTTGAAGCTAAGGCGGGCACTTGTGATGAGCACCAGGTGTTGTATGTAAATGATGAATCACTGAATTCTACTCCTGAAACCATTATTGCACTTTTCAATTTAAAAAAGAAAAGGAAAAAGGGAAAAAAGTTGAAGCTCCTCTTCCTCTTGAAAGCTTGTTGTCCCCAGACAGGTGGGATCTTAGTAGCTATGTGATGGGTTCTTGTTCTCATGCCTGCCTAACTTTCAGTTGCTCCTCTCTTCTTGCTAACTTGTTTCTGATCTTTCTCATGTTGGTGGCAGGGGGAGGAAGGAGAGGGTGGAGAAGACAGGGGCATTTTGCTTGCTTGGCACTGTGGAGGTGATGGTGACGTGCTCTGGTATGGTAGGCATTAAAGCTGATTCTTGTTTGCATGGGCACATGTGTGATGATCCCCATGTTACAATTCCTGCAATTCCTCTGACATGAGCAAATATTTTTATTTAGTCTAGTTGTTCATTTCCTCTATTGCTCCTAGGAATGAAAGCCCTTGCTTCTTTCTGTGGATGCTTGTTCTTTGTCCTGCAGGCACTCTTAGTATGTACAATTCCCCATACAGTTCTCTCTCCTACATGAGACTCACATTTGGTCCATGAGAAACACTCATACATCCTTTGCACTGATAAATTCCTAGAAAACAGTTCTGTCCTGCTTAGGCTACTTTAGTCAGCCTCTTGCCCCTATGTTCTTAACAGTCAGAACATTGCCTCCTTAAAGCTACTGTCTTTTGGACTTAGGTGAAGGGTTAACAATTCTTTGACATTCTTTTTCTTTCTTTCGTTTCCTTCCTTCCTTCCTTCCTTCCTTCCTTCCTTCCTTCCTTCCTTCCTTCCTTCCTCTCTCTCTCTCTCTCTCTCTCTCTCTCTCTCTCTCTTTCAAATTCTTTCTTTAAAAATTCCCCTCTGGGTTTCTGTAGTGCTGGCAATGATCTGTTTCTGGATATGTGGTGTTGGATGTTGTATGATGCTTACTTAATACACTGTGTATTACATTTACATTTTTTAACTTTTCTGTGTGTTAGACCTCAGTAATACTAGTTAAGAAAAACAATAGTCCAAATAATCTCATCCAGGTGCTGAAAATATACAGCAAGTCTCCTCCTTCATAATCTCCCAACTCCCAGTCTTTATAACCTGTCAATTCAGCATCTTCTCTCTGGTTCTTAGATTCTTTGAACAGTTTTGGACTTGTTCTAGTTCCTCATTTTAGGAAATGTTCCAAGTGAAACTTGTATTTTCATACCTGTATGTTTATTTTAACTATGACTTCGTGAATATTGATATCAAATACTGTTGTTAAGCCTTTTAACTATATCAAGAAATCTTGCAGACTCAAAAAGGTTAAGAATTGTTACCATCATTTTACAAAGAAGACACTAAGGCTATAGGGGTCCAATAACGTGCCCAAAGTTGCAAGACAAATAAATGACTGTACCAAGATTTGGACCAAATGTTTTCTGATTTCAAAGCCCATGCTTTTTCCTCTGAGACTATTTTCAATCTCAGAATAAGGATTGTCAAATATGTGACTTGAAGATGACCACAAAACATGCAGTGAAGGAGTAACTGCTCACATATCAGGTTTCCATGTTTCTCCCATTTGCTGGAGTCAGAGAGCAGCTGTTTATTCACTTGAGCTCTGATGAACAAAGCCTGCTTGAAACCAGAAGAAATTGTCTGGAGAGGTGAGTGGGTCTTGTGATGGGCAAAGCTGTGTCTGTCCTAACCTAAACAAAGCAAAAGAATGCAAAAGGAAAAGAGGTTGTCCTCAGAAAGTTACTTAGCCACTGTGGTTGGTTGTCACAGTTTTATCCTCAGGATAAATTATTAGTGGTCCCAGAACTGAGACAATCTGTGTGTACACCTCAGAACGGTAAATAATGTAGCATTCTGTCATGGAGGCGGACAGCGGTTGCCCATTAGGCCAATTTCAGTAAACGGAACTTGTTCTCCAGAAGAACTAGATATCAGGTCGAGTGATAGCAATAAAGTGAACTGTGGAGCTGGGGTGTACTAAGTGACCAGGTGCTGTTTTGCAGAGTTTTGTGGTGCTAGAGCATGGGGCCACACAGTGCTGAGGCCCCCTAGTTGATAATTACTTTTACTCTTTATTGAATAAAATGTGTAAGGTGCTGGAGAGTCTGCTAGTGGTATCTATCTATTGGAACCAGAGTTTTATGCATTGCTTTGCCTCACTTTCTTGGTAAACTCAATCCATTGAATTCAAAATGTGTCCTGAAAGAATTTTGCCTAAAATGTAAGTTCTACTTTTCTCATTAGAGACATAATAAAAATTCACGATAGATAATTGGAAAGATTAAAAGGATAGTGTAATTACAACTTGACCATTCTAAGATATGCATTTCAATCATTTTTCATTTTCATTTCAGTCATTTCAATCATTTCAATGATTTTTGCATTTCAATCATTTTTTTGGTATAGCTGAGCTCAGAGTGAATAAGCAATTCCATTGTCTTTCTCCCCCACACTTAGCTTTGTTTGTATTTATTTATTTTCATTAGGTTTTTAAATTCCAGTATAGTTAACATATGTTCATTTATAACATAAGCCCTCTTCCTTCTTATTATGAAATTATTTTTAAAACATACATGTTTCAATATTAATATGGTGTTTCATCATGTGGCTAAGTCACGGTTTACTCAAACTTGCCCCCGTTTTTGGATCATTAGTTTTTGTTTCTGTTTTCTGTGCTAGTAAGGCTGCAACAAATATATTTTTGTATAAATTTTTGGTGGGATATTTTGGCATGTTTCTTAGGTAGTATTCACAATGGTAGAATTATTGGGCCAAAGGGCAACTACATTAAACAATTTTTTAATGCTGTTTCTCAAGAAGTGGAAGAAATAGATTATAATATAGAGACATGCATCCAAAATAATCATTTTCTTAAAAACAAGTAGTTAGAATATAAACTGTATTTATCATTTGTTCCCTTATTATGCTTTCTTTTTAAAATAAGGAGATGCAGGGGTGTCTGGGTAGCTCAGTCATTTAAGCATCCGACCCTTGGTTTTGGCTCAGGTTATGATCTCATGGTTCGTGGGTTCGAGCCCTGCGTCAGGCTCTGCTTGGGATTCTCTCTGTCTCCCTTCTTTGCTGCCCTCCCTCCCTCTCTCTTTCTCTCACATAAATAAATAAGCTTAAAAAAATTTAAAAAGTTAATGGAACTTTGAATCTCCTTATATTTTTTAATAGATAAATTAAAAACAAAACAGATCAATAGAACAAAACACAAATTCTGCCAACTAACCCACCTGTAATTTATGGCAAATGTGCCACTGCAGAGCAGTGGGGATATGACAGTCTATTAAATAAATAGTTTTGAATTAATTAGAGAACCATATGGGAAAAATAAAACTTAAGCCCTACTTAACATGCTACTCAAAAAATCAATTCTTTAAAAATTTTTTTTAAATGTTTTTATTAATTTTTGAGACAGAGAGAGACAGAGCATGAGCAGGGGAGGGGCAGAGAGAGAGGGAGACACAGAATCTGAAGCAAGCTCCAGAAGCCTGATGTGGGGCTCGAACTCACAGACTGTGAGATCATGGCCTGAGCCAAAGTCGGACACTCAACCGACTGAGCCACCCAAGCACCCCCTCAAAAAATCAATTCTAGGTGAAATCTATTTCTAAGTGTAAATGATGAAGCACAAAAGTTTCTGGAAGATAACATTGGAGAGTATCTTCATGACCTTGGGGTAGGGAGTGATTTCTGAAAAGGGGGCACAAAAAGTGGTTGTTATATATATTTTTTATTTTAGAGAGAAAGAGCACGAGCTGGGTAGAGGGTCAGGGGGAGAGAGAGAGAGAGAATCTTAAACAGGCTCCGTGTTCGGCATGGAGCCCGATGTGGGGCTAGATCCCACACCCTGGGATCATGACTTGTGCCTAAATCAAGAGTCGGATGCTCAACCGACTAAGCCACCCAGGGGCCCCAAGTGCTTGTTATAAAGGAAAGTATTGGCTACTCAACATCAAAATTAAGGTCTTTTGTTCATCATAAGATATAATAGAAGGCATGCCACAGAGTGGGAAAAGATATCAGCGGTACATTGAACTGAGAGAAGGCATATAGCCAGAGCTTTAAGAATTACTACAAATCAGTAAGATAAAGACAGATAACTGAATATAAAAAAGGGGCAATTGACTTGAACAAGCACTCTAAAAATTAGGATATCCAACGAGTTGGTAAATATAAAAAAATATAGGTGTATGTATGTGTATTTTACCAAAAGACATATACAAGAACATTCATAGCAGTTTTATTTGTAATAACCAACAACTTGATATGATTTAAATATCCATTATCACAACGAAGGATAAATAAATTGTGTTATATTCATGCATTCACACAGTGTAATACTATAAAGAAACGAAAAAGGATGAACTATAGTTACATGCAATAACATAGATGAATTTTACAAACTTGATGTTAGAGAAAGCCAAAAATAATATGTATAATTTCACTTATATAACATGAGGACCAGGCAAGGGGAGTGGCGATAGAAGTTGATGATAGAAAGTGTTTATCCCTAGGGAGGAAGTTGATAGTGGTTTTGGTACTGGTGGTTTTTGGGTGCTGGTACTATTTTATTGTTATATGGGTGGTAGTCACATGGGCAAGGTCACTTGGTGATAATTCACTGGGTTGTAAGTTATGATTTGTGTACTTCAGTATGTATGTTCTGCTTCAGTAGGAAGTTTTTTTAAAAAAAGCCAGTTGCATTTCTAAATAGTTGTGTAATAAATCTAGAAATAAATGTAACAGTGTGCAAGTTCTATAGGAAAAAAAACATTAACTGTCTTTAAAGATATCAAAGTTATTCAAACATATGGGGATATTTACCATGAGGTAGCAAGATTCAAGACTGTAAAGATATTAAGTTCACATATAGTTATCTGTAAATTTAATAGAAGTTAAATAAAAGTCTCAAAGGGTCTTGGAAATGATTCTAAAATTCATGGGTGGGAACAAAGGGCTAATAATAGAATACGAATGAAGGAAAAAAGGCAAGGTATGGATTGACTCTATGAGATTTCAAGAGATTACTAATGAGGAGAAACTGAAATTCTTGTAATTATGAAGCTATAGGGATTATGACCATGTGGTGTTGGCACAGGAACAGGAACCTCAGAAATTGAAAGGCACCAATGATATATGATGTAGTGGTATTGCAGATCAGTGGGGAAAGGATGGGCTCTTCTGCAAATTGTGGGTTCCTAATGTTTAATGACAGAAAAAAATAACAGTAGATCCCTTATACACTGGATCTTGTCACGAATGATACCTAGAGGACAGAAGAAATAAACCTGAAAGTCAAAACCATAACAATTTTTAGAAGACATAGAATTTTAAAAATATCACGATCTCATGGTGGGAGGAATTTCTCAACATGCAAAATGTAGAAACCATAGAAGGAAAGATTTATAAATCAAGAATTCCTATTCATTGACAAAGGGCATAAAGTGAATGAAAACAGCAAGAAACGGCAGTAGTAGAGAAATCAGTAAAAAGATGACAAAAGAACAGGCAAAAACACTGTTAGGCATTTTGGAGAAGAGGAAATGCTAATGGCTCATAAACAGCTGAAAAGGTGCTCAAACTCATTATAACCAGGAAAATCCTATTTACTGAGGTATTTTCCACTGTTGTAAAATTTTTGTAAGTATTAAACATTTAGATAAATAAGTTGTGGTATGTGTATATACTGGAATGCTATATAGCATTCAAAATTAATGAACTCAGCTATGTGTATTTGTATGCTTGTATTTCGAAAGACATTGCGTGGAGTAAAAGAAACAAATCACATAAGAACGTATATGGTATGGTTCCATTCATATGTGGTTCCAAAAGAGACAAAACTTTTTAACGGATTCACAAATTTGTGAAAAACTAAGTGTAAAACAAGGAAATAATTAACATAATTCAGAGTAGTAGTGACCTGGGGTTTGGGGGAAAGGAGAAAGGAGAGGGGTGTAACTGGGGAGGGGGCCCTAGGTAGCCTGTAGTTACCAGCAAGGATCTGTTTCTTAAGGTGGCAGATATTTTAAAAGTGATCATTTTATGATTTCTCTCTGGGGTGTAAATGAAGAATTAACATAGTCTTTTACATATATGTTGTGTTTCATAGCAAAAATGTAAAAGAAAAGTAAATAGAAAGTCTTTACTATTGTTAAATTATTAATTATAGCACTATGAATTATTAAAGGAAAGAAAGTATAATAACCACTGGTAAAGAGAAGAAACTTGAAGTTGGAGATTGGTATCTTGACAAATCTTTGAAATTTCCAGAGAGAAAGTTTCATTTCCATAAAAAATTTGTCCAGTAACCAGTAGACACAAAAGGTTCCACTGCACAATGAGAAAATCAGCCCCAAAATGGCAGAAGAAAATTCACAGGAAAGAAGACTACAGATTGAGCATGTCTTACCAAAGTACATTGAGAAAACTTTTAGAGCCAGTGGTCAAAGGTTACACAAAAGGGCAGTTCATTTTTGTATCCCGAGTTCATATAAAAATATGCTTCACAGATCATTAGTCTGTCCATACAAGCAAAAGTAATGTGTATTGCCATTTTAAACAGACACAGTAAATCTCATTTGGTGAAAAGTCCTGAATGAGTTATTACAGAGAATTGTTTGTAGAAGGAGGTTCAGGAAGAAGGACGTGATCATTTTAAGAGAGAAAAGCTTTGTCTGCAAAAGATGCAGAGATGGTATTCTCCATTTTTGATGAGAGAGATTTGAGAGAAGACCCTGTCCTGTAAAGGGAAACAAAGGTGACAATATAGAAAATGAGCATTTTGGAAATAGAAATGTTGATTTCCATATATATATACTGCAGCCCATTTTCAGTGATTCTAGACTTAAAAATCCAACCTGATCATGCAATGCACTTTTACAAAGTTAATTTTTTTTAAATAATTAAAATAGTGCTGATCACCAATGGAGAACAGTTATTAGAATTTATTTCTCTAGAGTTTTCTGTGAGAATTTTAACCTGGCAAAGTTTTATTCTTAATACTAATTTTTATTTTTTCTATGTAGTTTTCTTATTCTTGGTCTCAGAACAGTTCCTTTTTTACTAGTGTGCAGGTGAGCTACATTTGGAATACTAACAGTTAACAGTCAGGTATAGAGCTGCTTGTTGAGAAATGAATTTGGAAAGTATCCTGAAAGTGTCAAGGAAGCTGTTGCCTTTGAGAGTGAATAGGATTCTGGGAATGAGCAGAAGTGGCTCGATGCAGGTGTGATGGCAGGCTGTTCTCTCCGTTTTGGTTGAGATCAGTTTGGAGAGTTTGGCTTTCATCATTTTATATGCAGAAAAGCCACAGGAAACATTCCGATAAGGCAAAACATGTGCAACAATTTTATTTTAAAAATATTGAAGCCAGGTGGTTTTTTGTTTGTTTGTTTGTTTATACTTAAAATTTGCCTAGAATGGGTATCACTCTAGAAAACTTAACAGAAGTGCTCTACCATGGAGTATATGGCTGGCGAACTGCTAAACCCTTTAGTTCATTCATTCATGGAGCAAATTATTTAGTAAGGGCTGTGTGTGCATGCATGCACATGTGTGTGTGTCCGTCCCTGGGTCCCTGTGAAAAAGCCTGGGAATAGAGCAGGCAATAGGACAGATATATAGCCCTACCCTTAGGTAGCCTAGTTTATGACCTCATGCAGCAGAAAGATAGTGAACAGTTACACAGGAAACATAAAGGGTGTGATAAAGTGATAAAAGAAAGCATCTAGTCTACTCTGGAGATGAGATTTTGTTTAGGCTGAGAACATAGTAATTATGGAAGAAATAATTTTTGATTGATTTAGTGCCAGTAGAATTATTGCAGGCCTCAGGTTTTTGAAAATTCTTTAATCCTTAAAGTTTTACTTGTAAAATTTCATCGTTTCCTGGCTCTCTAAATAACCAGCCTAAGAAAGAACAGACATCTGCCTCTAACAAAAACCTAAGAAATGCTTCACAAACCCAAATCCAAGGAAAATATAACTAAAGGAAATAAAAAAAGGTGGGGTCAAATGTGATAACTTTATTTTCAACTGCTGCCTTATTTTTATTTTACTGGAAGTCTTTGGTTTTGAGATTCACATTAACGTGGTTGTTTTATATATAATTGTATATTTTAGGAATAATTTTGTGAGCCTTATTTCCTCTGTACAAATCAACTGGTTATTATTTAAATATATTTGGAATGAGAAAGTTGATGTGGAATCCTGGAATTTGTGGCCTGTTGTGTGAATTTGGGTAAGTCTTACTTTTCTCATCTGAAAAATAGGCATTTTTAAAAAATTATTGCTGTCAGAATTAAATGACATGTTGAAATTGCCTATTACAGTGTCTGAGAGATGATGGTTTCTTAGCAAGCATGAGGCTTCTCAATTTTTTCGGTAGTGTTACATGTGAAGTGCTTAGCCCATAATTGGTGCACAATAAATGTCAATTTGTTTTTTTCTAAATTTTGTTAGTAAAGAATAGCTATTATTTAAGGCATTCTTTTGATAATTCCAGAGAAAGAGAGAATTACTCTACAGAATGGGACAGGAAAAACACAAAATCAAGACTGCCTCTCAAGGGAAAATATTTAAGGCATCAGTAAGATGTAAAGTGTTTGGCATGATCACTAGGAACCCAGTTTTTATAAAAATTGTTTACCATTTGAATTTAAGTTCAAGATGTTCTTGAACAATAGAGGTCAGTCCACTGTGATAGCTCAGTCTTGCAGTTCTCCTGCCTTGACTGGAAGTTATAAAGCTTTATAGATTAAGTATGTGATATATGTACATATAAAAAATGATATATTATGTTCTGGGTCTGGTACTTGACACATATATATGTGGCTTATGGATTGTATCCTTTAAGTATTACATCTTTATTCTGCATTAAAAAGTGACAGCTTCCAGGTGTGTGTGTGTAGATGGATTTTGGAACAGAAATAAGAGAACATCAAATTGATAATGACAATCAAATGATGAGCATAGTAATTCCTTGTATTCGGTAATTTTTATACTTTCCAAAAAACTTTTTTCTTTTTTAAAAAAGTTTTATTTATCTATTTTGAGAGAGAGAGAGAGATAGAGAGAGAGATAGAGAGAGAGAGAGAGAGAGAGAGAGAGAGAGAGAGAGAGAGAGAGACAGCACGCACAAGCAGGGGAAGGGCAGAGAGAATCCCAAGCAGGCTCTATGCAGTCATTGAGGAGCATGGCGTGGTGCTCAATCTCAGGAACTGTGAGATCATGACCTCAGTGGATATCAAGAATTGGATGCTTAACGAACTGAGCCACCCAGGTGCCCCCCAAAAACTTTCATATAATTAACTTTTTGACCCTCATAGCAATCCATTAGGGTAGGTGTCTTACAGTTTTCTCTTCCCTTTCTCCCATCCCCTTCCTCTTTCTTTTCTTTCTCTTTTTTCTTTTTCTTCTTTTTATGAGAAAATGGAGCCTTAGGGAAAATAAAGGACTTGCTCCAGGGCACATGGACAGGAAACAGAAGACCTGGGGAATTGAATACAAGATTGTATAGACCAAGGTCAATTTATCCCCTGCTTGCTGTGTCTAAGGGAAATGAGTCATGTGCATCAATTCCCCACATACATTCTTCATGAAAGAAGACTGTGCCTAATATTAGTCTCCTCCTACCTTCAAAATCAACTTTATGTTTGCCTTTGGAACATTCTCTGGATGGAAAGCACTGAGGATGAAGGTACTTTGGCCTGAACGCCCTATAGTTTAATCAGTAGCCTGCAGATACGGCAGCAGCAGCTTAGAAAGCCAACTCACAGGAGCTTTATTCCTTTCGCTTCCTGTAATCTTGGGCCAGATGTGCAGAGAGGTGCAGGAAGGCAGGCCTCTGTTTCTAGAAGAGGAACTCTGACGTAAATACTTCATGTATCAAGCACTTAATGAGTCTTAAAATTGGTGTCATTTGTAGTGGTCATCCACAATGTTTTATTCTCGCCATTTAGTAATTTGCTCAGTTAGTTGTTGCTAATTATGATCTTATTGGGTCATAGGGAATTTAAAGTGACCTTGTTTTAAAGAGGGAGGGAGGAAAACCATAAGAGATGCTTAAATACAGAGAACAAACTGAGGGTTGGGGGGGTGGGGGAAGAGGGGAAAATGAGCGATGGGCATTGAGGAGGGCACTTGTTGGAAAATGAGCCCTGGGTGTTGTATGTTAGTGATGAGTCACAGGAACCTACCTCCAAAACCAAGAGCACACTGTATACACTGTGTGTTAGCCAACTTGACAATAAATTATATTGAAAAAAAATAAAGTGACCTTGTTTTCCTATACCCTTTAAGAAAGAATAAGAAAGAAAGAAAAAAATAAGATTCATCTTAAAGAGAAAAAAACATTAAGAATATGGAGTGCAGTCTATCTCTCTTCCCGTAAACTCTGCACATGATAGACCTGATTTCCAAGGCTGCATTTGGAGTAAGTCTTTGGGTCAAGTTCCCCTTACTGTTTTATACATGCTTTTTTGTTATTAATTTAGAATGTTGAAGTTATGACTTTGGGTGTGGATGAACCATGCTTAATTTCAGTTTTGTTTTGTCTATGATTTAGAATTCAGTCATTGCTTTTCTCCACCTCGTTAACCCATTAATCAAGAGTTGACTGCATAGATCTGTTGGTTGGAAAAGTTAACTGCTTCCAAACCATAGAGATGACTTCTCTGTGTGACTTCAAATGCTAGTTTCAAGTATCAAAGAGTGTCCAGGCAAGCCAAGATGTCCTTGAACAATAGAGGTCAGTCCACTGTGGTAGCTCAGTCTTGCGGTTCTCCTGCCTTGACTGGAAGTTATAAAGCTGGAGCCAGAACCAAGATATTATGCCTCCTTCAGAGAAATCCTAAGTATAAATTAGTCAGAAATTAAATAAATCCCATTTGACAGAGGCATGAAAAATGTACTAGTGTCTTGAATATATTTAAATGCCATAAATGGTGAAATTTTCAGCTTATTAAATATGAGGAAATGATTTAAATAATAAAACCCCAAACTTCAAACTCACTATTTTCTTTTCCCACCTTCAATTTCCAGCCAGGAAATAGTGTCATAGTAAAACAATCTTGTGGTTCAACTCCCTGCTGCAAAAGAAGTATATTTAAGTTATCTTAAACTAATTCTTTCAAATGAGTGTCTAACTGATGTTTAAAAACCTCTGAGGGAGATTCCATAAACTACTTTGGCAAACTTTAGCAATGTTTGAATCACCTTGCAGTAAAAGAGGGTTCCCAATATTTAAACTGACCTTCCTTGCTGATGTCAGAATATCATCCATGAGTTTGTTTTGTGAATATTAGGAATGGAAAAGACCTGGAGACAACATAAAAAGTACGTAAAACAACATTTTTACATTTACTAAGTTATTTCTTGAAAGAAGCTTTTTATTTTATTATTCTTTCAAATATGTTGAATAGCTTTTAAATTTGTTCACTTAGGATTCTTATTAAATAAATTATATTTATGATGTATAATCTTTATTTATGGTAGTATGTTGGTCTAGAAGGGTCTGAGGGCACTTTCTATCCTGAGATTTTGTGATTTTTTTTTTTTAGTTATGTTTGTGAATGGTAGTTATTCAAAAAACCCATTTTACCCTAAATGTTCTAGTTCTGTTTCTTGGGCTATAAATAGGGTAGATAAGATTTGGGCAAGCCTGTGAACTTTCCATTGACTTTATTAGAACAGTGTTTTCCACTGGTTATTCCTGAGGGGCAAGGTTGCATCTGATATGAGATTGGCTCAGCACAAATACTGTGTATACAGAGTAAACATGAGAATGAAAACCAGAACAAGAGAAATGACAGACATTTGTAGGCCTGAAATAATATTTGTGGATTCATACCATGGTTGCCTGTCTGGTTTGTGTATATATGTGTTCCTTGAATGAACTTGTCCATTCTTGAAGTTTTATATATCATTTTCATGTTATAGATTTCCAGATTTTTTTTGTTCTTGCCTAAACTACCCTTCTGAGAGTGTCTCTATTTTGATTTTTAGGAGTACCCAATACTCTACACATCCAAAACTGAATCCTTCACTTAAACCTGCCCTTTCTTATCTTAGTGAATGATGTCATCATTCATTCTTGCAGTTGCTCAAGCAAGAGACTTTTTTCCATTTCATATACTTGTGCCAGTTAGGACTAGGTTTTACTCTGAGTCACAGAACATCCCAGTTAATAGTGCCTTAAGTGATACTGAAGTTTGTTTTAGCTGCACATAAAAATCTGAGTTGGACTAATAATTAGTTGTACTGATATGGTGCTCTATAACACAAGGACAAAAGTTCTGTATATCTTATTGCCTTGTCATGGATGGTGACATCTGAGTTCCAGGAAGCAGGTTGGAGGAAGGGAGAAAGAAGAGAGCAAAGGGCATACATGCTCTGTCTCATCAAAAAGATTTCCAGAAGCTGCTACCTAAACACTTACGCTTATCATCCCATTCATCAGAATTTAGTCTTGTGACTATACCTAGCTGCAAAAAGAAAGTGGAAGCTACAGTCTCTGTTCTGGGAAGCCACAGGCCAAGCCCCAAACTGAAGATTCTATAACCACTGAAAAAGAAGGAAATGAATATTGGGAGACAACATTTTGGACTCCCAAATATCTATGAACATACCGCCGTTCATTCATAAAACACCATCAGTTCCTCCATAAGGAAGATAACTCCCAAATTCCATTAAGCTACTCATCCAACTAAAAGTCCATGATCTCTAGGTATGCCTGGGTCAGGTGTAGCTTTCTGTGGTTTGGTAACCTGTAAGCCAAGACACTCTGCTTCATAAGCCCTCATAATCCAATGGTAGAGAACAAATAAAATAACTGCTATAAAGTTTCTTATTCAGAAAAGAGGGAAATGAGAAAGGCATAGACCTCACTATCCATAGCAGCTATCAAATTCTGCTGGACAGGAATTACGAAATCTTTCTTTTCTGGTATTAGAAAACCTCCTTCATTAGTCTCTCTGGTAGCTCTTGCCTTTGCTGTCTGAGAGGAATTCCCTAGTGCATATTCTCCGTGACTCCTGACTTTGTCCTTTGGGAGTTTCATTTTTTTTTTCCTTTTTTTTTTCTTTCCACCTTAGAATGAATTGATTGATTGATTGATTGATTGATTGATTGATTTCTTTTTGGGAGCTTCATTTTAACTTTATCCTCCTCCCCGGCTGCATTGTAATGCATGCTCCTTGAAGATACAAAGCTTTCATAGTCCCTTTCATGTTGGGGCAGATTAGGAGCCCTGCGAGGGCTTTGTGGGCAGGATGGGGTAGTGGAAAGATGCATAGCAGTGGATTTGACCAGAAAAAGCTGTAAAAGTGAGAGAAAGGAGCCAATGAAGGTATTCCTGGGAACATCAACATTTAAGCATTAGATGGAGAGAGGAAAGAAAGTGATTAGGAATAGAAGAACCATGAAATTATGAAAATGTGATGTCATATGAATCATGAGAAGAGAGAATTTCTAAAAGGGTGTGTTTCAAAATACATATATTTTATGGTGGTCAAAAAATTCATGCAAGTTGAAATGTCCATAAGGTTTGGTAATGGGTCCTTTGAGACCTTGTGATGCAAGAGTAGTTTTACTAGAGAGCTGATGGGGTAGGAGTGTAAGGAGGAAACAGATAGCAAATTTGAACTTGGTTATAAAGAGAATGGGAGGTATGGGAGAAAATCAGAAAGTTGAGGTTCACTGAAACCTTTGTAGTTTTTTTTTTTGCTTTACATTTCATTATTTTTTAAAAATTTATTTATTTATTTTTAAAATTTACATCCAAGTTAGCGTATAGTGCAATAATGATTTCGGGAGTAGAATTCAGTGACTCATTCCCTACACATAACACCCCATACTCATCCCAGCAAGTGTCCTCCTTACTGCCCCTTGCCCATTTAGCCCATCCCCCACTCACAACCCCTCCAGCAACTCTCAGTTTGTTCTCTGTAATTGAGTGTCTTATGCTTTGTTCCCCTCCCTGTTTTTATATTATTTTTGCTTCCCTTCCCTTAATTTCATCTGTTTTGTATCTTAAATTCCACATATAAGTAAAGTCACATGATATTTGCCTTTCTCTGACTGACTAAATTTGCTTAGCATAATACACTCTAGTTCCATCCATGTAGTTGCAAATGGCAAGATTTCATTTTTTTTGATTGCCGAGTAATACTCCATTATATATATATATATATATATATATATATATATATATATATATACACACATATACATACACACACACACACATACATACATCTATCTATCTATATCACATCTTCTTTATCCATTCATCCATCGATGGACATTTGGGCTCTTTCCATACTTTGGCTATTGTTGATAGTGCTGCTATAAACATGGGGGTGCACATACTCCTTTGAAACAGCACACCTGTATCCCTTGGATAAATACCTAGTAGTGCAATTGCTGGGTCATAGGGTAGTTATATTATTAATTTTTTGAGGAACCTCCATACTGTTTTCCAGAGTGGCTGCACCAGTTTGCATTCCCACCAGCAGTGCAAAAGGGTTCCTCTTTCTCTGCATCCTCGCCAACATCTGTTATTGCCTGAGTTGTTAATTTTTGCCATTCTGACTGGTGTGAAGTAGTGTCTCATTGTGGTGAATTCTCATATTTTTTAGGAAAGTAGAATGTCACCTTGCAGTACAATAAGGGAGATATGATGCATATTCTACTCTGTTCCATTTCTTGGCTGTAGATGAGTAAATGTGCTTTATTGTGGCAGGTGGCATTGACTGGGAATTTAGGTTTCTTTTTCCTGCAAGGTATTTGGAAGATTTGAAGAGGAGAGCTTTGGCCGTAGCTCAGGTACTTTACAGACTGTGGAGTAAAATTGAAAGGCTTTGATAGCCAGAAATATTTATTGGAAAGCATTATGTTGTAACAAGATCAATTAAACATGACTATTCATTATGTAGAAGGCACTGTGCCTGACACCAATACAATGAGCATTCCTGGGAAAAAGAAACTATCGTAATTCAGACTCTACTGGTATACACAGTCAAGTTTGATGAAGTGACTCATTTAAGTTCCTGATACGATGATCCATGTAGGAAAATTTCCCCAGGATTTGGTAGTGGCGTTAACTAGATCTTTCATGAAAATCTTCACTTGTCTTTTCCTTCTAGGTAGTAATACTGGAGAATACACATCTCCTGTGCACCATGCTATGCCAAACACTTCACCTACATTTTCTCAGGATATTTTCACAATGTGTCTTTGAAGAGAGTACTGTCATAATTCCACTCCAGAGGTTAAATAACAGACCATTACATTTTGCTCTCTTTTTAGCTGCCAGGAAGCGTAGAGCAAGATTTGAAACCCAATCGTAGCAACTACACTGACTTCTTTTTTGTTTTTTCTTTTACTGTAGAAGACATTTATTTTGCTTTAGGTTATCATCATTCTTAAACATTCAGATAGGAATGGCTCAATATTTTTTAAAGTTTATTTATTTATTTTGAGAGAGAGAGGGACAGTGTGTGGGGGAGGGGCACAGAGAGAGGGAGGGAGAGAGAATCCCAAGCAGGCCCTGCACTGTCAGCGCAGAGCCTGATGTGAGGCTCGAACACACAAACCGTGAGATCATGGCCTGAGCTGAAATCAAGAGTTGGACGCTTAACCAACTGAGCCACCAGGCACCCCTAGGATGGCTCAATTTTACTTTAGGGTTGCTGACTTTAAATATATGTACACACACACGTCATATGTGTAATTTGCATATATGTATATAGAACGATTTTTCACATGTTTAAATTTTTTCATCCTTAAAAAAAGTTGTATTTATCATTGCTTAGTGATCAAATATATACATGCATACATATATATTTTATATATTTTATTTTTTTTATATTTGAGAGAGAGAGACAGACAGACAGACAGAGCTTCAGCAGGGGAGGGGCAGAGAGATGGAGACAGAATCTGAAGCAGGCTCCAGGCTCTGAGCTGTCAGCACAGAGCCTGATGCGGGGCTCAAACTCACGAGCAGTGAGATAATGACCTGAGCTGAAGTCGGCTGCTCAACAGACTGAGCCACCTAGGTGCCCCAAATCTATTTTTAAGGAAAAACAGGGTACAAAAAATTACATTTTACATTTAATTGCATTCATGTAGTACCATTCTATTACAATTATGAGTTGAGTTTCTAATTTGGGACTTAGACTTTTGGTATTTTCACTAATTAAGTGGTGATACAGCATCTATAACTTATGCTTCTTAAGGCCAAGTTTATCTCTTTATACATATAATAATATTTGTAACCACATAAGTCATTTTACATGTATGTTGTTAGGAGAGAACTAGTTAAAAATGGATATTTAAAATATCCATGGAGCAAACAATTGTGAGAAAAAATGATGTTTATATATTAATTTTCCTGGTAGATTTTAGTCTGGGGAAGCTTTTTTCTGGTTGTAGACTTTGAATAATTTTCTTTGTTGTTAAAATATGGAATTATGAAATAGTTTTTAAACTGTGCATTAAAAATAACACTTCGGCCTTAATTATTATGTTTTATAGAATTTCCATTCAGAAATTTTAATAAAATATTGCATAACATAACCTACATATGACTTTCAGGCTGTCTATATGCATACAACTATTTGGCTGACTGTACTTGGTCAACTTTAATAAATGTAATTCACTACCTAAGAGATTTGGAAACTAACCTAATTTCCTCAAGTTTGAATTTAATTTGGACACATGCAATATGAATAATAATTTATAATATAGGACACTTTCTCATATCAATAGTTATCCATTATAAGATAACTAAGGATGAATAACACTTTCAAGTTTCAGCATCACATGAATTATTTTTGAGAAGTTGAAAATAGAGATAATTGCCTTGAACTTGAAGGTTTTCCCAATTTAAAATAAGTTGGTACATTTTTCTCAATTTACAGTAAACTGGAAGGCATATGTATTAGATTGGATTGTTAATATTTCATACAACTGCATTAGTTAACCACTGTTCCCCTAGGAGGGAAGACCCATATAGGTCTCCAAAGTGTAATTCCAGAACTAAATGACCCATCACTCAGATCACTCTTCATGAATAAATGTGTAAGCAACTTTCTCATATACTTACTTTAGCAGTAAAATACATGAACAAATAGCTCATTCCATTAATATTTACTGAGTACCTTCTATATGCATGGTACTGTGTTACACTTAGTGGATAAAAAGATACATCAGACTTAAATTCTGCACTCAAATAGCCATCAGTTTAGTGGGGAAAATTAGACCTGTTCATAAAATATATAAGGCCCTAATAATAGGAACAGATAAAGGGCCCTGGGACTTAAGAATTTATATATCCCTAGGGAATGTGGCTGGCTCAGTCAGAGGAGCATGCAGCTCTTGATCTCGGGGTTGTGGGTTCAAGCCCCATGTTGAGTGTAGAGATTACTTAAAACATATATGAAATACTGGGGCACGTAGATGGCTCAGTTGGTTGAGCTATCGAGTCTTGATTTTGGCTCAGGTCATGATCCCAGAGTTGTGGGATTGAGCTCCACACTCAGTGCTGAGCCAGCTTAAGATTCTCCCTCTCCCTCTGCTCCTCCCACACTCACTCGTTCTCCCTCAGAAATAAAAATTAAAAAAAATATATTAAAAAGGAAAGAATTTATATATCCTGAATCAGAAATTGTTTTTGATCTGACCAAATTAAAAGCGATTAACTATAGAGTTTGAAAACCAACAAACAGAAACAAATACAACCCCCCCGCCACATGATCATGATAGCACATTTAAAAACATGACTAGTTTATTGAATACTGTAAACTTGGTGGGCTACAAATATAAGTGATTTTATTTTCTCCAATACTTCTGTGTCATGATGAATTCCTTATCTACATTGCTTATCAACACCTTGTTCCTATCCCATATTTTCCAGTCACTTTCCATTATTCAACATTCTGCATGGCCCAGGGTGAAGCATTGGTCTCATTTTCAATTCCATAAATATCTCCTTCTCTTCCTTCAGCACCATACAGGTTTAGGCCCTAAAGACTCCTCCCCTACCCCAGTAGGGAGTAGAGATAGGATGGGAGGGACATGATTTGCCTCTGGGTCACCACCTCTCCTTCCCTTTCTTGGGTTTCTGACTGGTTTCTCAGGTGTATTGGGTGAGCCAGGAGAAGGTGTAGGAGAAATTGCGTTCTTAAATATGTTCTGTTGGGAGGGCAGCCCAGTCTGGCAGTGGCTCGGTCTGGTTCTCTCCACTGCTAGTCACTTCCATTCAGGGGGCAGTTTCGCTAGAGATGGTGGGTATTGTTTTCTTGGGGAGGTGTTTGGCTTCGAAGGAAAGGGGCATCTTTTTTTTTTTTTTAACATTTATTCATTTTTGAGAGACAGAGACAGAGTGCAAGTGGGGGAGGGGCAGAGAGAGAGGGAGACACAGAATCCCAAGCAGGCACCAGGCTCTAAGCTGTCTGCACAGACCTGTCTCATGGACCGCGAGATCATGACCTGAGCTGAAGTCGGACGCTTTACCGACTGAGCCACCCAGGCACCCCAAGAAAGGGGCATCTTTGGGCTCCTTTGGGAGCTGTGGTGCCAACCTCTTTTGCTAGTGGGGAATCTGGCAGCTTCACAGCTCATGTCTCCACCTGTGTGCTCTTTTTTTTCCTTCAAATTTTTAAATCCTGATTAGTTAGGATATAGTGTAATACTGGTTTCAGGAGTAGAATTTAGTGATTAATCTCTTACGTATAACACCCAGTGCTCAACATAACAAGTGCCCTCCTTAATACCCATCATCCTTTTTAGCCCATCCCCCCACCCACCTCCCTCCATCAATCCTCAGTTTATTCTCTGTAGTTAAGAGTCTCTTATGGTTAGAGTCTATGTTTTTAAATAGGTACAGTATTACTCATTACTAGTACTTTCACTCTATCTCATAGGAATACACCCAGTTTGTTGTTTTTCCCTTTTTTCTCTCTTTTCATTTCTGTCTGGGTATTCTCTACCAACTTATCTCCAGTTCAGTGAGAGATAATCAACAAGTAATTTTATAGTTCTAAGAGTTTTTGTTTGATTTTTCTAAAAATACCTTCTAGTTCTATTGTCACCTATGTGCTTTATCACATATCACTCCTGGAAACCTCTACTGCGGTTCTCTGTGCCTCTTGAGGGTGCGTGAGGACTGAGTGTCAGGTTGCTGGCCATCTTCATCTCAGTCACACTATGTCTGTCTTTGCTTTGTGGGAACCAGTGCTATGGCATGCCTCCTTGCTTTGGAAATGTGTAGTCCAGAAGTAGGCCAGAGTGTCTAAGTTCATGTATGCCCCCAAATACATCACGCTCCCTCAAGAAGTCATTGTTTCACTCCAGTGGTAAGATCAGCATGAATCCATAGATTCTACGGCCCCAGAAACACCCAGATGATAACTTCCTTTCCGAGGCAAGTGATTCTCTGGGAATTCCTTTTCACTTGGCTTCAGGGTTCAGAAACCCCATTCACCTTGAATAATTCAGTCCTAGTAACCTGGGTCGTCTCTTTATTTCTTTTCCTTTCTCTTGACTGTCTATTTGGCTTAGATAAAATAGTGATGGGGTGAACGTTGAATGTCAGAACCAGCTCAGCTTCTGTTTAATCAACCCTGAGCTTGTGTTTGGGTTTATTGTTTTTGATCTGCTTCGGACGTTTTATTTAATTAATACGTTTGTTCTAAATTTTGGATCCTGATTGTTACTTTTAGGGCAAAGGAAAATAAATCTTCATCAACATCATGTTACATAGACATGTTACATAGAAATGTCATCTAAGTTTCCATACCTAACTGTGGATGTGTCTGTTATAAAAATTTCTTTTTTAATCTTCGTCATTTTATATATAATGCTTATTCAATTTTTGGTGTTGATATATGTATGTATGTATGTATTTTCGTCTTTTCTGCCCTCAGAGAGTCCCCCTTAAAATTTCT
Source organism: Lynx rufus (assembly GCF_022079265.1). NCBI lineage: Eukaryota > Metazoa > Chordata > Mammalia > Carnivora > Felidae > Lynx > Lynx rufus. Next base: position 53,085,955 of record NW_025814889.1, read on the forward strand.
TGCAGGGCTGGTTTAGTGGTCACGAACTCCTTTAAGTTTTGTCTGGGAAACATTTAATCTCTCCTATTTTGAATGACAGCCTTGCTGGATAAAGAATTCTTGATTGCATATTTTTCTGATTCAGCACATTGAATACATCCTGCCACTCCTTTCTGGCCTGCCAAGTTTCTGTGGATAGGTCTGCTGCAAACCTGATCTGTCTTCCCTTGTAGGTTCAGGACTTTTTTTTTTTTTTTTTTTTTTTTTAATATGAAGTTTATTGACAACTTGGTTTCCATACAACACCCAGTGCTCATCCCAAAAGGTGCCCTCCTCAATACCCATCACCCACCCGCCCCTCCCTCCCACCCCCCATCAACCCTCAGTTTGTTCTCAGTTTTTAACAGTCTCTTATGCTTTCGCTCTCTCCCACTCTAACGTCCTTTTTTTTTTTTTTTTTCCTTCCCCTCCCCCATGGGTTCCTGTTAAGTTTCTCAGGATCCACATAAGAGTGAAACCATATGGTATCTGTCTTTCTCTGTATGGCTTATTTCACTTAGCATTACACTCTCCAGTTCCATCCACGTTGCTACAAAAGGCCATATTTCATTTTTTCTCATTGCCACGTAGTATTCCATTGTGTATATAAACCACAATTTCTTTATCCATTCATCAGTGGATGGACATTTAGGCTCTTTCCATAATTTAGCTATTGTTGAGAGTGCTGCTATGAACATTGGGGTACAAGTGCCCCTATGCATCAGTACTCCTGTATCCCTTGGGTAGATTCCTAGCAGTGCTATTGCTGGGTCATAGGGTAGGTCTATTTTTAATTTTCTGAGGAACCTCCACACTGCTTTCCAGAGCGGCTGCACCAATTTGCATTCCCATCAACAGTGCAAGAGGGTTCCCGTTTCTCCACATCCTCTCCAGCATCTATAGTCTCCTGATTTGTTCATTTTGGCCACTCTGACTGGCGTGAGGTGATACCTGAGTGTGGTTTTGATTTGTATTTCCCTGATAAGGAGCGACGCTGAACATCTTTTCATGTGCCTGTTGGCCATCTGGATGTCTTCTTTAGAGAAGTGTCTATTCATGTTTTCTGCCCATTTCTTCACTGGGTTATTTGTTTTTCGGGTGTGGAGTTTGGTGAGCTCTTTATAGATTTTAGATACTAGACCTTTGTCCGATATGTCATTTGCAAATATCTTTTCCCATTCCGTTGGTTGCCTTTTAGTTTTGTTGGTTGTTTCCTTTGCTGTGCAGAAGCTTTTTATCTTCATAAGGTCCCAGTAATTCACTTTTGCTTTTAATTCCCTTGCCTTTGGGGATGTGTCGAGTAAGAGATTGCTACGGCTGAGGTCAGAGAGGTCTTTTCCTGCTTTCTCCTCTAAGGTTCTGATGGTTTCCTGTCTCACATTTAGGTCCTTTATCCATTTTGAGTTTATTTTTGTAAATGGTGTGAGAAAGTGGTCTAGTTTCAACCTTCTGCATGTTGCTGTCCAGTTCTCCTAGCACCATTTGTTAAAGAGGCTGTCTTTTTTCCATTGGATGTTCTTTCCTGCTTTGTCAAAGATGAGTTGGCCATACGTTTGTGGGTCTAGTTCTGGGGTTTCTATTCTATTCCATTGGTCTGTGTGTCTGTTTTTGTGCCAATACCATGTTGTCTTGATGATGACAGCTTTGTAGTAGAGGCTGAAGTCTGGGATTGTGATGCCTCCTGCTTTGGTCTTCTTCTTCAAAATTCCTTTGGCTATTCGGGGCCTTTTGTGGTTCCATATGAATTTTAGGATTGCTTGTTCTAGTTTCGAGAAGAATGCTGGTGCAATTTTGATTGGGATTGCATTGAATGTGTAGATAGCTTTGGGTAGTATTGACATTTTGACAATATTTATTTTTCCAATCCATGAGCAGGGAATGTCTTTCCATTTCTTTAAATCTTCTTCAATTGCCTTCATAAGCTTTCTATAGTTTTCAGCATACAGATCCTTTACATCTTTGGTTAGATTTATTCCTAGGTATTTTATGCTTCTTGGTGCAATTGTGAATGGGATCAGTTTCTTTATTTGTCTTTCTGTTGCTTCATTGTTAGTGTATAAGAATGCAACTGATTTCTGTACATTGATTTTGTATCCTGCAACTTTGCTGAATTCATGTATCAGTTCTAGCAGACTTTTGGTGGAGTCTATCGGATTTTCCATGTATAATATCATGTCATCTGCAAAAAGCGAAAGCTTGACTTCATCTTTGCCAATTTTGATGCCTTTGATTTCCTTTTGTTGTCTGATTGCTGATGCTAGAACTTGCAACGCTATGTTAAACAACAGCGGTGAGAGTGGGCATCCCTGTCGTGTTCCTGATCTCAGGGAAAAAGCTCTCAGTTTTTCCCCGTTGAGGATGATGTTAGCTGTGGGCTTTTCATAAATGGCTTTTATGATCTTTAAGTATGTTCCTTCTATCCCGACTTTCTCAAGGGTTTTTATTAAGAAAGGGTGCTGGATTTTGTCAAAGGCCTTTTCTGCATCGATTGACAGGATCATATGGTTCTTCTCTTTTTTTTTGTTAATGTGATGTATCACGTTGATTGATTTGCGAATGTTGAACCAGCCCTGCATCCCAGGAATGAATCCCACTTGATCATGGTGAATAATTCTTTTTATATGCTGTTGAATTCGATTTGCTAGTATCTTATTGAGAATTTTGGCATCCATATTCATCAGGGATGTTGGCCTGTAGTTCTCTTTTTTTACTGGGTCTCTGTCTGGTTTAGGAATCAAAGTAATACTGGCTTCATAGAATGAGTCTGGAAGTTTTCCTTCCCTTTCTATTTCTTGGAATAGCTTGAGAAGGATAGGTATTATCTCTGCTTTAAACGTCTGGTAGAACTCCCCTGGGAAGCCATCTGGTCCTGGACTCTTATTTGTTGGGAGATTTTTGATAACCGATTCAATTTCTTCGCTGGTTATGGGTCTGTTCAAGCTTTCTATTTCCTCCTGATTGAGTTTTGGAAGAGTGTGGGTGTTCAGGAATTTGTCCATTTCTTCCAGGTTGTCCAATTTGTTGGCATATAATTTTTCATAGTATTCCCTGATAATTGTTTGTATCTCTGAGGGATTGGTTGTAATAATTCCATTTTCATTCATGATTTTATCTATTTGGGTCATCTCCCTTTTCTTTTTGAGAAGCCTGGCTAGAGGTTTGTCAATTTTGTTTATTTTTTCAAAAAACCAACTCTTGGTTTCGTTGATCTGCTCTACAGTTTTTTTAGATTCTATATTGTTTATTTCTGCTCTGATCTTTATTATTTCTCTTCTTCTGCTGGGTTTAGGCTGCCTTTGCTGTTCTGCTTCTATTTCCTTTAGGTGTGCTGTTAGATTTTGTCTTTGGGATTTTTCTTGTTTCTTGAGATAGGCCTGGATTGCAATGTATTTTCCTCTCAGGACTGCCTTCGCTGCGTCCCAAAGCGTTTGCATTGTTGTATTTTCATTTTCGTTTGTTTCCATATATTTTTTGATTTCTTCTCTAATTGCCTGGTTGACCCACTCATTCGTTAGTAGGGTGTTCTTTAACCTCCATGCTTTTGGAGGTTTTCCAGACTTTTTTCTGTGGTTGATTTCAAGCTTCATAGCATTGTGGTCTGAAAGTATGCATGGTATAATTTCAATTCTTGTAAACTTATGAAGGGCTGTTTTGTGACCCAGTATATGATCTATCTTGGAGAATGTTCCATGTGCACTCGAGAAGAAAGTATATTCTGTTGCTTTGGGATGCAGAGTTCTAAATATATCTGTCAAGTCCATCTGATCCAGTGTCTCATTCAGGGCCCTTGTTTCTTTATTGACCGTGTGTCTAGATGATCTATCCATTTCTGTAAGTGGGGTGTTAAAGTCCCCAGCAATTACCACATTCTTATCAATAAGGTTGCTTCTGTTTATGAGTAATTGTTTTATATATTTGGGGGCTCCGGTATTCGGCGCATAGACATTTATAATTGTTAGCTCTTCCTGATGGATAGACCCTGTAACTATTATATAATGTCCTTCTTCATCTCTTGTTACAGCCTTTAATTTAAAGTCTAGTTTGTCTGATATAAGTATGGCTACTCCAGCTTTCTTCTGGCTTCCAGTAGCATGATAAATAGTTCTCCATCCCCTCACTCTGAATCTAAAGGTGTCCTCAGGTCTAAAATGAGTCTCTTGTAGACAGCAAATAGATGGGTCTTGTTTTTTTATCCATTCTGATACCCTATGTCTTTTGGTTGGTGCATTTAATCCATTTACATTCAGTGTTATTATAGAAAGATACGGGTTTAGAGTCATTGTGATGTCTGTATGTTTTATGCTTGTAGTGATGTCTCTGGTACTTTGTCTCACAGGGTCCCCCTTAGGATCTCTTGTAGGGCTGGTTTAGTGGTGACAAATTCCTTCAGTTTTTGTTTGTTTGGGAAGACCTTTATCTCTCCTTCTATTCTAAATGACAGACTTGCTGGATAAAGGATTCTCGGCTGCATATTTTTGCTGTCTAGCACCCTGAAAATCTCGTGCCAATTCTTTCTGGCCTGCCAAGTTTCTGTGGATAGGTCTGCTGCAAACCTGATCTGTCTTCCCTTGTAGGTTCAGGACTTTTTATCCCTTGCTGCTTTCATGATTCTCTCCTTGCCTGAGTATTTTGTGAATTTGACTATGATATGCCTTGTTGGTGGTCGGTTTTTGTTGAATCTAATGGGAGTCCTCTGTGCAATGCTTATTCAATTTTTTATCCTGACTTTTTCCAATTAAAATTATTATAGGGACACCTGGGTGGCTCAGTCGGTCAAGTGTCAGACTTTGGCTCAGGTCATGATCTCACGGTCTGTGAGTTCAAGCTCCATGTCGGGCTCTGTGCTGTCAGTTCAGAGCCTGGAGCCTGCTTCAGATTCTGTGTCATGATTCTCTCTGCCCTTCCCCCACTCATGCTCTGTCTCTGTCTCTCAAAACATGAATAAATGTTAAAAAAATTAAAAAAAATAAAATTATTATAAAAAATCATTTCCACGTGTTATAATAAACTATTTATAAAAATAATTTTCTTTTTTTCAATGTTTATTTTTGAGAGAAAGCGTGAGTGGGGGAGGGGCAGAGAGAAAGGGAGACACAGAATCCGAAGCAGGCTCCAAGCTGTCAGCACAGAGCCTGACGTGGGGCTTGAACTGGCCAAACGCAAGATCATGACTTGAGCTGAAGTTGGATGCCTAACCAACTGAGCCCCCAGGCACCCCAAAAATAATTTTCAATGTAGAAAATTATTCCATTGTATATTTGATATTTATCATTTCACTTACTAATTAATCATTTCACAATTTTAGATCATTTATATGGCTTCAGATAAAAAATATTGTGAATAAAACTGAGAAGAACATCTTTGGGCATACATTTCCCCCCCCTTTCTATGTTGGATTATTCCATTTGTATGAGCAATAATACCTACTTTTATGAACAGCAGGAGAAGTTACTGAGCTAATGTTTCTCAGAACTTTGGAGGACATTTTGTATTAGATATAGGTATAATTTGGTGTTGGTTATACTTTCTAAATGGTATTACATCTGGGGCGCCTGGGTGGCTCAGTCAGTTAGTGTCCAACTTTGGCTCAGGTCATATCTCATGGTCCATGAGTTTGAGCCCCACATCGGGCTCTGGGCTGACAGCTCAGATTCTGTGTCTCCCTCTCTCTCTTCCCCTCCCCTGCTTGTGCTCTGTCTCTCTATTAAAATAAAAATAAAAAATTAAAAAAAATGGTATCATATCTGACCCTGGAAGACATCTTCAAATTCTTCCTTTCGTTTATAGCTAGTTTCTGTCTCCAAGTTGATTTACTATTTTGTTTTCATGGTTTGGCAGCAATTGATATATTTATTTCTGCTCTGGGATTTTGGCAGAAGCTTTCTGTGAATCTCAGAATCATGACAATCAATTTATACTCTGCCATGCAAGACCATGATCACTTCCCTGAATCTGAACAACTTGGTAAATTTTGGGGAGCTTCAAGAATGTATTTTCTGGAAACCCTGTTGGAAATCATGATTAGGCTCTTTTTAACGAGTTCTTCTAACATCATAAACTTAAACATTTATAATTTTCTGGAATGCGCTTATGCCTTTTATTTAATAAATGCTTTCCTGTCAGAGTCTGAAGTGAAATGAAACAAAGTATTAGGAAAAGATAATGGCACAGCTTTCTCTTCCTTTGCACATATGGCCCAGCAGGTGTGTATGGCTTATCAGGGAACTGAAAAATTGGGCTAAATGGACACATTTCTGGAGTGTGAACTGCACAGCAGGTGATCTCTGAAGCAGACAGCCAGCAGAGTGGCCTTTTTACTCCAGATCTCTCCCCTGTATGGCTAGGAAAAAAAAGAGAGAAACCTAAACACTGAATACAGCAAATGGATTTCTGAACCACGTGTCTCTTGCAGCAGGTATCTATTATTAAAGTGGATTAGAAAAACTAACCTATGAAGATCTTTGTCATTGAATTCCTTTGCAATTTATTTCCTAGGGATTTACATTCACTTAGTTGTAGTTTTACTGATGATAAGGAAATCTACACACTGGCATTATTATGCAGCTTAGTAGGTTAAAGTTGCAGTTGAGGGGCACCTGGGTAGCTCAGCCAGGTAAGCGTCTGACTCTTGATTTTGGCTCAGGTCATGATCCCACAGCTCATAAGATCAAGCCCCACGTTGGGCTCTGTGCTGATAGTGCAGAGCCTGCTTGGGATTCTTTCTCTCTCTCTCTTCCTTGCCCTCCCACCCCTCAAAATAAATACATAAACGTTAAAAAAAGTTGCAGTTGCTGGTTGAACAGACCAAATTTAAATGAGCCGGGTTATGGCCCAGGTGGACAGATCTTGGAAGATACCTGACCAGAAGGACCTTCGTTAGAGAGTGAGTCGATTGAAGAGAGCTGTCATGGGTGGGTGTGGGTAGTGACTGGGAATGGTCTGATGATTTGGATCTTCAGTCAGGATACTTGGCTAATGTTATTTCCTAGGACTGTTGGTAGAGGGTGGATAGAATCATGGGGATTGTGCAACAGCAGGCTGGGTCCACAGGGAAAGGGTCCAAAAAGAATAAACAAGAGGCATAATGAGAGAAAAGTGCAGGAAATTAGAAAAATCAATGTTATGGCCCAAGCCCAGAACACGAACTAGGTTCTTTTCTCATATAGCTTTGTGTTTCTCTTTGGGAGAGTGAAATAGGGAAAGAGAAACCCAAACTGAGCTGTTTCACTGTAGTTTGAGACATTTTGTGGATCATATAAATCTCTTTAAGTTGAAGGAGCATCATCTCTGCATTCAATTTTGATAAGCTAAATAGACCATACCATTTAATGATTTTACTGTATGTTTATGACGTTACCCAGTTAAAGCAGAGCTGACTCAATTAAGACAAAACAAAACAAAAAACCCTCCTCTCTCCCCACTCTATCAAGGATCAACTCAATTCTTTTGAGCTTATGTCTCATAATGAGGGAAGATAATGAAGAAACTAATAGATTGGAGGCTCCTTCTAGAGGTCTGCCGAGAAGGGCGAAGACTAAGCTAGAAATAAGTTATCAGAATCAGGCTGACGTAGAAGTGGTGTTGTAGAAGTCTGATTATGGTCCCTGTGCTTTGGCGTCTTTGATAGAAATCTGTGGGTGGGTTAGCCACGCTCAGTCCAGGCATGTTGATGAAGCCACCTTCTCTTACTATAATCTCTTGCCCAATTTGGGCTTCTTAGATTATGGTCAAACTCTGAATTTTAGAATGGTGAGCTCCTCACAGAGAGTTGGGACAGTACACACTCTATCATGATGACCATGGAGGAATATATTTAGAAAACAAGTATTACAGAAGGACGCCTTTTGCTAAGTAGGGGTGAAGAAGGTGATAGAACTACAGGGGTGGCTCCAGGGACAGCTGAAGGATCATAGACCTCCAGTTGTCCTGGTAGCATGGTGTGTTTGTCTGTATTACCACCACTTTGCCTGTGCTGTCAACCTGCCATCATAAAGGCAAATCATGACATGGAATTGAATTAAAATTTAAGAAAGGAGTGGGGCACCTGGGTGGTTCAGTTGGTTAAGCAGTTTCAGTTCAGGTTATTATCTCACGGTTTGTGGGTTCAAGCCCCAAGTAGGGCTGTATGCTGATAGTTGCGGAGCCTGCTTGGGATTCTCTCTGTCCCTCTCCCTCTGCCCCTCCCATTGTTCGCTTTCTATCTCTGTCTCTCAAAATAATAAATAAATAAACATTTTTTAAATTAAGAAAGGAGAAGAGAAAAATTCGATTGAATTTTCCACAAAATGCTAAACAAATAAGGATTATATTAAAAACGAGATAAAAGATTTTACAAACCTAAATAAAGAACAACCTAAAAGAAATAAGCATGAAGTTTTTTATGGGGTTTATTGAATTTTAAAACAAAGTAATAATAAAAGTTAAAGAGCATGACAAAATTATGATCTTTTTTTATTTAATTTTTTAAATGTTTTTATTTATTTTGAGACAGAGAGATACAGAGCATGAGCAGGGGAGGGGCAGAGAGAGAGGGAGACACAGAATCCGAAGCAGGTTCCAGGCTCTTAGCTGTCAGCACAGAGCCTGACGCGGGGCTCAAACTCACAAACCGTGAGATCATGACCTGAGCTGAAGTTGGACGCTTAACTGACAGAGCCACCCAGGCGCCCCCAAAATTATGATATTTTTAAATAATGGTAAATAAAAATTAACGATGAGAGAGGCTGATTAGCAGAGAAACAAAAATGATTAAACATAAAAATGTATGATTTAAAATAAAAGCTAAAAAAGACAAAGGTAAAAGCAGGATGAAGGGAGATGAGGAAGGTGAATAACAAACATGCACCAGGAAAAATAAATTTAGCGTAACTGAGTAACAAGCTAAAGCCGTGCTGAGCTGCAGAGAAGAGATGTTTTTGTCAAAAGACAAAATAAAACCTGGAGAAAATGAGACAAGATATTAACTGACCCACCAGCTGGAAGCCAGCAAGTGGCAGAGTCTTAGCAGAATTCTCTGAGTTGGAAACAATTTTCCATAGTGTGAGGCCCCATTTAATAGAGTGGCTAATGGGTGAAGAACAGAGAGAGAGAGGAGCGGGTACTCATACTCCTGCCCTTCAGCACACTTTGGGCACCAGCGCCCACGTCAGTGTTGCTCAGCAATTAGGAGTGCTGGGCAGGGCCCCGGGGACCGGCAGCCTCAGCCCTGTGTGTGGGCTCCTGGGCTCTGCACCCCCCACTGCAAATTTAGGTGAAGCAGCTGTAGTTAATCCTTGATTATCCATCAGTTATGGAAGAAAGCATAGCGTATGTAATTTAAAATGATTTTTATTTGACCCCTCGGATGTGTGGTTTTTAATTAAAAACAAAAACAAAAACAAAAAAACAGAAACAAAACAAAAAAACCCAACTCATCTCATCCCGCATCTCTTCCCTTCCCTCTCCCTAGAGGTCACTGCTGCTAACACTTTTCTGTTTCATTCTTGATGTTTCTGGATTTAAGACACTTATACGGATAGTTGTATAGGACTTTGGACATAAACGATAATCATAACTAACTTTTAAATGTTTACAGTATGCTAAGAACTAGAGCTGTATTATACCATGCCATGGTCTTTACTCATTTAATCCCTGCAGCGTTATTTTGATTTTGCAGATGTGGAAATTGAGGCCAGTGAGATGAAATAACTTATCCAAGGCCACCCAGCAAATGAAGAGTGGAATGAGGATGTGCACTTAGAATCCCTGCTCTAAGGTATTATGATTTTCTGCTTTACTAATTGGGAGGGATCATCTTGTGCCAGTTTGATAGAACTTGTTTTTTTCCCTTAGCAATATATCATGGTGTTCTTTCCATGTGAGTATATAGGGATCTACTTCATTCTCTAAATTGCCATAGAGTATTCGGCATATATCAAAACTTAACTAATTATCCCCATTTATGAGCATTTAGGTAGTTTCTAATTTTGAGTACTGGGCACATTTATTCTTTTTAATAGATGTTTATTGAGTACCTACTACATGCCAGGAATTCTTCTTGGTGCCAGGGAATCAACGGTAAACAAAACAAAGGTCTTGCTTCCATGGATTTATTTTCTAGTGGGGAAACAGACAGTAATCAAATAACTATATGACCTATATCAAACCATGTAAATCTGTCAGCTCATAAGGACAGTTAAGTGGAATAGACAGAATAAAGGGATATATAGTAGGAGGGTGTCATTTTATACAAGGTGGTTAATGACCTATTTTTTCTCATTTAAGAAAAACTTTGAATTTTGAGATAATTATAGACTCACTGGTGGTTGCAAAGTAGTACAAATAATACCTTACCCAGATTTCTCCATGGTAATATCTTGCATGAGTATAGTGTCATATCAAAATGAAGAAAATGATAGTGGTATAGTCTATAGGCCTCATTCAAATTCTCCCAGTTTTTACGTGTACTCACTGTGTGGGTGTATGTGTGTACAGTTCTGTGCAGTTTTATTACATGTATAGATTCAGGTAACCAGTTATCTACTTTTAAGTTGCCATTTGAATGAAGCCTAAAGGATGTGGGGATGCTAGGCCAGAGTATATCTGAATGCAGAGTACTTTAGGCAGGGTGTACAAAGGCCCTGAGATAGGTGGGAAGCAAGTGTGGCTAAAGACGAGTTTTGATAGGGGATGATCAGAAGGGAAATGGGCTGGAGGAGAGAACTCAAACCATCCAAGTCTTTTAGGCCATGATGAAGACTGGTTTTTTACTCCGAGTGACATGTGTAGCTGTTGGAATGTTTTGAGTAGAGGAGTTAGAATCAGACTTCTGTTTTAATTGGATCACTCTGGCTGCAGTGTGGAAGCCAGTAGACCAGTTAGGGGTATGAATCTATGATTATTCATAGTCAATTTCTCCCTTTTCTTCCATAAACAAGGATTATACGTTCCTACTTTCTTGCCATTTGGTATGCAATGCCGCCCTACGGAAGTATCTCTGTGTCCCTTCTCCCCACCATTACCCATCCACCCAGTTGTCAAGCTGGATCATACAACTGGCTTTGGTTTAGTGGAATGTGTGCAGACATGAACTACTAAAGCCCTTAAATCAGATTGCATGGTTCATTTCAGCCCTTTGGTTCTTCTCCCTGCAATGAGAGAATCAGGCTGGGTTCTTGGAATGAAAAGACCTGTGAAGAGCCACAACCCATAGCAAATTTTCAGCCCTTATATAACCACATATAACCATAAATGTGAGAAATAACATTTGATACTGTAAGTTATGAAGATATTGGGGTGGTTTGTTATTGCAGCAAAGCTGACTGATACAGACATATATTGCAATAGGCCAGATAGTGGCGGTGTGGACTAAAGTGATAGCAATATATGTACAAACACATGAATTAGGATTTCTGTGGTGTAATTGCTGGGTTGAAGGGCATGTGCATTACTGTCAGTTTGTCCGTCTGAATGATTGTGTCAGTCTATACACCTACTGATTGTGCAAGATAATGCTTATTTCCTTACATCTTAGCAAACAGTGGATATCTATCTTTTTCTTTTTTTAATGTTTATTTATTTTGAGAGAGTACATGCATGTGGTGGGGGGAGAGGCAGAGAGTGAGAGAGAGGGAGAATCCCAAGCAGGTTCTGCACTGTCAGTGCAGAGCCTGACATGGGGCTTGAACTCACAAACCGTGAGATCATGACCTGAGTGGAAATGAAGAGTTGGACACTTAATTGACTAAGCCACCAAGTGCCCCTTTTCCCTTTTTTTAAGAATCTGATAGCTAAATATGTTATTTCGCTATATTTCACTATAGCATTTCCTTGATTACTAGAGAGATTGCACATCTTTGCATATTTCTTTTTATTTCTTCTTTGGTAGCTAAATTAGGTTATCTAATCCCAACCTACTAATTCCAGCTCTTTTCCCATTTCTGCCGTTGTTCTCCAGTTTGATAATGTATATAACTGGATGGCTGTGTGCCAGGAAGAACCCTAAGTCTTTCACATATATTGCCCAGTTTAACTCTCACAATAATTTTTTGAGATAGGTGTCATGACAATAGATAGTGTTACCTCTTATGCAGGAAGGAGCTGGGGCCTGGAGCTATAATGTGACTTGATAAGAGCCGTACAGCTGGGGTTACAGTGGGACTTGAACCCAGCTCTACTCAAGACTCCAGCATTTTTTCCAATTTTCACATGGCCTCTGGGCATTAGCTCTGCCTGGACTATTTATGGTTCCCTGAACAGGTTTTGCTCTCCCTGACTCTCCTTTATTGTGCAGATGACTTATGTGTCGTCCAGATTCTTTCCAGTTCCCCTCATCTTTACAGATCTTACATATTTCTTTCCTAATCATTCAATTCTACCAGGAATTTGGCAACTGAAAAATGTTTTCAGGAAGACTATGTACTTGGGAATGTCCCGAAGGACATTAGCTCCCTCACCTAGCACAGTGCAAGGCACCTCGTAGGCAGACGGTATTTGCTGAATTGCCTTGAACACAACCCTTTTCATATTATTTTATGCAGATTTTTAGTCCTTTAGTGTGTTTTAAAAATTTTGGTTTCTGTTTTATTCACCTTTTCTAATTTTTTTTTTTCACAACCAGTGTCAACACTCTTCCTCACCATGTTGTGGTTTGCTGATTGGATAAGGAAGACTTCCAAGGCCCCTTCTGTGGCCTCTCCTGTCCACAGTCTGCACCTGTCCTCTCATTGTAAGGAAGGGCACTTGCAATGAGACAGAGTGGGTGAGATACCTAAAATAGAACACAGGGAAATACACGCAACACTGAAAAACCTTCCTTGTCCCATTGCTGACGTATACACTGCATATACCTTTCTAACGTGTCCTCTTCCCATATTGTAAAGTGCAAAGACATTCTTGTCACAAAAGATTATTAACATATTATAGACTTAAAATAGTTTCCTTTGCCTCTCTCCTGTTGAGTCATTGAAAAAAACATGTTTCATTCCTCCTACAAGTTTAGTTGAAAATGGGCAAACAATAGGCTTAATTTTTTCTTCTGTGGGAGTGTGTCTGCAGCAAATTCATATTGCTTCCCCATTCAGTGGCAGTAGGACTGATTCCTCCCTCCCTCATTTCTTTGTGGTGTCTACATTGTCTCTGAAAATATGTGTTCCAACTTCATTTTCCAGTGTGGTGAAATAGAGAAGTGTGTCTAACACAAAGTGAACAGGAAATAAGAAAGTGTTTTTATGCACAGAGAATGCAACTGCTGTCCAAAGTCAGTTAATTAAAAAACATCAATCTATGCAAACATGAAGAAATGGTCCAGCGGGAAATTGGACCAATTTGGAATTTGGTAAAGTCTACTTATTTTCAACGTGTCTCTAAATTTGGGGAAAACATCTTGGTTGAATGTTTACATAATCATGTGATGGGATATTTCTTTAAAAATATTGTCATTATCCCCAAGCTAAGTATTTATTCTTTTGTTTAGAATTTACATAAGGTGGTAACCTATGCTTTGGAAATCACACTAGAGGGGCTCCAGTTCTTTTCTGCATCTAAACTCAATATGGATGAATCTTGGATTACTATGGTATTTTACTTTTCGGATTAACATGGTGAAAAAAAATTTAATAGCAAAGAGCAAAGGTAAGCTCTAAGAGAATTTGGGTGTTTGGATCTGGTTGCTTCTTTTTAAAAAGAATTAATATTAATTGCAAATCCTTTGGTGATCAGATACAAGGGAAATGTAATCACATTGTTGGTACATGGTTCTCACTAGTGTGAGTCAAATAATGTTCTCACAAACAATGGCAGCTTATTTATCTAACCTCATTGTTCCTTATAATGACTTTTTGGGATAATTAAGGCAGATTCCATTAAGCCCATAAATGTTTTTAGGAAAAACCTTTCTAAAATATATGGCAAACTTTCTTTTTGTTAAACTTATTGAAACTAGATGAAACTTCCTAATAGTTAAGAGAAATCTCATAAGCATTCATTATTCTGTGGTGCTGGAGAGTCAAGAGCGCTAAAGATACAACAATAACAATCATCTTCATAGTAGTTACCATGTGTGATCATATAGGATATTGTGTGCAGGAACATTTCTGAGTGCTTTTTTCATATTAACTCATTCCATTCTTATTAGAACACTATGAAGTAAGAACCAGTATCGTTCTCATGTTGTAGATGAGTTAACTGAGAGGGGCACAGGAAAGTTCAGTAATTGGCCTAAGGTGGCTCTGCTCACAGTGGGTAGAGCCAGGATTCACGTTCAGGAAGTCTGTCCCCAGAGCCTAACCCCTCCGGCTTTATGGTCCCTAAAATAAGCATGAGTTCAGGCTCACGTTCGAATTTTGGCCTTGCCACTTGGCAGTTGAGTGAGGAGGTTAAGTTTGCCTAACTTTTCCAAGTTCTAATTTCCTTATCTTAAAATGAGGATGATAATGGCACTGACATTACACGTTGTTGCAAGGAGAGAATGAAATAGTGCAGGCAAACAGCTTGGCACTTAGGAAGACATCAAGAAGTATTAGCTTTTTGTTATTGTTGCTCTTTTTATTTCTGGCACCAGAAATCCCAGGTCCACTGTTGACTGTTGTAGCTGATTGTAGGCAATCTACCTCACTTCTCCAAGCCACAGTTTTCCTTCTATAAAATGGGGATCTGTATGTTTAATAAAACAGCTCCACCCAGTTGAAAATATAATACTGTCATTTTGTGATCTGGATAAGAGTTTTAAGAAAATATATCTTAAGGTGCCCTCAATATAACTTTGCTACTATGTGATGTTTTCCATTACTTTATTCCCAAATTTATTTACTTACTTTAGTGTTTTAAATTTTGTCAGAACCAACTCATTCATTCCTTCTTATTTCTTTCAAATGCTTGATTGCTTTTGAATGTCTCCTGTGTTTGTCTTTCATTTCTTAGTGCTGGCAGATTTGGTGTATCTGTTGCCATCAGTTGGGGTGGTTTGGCGGGAAGGGTTTCCCCAAGGGAGAAAGCCTTCTCCATCTCTTTTATGGGGAAAGCACATTGGCTTCAGTTACCTGTTTTTGACACATTCATATTGTTGAAATTGATTGTATGGATCTTTCTTGAAACAGTTACAACTCCTTTGTGTATTTTCCTTATGCTTTTGATGCAAACCTATTTCCTCTGGTTCTTTTCTGTACTCGCATATTGTTGCTATATAGATATGAATGCATACTTTCAAAAGGAAGGTACTACACTGCTTGGGTGAATTGTTAGATGTGAGAACAACAAGCTTACATCAGCTTTTAAGCTCCTTCTCTGCCTGTGGTAAAGGCTCCTGAGTTTACGAATCAGTCTTTTTGCTGGTCAGGAGAAATGATGTGGAGGACACTTCCAAGGAAACTGCCATTGTGAAAACAGCCATGTCATAGAAAGAAATCATAAAAAGGGTATGAAGCACAAAATCTACCAATAGATCTTTCATCTCCATGATGTCATTTTCAAGGGCTCTCAGTTTTCAATTCTTTTTAGTTTTTAAAATATGGTAATTATTTTAATCATCTGTTGGCATGTTAGGCATTAAACTTTTTGAATAGGTGATATTTTCATATGGTTCAAAAAAATAATATTTAAAGGGTAACATGGAGAAGTATCACTTTTGCCTGTTTTTGATCACTTTGTTTTTACACATTTGCCTCTTTTATTAGTTTCATACCTTTGAGATATACAAGCAAATATAGATATATATTCTTACTTTATCCCTTTCTTACACAACTTTTTTCTTCTTCTTCCTCTCCTCCTCCTCCTTTTTCTCCTTCTCCCTCTCCCCCTCCCTTCGTCCCTTCTCCCTCCTCCCCTTCTCCTCCTCCTCCTCCTTACTCTATAACAATATGTTATTGACATCTTTCTATATCAGTATCTAGAGGTTAAGTGGATATACTTTGTATGTAACTGGTCTTGCATAGATACACATTTGGGTTATTTTATTTTTATTTATTTATTTTTTTTTGCTGCTACAAATAATGCTATGGTGAATAACATTGTATGTATGTCAACTAGCACATGGGAAGTTTATCATGGATAAGTTCCTAGAATTGAGATTGCTAGGTGGGGGGAAAATGAATTTGGAAGTTTTAGTTATGGCCAAATGGCTCTCCACAGGACATGGTACCTGCCAGTCAGCAAAGTAGGAGGTGCCTTTTTGCCCCCAGCTTTGCCAGCAGAATATGTTATCAATTTCTAGGCTTCTGAGAAATGGCGTATTGTAGTTTTAACTTGAATTTGGTTTATTGCAAGTGATATCAGGCATTTTGCACAGGTTTAAGGGTGTTGGTCTCTTTTCCCACAATCCCTAGGAGTTTTTTTTTTACATATTAAGGGAAATTAGGCTTTTGTTTATGGTGTGAGTCACAATTTTTTTTTGGCCATTTTATTATTTATTTTTTGGCATTGCAAAGTATCTAGTAGAAATAAAAATAAATTGATGTAATAAATTTGTCAATCTTTTTTTTAATGGTTTTTGGACTTCAATCTGCTCAGAAATGTCTTTCTCTGTCCAAAGTTATAGAGGAACTTGTCAGTGTTTTCTTCTACTAATTTTATAGTTTCATTTTTTTATATTTAAATTTCTGATTCCTTTGGAACCAACATTACCATTTTTCCAGAATATGATTCATTGTCACAGCACCATGTATTTTATTATTATTTATTTTCCATTTTTGAAAACATTTTAATTCTCAGTGTAATTAACATACAGTGTTATATTAATTTCAGGTTACAATATAGTGATTCAACAATTCTGTATTAGACAGTGCTCATCTTGGTAAGTGTATTCTTAATCCTCTTTACGTGTTTTACCCCCCATCCCTCCACACCCAGTACCATCTGTTTGTTCTCTAAAGTTAGTCTGTTTTTAGTTTTTCTCTTTTTTTCTTTGCTCATTTGTTTTGTTTCTTAAATTCCACATATGAGTGAAATCATATGGCATTTGTCTTTCTCTGACTTATTTCACTTACCATTATACTGTCTAGATCTATCCAAGTTGTTGCAAATGGCAAGATTTAATTCTTTTTTTCTTTTTATAGCTGACTAATATCCATTGTATATATAGACCACTTTTTCTTTATCCATTCATTTATGGATTGGTATGGGCTATTTCCATAATTTAGCTAATGTAAATAATGCAGCAATAAACATAGGGATACATGTATCCCTTTGAATTAGTGTGTTTGTATTTTTTGGAAAATTGCCAGTAGTGTGATTACTGGAGGATCATAGGGTTGTTTCATTTTTTTAACTTTTTGAGGAAACTTTATACTGTTTTCCACAATGGCCAACCAGTTTGCCTTCCCACTGATAGTGCATGAGGGGTCCTTTTTCTCCACAGCCTTGCCAACACTTGTTTCTTGTGTTTTTGATTTTAGCCATTCTGACAACTGACAAATATCACATGATATTGTGGTTTTGATGTGCATTTCTCAGATGATGAATGATGTTGAATATCTTTTCATGTGTCTATTGGCCATCTGTATCTCATCTTTGGAGAAACGTCTATTCGTGTCTTCTGTCCATTTTTAATTGGATTTTGTTTTTTGGGTGTTGAGTTGGATACTCACCCTATATCAGATACATCATTTGCAAATATCTTCATTCAGTAGGTTGCCTTTTAGTTTTATTCATTGTTTCCTTCATTGCCATGGCCAATGTCAGAGAAATTACTGCCTGTGCTCTTTTGTAGGATTTTTACGGTTTTAGGTCTCATTTTTAGGTCTTTAATCCATTTTGAGTTTATTTTTGTGTAAGGAAGTGGTCCGGTTTCATTCTTTTGCATGATGCTATCCAGTTTTCTCAACATCATTTGTTGAAAAGACTGTCTTTTCCCATTGGATATTCTTCCTGCTTTGTCAAAGAATAATTGACTATATAATTATGGACTTATTTCTAGGTTCTTTATTCCGTTACATAGATCTGTGTATCTTTTTGTGCCAGTACATACTGTTCTGATTACTGTAGCTTTGTAGTATATCTTGAAGTCTGTGATTGTGATATTTCCAGCTTTTCTGTTCTTTTTCAAGAGTGCTTTGGCTATTTGGGGTCTTTTGTGGTTCCATACAAATTTTAGGATTATTTGTTCTAGCTCTGTGAAAAATGCTATTGACATTTTGATAGGGATTACATTAAATATGTGGATTGCTTTGGGTAGTATAGACTTTCAAATTTTTTTTATATTTTTAGGTTTTTTAAAAAGTTATCTTTTAATTTATTTTGAGAAAGAGACAGAGAGAATGAGTGGGGGAGGGGCAAAGAGAGAGGGGGATAGAGGACCTGAAGCAGGCCCTGCACTGACAGCAGCGAGCCCAAAGTGAGGCTCCAACTCACGAAACTCGAAATCATGACCTGAGTTGAAGTCAGATGCTTAACTGACTGAGCCACCCAGGTACCCCAAGACATTTTTTTTAAAGTTTATTTCCTTATCTTGAGGGAGATAGAGTGAGGGAATGTGAGTGGGGGAAGGGCAGAGAGAGAGGGAGAGAGAATCTCAATGCAGGACTTGAACTCATGAACCATGAGATCATGACCTGAGCCAAAATCAAGAGTTGGACACTTAACCAACTGAGCCACCCAGGCGCTCAGGTAGTTTGGACATTTTAACAATATTTGTTCTTCCAATTCATGAGCATGGAACTTTGTTCCATTTGTTTGTGAAATCAATTCCTTTTACTGTTGTTTTATAGTTTTTGGAGTATAGGTCTCTCACTTCCTTGGTTAAGTTTATTTCTAGGTATTTTATTATTTTTGATGTAATTGTAAATGGGATTGCTTTTTATACTTTATTATTAGTGTATAAAAATGCAAAGAATTTCTGTACATTGATTTTGTATCCTGTGACTTTACTGAATTCATTTATCTGTTTTAGTAGTTTTTTGGTGGTCTTTAGGCTTTTCTGTATATAGTGTCATGTCATCTGCAAATAGTGAAAGTTTTACCTCTTTTGTATCAATTTGGATGACTTTTATTTATTTAGTTTTTTGTTGTCTGATTGCTGGGGCTAGTACTTCCAGTACTATGTTGAATGAAAGTGGTGAGCATGGATATCCTTGTCTTTTTCCTGATCTTAGGGGAAATGCTCCCTGTTTTTCACCATTGAGTATGATGTTAGTTGGGTTTTTCATATATGACCTTTATTATGTTGAAGTATGTTCCTTCTAAACCTACTTTATTGAGCGTTTTTGTCATGAATATGTGTTGTACTTTGTCAAATGCTTTTTCTGCATCTATTGAAATGATCATATGCTTTTTATCCTTTCTTTTGTTGATGTGATATATCATGTTGATTGATTTGTGAATATTGAACCACCTTTGTATCCCAGGAATAAATCCCACTTGATCATGGTGAATGATTGTTTTTTTCAACGTTTATTTATTTTTGGGACAGAGAGAGACAGAGCATGAACGGGGGAGGGGCCGAGAGAGAGGGAGACACAGAATCGGAAACAGGCTCCAGGCTCCGAGCCATCAGCCCAGAGCCTGACGCGGGGCTCGAACTCACGGACCGCGAGATCGTGACCTGGCTGAAGTCGGACGCTCAACCGACTGCGCCACCCAGGCGCCCCTGAATGATTGTTTTTAATGTATTGTTAGATTCAGTTTGCTAATATTTTATTGAGGATTTTTGCATATATGTTCATCGCAGATATTGGCCATCTGTTTTTGGTAGTGTCTTTATCCGGTTTTGGTATTGGAATAATGCTGGCCTCAGAGAATGAATTTAGAAGCCTTCCTTCCTCTTATATTTTTTGGAATAGTTTGAGAAGAGTACGTATTAAGTCTTCTTTGAATGTTCAGTAGAAGTCATCTGTGAAGCCATCTGGTCCTGGTTGGAAGTTTTTTTGATTACTGATTTAATTTAATTGCTAGTAATCAGTCTGTTCAGATTTTCTATTTTTTCCTGATTTGGTTTTGAGAGGTTATATGTTTCAAGGAATTTATCCATTTTATTCCTTTCTGGTTGTCCAATTTGTTGGCATATAATTTTTTATATTATTCTTTATAATCCTTTGTATTTCTGTGGTGTCAGTTGTTATTTCTTCTCTTTCATTTCTGATTTTGTTTATTTGAGTCCTCTCTCTCTCTCTCTCTTTTTGATGATTCTGGTTAAAGGCGTATCAATTTTGTTGATCTTTTCAAGGAGCAAACTATTGCTTTCATTGATCTGTTCTACTTTTTTTTTTTAGTTTCTATTTCATTTATTTCTGCTCTGATTTTTATTATTTCCTTCCCTCTGTTGGTTTTGGATTTTGTTTTTTTCTTTCTTAAAACAATTTTATGTGTAAGATTAGGTTGTTTATTTGAAAATTTTCTTAATTCTTTAAGTAGGTGTGTATTGCTATAAACTTCTCTCTTAGAACAGCTTTTGCTGCATCCCAAAGTTATGGTTTTATTTTCATTTGTTTCCATGTATTTTTTATTTTCCTTTTTGATTTCTAGCTGACCCATTCATTCACTATTTGGTAGCATATTATTTAACTTCCATGTGTTTTTGCTCTTTCCAGATTTTTTTTTCTTGTGGTTGATTCCCAGTTTTGTGGTCTGACTTCAGTGTTTTTGAGCTTGTTGCAACTTATTTTGGGGGCCTAATGTGTGATCTCCTCTGGAGAATGATCCGTGTGCACTTGAAAGGAATGTGTATTCTGCTGTTTTAGAATAGGATGTTCTGAATATCCATTAGATCCATCTGGTCCAATGTGTCATTCAAAGCCATTGTTTTCTTGTTGATTTTCTTTCTGGGTGATCTATCCATTGATGTAAATGGAGTGTTTAAGTCCTCTGTTATTATTATATTACTATTGATTACTTCCTTTATGTTTTTTATTAGCTGCTGTATGTATTTGGGTGCTCCCATTTGGGGTGCATAAATATTTACAGTTGTTATATCTTCTTGGATTTTTCCCTTTCTGATTATATAGTGTCCTTCTTTATCTCATTATAGTCTTTATTTTAAAGTCTATTTTGTTTAAGTATTGCTACCTCAGCTTTCTTTTCACTCCATTTGCATGATAAATGCTTTTCCATCCTTTCACTTTCAATCTACATGTTTCTTTAGGTCTGAAGTGAGCCTCCTGTAGGCAGTATATAGATGGGTTTGGGGTTTTTTTTTTTTTTTTTATCCATTCTATCACCCTTTGTCTTTCGATTGGAGCATTTATTCCATTACATTAAAGCAATTATTGATAGGTATGTATTTATTGCCATTTTGTTACTTCTTTTACAGTTGTTTTTGTAGTTCTACCCTATACCTTTCTTCTTTTGCTCTCTTCTTTCATGGTTTGTTGGCTTTCTTTAGCGATATACTTGGATTCTTTTTTCCTTAGTTTTTGCATGTCTATTACCAGTCTTTTTTTTTTTCTTGAAGATTTTTAAAAGAGTATATTATATATATTTTGAGAGAGATAGAGACAGTGTGAAGTGGGAAGGGGCAGAGAGAGAGAGGACAGAAAATCCCAGGCAGGCTCTGTGCTGCCAGTGAGGAGCCCAATGCAGGGTTTGAACTCACAAAACAATGAGATTATGACCTGAGCCAAAACCAAGAGTCAGATGCTCAATTGACTGAGCCACCCAAGTACCCCTAAAGATTTTTTTAAGTTTATTTATTTATTTATTTATTTATTTATTTATTTTGAGAGAAGGAACGAGTGAGAGAGAGAGAGAGAGAGAGTGGAGGAGGGTCAGAGAGAGGGAAATAGAGGATCCTAAGCAGGGATTCATACAAGGTTAATACAAGATATGAACCTTGAGATTATGACCTAAACCGACTAAGCATTATGATGCTTAACCGACTGAGCCACCCAGGCATCCCTATTATCAGTTTTTGATTTGTGGTTACCATTAGGTTTATTTATGACATCTTATGCATATAGCAGTCTATATTAAGCTGATGGCCACTAAATTTGAACCCATTCTTAAGACACTAAATTTTTACTCTATACCACCCTTCCACCTCTATACCCATTTTAGGTATAAGGTGTCATACTACATTCTTTTATTTTGTGAATCCCTTGAAACTTCTGTGCTGCCTACTTTTCTTACTTTGCTTATGGTATTTCCTTTCCACTCCTCGTCCTTTTTTCATTTCATACAAAGCTAGTTTAGTGGTGATGAATTTCCTAAACTTTTTTTTGTCTTGGAAACTTTTTATCTCTCCTTTTGTTCTGAATGATAGCTTTGCTGGATAGAGTATTCTTGGCTGCATTTTTTTTTTCTTTCAGCACTTTAAATATATCATGCCACTCTCTTGGGCCTGCAAAATTTCTGCTGAAAAATCAGCTGAGAGCCTTATGGGGTTTCCTTTGTATTTAATGGTTTTCTTTTCTTGCTTTTAAAATTCTCTCTTTATCACTACTTTTTGCCATTTTAATTATTATGTATCTTGGTGTGGACCTTCTTTGGTTGATTTTGTTAGGGGCACTTTGTGATTCCTAGATTTGGATGTATGTTTCTTTCCCCAGATTTGGGGAATTTTCAGCTACTATTTCTTCAAATAATTTTTATACCTTCTTCTCTCTCTCTTTTCCTTCTGGGATGCCTGTATTGTGAATGTTATTATACTTGATGGTGTCACTGAGTTCCCTTAATCTATTCTCATTTTTTATTATTCTTTTTTTTGCTCTTCAGCTTGATTGCTTTCCATTACTCTGTTTTCCAGGTCACTGATCTGTTCTTCAGCTTCCTCTAGTTTATTATTTATTTGCTTTAGTGTATTCTTTTTAACAAATCTATACCTCTATTTAATTACTTTTCAGTAAGTTTAAATACTTGAGGGCTACAGTATCACTTGGATTCTGTGGCCAATGGCTTTAGTAGGAAGGTTGCTTCAGAATTTGTCATGAACCATGCCAGTTTCCTTGAGCATGGGTTACTTTTCCCTGATTACCTTGTATTTTTTTTTGGTTTGCCACCAGTAGTCACTGTATTGTTCTTTGCTTTGTACACATAAGCACATCTCTTGCCTAGATAGAATTCAGTTTCATTTCAAGCATAAACACCTTCCATTTTGAGAATCACTGTATGCTCCCTCTGGTTCTGGAAATGCTGTGTATAGCTAGCAATAATGACCTTGGACCACAGCCTTTTAGACATATTCGTTGTTTTAGGAGTCCTTTCCCAGCAAGCTTCCACAGGCTCCAAGATGGTGGAAGGAGCCCTTTAGTGTATTTTTAATTTCAGTTATTGAGTTCTTTACTTCTGATCGTTTTTTCTTAGGGTTTCTGTCTGTTTGTTGAGGTTCTCACTGAGATTCTCTAATCTTTTCTCAAATCCACTGAGTATCTTTATGACCATTCATTTAAATTCCCTGTGAAACATATCAGTTATCTCTGTTTTGCTTAGGTCTCTTGCTGTGATTTTCATCCTGTCCTTTCATTTGGGACATATTCCTCTGTCTCCTCATTTTGTCCAATTCTCTGTGTCTGTATGGTGGGAAAGTCAGTTATGTATCCTGATCTTTAAGTGGTGGCATTATGAAGAAGATGTCTTGTAGTGCCCTGCAGTGTAATCTCCCTGTTCACCAGAACCTGGCATTGTGGGGGTGTCTCCTATGGATGTTGCCCGTTCCCTACTCTTGGGGCTGAGCCATATTTGCCTTTAGTTCAGTTGTCTGTGACGGATCTCTTTGCCATTTGTGGGCAGGTTTTGGTCCCTGTGTTGTTAAAGGGCCAATCTGGGGCTGCCCTGGGTTTGACCTGGGTTAGACCAGGCATTTGCTAGAGCTGCAATTGCATTGAACTACAGGACATTCTCCCTGTGTTGTCTCCTGAGAAGCTTTTGCTGGCAGGCAGGGCATGTAGTCGGACTAGATGTCTGCCCCCAGCCCACTGCTGGGGTCACTGTCAGACTGGTGTGTGTGGTTATCTTCCCCTCTCCCTGGGTCAGAAATCACTTTGGGGTGGTTCTGACTCCTGTTGGGGCTGTTTGGACACCACTGCTGTGCTTGTGATGCTACTTTGGATAGACTCCTGCTAAGGGTGTGTTGGAGGAAGTGGGTCTGTAGGATGGTGTGGATATGGAGGTGCATAGTGTTAGGAAGGTTTGTGGTAGTCTGGTCTGTTGTGAGAGGGGACCTGGAACTTCTTTGGAAAACTCTTGCTAAGGCTGTGTTCAGGGAAACTGGTCCAAAGAAAAGCATGGGGGCAGGGTGTGCTATCAGCAAGCTGGGTGAAGAGTGTTCATGCCATTCCTGCAGGTGTTTGTAGATCTAGGCTGGGGAGGGGAAGGAAATGGTGCCTGTCAGCTTTTTTGTTTTTGGACAATTCTCCCAAAGATTCCTGCCCCTTTAGCACACACTCTGAGATTTGTACAGAAATCTCCCTCCTCTAAACCCCAGGTGTTTTTTCTCTTTGTTTGTTTGTTTGTTTGTTTGTTTGTTTTACTGCTGCTTCTATGCTGTGTTTCCATGGAGTTGTTTGTTGTGCTGTATCTTTAATGGCAAGGACTCATTTTCTTATCTCCCTCCAGCTCTTCTAGAGTTAACTTGCTGATTTTTAAAGTTCCAGATTTTAAGCCCCAGTGATTCTAAGAACTCATAGTTCTTCAAACCCTCTGGTTTTCAAAGCCAAGTGTTTTGTGGATTTGTCTTCCCAGTGTGGGTCCTCTGTGCCTGGGGTGCTTGGTCAGGGTCTTTCTCTCCTCCCTCTGTACCCACAGCATATCTTTTTCCTGCAAGCAGTACTGCAGGTCAATCTTTAAACTACATCTCTGCCCTTACTACCCTCTTCAGTTGTGGCCTGTTCTCTACATTTAGCTGTGGAGAGTCTGTTCTGCCAGTTTTCAGGTTGTTTTCTGGGTTATTTCCACTGATGTGGGTGTTATCTAGGTGTATCCATGGGATGAAGCCTAGTATCCTCCTATTCCACTATCTCCCTTCAGAGGACTATATATTTTAAAAAGCTATCTTTCCCTCACTGATTTGAGATGCTGGTACATATTTGGCCTGTTTTTGAACTTTTTGCTCTATTGACTTCTATGTTAATTTTCATGGCTATAACATAGAAGTTTCTTTTTCATGAAGTTCTAAATAATTTAAAAAGGTGTAGAAGCCAGTCAACCACAGGTCCCTTACCTCTTTAGATAAAATGATCTGAACTTTGACATACAATAAGAAGCAATAGAATGACCTAAGAACTTAGCTCAAAAATTATAAAAATATTGAAAAGGAAATTCATAGATTTCTATGGGAATGAATAAATGAAGGTAAAAGAAGTTTTTCTCCAATATTTTGATCAGTCTATATTGCCTAAGTTCTCCATTGAAATTATAAAATAAAAACTGATGTTAAAATCTCATTTTTAAAATAAAAAAATAAAAAATAAAAACATTCCAATTATTTGACATTGTAAATCTGTGATATTTGGGAAGCTAATTATTCTGAGTAGAAACAAAATACTTGTATGGATACAGTTTATTATCTGTTCTTGACTCCAGTCTCGCCCTCCTCACCTTCAGTTTTGGTATTGTTGCCAGTGTGACCATTCGTGAATATAATCATGCTGACCTCTTATGTTAATGGTTCAGTGACTCTTCATTGGCTGTGCGATAGACTGAAGCTACTATTAATGGCAGCAAAGCCACCTAAAAGTCAAAAAATAATTTTTGAGCACTGAGTTTTATACAGAAGTGATACATACAGGAAAGAATGAAGCAATGCTTATTATCCCTGACCGCATGGGTTTTATGGTCCAGTGGGAAAGGCTGATAGGAACCAAGTGATTAAAGGGAAATATGATGTAGGCTGTAATAGAATATTAGGCTAACTGTCTAGACTTGTCAACTCCAAATACCCTACTCTTCAGCTATGACAAACTATTTGCAGTTCCTGGAGTTAACCACTATTGTCTGTCCATATGCTTTTGCATTTCCAACATTTTCTTGGAATACCTGGGTACGTTTGATTGAGTCCATCATGACTCATTTGAAGCAGCTTCTTTCTGAGAAATTTTCTTGTATCCTCTGCCCTTTGCTGGGAATGGGCTCAATGCCCCCCCCCCCCTTTTTGTGCTTTCATGTTACTCTGTGCATACTTCTGTCATTCATTTGTCATATTATATTGAAGCTATCTGTGTGTTTTTCTATCTTTTCTTCTAAACAGTGAGTTATTTGGGGACAGGGATGGCAAGGATGGGTAATCTTATTCAAATGATAGTAATATTGTGTATAATCAAATCTATGGAGGAGTTTTGTTAAATAGAAGTGAGACAGTAGCTGGAGGCAAATGGGATTACTATGCATGTTATTGGATAGTAGGAATGATCAAAAGAGAATGCAAATTTGATATTTACTATGATGTGTATTTCTTGCTTCCAACACCAGAAAAGCATGGAGATAACTGTTTCATCTATTTTTTCCGTGGTATCCAACTATTTATTTTAATTAAAAGGAAAAATGTAATTCTATCTCTTCTATCTCAGTAACTTTTCCAAAGGTGATAAAGCTTATAAGTGTCATGTATGGGATGCACCTCAGGTTTTTTTTTTATACCACTGCAACTACAGGTGGGTGACCTAGTGGCTTGGACACTGTATTCAAAGCATTCTCAGCAGTGATACACTCAGAAGAAGCCTAAGATATTTCAATTAGTGGCCTACAGAACTTGTCTAAGGACATATTCTTTTAGATACCTCGTTGTCTGAATAAAGGGATCAAAGTGAGTTAAAAAAATTTTTAGGGGCCACCCGGGTCGCTCAGTCAGTTCAGTGTCTGACTTTGGCTCAGGTCAGGATCTCACAGTTTGTGAGTTCAAGCCCCACGTCAGGCTCTGTGCTGACAGCTCAAAGCCTGCAGCCTGTTTTGGAATCTGTGACTCCCTCTTTTTCTGCCCCTCTCCTGCTCATGCTGTCTCTCAAAAATAAATGTTAAAAAAATTAAAAAATTTTTAAATTGAAATACAGGTGGCACCCAATATTACATTAGTTGCAGGTGTATAACATAGTGACTTGACAACTCTGTACATTATGCTGTGCTCACTGCAAGTGCAGCTAACATTTATCACCATAAAATGCTACTACAGGGTGAGTTTTAAAAAATCAAATTTCCACTAAGAAAACTACATAAGGGGCTCTTGGGTGGCTCAGTCAGTTAAGTGCCTGAGTCTTGATTTTGGTTCAGGTCATGATCTCATGGTTTGTGGGATCAAGTCCTGTGTCAGGCTCTGTGCTAACAGTGCAGAGCCTACTTGGGATTCCCTCTCTTCCTCTCTCTCTGCTCCTCCCCTGCTGATGCTCTCTCTCTCAAAATAAGTAAATAAACTTAAGAAAAGTTATTTAATATGATTAATATTCAAAGTTCAAAGTGATTGTGATAATAAGGAAAATGATTCTTTGAAATTAGGGCAAAGGGCTCTGTAGAAAAAAGAAAACAGCCCAAGCTTTGAGCACCAAAGTAATATTATTTAAGTGTAAGGGTAAAAGAAATTTCTTGAAGAATCCATTTCTTTAAAAAAAATGTTTTTTAAGGTTTATTTATTTTTGAGACAGAGGGAGAGAGAGCACGAGTGGGGGAGGGGCAGAGAGAGAGGGAGACACAGAATCTGAAACAGGCTGCAGGCTCTGAGCTTTCAGCGCAAAGCCTGATGCGGGGCTCGAACCCACGAACCATGAGATCATGACCCGAGCTGAAGTCGGACGCTTAACCGACTGAGCCACCCAGGCGCCCCAATTGAAGAATCCATTTCAACATGTTTAGTAAATGTTATGGCAGTATTTTAGTAAAAGGAAAGCTGATTTTGTAATATAATAATGGGATATTATGTTTAAGACTCAGGAAGTAAATCATTATCTAGATGGTTAGTGAAAAAGCCACAATTAAAATATTGCATCTCCAGAGGAGGAGTTAATTAGACTGAGAAGGAGGGGGACCCTGGGTGTTCCTCAGACCTCAAACACAGCTGTATTGAGGTCTGATTACTTGGAATACCCAAGAAATCAATCTGGGGAGCAGCAGCCGGATCTCCATGGTTGGAGGGAGATAGCTTCGCAGGTGCGAGGTATATGGATGTGAATTGGGGGAGAGAAAAACAGCTGCGCCATGGAGGGGAGGGAACCCTTTCCATGGCGAGACAAAAGGGAGAGAAAGAGAGCAGGGTTGAGATAGTGCAGCATCAAGTTAGCACAAAAGGAAAACCTCTCTGGACCACAGACCAGGGAGCAAGAAGTAATGAGTGTCCTAGTTCTTTTTTGCAAACAGCTTTTGGAGCTCAAACTCTGAGGTTTTGGAAGTGCACAACTTTCTCCAGAGTGGAGCTGTGGTGTACGCTCCTAAGGAGGAGGGAGCTGGCTCTGGAGGGCAAAATGTGGTGTGGCCAACTCTGGGACTCTCTGGGAAAGAACAGTCCCCTTCCTGGAGTACTTTTGGAAGAGGGTTTATTGCCTCCCCCGGCACAAAAGACCCTGCAAAAGGCCTTTGATCAGCAGGGTGGAGAGGTTGTACTCGGGAGGAAGAGTTGGGGCGCAATGCCCAGTCCTTTAAGACTTAGAGTTTTGAGTACCAGCTGCGTGCCAAAGAAAAAACACAAGAGAGTTTTGGTTCAGGCTGAACTGACTTTCCTCACTATTCTGTGAGGGCTGCCTGAACATTCAGGGGTTGAGATCCCTGGTCTGGGGACAAGAGATTGGGATGGCGACATTTTCCCCTCAACACCAACATGGTGGGACTTCAAAAAGCAACACAGTGAAGGTAGGACACTGCTCCCCACCCCCCTACCCCCCCCCACCGACCCTTCCCTCTGTATTTGGTAACTGCTTATTTACTGGGGCAAAACTGACTCTGAGCCAATGCAGCCAGCCTCTCCTGACCAGCACAGCGAGCAACCCCCTGTGCACCAACAGACAACTCTTTTTTTTTTCTTCTATTTTTCCTCCTTTTTTTTTTTTCTTTTGAAATCAGGCTTATAGTTCCTCATTTGCTTTTGTTTTTGTTTTTAATTTCCTTTTCTCTCTCTTCTTTTTTTTGATGAGGCTTTTTTATTCTTTTCTTTTTCCTTCTGCCTCCTCCCCCCCCCCCATTTTCTCTTTCTTTTTCTTTGATTCTCTGTTTTCTTTTGTTCTTTTCCCTTTTCTTTTTTTTTTCGGGGGGGGGGTTTAGGCTCCACCCCTTTTTTTCCAAGGTTATTTCAACAAACAAATCAAAGCACACCTAGTTAAAGGTGCAAACACTCCCCACTGCAAGCAAGGAGGAGCTCTTCAGAGGATTGGCCAGTGAGAAAGAGCACCAAAACTCAAACAAAACTCAAGAGCAAAGTGCACACAGTGTATACCATGAACACTTCCTGGAGTGCCAGACTCTGGGCAGTGTATGATCTCTTTTTAATATAGCAGTGCTATCATACAGGAAACAAAACAAGCTTTTCAAATATGCAAAAAGCCAGAAACTTAGCCAAAATGACAAGACAGAGGAATTCTCCCCGAGAGAAAGGTCAAGAAGAAATCACAGCCAGGGACTTGCTCAAAACAGATATAAGCAATATATATGAACAAGAATTTAGAACAACAGTCATAAAACTACTAACTGGGCTTGAAAAAAGCATAGAAGACACCAGAGATACCCTTGCTGCAGAAATCAAAGACCTAAGAACTAGTCAGGATGAATTAAAAAATGCTATAACTGAGATGCAAAACAAACTACCTATAGTGACAGCAAGGATTGAAGAAGCAGAGGAGAGAACAGGTGAAATAGAAGATAAAATTGTGGAAAACAATGAAGGTGAAAAAAAAGGAAAGGAAATTACTAGATCACAAGGGGAGACTTAGAGAACTGATTCCATGAAATGAAACAATATCCTTATCATAGGAGTCCCAGAAGAAGAGCAAGAAAAAGGGGTGGAAGCTTTATTTGAACAAATTATAGCTGAGAATTTCCCTAATCTGGGGAAGGAATCAGACATACAAGTGCAAGAGGCACAGAGAACTCCCTTCAGAATCAACAGCAAACAAAGGCCAACACTATGACATACCATAGCAAAACTTGCAAATTACAAGGATAAAGAATTCTGAAAGCAGCAAGAGACAAAAGGTCCTGAACCTAAAGGGGTAGACACATAAGGATAGTAACAGACTTTTCCACTGAAATTTGGCAGGACAGAAGGGAGTGGCAGGAAATACTCAATGTGATGAATAGGAAAATATGCAGTCAAGAATCCTGTATCCAGCAAGGCTGTCATTCAGAATAGAAGGAGAGATAAAGTCTTTTCCAGACAAACAAAAATTAAAGGAGTTTGTGACCACTAAAACAGTTCTGCAAGAAATTTTAAGGGGGACTCTCTGAGTGGAGAAAAAAAGAAGCCGCAGCAGCAAAGGCTACAAAAAACCAGAGAACATCACCAGAAACACCAAATTTACAGATAACACAGTGGCACTAAATTAACATATTTCAATAATTACTCTGAATGTAAATGGACTAAATGCTCCAATCAAAAGACATGGGGTATCAGGGTGGATAAAAAAAAAACAAGATCCATCTATATGCTGTTTATAAGAGACCAATTTTAGACCTAAGGACACCTATAGATTGAAAGTTAGGGGATGGAGAAGCATCTATCATGCTAATGGACATCAAAATAAAGCTGGAGTAGCCATACTTATATCAGACAAACTAGATTTTAAAATAAAGATTGTAACGAGATGAAGAAGGGCATTATATCATAATTAAGGGGTCTATCCATCAAGAAGTTCTAACAATGATAAATATTTATGCACCCAACTTGGCAGTACCCAAATACATAAATCAATTAATCACAAATATAAATAAATCCACTGATGATAATGTAATTGTAGGGGACTTCAACACCCCGCTTACAACAATGGACAGATCGCGTAGACAGAAAATCAACAAGGAAACGATGTCTTTGAATGACACACTGGACCAGATGGACTTAACATTTTATATTCAGGACATTTTATCCTAAAGCAGCAGAAAACACATTCTTCTCGAGTGCACATGGAACATTCTCCAGAATAGAACACATACCACATCACAAATCAGCCCTCAACAGTTATAAAAAGATTGAGATCATACCATGCATATTTTCAGATCACAATACTATGAAAATTTAAATCAACCAGAAGAGAAAATTTGGAAAGCCCTCAAATACATGGAGGTTAAAGAACATTCTACAAAAGAATGACTAGGTTAACCAGGAAATTAGAGAAGAAATTTAAAAAAAAATACATGGAAGCAAATGAAAATAACACAACAGTCCAAACCCTTTGGGATACAGCAAAGGCAGTCCTAAGAGGAAACCACATTGCAATTGAGGCTTATATCAAGAAGCAAGAAAGGTCCCAAATACACAACTTAATCTTATATTTAAAGGAGTTAGAAAAGGAGCAGAAAGTAAAGCCTACAGCCAGCAGAAAAAAGGGAAATAATAAAGATTAGAAATAAATGATATAGAAACAAACAAACACAAAACAGTACAACAGATCAATGAAACTAAAAGCAGCAGTTTTTTTTGAAAGAATAAACAAAATTGATAACCCCCTAGCTAGACTTCTCAAAAAGAAAAGAGAAAGGACCCAAATAGATAAAATCACAAATGAAAGAGGAGAGATCACAACCAATACCACAGAAATACAAACAATTATAAGAGCATAGTATGAACAATTATATACCAACAAACTGAACAATCTGGAAGACATGGACAAATTTCTAGACACTCACACACTACCAAAACTCAAATAGGAAGAAATAGAAAATTTGAACAGGCCCATAACCAACAAAGAAATTGAATCATTTATCAATAATATCTCCCAACAAATAATATCTCCCATCCTGGGCTAGATGGCTTCCCAGGGGAATTCTACCAGACATTTACAGAAGAGTTAATACCCATTCTTCTTCTCAAACTGTTCCAAACAATGGAAATGGAAGGAAAGCTTCCGAACTCATTCTATAAATCCATCATTACCTTGATTCTAAAACCAAAGACTCCACTAAAAAGGAGAATTACAAGCCAATATCCCTGAGAAACCTGGATGCAAAATTCTCAACAAGATACTATCAAATTGAATTCAACAGTATATTAAAATAATTATTCACTATGATCAAGTGGGATTTATTCCTGGGCTGCAGGGCTGGCTTAATATTCACAGATCAATCAATGTTATATACCACATTAATAAAAGAAAGGATAAGAACCATATGATCCTTTCAATAGATGCAGAAAAAGCATTTGACAAAATACAGCATTCTTTCTTGATAAAAACCCTCAAGAAAGTGGGGATAGAGGGAACATACCTCAACATCATAAAAGCCATCTATGAAAGGCCCACAACTAAAATCATCCTCAATGGGCAAAAACTGAGAGCTTTTCCCATTAGGTCAGGAACACAACAGGGATGTCCTCTCTCAGCACTGTTGTTCAACATAGTACTGTAAATCCTAGCATCAGCCATCAGCCAAAAAATAAACCCAAAAAACAAAAACAAAAAACCTAAAAAAACCCAAAACAACACAACAACAAACACCACCGAAATGAAAGGCATCCAAATTTGCAAAGAAGATGTCAAACTTTAACTCTTTGTAGATAATATGATACTCTACCTGGAAAACCTGAAAGACTCCACCAAAAAACTGCTATAGCTGATACATGAATTTAGCAATGTTGCCAGATACAAAATCAACGTACAGAAATCGGTTGCATTTCTATACACAAATAATGAAACAGCAGAAAGAGAAACCAAGGAATCAATTCCATTTACAATTGCACCAAAAACCATAAGATACCTAGGAATAAACCTAACCAAGTAGGTAAAAAGATCTGTATGCTGAAAACTATAGAAAGCTTATGAAAGAAATTGAAGAAGACACAAAGAAATGGAAAAGCATCCCATGCTCATGGACTGGGAGAAAAAAACATTGTTAAAATGTCTATACTACCCAAAGCAATCTACATATTCAATACTATCCCCAAGAAAATAGGACCAGCATTCTTCAGAAAGCTAGAACAAACCATCCTAAAATTTGTATGAAACCGCAAAAGACCCCGAATAGCTGAAGTAATGTTGAAAAGGTAAAGCAAACCTGGAAGCATCACAATTATGGACTTTAGCTGTATTACAAAGCTATAATCATCAACACAGTATGGTACTGGCACAGAAACAGACATGCAGGTCAATTGAACAGAATAGGGAATCCAGAAATGGACCCACAAATGTATGGCCAACTAATCTTCAATAAAGCAGGAAAGACTATCGAATGGAAAAAAGACAGCCTCTTTAGCAAATTGTTCTGGGAAAACTGGACAGCAACATGCAGAAGAATTAAACTGGAACACTTTCTTATACCATACACAAAAATAAATTCAAAATGGATGAACGACCTAAATGTAAGACAGGAAACGATTAAAATCCTAGAAGAGAAAACAGGCAGCAACCTCTTTGACCTCAGCCGCAGCAATTTCTTACTAGATATTTCTCCGGAGGCAGGAGAAATAATAGCAAAAATGAACTATTGGGACCTCATCAAAATGAAAAGCTTCTGCACAGAGAAAGAAATAATAAAAATAAAAGCCAGTGGATTTGTATGATGAAATGGGAGAAGGTGTTTGCAAATGACATACTGGATAAAGGGTTAGTATCCAAAATGTATAAAGAACCTTTCAAACTCAGAACCCAAGAAAACAAATAATCCTATGAAGAAATGGGCAGAAGGCCTGAATATACACTTTTCCAAAGAAGACTTTCAGATGTCTAATAGACACATGAAAAGATGCTCAACGTCACTCATCATCAAGGAAATACAAATCAAAATCACAGTGAGATACCACCACACACCAGTCAGAATGGCTAAAGTTAACAACTCATGAAACAACAGACATTGGCGAGGCTGCAGAGAAAGGGTAACCCTTTTGCACTGTTGGTGGGAATGCAAACTGGTGCAGCCACTCTGGAAAACAGTATGGAGGTTCTTCAAAATATTAAAAATAGAGCTGCTCTATAATCCAGCAATTGCACTAGTAGGCATTTATCCATGGGATACAGGTGTGCTGTTTCAAAGGGACACATGAACCCCAATATTCATAGCATTATCAATAGCCAAATTATGGAAAGAGCCCAAATGTCTATTGACAGATGGATAAAGAAGATGTAGTACACACACACACACACACACACACACACACACACACACACAATGGAATACTACTTGGCGATGAAAAAAGATTGAAATCTTGCCATTTGCTACAAGTGGAAGGAACTAGACTATTATGCTAAGTGAAATAAGTCAGTCAGAGAAAGACAAATATATGTTTTCACTCATCTGTGGAATTTAAGAAACAAAACATGTGTCATTGAAGTAAAGGGGAAGGAAAGGAAAAATAAGATAAAAACAGAGAGGGAGGTAAACCATAAGAGACTCTTAAATACAGAAAACAAATTGAGGGTTCCTGGAGGAGAGGTGGGTGGGGGGATGGGCTAAGTGGGTGATGGGCATTAAGGAGGGCACTTGTTGGGATGAACATTGGTGGTATATGTAAGTGATGAATTACTGGGTTCTGCTCCTGAAACCAGTACTACACTGTATGTTAACTAACTTGAATTTAAATAAGTAAAATTAAAAAACCCCAAAAACGCACAAACAAAATATTACATCCACTTTGGGTCACCACACTTTAGATAAATAATGATGAAACTAGAATCACATTCTGAGGGTACTGACCAGAGTGAAGAAGAGAACACAGCACAGTGTAATATACTGGGAGGCCTTCAATGAATTAAATCTTAGAAGAGAAATAAAGTTTTTTTAATGGTGGAGGATTGCAAGGAAGGAAAGTTGGGGAAGAGAACCTAACTGTATGAAGGTAGGAGGTCATATTAGATATCTCCTGAGGTTCAATGGGTTTGTCTAGATAGGCCATCCATCCATCCATCCATTCATCCACCCACCCCACCCTTTCATCTATCCATATCTATCTAATTAAGATTACATTATCTATTAAACAAATGTTATTCCTAAAATCAATAGCTACTATTTATTGAGGAATATGTACTAGATTTTGCTTTAGGTGCTTTAACTGTCTCAATGTTAAAAAACAATGGGTAGGTAATAATTGTTGTATTTTATGTGGGAGAATACTGAGAGTTATATGCTCATTGTCATATGGAAAGTGACAGAATTAGGAGTGGTAACACTGTGCAGATTTTGGACACTTGTTCTTTATATTTTAGCCAATGTGGGACATTGGTTCTTTCAAGGAACCTTTGGCTTGCTGTATCTTCAGAATTCAGGGCTCCATGGCTCTTTTTAAGATTTTTTTAATGTTTATTTTGAGAGAGAGACAGAGAGGGGGAGGGAGGAGCAGAGTGAGAGGGAGAGAGAGAACCCCAAGCAGGCTCTATACTGCCAGTACAGAGCCCGATGTGGGACTTGACCTCACAAACCTTGAGATCATGACCTGAGCTGAAATCAAGAGACTGATGCTTAACTGACTAAGCCATCCAGGCACACCCAGGGTTCCCTGGCTCTTAACTCTCAAACACTATTCTTTCCTCTCACCCTCACTTCTCTCCTTCCTTCTTTCTCAGTGTTTATTGAGGCTCTGCCATATGTCAGGCCCTATGCTACGAGCATGGTGTTCCACAATTGTTGAATCCTTGTTTTCACTGTGTACAAAGGTGCCTTGCAGTGCATGGGGGGATACAAGAATAAATGAGCAAGTTCTATTTTCAAGGAAACCACAGTTTCTGGAAAACCAACTGGTGGTGTAAGGGAGGAAACTGGAGTGAAAGGGATCTAGCATAGCATGCTCGGAATCCTGTGGAATGGCCTATGGCACATCAAATAGGGAGTTGGTGTGATTAGGTAGATCATCCCTGGTGGATATGTAGAGGGGAGATTTGAAGATTATGAGATTGGACAAAGGGAGAGAAGTTTGGATACTGTGGCAGTATTCCAATGAAAGGCCATGAGAACTTAAACCCGAGTAGTGAGACTAGAGAGTAGGTAGGAAGGGAGACTGGAGAACCATTTTGAATGTTAGAATCGCAGGACTTGATTAATGATCAGATGTGGAAGTGACTGAGGCAAAGGTGGATTTCAGAGACGGCTAGCTGCTCATTCAAACATCCTGTCAAGAATATAGTGTTTCTTGCAGAATCACTGATGTTGAGGTCCGTTAGCCAGTCTTCACTGTTGTCTGTTCCCTGCCTTGGAGTCTAAAGCAGCACAGCCAAATAACAAAACAGTTTTCCCCAAACACACAAATCCAGCTCTTCGTTGTCCTTGCCTACTGTTAATATCTATCGAGTGCTCACTGTGTGTCAGGTGACTAAGCAATTTACATGGATTAACTGATTTATTCTCACAAGAACCCTATGAAGCAGTTGGTGGTTTATCTCTGTTTTTACAGATGAGACAACTGAGGCACAGAGTAATTAGGTAATTTGCATGAGACCGTCCCTGCCCTCCTGTCAGTAGTGGTGGTTGGGCCTCAAAACCCAAGCAGTTTGCCTTCAAATCTTGTCATCTTAAATCATTATACTTTATGAATGGACTTGTTTTCTTCATTTCTTCTTCAGATTGTTTATCACTGGTGTATTAGAAACACAAGCGATTTTTGTTAATCACATACCCTGAAACTTTGCTGAATTTGTTCATTAACTTGAGCAGTTTTTCTGTGGGTTCTTGTGGGCTGCTGCCTCAGAATTTTGTTATATATTTTTTTCTTTCCAAAACAGTTTCTATTGATTTAATCTAGAATATCTAAGACCTTAAAAAATATCTTGTATTTTTAAAAAAGGTAAAAGAAAATTTTTCTTTCTTTTTCTTTTCTTCCTTCCTTCCTTCCTTCCTTCCTTTCTTCCTTCCTTCTTGTATTGTCTGGCTTAGAGAATTTGT
Organism: Lynx rufus; assembly: GCF_022079265.1. Lineage (NCBI taxonomy): Eukaryota > Metazoa > Chordata > Mammalia > Carnivora > Felidae > Lynx > Lynx rufus. Next base: position 53,122,795 of record NW_025814889.1, read on the forward strand.
ATGTTAGAAAAGACCTAGAAGTGAAGATAATATTCAGCAACATTTTAAAAAATGTGTTTATTTATTTTTGAGAGAGAGAGCAAGTGAGCAGGAGAGGGGCAGAGAGAAAGGGAGACAGAGGATCTGAAGTGGGGTCTGTGCTGACAGCAGAGAGCCCCATGCAGGGTTCAAACTCACAAACTGTTGGATCATGACCTGAGCCAAAGTCGGCCACTTAACCAACTGAGACACCCAGGTGCCCCAACTTTAGTAACATTTTTAAGTGCTAAAGAAATAACATTCAGACCACCATAAGGTTCTGTGGATTGATTTGTTTTTGTTGGAGAAATAAGTGGAGTTACAGCAATATCAGTTACTATGATCAAATGACCCTCATCTAATTAGGTAATTTAGATAGCCCACTCATCCTGGCAAGTTGTGGCTGCTCAAATCTGTTCTTGATTTGAAGGAAATGTGGCTATTTAACTTCCTTCATAGTAAAAAAAAATAACTTGTTACTCTCTCCTTGCTAATTTATGGTTCCTTGAAAGTCTTGACTCTTTGTTTCCCAGATGGCTCTTCCCCTACCCTGCCCCATTTCTATTTTGAGTTTTTAAGTTAATATCCTTTCATTTTTATTATCCACTCCTAAGACATATGTTGAATTTTATTGATGTTAATATAAGATGCTAAGACCACATTCTTTTCCCACCATTTTAATGTCTGACCCAGACCAATGCTTCCTGCTAACACAGCCTTGACCTTAGCTTTGGGGTTATGATGGATATACAACAAATGGAGCATATCATAGCATCTTAGGACTCAGAGGGACCTTGGAAGTCACTTTCTGGTGAGAAATTGTAACCCTCACTCTACACTCCTATTTTCAGGATTTCAATACATCTTGGAAATGTTACAGTACAGTACAGTTCTTATTCAAAGTGTCAAGATAGAAAAATAGAGACATTTACATCCAAGTTAACAGAGAGGAATAAATAGCAACTAATTGCTTATATTCAGATACAGTGCTCTGGCTTCTTGTTCTCAAAGACAGGAAAGGAAAAAGCAGAAACCAAAAATCACAGTGAAGGAGAAGGCTTAGGAATTTGACATCACATCATTTCCAAAGACCTATCAGTGAATTCATGACCCCTTGAGTTCATGTCTGTGCACTAGGTTCCCTCTGACAACATCATGGTTTACCCCTTTACCTATAAATTCATATGTAGAGGCAACCAAGTTACAATATCACAACATCCCTCACATATTCTTACTGACATTGTAGTCTGTGACTTCCCTAGTATTTCACATGTATTTATATTACCTTATGATTATCTCTGCAGATTTACTTTCTGTATACTTCATAAATTTTAATATTAAAGTGGGAAAACTAATGTTTCTTGTTTTATAATTTTTTAAGTTTATTTATTTATTTTGAAAGAGAGGGAGTGAGTGAGTGAGTGAGGTATGTGGGCAGAGAGAGGGGGAGAGAGAGAATTCTAAGCAGGCTCCATGCTGTCAGCACAGAGCCTGATGTGGGGCTCGATCCCACAACCCTGGGATCATAACGGAGCTGAAATCAAGAGTTGGCCTCTCAACCGACTGAGCCACCAGGCACCCCAATGTTCCTTATTTTAAATTAAACTAAGATGTACTTAAAGATATCTGGGGAAGAAAATCCATTGGTGAGTCCATTGATATCATTCAACTTTTTTCTATCTTGTATTTTATTCAACTTACAGTATTTTGCTGAAGTCCATTTTGTTGCATTTGAAAGCCCCATAACCTCCTACCTTCTTTTCTTAGGGTTTGCTAGAGGTAGTAGTCACGAACTTATGCTCTAATTATAGTACAGTGTAGAGAGAATGTTTAGTTTTAAATATTTAATATTTAGGTTTAAAATAATATTTTATAATTGTGCTCTCAATGATTTAAAAACATAGATTATTTCTGTAGCTCTGGGACTTCAATGTAACAGGAAGGAAGTTGTATGTAATTTATTGATATTTCAAGATACATGTTCTCCCCAAATGACTTAAATCTCCTAAACGAATGGAAGGAAAAGTCATTGTTAGATGTTTCAGCTTACATATTTCCTTGGGTTTTGGGCCACCTTTGGAGGTTGAGATGGCCCAAAGAGGTTCTGAATGATGAAACCTGTGTGCTTCCATTCCTGCTCTATGCCCCAAGCCTATTCTCTGGCTCTTGCATTTGTCCTGCTGCATCCTACCTGAAGGCCTTTGCACTGCTATATTCCTTACCCCAGGAATGCTTTTTCTTTTACCATTATCCTCCTGCCTAACGTCTTTTCAAGATTTAGCTTGGATATTACCTTCTCAGGAAACCTTTTTCTGATCCTCTGCTCCAGCTACCATATTTGATCCTCCTTGGTTTACTCTCATGAGTATATTTCCAGAAAAGCACCTGGAATTGTAATTAAATGCTTATTTTTCTTTTCATGTTAGTCCGTAAATCCCAGAGGGTTCTCTCTCCCTGGTATGCCATTGACTCCAAGAGGTTATGGAATGTGTGTTATTCATCAGTATATCCCAGGACGTTTCAAAATATATAGACACAAATAAATACTTGCTGAATGAATAGGTGGATAAATTAATAGTTTATGTACTTCAGCAAGTGATGAACTACAATTTTTTCCCTTGGCTTCCTAAAATGATTAAAACCTTTTCTGAAAAGGGTACATGTGCAGCATGCAGGCAAAAGTGAGAAGTAGCTGGCACCCAGTAGAGTAGAGGCTCAGTGATTATGGTTATGGTGACGTCAAATATTCTGAGAATATGGAAGATTTTAGAGCACCTTCTCACTTCAGGTTTCTATAAAGGTGATTTTTAGATTTGTATTGGCATCCAACACCCCAGAGGTAAAAGACGAGTAAGTACAGTGACTTTCTTACCTTGTTATTAATATTATTTCAACTGTGACTTTAAGTTTACCTAATTCATTATTGGTTCTTTTTTTTAAAAAATATAATTTATTGTCAAATTGGCTTCCGTACAACACCCAGTGCTCATCCCAACAAGTGCCCTCCTCAATGCCCATCACCCACTTTCCTCTTTCCCCCACCCCCCATCAACCCTCAGTTTGTTCTCTGTATTTGAGGGTCTCTCATGGTCTGCCTCCCTCCCTCTCTGTTTGTAACTTTTTTCCCCCTTCCCCTTCCCCATGGTCTTCTTTTAAGTTTCTCAAGATCCACGTATGAATGAAAACATACGGTATCTACCTTTCTCTGACTGACTTATTTCACTTAGCAGAATACCCTCCAGTTCCATGCATGTTGCTGTAAATGGCCAGATTTCATTCTTTCTCATTGCCAAGTAATATTCCATTATATATATATATATATATATATATATATATATATATATATATACACACACACACACATATATATATGTGTATATATATACACACACACACACACCTATATATATATGTGTATATATGTATATATACACACACACCATATCTTCCTTATCCATGCATATCTTCTTTATCCATGCATCAGTTGATGGATATTTAGGCTCTTTCCATAATTTGGCTATTGTTGAAAGCGCTGCTATAAACATTGGGGTACAAGTGCCCCTATGCATCAGCACTCCTGTATCCCTTGGGTAAACTCCTAGCAGTGCTATTGCTGGGTCATAAGGTAGTTCTATTTTTAATTTTTTGAGGAACCTCCACACTGTTTTCCAGAGTAGCTGCACCAATTTGCAGTCCCACCAACAGTGCAAGAGTGTTCCCGTTTCTCCACATCCTCTCCAGCATCTATAGTCTTCTTATTTGTTCATTTTAACCACTCTGACCAATGTGAAGTGGTATCTCAGTGTGGCTTTGATTTGTATTTCCCTGATGATGAGTGTTGTTGAGCATCATTTCATGTGTCTGTTGGCCATCTGGATGTCTTCTTTGGAAAAGTGTCTATTCATGTTTTCTTCCCATTTCTTCACTGGATTATTTGTTTTTTTTGGGTGTGGAGTTTGGTGAGCTCTTTATAGATTTTGGATACTAGCCCTTTGTCTGATATGTCATTTGCAAATATCTTTTCCCATTCCATCAGTTGCCTTTTAGTTTTTTGATTGTTTCCTTTGCAGTGCAGAAGCTTTTTATCTTGATGAGGCCTCAATAGTTCATTTTTGCTTTTAATTCCCTTGCCTTTGGAGATGTGTCAAGTAAGAAATTGCTGTGGCTGAGGTTGAAGAGGTTGTTTCTTGCTTTCTCCTGTAGGGCTTTTTTTTTTTAAAGGGATTAATATCTTTAATATATGAAGAGCTTATATAGATTAATAAGATATATACAAGTTCTTTAGGTGAATACATCACTGAAAAATAATTCAAGTGACTTATAAAATCTCCGGGAAAAACAGATTTCCTTATTGTCATAGAATGTAAATCTGTGCATAACAGTATTTATTCAACTGTAATTTGTATTAGAAAAAAAAAAAACAGAGGTAACCTAAATGTCTAAATTGAAAGAATGATTGCAAACCAAGAAACAGACGCTTAACTATAGAGAACAAACTGATGGTTACCACAGGAGAGATGGATGGGGGGATGAGTCAAATAGATGGGGATTATGCAGGGTGATGAGCACCAGGTGTTGTATGTAAGTGTTGAATCACTAAATTGTACACCTGAAATTTATATTATACTGAATGTTAACTAACTAGAATTTAAGTAAAAACTTAAAAAAAACTGTATGGTATGTCCATATAGAATATTAAAATGCCATGAAAAGAATCCGGTTTTGGAAGAATAGTGACATGGGAAAATGCTCATAATGCAACATTAAGAGAAAAAAATGGGTCAGAAAACTATGTTGTCATATCTTTGTCATGATCCCATTAAAAAAAAAAAACTTTTACAGAGAAAACGGACTCTTTTGGCAGCAAAATTTGATCAGAACTAACATGAAGCTGTCATATTTCCTATTACTTTTATAGGCAAGAAAACAATACCAAGAACCTGATTTGTAAAAGGCCTTCAGAATAAAGCAAAAGTTAATTAGAATTTTAGGTTATATAAGGGCGCCTGGGTGGCTCAGTCGGTCAAACATCTGACTTCGGCTCAGGTCATGATCTCACGGTTCACGGGTTTGACCCCCACATCGGGCTCTGTGCTGACAGCTCAGAGCCTGGAGCCTGCTTCAGATTCTGTGTCTCCCTCTCTCTGTCCCTCCCCCACTCACACTCTGTCTCTCTCTCTCAAAAAAAAAAAATTAAAAAAAAATTTTAGGTTATATTAATACTCCAAAGTAGTAACTATTTTTAGCACAATATATACACCTTTTACGATTTTATCCATTGCCAGAATGAAATCAATAAGCCTTATTTTAATATAAGTAAATGATAGGTTTTAAAGATAGATTTCTTTTTTATTGTATTTATTTATTTATTTATTTATTTATTTATTTATTTTACCATTAGCAAGTGAAGCAAGCAAAGGTGTCCTAAGTGGGCTTTGCCTTTGCTTTTTATTTATTTTATTTTATTTTTTTAAAAATTTTTTTTTTCAACGTTTATTTATTTTTGGGACAGAGAGAGACAGAGCATGAACGGGGGAGGGGCAGAGAGAGAGAGGGAGACACAGAATCGGAAACAGGCTCCAGGCTCTGAGCCATCAGCCCAGAGCCTGATGCGGGGCTCGAACTCCTGGACCGCGAGATCGTGACCTGGCTGAAGTCGGACGCTTAACCGACTGCGCCACCCAGGCGCCCCTTATTTTATTTTATTTTTTTAAATATATGAAATTTATTGTCAAATTGGTTTCCATACAACAGCCAGTGCTCATCCCAACGGGTGCCCTCCTCAATACCCATCACCCACCCTCCTCTCCCTCCCACCCCCCATCAACCCTCAGTTTGCTCTCAGTTTTTTTTTTTTTAATTTTTAACGTTTTTTATTTATTTTTGAGACAGAGAGAGACAGAGTATGAACTGGGGAGGAGCAGAGAGAGAGGGAGACACAGAATCGGAAACAGGCTCCAGGCTCTGAGCCATCAGCCCAGAGCCCGACGCGGGGCTCGAACTCACGGACTGCGAGATTGTGACCTGAGCCGAAGTCGGACGCTCAACCGACTGAGCCACCCAGGCTCCCCTGCTCTCAGTTTTTAAGTCTCTTATGCTTTGGCTCTCTCCCAATCTAACCTCCTTTTTTTTTTCCTTCCCCTCCCCCATGGGTTTCTGTTAAGTCTCTCAGGATCCACATAAGAGTGAACACATATGGTATCTGTCTTTCTCTGTATGGCTTATTTCACTTAGCATTACACTCTCCAGTTCCATCCACGTTGCTACAAAAAGCCATATTTTATTCTTTCTCATTGCCACGTAGTACTCCATTGAGTATATAAACCACAATTTCTTTATCCATTCATCAGTTGATGAACATTTAAGCTCTTTCCATAATTTGGCTATTGTTGAGAGTGCTGCTATAAACATTGGGGTACAAGTGCCCCTATGCATCCGTACTCCTGTATCCCTTGGGTAAATTCCTAGCAGGGCTATTGCTGGGTCATAGGGTAGGTCTATTTTTAATTTTCTGAGGAACCTCCACACTGCTTTGCAGAGCGGCTGCACCAATTTGCATTCCCACCAACAGTGCAAGAGGGTTCCCGTTTCTCCACATCCTCGCCAGCATCTATAGTCTCCTGATTTGTTCATTTTGTCCACTCTGACTGGCGTGAGGTGATATCTGAGTGTGGTTTTGATTTGTATTTCCCTGATGAGGAGCGACGTTGAGCATCTTTTCATGTGCCTGTTGGCCATCTGGATGTCTTCTTTAGAAAAGTGTCTATTCATGTTTTCTGCCCATTTCTTCACTGGGTTATTTGTTTTTCGGGTGTGGAGTTTGGTGAGCTCTTTATAGATTTTGGATACTAGCCCTTTGTCCGATATGTCATTTGCAAATATCTTTTACCATTCTGTTGGTTGCCTTTTGTTGGTTGTTTCCTTTGCTGTGCAGAAGCTTTTTATCTTCATAAGGTCCCAGTAGTTCATTTTTGCTTTTAATTCCCTTGCCTTTGGGGATGTGTCAAGTAAGAAATTTTAAGGGTGAGGTCAGAGAGGTCTTTTCCTGTTTTCTTCTCTAGGGTTTTGATGGTTTCCTGTCTCACATTCAGGTCCTTTATCCACTTTGAGTTTATTTTTGTGAATGGTGTGAGAAAGTGGTCTAGTTTCAATCTTCTGCATGTTGCTGTCCAGTTCTCCCAGCACCATTTGTTAAAGAGACTGTCTTTTTTCCATTGGATATTCTTTCCTGCTTTGTCAAAGATTAGCTGGCCATACGTTTGTGGGTCTAGTTCTGGGGTTTCTATTCTATTCCATTGGTCTATGTGTCTGTTTTTGTGCCAATACCATGCTGTCTTGATGATGACAGCTTTGTAGTAGAGGCTAAAGTCTGGGATTGTGATGCCTCCTGCTTTGGTCTTCTTCAAAATTACTTTGGCTATTCGGGGCCTTTTGTGGTTCCATATGAATTTTAGGATTGCTTGTTCTAGCTTTGGGAAGAATGCGGTGCAATTTTGATTGGTATTGCATTGAATGTGTAGATTGTTTTAGGTAGTATTGACATTTTAACAATATTTATTCTTCCAATCCATGAGCATGGAATGTTTTTCCATTTATTTGTGTTTTCTTCAATTTCCTTCATAAGCTTTCTATAGTTTTCAGCATACAGATCTTTTACATCTTTGGTTAGGTTGATTCCTAGGTATTTTATGGTTCTTGGTGTAATTTGTAAATGGGATCAGTTTCTTTATTCCTCTTTATATTGCTTCATTATTGGTTATAAAAATTCAACCGATTTATGTACATTTATTTTGTACCCTGCAACCCTGCTGAATTCATGTATCAGTTCTAGCGGACTTTTGGTGGAGTCTATAAGATTTTCCATGTATAATATCATGTCATCTGCAAAAAGTGAAAGCTTGACTTCATCTTTGCCAATTTTGATGCCTTTGATTTCCTTTTGTTTTCTGATTGCTGATGCTAGGACTTCCAACACTATGTTAAACAACAGCGGTGAGAGTGGACATCCCTATCGTGTTCCTGATCTCAGGGAAAAAGCTCTCAGTTTTTCCCCATTGAGGATGACATTAGCTGTGGACTTTCACAAATGGCTTTTATGATGTTTAAGTATGTTCTTTCTATTCTGACTTTCTCAAGGGTTTTTATTAAGAAAGGATGCTGTATTTTGTCAAATGCCATTATTTGGTTCTTAATGCATTGTAATTTTGTGTGGATCTGTGCCTCCTATTATGATGTATTAACTTCATTATGAGTTAAGAGCAATAGTGTTAAAATTCCATTGGCATCATTTGGCTTTATTTTAAACAGCTTATCAATAAAGCCACACCAATGTGTTAAGGAGCTGGCTCTGGTTATGGCTTTCTATAGTATGTCTATAAATGAACATGGAATTTGAATCCTGTGATATTGCACTCAGAGAAATGAGCGTCTTACATTTTCAAAGGAAGAGTGTAAAGCAAAGAAAAATATGTAACTGCGATGATTCTTGTTACAGTTATAGTTGAAAAAGACAGAGAAAGAGAGAGAACAGAAGAAAGAAGTAGAGATAGCTCTAGCCTAACTTGTGTCTGGTTGTTGAAAGCAATGGCATTTTCTTGGGGACTGGGAAAGAAAAATATTAATTGATACACATGGTGGTTAAATTTATGTGTCAACTTGGCTAGGCCACAGCACCTAGAAATTTGGCCAAACACTGGCATAGATGTTGCTATGGAAATTTTTTAGATGAGATTAATATTTAAGTCAGTAGATTTTGAGTAAAGCAGATTATCTGCCAAAATGTGGGTGGGCCTCACCCAATCAGTTGATGGCCTCAAGAGAAAAATGACTGACTTCTCCCGAGGAAGAGGGAATTCTGCCAGCAGATTGCCTTTGAACTCAAGCTGCAACAGCTACAAGTGTTATCTGAATTTCCAGACTCCTGCCTACTCTACAGAGTTTGGACTTGCCAGCTCCCACAATCATGCAGGATAATTTCTTAAAATCCATCCCCTTCTCCCTCCTCCTCTCTCTACATGATATATATTATACATATATATATTTTTATTGGTTCTTTTTTCCTGATCTTCTCTAATACAGTAGCTATGTTTATTTTTATTTTTTTTTCAATGTTTATTTATTTTTGGGACAGAGAGAGACAGAGCATGAACGGGGGAGGGGCAGAGAGAGAGGGAGACACAGAATCGGAAACAGGCTCCAGGCTCTGAGCCATCAGCCCAGAGCCTGACGCGGGGCTCGAACTCCCGGACCGCGAGATCGTGACCTGGCTGAAGTCGGACGCTTAACCGACTGCGCCACCCAGGCGCCCCAATAGAGAGATGACATTTTAAACATAGCCCCTACCCAGGCGCCCCAATAGAGAGATGACATTTTAAACATAGCTACTAGGGGCGCCTGGGTGGCGCAGTCGGTTAAGCGTCCGACTTCAGCCAGGTCACGATCTCGCGGTCTGGGAGTTCGAGCCCCGCGTCAGGCTCTGGGCTGATGGCTCAGAGCCTGGAGCCTGTTTCCGATTCTGTGTCTCCCTCTCTCTCTGCCCCTCCCCCGTTCATGCTCTGTCTCTCTCTGTCCCAAAAATAAATAAAAACATTGGAAAAAAAAATTTTTAAATGTCATCTCTCACCCTAGAGGAGAAAGCAGGAAAAGACCTCTCTGACCTCAGCCATAGCAATTTCTTACTTGACATATCCCCAAAAGCAAGGGAATTAAAAGCAAAAATGAACTACTGGGACCTTATGAAGATAAAAAGCTTCTGCACAGCAAAGGAAACAACCAACAAAAGGCAACCAACAGAATGGTAAAAGATATTTGCAAATGACATATCGGACAAAGGGCTAGTATCCAAAATCTATAAAGAGCTCACCAAACTCCACACCCGAAAAACAAATAACCCAGTGAAGAAATGGGCAGAAAACATGAATAGACACTTTTCTAAAGAAGACATCCAGATGGCCAACAGGCACATGAAAAGATGCTCAACGTCGCTCCTCATCAGGGAAATACAAATCAAAACCACACTCAGATATCACCTCACGCCAGTCAGAGTGGACAAAATGAACAAATCAGGAGACTATAGATGCTGGCGAGGATGTGGAGAAACGGGAACCCTCTTGCACTGTTGGTGGGAATGCAAATTGGTGCAGCCGCTCTGCAAAGCAGTGTGGAGGTTCCTCAGAAAATTAAAAATAGACCTACCCTATGACCCAGCAATAGCCCTGCTAGGAATTTACCCAAGGGATACAGGAATACGGATGCATAGGGGCACTTGTACCCCAATGTTTATAGCAGCACTCTCAACAATAGCCAAATTATGGAAAGAGCCTAAATGTCCATCAACTGATGAATGGATAAAGAAATTGTGGTTTATATACACAATGGAGTACTACGTGGCAATGAGAAAGAATGAAATATGGCCTTTTGTAGCAACGTGGATGGAACTGGAGAGTGATGCTAAGTGAAATAAGCCATACAGAGAAAGACAGATACCATATGTGTTCACTCTTATGTGGATCCTGAGAGACTTAACAGAAACCCATGGGGGAGGGGAAGGAAAAAAAGAAAAAAAGAGGTTAGAGTGGGAGAGAGCCAAAGCATAAGAGACTCTTAAAAACAGAGCAAACTGAGGGTTGATGGGGGGTGGGAGGGAGGGGAGGGTGGGTGATGGGTATTGAGGAGGGCACCCGTTGGGATGAGCACCGGGTGTTGTATGGAAACCAATTTGACAATAAATTTCAAAAAAATAAAATAAAATAAAATGTCATCTCTCATCAGTTTGTGTATTTTTCTCTTTCTAACTGTAATCTTAAAACCTTCAGCCTGTTCAGTAGGCTCTCATTCTGTGCTAAAGAATCAGGGTGTATCATTACAGCATAGCAGACAAGATTTTCTCCTGCTAGATTATAGAGGATCTATGAATTGCAGCCCTGAAAATTTCCCCTGCCTGCCAGAAATAAGCATGAAGAAGTGGAGAAAAAATTAAAGATGAGAATTCTATTTTCAGACCCCGGTAAAGGAGGTTCCAGTTTGAGAGAAGCTACGGAAAAAAAAATGTTCCCAAATCAGTAACTGAGTCTTCTGTCATTCAGCTTGCTTCCAGTTCACGCCTGCCTCGGCTAAGGCAGGGATGCCACCAGAGCCCAGGTTTAGCATCCGTATCCTCCTTTTCCATTAGCTGTCATACCAACTCCTCTTTTACATGGGCTCTGCTTTATGCTCTTTGTCCCTTCCCCTCTCCCCTGCCAATCCTGCAACTCCCCTCTACCCTACCCTCCCCCCTCCGCCACCTCAGGTCTCTTTATTCCCTATGGTCCTGCTGGAAGACTGAGATACTATAATAAAAACATTTACGGAATGCTTTTTGTGTGTTCATTACTGTTTTAAGTGCTGTGTACATCTCAAGCCAATAAACCCTCATATAGACTCTATGAGAGAAGTACTATTATCCTCCCAATTTGATAGGTGAGAAACATTAGGAATTTAAATAAGTTCCCCGAGGCCATATATGTAATGGCAGAGCACAGATTTGAACTAAATTAGTCTGAGTCTAGAGCTTATATGATTCAGCTCTACACATGACAATTAATGCTGAGGTGTACACGAATGCTCCTAGCTTAGTGTGCCATCCTTTCCGGTCAAATCTGGATTTTATGGTGATTCCCAGATATGGTATTTCTAGTTTCTAGAACTGGGGGAGGGTATCCAAGAGGCACCCAGGCCTTTCATAATAACCCTCCAAACATATCGTTAGATTGCGTCTTCCTTTCTTTCTTCTATTATTTTGTTAATTGTCAAATGACTTGCTTTTATTTAATTTATGGCAGCATTACTTTCATCTATACAACAACTCTTTCTGCTTCTGAATTTCTAACTTAACGATGAAGTTGGTATTTCAGAATTAGGGAGGATGTTGTTGCTAGATAGATAAATTTGCTAGCCGTCATTTAATATATCTGTTTTTTCTCAGCCCTATTGGCCTCATAGAAGAAAGCAGAGAGTTACCCATAGTCACCAGGGATGCACACTAAGTTTGAAGAGATTTATTCTGGAAATTAATAATGATCTCATATTGCAGATGAGAGCTCTGAAGCTAGAGAGGTGAGATAATGTAGAAGCACATTCCTGTTGAAATTTGCATGTAATCTTAAAGGATGAGTAGGAATGAACAAAGTGGAGAAAAGTAGGAAGAACATTCCAGGAAGGAGCAAGGAGATTGGGGTGTGTAAAGTGGCTGGGGAGTTGAGAGAACTGTGAGAAGTTCAGTCTGGCTAGAGGTGGGGGGAGTGGTTGGGGTGGCTCAGGAAGCCGGGGCAAGATGACAATATACTTTACTCTGAAAACTAAAGACAGCTGTTAAAAGATTTTGGAGAGGCCAAAGGGTGGGGAAGACTTGTCTCCTGCTGACTTGGGGAATGGATAAATGGGAGATAAGGTGAGATAAAGAGAGATAAGGGACCATGGTTGGTGTCGGTTTGTCTGCTCGGTTTCCCTTCACTACTGTTTTGGTATCAGCATCTTTGTCTTTTTGTCTGAGGTTTGCTCCTTTCCTACTCCTGTGTTTTTGGTGAGGCTTTCAGTCACTTTCATGTGCTGCTTATCCTGAGTCAGAGAGATGCATACATTTCCTAGGCATTAGCATCCCATGCCCATCATGGCATCCCATCCCTGGCACTCTGATCTGTCCAAGTATAGGCACCTGACTCCAGTTAGGTCAATAAGATTCTAGGACTAGGGTTTTAAATGCACTAGTAAGAAAGATGGAAGCATTCTTTCTTCCAGGGTTCCTAAATAGAAGTGATGGAAACTCCAGTCCACCAATGCCCATTGTTTTAGTTTCCTAGGGTTGCCATTAACAAAATTCCACAGGCTGAGTGTCTTATAACAATAGAAATGTATTCTCCCTCAGTTCTGGAGGCTGCAAGTCCAAAACCAAGTTTTTGGCAGGGCCACGTTCTTTCTGAAGGCTCTAGGGGAGGATCCTTCCTTGTCTCTTCTAGCTTCTGGTGGTTACAAGCACCCCTTGGGGTTCTTTAGCTTATCAACACAGCACTCTGGTCTCTGCCTTCATTGTCATGGGGCAGTCTTCCCACTGTGCATCTCTGTGACTAAATTTCCCTCTTATGAGGACAGGAGTCATTGAATTAAGGTCCACCATGATCCAGCATGACCTTATCTCAACTTGATTACATCTGCAACGATACTATTTCCAAGGAAGGTCTCGTTCATAGGCTCTGGAGGGGGGGATATGAATTTGGGGGCAGAAGCACAGTTATACCCAATACAGCCGTATTCCTTGATGGTTTGATTCCATAAGCCCATGCAGTATGACAGAAAAAGGCCATGGCTCACAGTGAGACAGATCATAGGTGGAGAGAATATTGGCAGGGAAGGAGTCCTGGCTTCTGGTCTCTAACTGCCCTATAATTGTATTGAGTTCCCAAGGTTATTCTTCTGACTTTGGCTACCCAAATTTCCTTCCTTTCAGAAAAGTGCCTTCCCCCACATTTTTTTTCTTTGCTTAGGCTACATTGAGTTAGGTTTTGATCTCTTCCTACTAAAACAATTCCAATAAATGCAGAAATTATGGCAGCATTCCAGGTGGAAAGAAAAGCAGATCTGAGCTATGGCAGTGGTGACAGGAATTGGATGGAAAGGAATTTATTAGGTGGAATTGACGGGGCTTGCATTCTATTTAAATTTGGATTATGGGAGAGGATAAATCTCTAGTGATCATTGGTATGAATGAGTAGATGATAGGACCATTCTCTGAGAAAGAAAATAAAAAGGAGTATAAAAATGCATGAAATTTGTGGACTGGGTGGCTCAGTCAGTTCAGCATCTGACTCTTGCTTTTGGCTCAGGTCATGAACTCACAGTTCATGAGTTCGAGCCCTACATTGGGCTCTGGGATGGCAAAGCAGAGTCTGCTTGGGATTCTCTCACTCTCTCTTTCTCTCTCTGCCCCTCCCCTTCTTGCTATCTCTCTCAAAATAAAATAAACAAAAAAATTGCATGAAATTTGGTCTTTGTGAACTTCTCTAGACCATGATTATTTATAAGCCTTCTGAAGACTTTGCTTTCTTGAAGTGAGGGAAACATTCATTTTTATATATATGGTACTTAATGTAATATAGTGGGCACATGGCAGGTGTGCCATAATGTTTATTCAGGTAAATATAAAAATTGAGATCTTGAAAAACACAATTTCTCGTTAGCCAGTAGAACATATGACGTATGTTCTTTGGCCTGCAAATGTATTGATGCTCAGTGCACCGGAGTGTCCCTCATTGTGTGTATGAGACTGTATGCGAAAGGTCACTGGAATTGTATTCATGGGACAGTCAGTAAACCGTTTGAAAAAGAGGGAAAAAGTTAAACTCATAGTATCATCAGTGGGGAAGCTGAATATATATTAAATATGTTAACGTAAAGTTGAAAGATGCCTTCTTCTTAGGACAAACAGGTTTAAGTGTTTTGATTCCCCCTGCCCACATTTCTTTCTTTAAGGTGTGTAATGATAGAAACTCCTTGAAGCAAAAATCAAGTTTTCAGCTGCTTATGGCGACTGCTTTTGGATCAATAAATTCTGGCTCAAAAGATCTGCTTGGACATCATGATAACATGGGGACGTTGCCAAGGTATCTCTTTAAGGAGTTCATAATATATCAGTATAGTGCTTAAATGTTGATAATATCTGGACATCTCAGAATGTACATTTAGAATTCATAACACCCTGAGCGACAATTTGGAACGAATACATTTAGTGATAAATGAATATGTTTGCGTGTGAACTGATCAGCAGGTCGAAAGTGTTGTGGTTTTATTTTTTATTTTTTGAGGGTGGCAGTAGTATTGCACATGGACATTGAAATCTTTTTATTCACTGATGAAATCAGGGACTATGTTTGTCAGTCTGAAGAAGAGACTTTTGGATCCAGACCTCCACTAATAGTGCAGGGAAGTGTATTTGCTATTTATTTTGCATAACACAGTTGTAAAGGATTTTTAAAAATACATCTCTAGGCCAACAGATGAATTACTGTTTCCATTCAGGATGGCCATAAGGAAAATAAAATAGCTGTAGGACATAAAATCAATTGTTTTACTGAATCTGACAACTTTATGTACTTTGTGAAAAATCATGTGAGGTGAAATTTAAACTCTTAATGTCTCTGTTGTATGGCTTTCTCTGTCCACTCCATCTTGCAATTACTTGGCTCTTCTTTCTTTCTTTTTTTATTTTATTTATTTAATTAATTTATTTTTTAATTTACATCCAAATTAGTTAGCCTATAGTGCAGCAATGATTTCAGGAGCAGATTCCTTAATGCCCCTTACCCATTTAGCCCACCCTCCCTCCCACCACCCCTCCAGTAACCCTCTGTTTGTTCTCCATATTTAAGAGTCTCTTCTGTTTTGTTCTCCTCCTTGTTTTTATATTATTTTTGCTTCCCTTCCCTTCTGTTCATCTGTTCTGTGTCTTAAAGTCCTCATATGAGGGAAGTCATATGATATTTGTCTTTCTCTGACTGACTAAATTCGCTTAGCATAATACCCTCTAGTTCCATCCACGTAGTTGCAAATGGCAAGATTTCATTCTTTTTGATTTACTTGGCCCTTCTTTAAACCCGAAAGCATATTTATGAAAGCCAAGGTATGTATATTTCAGCAAACTCTTCTTGAAAATCATGTGTTCTAATAGGACTTGAGAGCTTGGAAACTACACGGGTTAATTTAATAGGCTAGATTGGGCTAGTACCCCACTCCCACCCTACCTTTTAAACATTTTCTTTCACAGGCCTTGGCTTTTTTTTTTTAATCTCATATTTCTATGACAGGGTTTCAAAATTAGAAATTTTTAAATAATTTCCTTAAGATTACAAATAATGTGGTAAGTAAGATAAAAAAATTCTTGTGTGCAGCACTTTTTAAAACGAGATGACTTCCTATGGTGGAATCACTCAAGTGCTTCAGGTTACATAAGTGACTCTCCGGGAGTCAGGCACCTAACGAGAGACATTGGCTTTCCAGGCCAGTAAGTACCATTTAAGGAAAGCGCTGTGGTGATTTGCCATACAATAAAGGAGAATAGTGCCTTGCGGTTTTACAGTTATCTTTCTTCCAAAGAACTTGCAGTGTTTTTACATAGACCATTTCCTTCATCCTGAAAACAATTCCTGGGTAGTATTCTGTATTATATATTGTTCCCAAGGCTCCCAAGTAATTTATTTAGTGGCGATTATTTGAGCTCCTACTGTGTGCCAGGCTGTTATTGGGTTAACAAAGCAGAGTTTCCTGCACATCTCTGGGTAGCAGAGAGATCTGAGCAATTATTATAGCAGAGAGTGCGGCTAAGGATATGTTAGGCATGAATGCAAATGCCCTGGGGTCCCAGAGGGTAGAGTAACTACCTGTGCTTGGAGGATGAGGCTGTAAAGCTTTTAGAGAAGAAACTATTGAGGACAGTTTCAATAATACGAGAAAACAAGGATGGAATCTCTCTCTATCCAACTTATTTTCCAGGCAGAGATATTCTCCATGTTTAACTTACTTCCACAACCATGAAAAGTGGCTTAGCGGCTGGGGGGAATTTGGGAAGTAAGTCAAGAGAGGATCAGAATAATTCGAGGGCCTTTGAGGAAAAAAATTTTATGTATCTTCCAGAGATTCCGTCCTCTATTCCCTACTCCTTTTTGTGAACCATTGTTAAGGACGGGAGTGGGTACCAGTTCGTTCGTGCTGTGCAGAAAAATACTGATAGCTTCTGCCCTAGGGCGTAATTTTGTCAGTTGGAAGAGCGAGCTTTATATGAAGTTATTTTTTATGAAATCCTCTTCTTAAAATTATTTGTTCTATAAAATGTACCTGTTATGAATTCATGGAATCTTCAAATGCAAAGAAAAGGCGTTCTATAAATGAGACGTGATAAATGACGTGTAGCTGAGTGAAATTCCTCCTCCTTCTTGGCCAACAACCTGCTGGTTGTACTCTTCCTCCCTGAAGACAGGACTGGTTGGGGCTGCAATTGGTTGGATTCAATCAGAATTTAAGAACTGCGAGGCAAGCTGTTGAGGGGAATTATGGATTTCCTGTCATTTCTATGACAGCTGCGGAGTAGGAGAAATCTTTCTTAGAGATGAGGGCTGATCATGGTAAGGTCCCTGGGTGAGCCGTCAGAAAATCAAGGTGCTGGTCCTGGCTCTGAAACAAAATACTCCTGTCATTTAACCATTCAGAGCTTCAACTGCTTCATCTACAAAATGGCTTGTTTAGATTTAATGATATCTCAACTCCTTTAAGGAGTAAAATTTTATAATTATGTGACTGCATGAATGAACGTTGTTACAAGCCTTTTACATTGGAATATTCCTTTGTTCAAGGAATTCCCTTTGTTTGTTATGTACTTTCCCCCTCTCCCCTGCCTGAGAAATTGCTGTGCATCCTTCAAGGCCCTGGGAACAAAGGAAAGAACTGGTATATTTTGAGAACTGATGTCTGTGTGCTAGGTAGGTATGGTCATAAGTAGGGTGACCGTATGGCCAGATTTTGCCTGTTACCCTGGGATAATTTTTAATAGTGCTTTCTCATACTCCCAAGAGTGTCCTGGGTTAGACAACATATTACCTGATTTTAAGGGTTTTACAAACATTAATAATTCTCATAGCAGTTCTGTGAGGTGGATATTATTATCCCCATTTTCCACGCCAGAAAAGCTATAATTTAGAGAATATTGAGGCATTTCTTCAAAGCCTCATTGCTTTTTTTTTTTTTTTTCAACGTTTATTTATTTTTGGGACAGAGAGAGACAGAGCATGAACGGGGGAGGGGCAGAGAGAGAGGGAGACACAGAATCGGAAACAGGCTCCAGGCTCTGAGCCATCAGCCCAGAGCCTGACGCGGGGCTCGAACTCACGGACCGCGAGATCGTGACCTGGCTGAAGTCGGACGCTTAACCGACTGCGCCACCCAGGCGCCCCGCCTCATTGCTTTTAAGCAGTAGTTCTGTCCTGGTGTTCTGACTTCAGATGTCTTTCACTGTACCTTGATACCCAGATCAAGTAAAAGCTATTGCTGGCTCACACGCATCCCCTGCAGACTTTCCCGTAGTGCCCCCTACGTTTGTTTTTGCTACTGAAAATTCTCCTCATGTACATAAGCATGTGCATGTCAGAGGCTTCTCTCACTGGACTCTGTTCCATCCTGAAAGCAAAACCCCTGTTTTATTTACTACTGCATCAGCAGCATTTAGCGTGCTTTGCCTGAGTCCATGTTTACAGGCGCCCGTGGTGTATTTACTAGAGGGCTTGCCAACGTGTAAGATCAGGAACCTTCCTTTCCAGTTCAGACTCCCCAACCTGGCAGCTTATGTGACTTTGAGCAAGTTTGATTTTTTTTTTTTTTTGAACCAGACCCAACTAACTTTCAGAGGCCGTGAGGATCAGAGTGGGTAATGTATGAGAAGAATTAACACTTATGGGGTGTTTCTCTTTCTTAGGCATCACACTAAATCCTCCAGGAGATAGATGATCTCATTTAGTGTTCACAAGAGCTTCCATGATAGGGACCTTACTAGATTTAAAAATGTTAACTGCTCGACCCATGAGTTACAAAGCTAGGGAGTAGCAGGTGCAGGCAGGATTCCAACCCACCTACCTGAAACACGGTTTTTCTCTTGTAAATCAGTGGCCAAAGGCAAGATAATAGAAATAGTGAAGGAGTCTTGGGAATTCTCTGCTAAAGGGTCTCAGAGTAAAGTATCAGGATTGTAGTTTGTGTTCTGCCAGGATTCAGCAGCTATCTTAGTCCCTTCGTGTAGGGCCTTGCTCTCTGAACCTGCTGGCCACAGCAGTAGGCAGGTAGATATCTGCCTGCGTGGCACTCTGGAGCCCTCCTCCTTACTGTGTGCTTGGGTTGTATAGCTAGAGGCGATGTGGTGTAAGATTTGGGTCAGACTTTGGAACGTATAACTGATGATACAGTCTCCACTGAGTCAGTGAGGTTTTTGTAGAAACTGACCCCAAATTGCATCATTAAAAGTTAACATGTTTTCAGGGTCACCTGGGTAGCTCAGTCGGTTAAGCGTCTGACGTCAGCTCAGGTCATGATTTCACAGTTTGTGAGTTCAATCCCTACGTTGGGCTCTGTGCTGACAGGGTAGAGCCTGCTTGGGATTCTCTTTCCCTTTCTCTCTGCCCCTCCCCTGCTCATGCTTGCTCACGCTGTCTCTTAATAAATAAATAAATAAATAAATAAATAAATAAATACACATAAAAAAATTATAAAAGTTAACATGTTTTCTGAGCCTGCAGAAATCTTTCTTTGAAAAATAAATATAAAAAGTTAAACTTGAGCAGAACAACAGTAATGAACAGAACGCTTTGGTTGCAATAATACTATTATAAAGGGAAATGCTGCCCCTTATCCAAACCTGGTCTTAAATTGTAAGATTCTGCTGAGACCACCTAGGGGTATAGAGCATTTTGTATAGTGCTTTGTATGAGGGTAGGTGCTGAGTAAGAATTTACTGAAGGAGAATAAATCTGTGAGTGTTAATGATTCGAACCGTTTAAAGTTACTTTGTTAGATGACATTAGCTCATTACTAGGAGAAAATGCCCTTTATTTCTGGGATTCTTAATATGCGGTCCATAAATTGTTATAATTCTGCAGATGAGTTTCATGAAGCTCAAAAACTCCTTCACACCTGTGAAATTGTGCATATAATCATTTTTATAGGAAACAAGTTTATAATTTTTACGATTCTCAAAGGTATCCTGTCCTCATTCTCGCTTTAGCTGCCTGCCTTACAATTTCATTGTAAAGGTACTCTTTGGGCATAAGAGGCAGACCAGAGGACAAGCAGAGGCCTTTATTGAACCTCTGAAGTCCTGTTTGAGTTGGCATCTGTCTCCTTACCTACATCTAAGAGAGTTTCTAATTTTTTTCTCACTTTATTTTTGAGAGACAGAAACAAAGCATGAATGCGGGAAGAGCAGAGAAAGGGAGACACAGAATCAAGCAGGCTCCAGGCTCTGAGCTGTCAGCACAGAGCTCGGTGAGGGGCTCAGACCCACGAACTGTGAGATCATGACCTGAGCTGAAGTCGGATGCTTAACTAACTGAGGCACCCAGGCGCCCCTAAGAGAGTTTCTTTATGACATAACAAGTACCATGATCATAGTGCTAAATGAAAGAATAATTTATGTAGGCTGTCCTGTGCCATTCTCTTGGTATTTGTCCTTACCTCTAAGATACTCTAAAATCATTGTAAATGTCACTGCTGTATCTCTGAAAAGTTTCTCCAAGTATTTCCTCTTTTAACCACGTACAGAACTTGAGCTCACGTGTCAGGCTCTCCATAGATAAAATGGAATGTATTGGCTGGTTGCTCGTGAATGAATTATCTCTTTATGGCTAGAATGATTCCCCTCAGCAAAAGTTATGCTGGGCTTAGGTGAGTAAAATTTGGAAGCTGCTCAACTTTAGGTGATAGAATTTTTTGTCTCTACCATTCAACAGTTTTAGTAGAAATACTCTTCTGCTGGGAGGCTTATAATTATAAGCAGTTCCCATAAAGAAACAGAAAACTTAATGCCTGTGATTATTTCAGCTATGTTAGTTTATAGCAAAAATGCTCTATTTTTCTGTTCACTTTGGGGTTGAACAGGAAGTATTTAAAGGACACAACTTAATAGCATATTTTTATCCTGTTTCAATCGTTAATATTTTAGTCTAAATATTTCTCTCTGGACATGATCAGAGGATTGTTTATAATTTTAAAACCACTTCAGAATAGTATCAGGATTAATTAATTGGGTTTGTGTATCAGATTGCTTTTGAAACATGCAAGCTTTGTTTGAACTTTCTCCCCCACTCCGTGCATGAGAAATTTTAAGAGTGTAAGAACAGTTGGCATCATTTGCTCCTTCTTGAATTCAGTTAAGCTTATCGCAAACTATGTCATGGCCAGAGCTTAACGTGTTGTTCCCCTTCCAGAAAACCATTTGCCAAATACAACACAGTTCGGATGGTGGGAAAGCTGTAGAGCATTCACATTTAACAGAGAATTCTCTCCCTCGTATACAAATTTGGGGCTGAAGAAAACATGCTGATAAATCATACCTGACTATATTGTCTTTCCCACTTCTGAAAACCACAAGAACAGAAACAACCATTACTGGATCCTTCACATGGAGTTTTTCTGCTCAGAGCCCATTTGGAGCTGTCAGTTAATAATACGAAACAACATGGGAGGGTGAAGGGTGCCTGGATGGATAACTAACAAATGTTATAAAAAACATGATGGTGCCTGAAGACTTGTAGCCTAGATATTTGGCCCCGAATACGGAGTCTTTTCCATCTTCGTCTCATTTGGTAATTAGCACACTGACCCTGTGCAGACTAGAAGCATAGAAAAACATTTTGAAAAGTGCAGAGGAAGAAGTAGGATTAAGACAAACATTTATATAACCAGGAAAAATGACCCAGGGAAGACGGGAAATCTGGTGACACTCTGTTTACCCACAGCAATGTTAAAATAGTTTGCAAGTGAAACAAAGCAGAGCCCCTTGAGTAAATCACTAAGAAAGTATAAGGATAGACCAGCAGCTAACAGCACATCACAAGCTACCCGTGTGATATGGTTCTGTCCTGTTATATCAGACAGATAGCTTTCCTTTGAATATTGTCCCTTTTTTTTCTTCTCTCCAGTTAGTCCCAACATGGGATCATGTGAAACTGTGGGCTGCTATGAATTGGTATTGGAAGTGGATGAAAATAGCTTAGGTTATTAGAAAAGGGGAGAATATCAGAATGTTTGGCTATTGGGTTCTAATCAACATGCAAACGTTAGTCTAAATCAGAGACCATTTTATAAACCTTGTATATCTGGGAAAAAAACTCCGAAAAAACAGCAACCGAAAAAATAGCAATTTCATGGCGGGTAAAAATCTCTCTTGTGTTTGCAGATCACATGCCCTGTGGGAAGATTTGCTCTTCCAGGCTTAGCATGCTTGAGGCTAGTCTCCGTCCAAAGCCAGAAGCATAGAGCTATCAGAAAGTAACTAAACTTTCTTAACTTGTATGTAAGTGGCTTTGGTTCAGTGCCAGGTAGTTTATCAACAGGGAGAGATAAGCTCTTTTGCAAACAGGTCTCAAAAGTTTGCTGGTCGGACTGCTTGCCCGTCAGATGCTAAGAGCCCTAACCTGGTATCATGAAGATGCCTGGTGATGTGTAAACCATACCCCTATGGTCAGGATCCTACAGGATGTCTGTGGAATGATCTATGTGAGCTTTGCATTCACGCATTCATTTATGAATGCTCCAGGTGTGGATGAACGAGACAGAGAACCAGTTAAGAGTTCTTTGCCCTCCTATGCTTTGGTTCATAAGAGACTCTTAAAAAATGAGAACAAACTGAGGGTTGATGGGGGATGGGTGATGGGTATTGAAGAGGGCATCTTTTGGGATGAGCACTGGGTGTTGGTATGGAAACCACTTTGACAATAAATTTCATATATTTAAAAAATAATAATAAACGTTAAAAAATTTAAAAAAAGAAAAAAAAGAAATAAAAAAAGAAAAAAAAGAAAAGAGTTCTTTGCCCTCCAGAAGCTCATCTTCTATTTGAAACGTCACAAGTGAAATAATCTAATGAATTGAGGAAGCACAAAATATGAAAAAGGCTGTGTCCAATGACAGATAAGCATTTTAAATAATAAGCGCCCTGAATTCAGGGAAGACAGATTGGACGGGCTAGAATAATCAGGAAAGTTTTTGTGGAAGATAGGAGTACCATACCACCTCTCATTTATATATAGTGCTTTATTGAAACAGGTGGATTTTACGTACTTCATCTTCTCAGTGTCACATTATTACCGCCATTTTAAAGCTGAGGAAGCTGAGGCCTTGAGAGACAAAAACGTGGCTACCACTTGCCCGGGTAGAAAGGAGTCCTCACACCCAGGTTTTCCACTTAAAGTCTAGGACCAATTCTGCTACTCTCTGGCTTCCTTGATGAATAGGTAATACATTTAATCCTCGTTATTCTTGGATTCCATAATTGAGAATTCGCCTATTTGCTAGAATTTATTTGTACCCCCCAAATCTGTACTTGTGGCACTTTTGCAGTCATTTATGGACAGGAACAGAGTGGTTGAACATTTGGCTCCCCCAACGCATGCATGTTCCCAGCTGAGGTCGAACAAGGCAACATTCTGCCTTCTTGCTTCAGCTCTCACACTGTAAACAAGTGTCCTTTTCGTGGTCGATTTAGCTGGTGCTTTTGCTCTTTAAAAATGGCTCTCAAGTGCAGCGTTGAAGTGCTATCTAGTGTTCCTGAATGCAGGAAGGTTGTGATGTGCCTTATGGAGAATATATGTGTGTTACATAAGTTTCATTAAGGCATGGGTTATATAGTGGTGTTGGCCATGAGTTCAATGTTAATGAATCAACAATGTATGTTAAATAAGGTGTCTTTAAGCAGACAAGGTTAAGTATTGATTGATTGACAAAAATGTGACCGGAGGCTCACAGGAACCTAACCCTGTATTCCTCCTAAGAGCAATGAATGGTTCAGTATTGCTTCTTTCAGTGTGCATGGTGATTTTATAGAACATAACTACGGCAAATAATTGGAATCAACTGTGCTTTCGTTGAGTGAAGAGAAAGTGGAAAGATGTTGCTGCAGTTAGAATAGCATGAACAGAAGAACAGGATTGGGGAAACTCATGGTTGTGTAAAGAATGGACAATAGATGATTCTAATTGGCCTCAAGGCTGAAAAGCAATTGCAGTAGATAAGGTCTAGGTGCCAGACTGTGGAGGGTCCATTATATGTAGCTGATGAATTTGGACTTAATCTTACAAATGGATTTGGAGCAGGGATGTTACAAAAACCTCTTGGGAGAAGAGTATTTAGTTGGTTCATGCAGGAAGAATGGGGCTGGAAAAAAATGGGGTACAGTAAGGGGAGTTCTCTTTCTCTCCAGGCACTTGCCTCAACTGACAGGGATTTATTGGTAGCACAGGAAACCAGGGCTCTCCAGGTCTTGATGGTTGATATTGAAGGCATAGAGTGAAGAAGGAGCTGACAAAGGTGAAGGCGTCCCAGGGACCTGGAGGAAGTTCAGGAAGAAAATTCAAAACAACTAGGAAAGCAATTTAAGAAGGATCCTTAACTGAACAAGGAGCCAGTGTAAATTTTGGAGTCTGTGTGTGGTGTGGTTTTCCTCCCTCATGTGTGTGAAAACAGGGTTCTGAGAAGACTCGGCAACCCCAGGAGTAGGCATGGAGACTGTGAAAAACAATTCCAAATATGTGTATTTGGTTTCAGGAGCTGGCTCATCTGGATCCCTGTGTCATTTAACAGTTACAGTACACTCCAAAGGAACGAAGAATAGGACTGTTCTTTGTTAGACTTGTTACCTTTTCTCAGGACTATCACATGAAGTTCATTGTGTTCGCATTCAGATTCAAATCTCATACCAGTGCACGTGCACACACACTCGCGCATATGCACACGTCCGTGGTGTCCTATTGCACTCAATGACCCATGACAGTACAGTGCATAACTGGTAAAAAAAAGTCTGTGGCTGCGTTGGAATAACAGTCGCCATGTCTGATGTATTGAGAGTGGCAGATTCAGATTTCTGAGGCCGGCTGCCCTGAAGCCATCTCTTAATATTTGTCTTGTAATATTTCTGTTAAAATTGACTTTCCAAAATAAGTGGAATGAAACTATTAGTGAGTCACTGAGGCTTTATTTTTAATAGACCTGGCTATGGATGCCTTTCTGAGTTTTTAATTTCAGAAGAATTAGGCATCAAGATAAGTTAATATGACACTCATATTTTCCCTCTACCACTGATGGTTATTCGGCCTCCTCAAGGAATCTCACACTGCTAACGTGAAAATAGGGCTCTCAAAATTGAGTTTCGCCCAATCAAGTAGGATTCTCAAACTTGAATACGATTTCCTCAGGGAAGCCTTTTCTTTGTCCCCATTTAGAATTGATCTGTTCCTTCCTTAAGCTTTCTCAGCTCTTGCCTGCATCAGACATGTATATGAAAGTTTGATCCTAGGCCTATAGGCATCCACTTGATATGGTAACTCCCTGGGCTGATTGAATGTGTCTTAAGGAAGTATAGTAAAGATACCTTTATGGGGACATAAAGTTATATGATGTCTTTAGCAGAATTGAGACCTTAAAGCTCATCACTGCTCTCAATATCCCATTTCTTCCCCTTTTATTGTTCCTTTCTCCCAGAGAGTGAACTCTGGTTCCTGTAATCCTGGGAGACTATCCTTAATCTTCACATTCCTCTATATTCTTTGGTACTGCCCTCTACTTGACTTAGGTCTTTGGATTATAGTTACTCCTAAACTATGATACTTTGCTTAGGCTGAAAAAACTCCCTGCTAAAACCTTAATTTATTAGTTTATAGTTCTCATGATTCAAAGAACGAGACATTATTTGACAAAGTACATCTTTTCTGT
Organism: Lynx rufus; assembly: GCF_022079265.1. Lineage (NCBI taxonomy): Eukaryota > Metazoa > Chordata > Mammalia > Carnivora > Felidae > Lynx > Lynx rufus. The sequence continues at coordinate 53,148,304 of NW_025814889.1, forward strand.
TACAAAGAAGGGAATAGGAAACATTCCTTCTCAGTACTTGCAGCCTCAGTGATAGTTCTGACAATGAGTAGCTTCTGCTTGGGCAAGTTCTCAGTGGGTTCATGGAAGAGAAAAGTTTTGACTTGTGTCTTGAAAGAATAGAAGAAATTAAACAGAAGGGAGAAGGAGGGCATTCTAGACAGGCGAGGGTGTGAAGAAAACATGGAGAAGGGAATATATGTGGTTTTTTTCTAACCAATGGAGTTGACAAGTCTGGCTGGAGTTTTCTAGGGAATAGCAGAAAGAACCTGACACATAATAGGACCTCAGTGTGCATTAGCAAATGAATGATTCAACGGTTCAAATTGTGAAGGACATTGAATTTCAAGCTAGGGAATCTGGGCCTAATTCTGTAATACTTATTAACTGAAATATTGAAAATGGGGTGAGTTATGCCCTCCTGTGCCCTCCTATGTTAGTATTTTATTCTGCCTGTGTAGTTGGTAAAAAAAAAAAAGAGGGGGGAGCATTAAACTACAAAGGGAAAAATATTTATTTTAGTAAATATTAGAATTTATTAGTGATATTACAAAAGCTTCTTATTTCCACATAGTCCATGTTACTATAATTCCCAAATGTTGAGAGAGGGTCGTAAATAAAACAGCACAGTAACAAAAGCCCTCAAGCTTCAAAATTGTGATTCTTAGAGAAGTAGTGAGTTTGGCATTTAAAAAAAAATAGTCCACATGGTATAGAATAAAATAATGAGCCTGGGGAGTAAGCAATACAGACATAGTCAAATGGAAAAGAGATAAAAATAAAATATTTTACATTACATACTTAAATATACCTCTGAGAAGAGGTTTCAGATATTGTGTAGATGAAAGAAATTTCACAGACTCAGGAGTGAGAAAGTATAATATTAATCAACTTAATCACCAAGTGCTCTCCTTCCTGATACAGGAAAAAAAAAATCTGGGAACTTTCTTAGTCTAACCAGGTTTGTATTTCACTTACTTCCCTGGTACTCTCTCTCTCTCTCTCTTTGTCTCTCTCTGTCTCTCTCCCTCTCCCTCTCCCTGTCTCTCTCCCCTCTCCTCTCCCTGGGATAATTCTATCAGCTTTGATCCCTGTTGTAACAATTGAGATTTCTCTAGTGATGCCTTAATGAGAACTTATGTCCTCTTTTGCCTAATTCTCTCCCAGTACCAAAAGATCTTGCTTTACCAACATCTCATGAAATCCAAGCCTGGGGGGCTCTTCTCCCTTCTATCACAGAATCAATCTGATACATTTTAGCACTGCATTTTACAGAATCCTCATCTGATAGAGGAAAAAGCTGTATCTCCCTACCTTACACTTCATACCTTGGAAGTCAAGATGTTTACTTCTTTTGCCTCTTGCTGTCGCTTGGCAGCCTGACTCTCTTCTCCTGTGTTCCTGATGTTACTCCTGCTGTCTGTTTTATACTAGCTCTTTGTGTTATCAACTCCAGTCTACTATCAGGGTCTGGCTTTGAGATTACTGCTTTTACTTGATGGTTTGTGTCTTAGTCTGCTTAGGCTACCATAGCAAAATAACCATAGACTAGGTGGTGGAAACAACAGAAATGTGTTTTCTCACAGTTCTGGAGGTTAGGAGTCCAAGATCAAGGTGCCGGTGGGGTTGCTCTCTCTTTGAGGCCACTCTCCTTGGCTTGTAGATGGCCACCTTTTTGCCATATCCTCATGTGATCTTTCCTCTGTGGTGTACATCCCTCATGTCTCTGTGTGTTTAAATTTCCTCTTGGGGCTCCTCGGTGGCTCAGTTGGTTAAGTATCTGACTTCGGTTCAGGTCATGATCTTGCGGTTCATGAGTTCCAGCCCCATGTTGGGCTCTGTGCTGACAGCTCAGAGCCTGGAGCCTGCTTTGGATTCTGTGTCTCCCTCTCTCTCTGCCCCTCCCCTGCTCACACTCTGTCTCTCTCTCTTTCTCAAGAATAAACATTAATTTTTTTATTAAAAAGTGAAACTCCTCTTAAAAGATTGTATTAGAGCCTACTCTAATGGCCTAATTTCAACTTAATTACCTTTTTAAAGATCTGTCAAATACAAATACAGTCACATTTTGAGGTACCAGGGTTAGGGCTTCAACATATGGATTTTGAAGAGACCTAATTCAATCCATAAGAATTTGGTTTTAGAATTCTTGACGCAAGATGAATTCTTGATCCATCTCTGTTCAGAGCAGCTTAATTAAAAAGACCTATATTCCTCTCATTGAAAAGAATTCTTAATCTGTGTCTTTATAAAGAACCCATGTGCTATGTTATATACCTTACATTAAAGGGTTGTATTTCCAATAGTTAACATAATACACACCAAAGATTAACCTAGGTTGTGTAATGGTAGATTTTCCCTTTCTTCCAAAGGAATGGATTATTGCCAAAAGAACACCAGATTTACTTGGTTACTTCTGCAATACCATACACCAAATCCTTTTTTCCAGAAGATAAAATTAATGAGAACCTTGTTGGAACAATACACATGCTTTTTAAAATGCTCACTTGTATGAACTTATCAAGTAAGAAACAATTGAACAGATGATATTTAAAGGCCAGGCTGAAATTGGACAAGAGCCAAAACCACTATAGGAGGGGGCAGTATTTTTATATGTATTTCCATTTTCCATTTAGGCTGTTGAAGAAAAACAAACTCTGAGATTCTAGATCAAAGGGGCCTTTCTATGGGGACTCTTCTAAGACAGGTGAAGGACGGATGGGGCTGCCCCTTCACTTTTAACACATCCTGAAATCAGCTTCCCCTTTCTGTGTCAGATAAAGTGCCTTGGAAGTGGGGTGGGGGAACTTTGGGGATGATAGTAATGATAGGAAACAGTATAACAAGAGCCACGTTGACCAAGGGAACATTTTCATTAGACAGCTCATGACTTGAAAACAGTCACCATTTAATAACCCTTTATGCTTCTCCCCAGATACCACTCTCGCCTCTCTCCCCTCAAAATGCACGTTTTGAAGTTATTTCACTATCCTGATTTTACCCTTACATTAAAAAAAATTCATGACAGTTTTAAATTGTATTTTTGTGAAGACATGGTTGATCGAGTGCAGGTTTTCCAATTGCTGAGTTCAGGAAATAGAGTCTAAATAGCAAAAGCCTTGGGTCATTTTCCTCTAACAAAGCTCTCACTGTTCTACTTTTCCTCAGGCGAAAGGCAGCGTCCTGTAAGACGGAGGCCAGGAGAATGGGTGTTCAGTTCAGTGCAGCCTTGTCTCCCCATCTCTCAGCACAGAAAAGGAGGAACTTAGTATGACTTTGCCTTTTCTATCATAAGTGTTAACTTGATGACTCAAATAATAGAAGCTTCTCTTTGAACCACTGAAGTTGTAACGTTATGTTCTTGCTGTTGAAGCAGACAAAGCCATCAAACGATGGTTCATGTGAAACCATCTTCCAAGTGTTGTCATTGAGAATCCACACTTTTCCCTCTCATGCCCATCATTTCCTGTTTGTGCTTCTTACAAGGACTGGCAGATTAAGCTTGCAGCACAGCGAAAAAGACTGTTCCTGTCATCTCTGTTTCAAAATCCAATAGGAAGGAGTATTTTTCTTGCTTTCTGTGTGTGTGTGTGTGTGTGTGTGTGTGTGTGTGTGTGTGTGTGTTTTCTTTCTTTCTCCCTGTCTTGTGGTTTGGCTTTTCAAAAAAAAAAAAAAAAAAAAAAAAAAAAAAAGCTTGGTTTTTAACAGATCCAAGAAGTTCAGATGAGATATTCTTTCCTGTCAAACAGGATCCCAAAACCTTTTGAGGTTTCTCAAGGACTTGTCTCCATAAGCCGAAAAGTCTGTTCTCTTTCTTCACTGTTGCCAGAAAAGTAATTAGGCCATTTTTCTAATTATAGTAATCTTCCCCAAATGGCATATAACTTCAAATCCAAATGCCATGTAAATTGGCCAACAACACTCTGCCGTGAAGCACTTTAACAAGACAGTTTGAATGTAGGAGTTTCACTTTGTGCGAAGCAAAATGTGTTCTCTGTCCCAGTTACAACCAGGTTTTCTTTCTCAGTGTCCTGCCCACGAGGTTCCACTATTTTAGTGCAAAGAGCATGGATGGTAATTGCTCCTGTCACTGGCATTTTGTGAGGAGTTGTGTCTGTGTTGGATAAGTTAACGTCCTTTTGGAAAAAATGTTTATCCACAGAAAAATTGAACAAGATTAAATTGCACTCATGTTGTTATAGCGACTAAAAATCTCTAGATAGTTAAGAGTGAAGTTCCCTGTGTCACAGAACACAGAACTAGATTTTTCTCCCTCTAAGAATAATCCTCTTGTCTTTGGTCTCTATTATGCTAACCAAGGGGAAATTAGGTCCTGCTGGTAAATTTTGCGGTCCCAAATATGTTCACAGTAGATTAATTGCTACCTTCTCTTGCTCCATTTGTAAACAAAACAAAACAAAACACAACAACAACAACAACAACAAACACTTTTCCAAATAATATATCTTGTAGATATTTGATTTTTCATTGTCTACCCACCCTCCTATGTGTGGACTGGGATAAGGGCACTATGGTGAAGTCTCTAGAAAATGGAACCGGGCACTGAAAATGAGTAAATAAGGGTGGATTTCTCCAGGAAATGATGGAGTTATGTTGATTGAAAAAGGAAGAATAAAATTGGATAGGGATTTAAGAACATAAAAATGGAGTGAGCATTTAAGGGTACAATAAGGTACAGTTAAGGTACAACAGGTTCCTGAGTTACGTGTGGATGATGCTTTGCGACACTAACCAAAACTACTTTATTTCCACAGAAGTGCGATTCAGCCATCAAAACTTGGGTATAAGGAGAAGAGAATGCGCCAAGTGGGTATTCCCAAGTGTTAGATTGGATTGGATTCTAATTTACTAGTGGTTCCATTGTGTTTGTGAAAAGTACAAATTCCTGAATTATTGTCTCAGAAATTATATTTCATAGGTCTGAGGTAAGGCTTTGGAATCTGCATTTTAGCAAGCTTCCTGGGTGGTTCTGATGAAGTGGTTCTTAGCACTATAATTAGTTGCTTATTAGCTAACACTATTAGCTATCATGCATATTATTTATTAGACTATTGGTTGGTTATTAGCCAACACTATTGCTCTGAGAATTTTAAGGGATATAGGCTGGCAGATAGCCCAGAGCACTGACAGCACAATTTGGAGCCAGTACTACTAAGGGAATTCAGATAAGTGAAAAATACCTTGTAGGCAAGAAAAGTGTGGAATGAATTAGAAAGTTTTTATTTTTTTTTTCCAAAGCTATTCAAAGGGTGGAATAATGACCTGCTAAAGTGAAAATTAGGTTGTGAAAGCCAAGGCATGGATTATTTTAAGGGGATGGTTATTGGGGCGCCTGGGTGGCTCAGTCAGTTAAGTGTCCAACTTTGGCTCAGGTCATGATCTCACAGTTCTTGGGTTCAAGCCCCGTGTTGGGCTCTGTGCTGACAGCTCAGAGCCTGGAGTCGGCTGTGTCTCCCTCTCTCTCTGCCCTTCTCCCACTCACACTCTGTCTCTCAAAAATAAATAAACATTAAAGAAATAAATAAAGGGGAGATGGTCATTTAGATTTTGAGTGGAGAATATAATGAAAGAATGTGGAACTACAAATGTTTTTTAGGGGATGGGATATAAAAATGTACATTTAAGAAAAAGATAGGAAAGGCCTTAAGCCTTATTGTACAGGGATGCTGGAAAAATATTAGCATCAGTACTTGCCATTTCCAAAAGTAAGGACATTTTTTTGGAAATAAAATTTCTGTTACTTATTTCTGTGGAACATCACCACACACTATACACACATCTTAGGCCATTGTTTGAATTCCCGTGTGTGTTCTTTGTGACTTCAAGATAATCTCTCTTCTGGATTATTTACCTGAAGTGCCTTAAAAAGCCAAACAGGACAAGGATGCTCTTGTCAGTGAACCAAGGAGTCTCAATTGTTTGATTGCTTAGAGTGAAAACTCTGGGGGGTGGGGGCACGGAATCTTGAATTTATTTAAATTTGAAATATGCTTTGGCATAAAATAACTGCTCGACAAACATTTCTTGTAATCTGTTTGTGTGGTCACATGTAGTAAATTCCTCTGTGATAGAAACTTTTCATAAAGATTCCTTTGTTGGCAATGTTTTTATGCTCAGAAGCACCCTTGTGAGAAGCCAGGTTTTAAAAGGGGCGTATAATCTCATAATGAAAATGCTACGGAATCCTAAGGACCTACTTCTTCCTTTAATCCCCCAATTCCCTGCTTATCACAACCTCATTAATCATCAGAGTACTCCAGTGAGACTGGTTGTTTTTTAATAGCGTAATTGTAATTTGTGAGGGGTCAAAAGGGGATTTGAATATAAAAAGATTTTAGTCTTTTTGGAAAGTCTGCTTTGGCTCCATTGTCTTCACCCCTAATTTACCTTGAAGGGCACTAAGGGATCGTAATAGGCTGAATAATGGCCCTCCAAAGATACCAGGTTTTAATTCCTGGAACCCATAAGTATTACTTTATAAGGAAAAGGGATTTTTGCAAAGGTGACTAAACTAAGGGTCGTGAGATGAGATGATTGTCCTGGATTATTCAGGTGGGTCCTAATTCCAGTCACCAGTGTCTTTATGGGAGAGAAGCGGAGAGAGATTTGGTGTGCACAGGAGAGGAGGCAGTGTGACCACGGAGGCTAGATTGGAGCCTTGTGGCCCTGAGTCCAGGAATGCCTGCCAGAACGTGGAAGAGGCAGGGAGCAGATTCTCTCTTAGAGCTTCTGCAGCAAATGTAGCCCTGTGGGTACATTGATTCTGGTTCAGTGAAACTGATTTCGGACTTCTGATTTCCCGAACTGTGAAAGAATATATTTTTGCTGTTTTACGATTTCAAGTTTGTGGTAAGTTGATATGATGACCCCAGGAAACCAATGCAGGCAGTGAATTTCTCCCAGTCACTCTTATTCTGACATACACTCTGGTTTGCAGCACAATAATCATCCCAGAAGCTTCTTAAAAAGTTTAGAGTTCTGTGTCTCATCACAGACCGAGGGAGTCAGAATTTCTCGGAATGGAATCCAAGGATCTATATTTTTAACGGACTGCCTAGATGATTCTAATGTGCATCAGGTTTGATAAACATTTCACGGGGGTGTTATATTAGTTTTCTATTGCTGCAGTAAAAAAATCACCACAAATTTAATGGCTTAAGACAACACAAATGACCTCCTTTTGGAGGTCAGAAGGCCAACAGTGTCACTGAGTTTAAGTCAAGGTTTCAAGGCCCCTGGTTCCCCTTGGATGCTGTAGGAAGGAAAGCACTCCCTTGTCATTTCCAGCTTCTGGTGGCTGTCCGTATTCTCCCAGTCCAAAGCATGTCACATTAGTCCCTGCTTCTGTCATCACATCACCTTCTCTGACTCTCACTTCTGTGGGAGGACCATTGTGATTGTGTTGGGCCCATCCAGATAATCCAGAATAATCTTCATGTTACGATCCTTACCTTGATCGCATCTGCAAAGTTCCTTTTGCTATATAAAATAACATTCATGGTATTTGGGATTGGGATGTGCATATATTGGGGGGGGCGCGCATTATTCAGCTTAGCACAGACTGCATGATAAAATCTCCTGTAGAAATCATAGATGTAAATGAAGTTCAATAACAGATTGTCATTCTTAATTCATTGCCTGTTCACCTCCCTTTTTTGTGCTTATTTTTCCAAATAAAAGAGACAGAGCACAGGCAGGGGAGGAACACAGAGAGAGAGAGAGAGAGAGAGACAGAATCCAAAGCAGGCTGCGGGCTCTGAGCTGTCAGCACAGAGCCTGAAGTGGGGCTCAAACCCACGAACTGCTAGATCATGATCTGAGCCAAAGTCAGACGTTTAACCAACTGAGCCACCCAGGCACCCCACGAGTCAACATTTTCATATGGCCATTATTATCTTTGACACTTTGGTGGCAGATAACAAAGCATACAAAGCCAATTGATTTCACAAAAACATTAGGTTTTTAAAACGTTGCAAGTTAATTTAATTGCCGAGGCAAGGGGGTGCTCAGATGGGGAGATTTTGACTTCCCCTAAATCTTCATCAGCCCCTTCACAGACAACCACCAAATAAACATAAGGTTCTACGTAAAGATACAATTTTTGCTCTGCAGATATAGGATCAAGCCATCTCAAATGGAAATTCACATAAATAAAAATTGGGCATTGCTATTCAAATGTGATTGTAAAGAAAAACCTTCATGGGCTCCTTTCCAACCCTCTCTAAGTATTTCTCTCTAGCACTTCTGTGCTGCCTCTTTCATCTTGTATTTGCTGATAATATTGAATTCCGGATTTGAAGTAAGTTTGTTTGTTTGTTTGAATTGAGAGAAAGAGGGCACAAGTGAGCGAGGGCGGGAGAGAGAAAGAGAATCCCATGAGGGGCAGAGACAGAGAGAGAGGGAGAGAGAGGGAGAGGGGGAGAGAGAGAAAGAAGTGGGACTCACCTGAAGCAGGGTTCATGTTTACCCGAAGCGGGACTCGAGTTCACTTGATGCAGAACTGGAACTCAAGAACCATGAGATCATGACCCGAGCCGAAATCAGATGCTTAACCGACTGAGCTACCTAGGTTCCCTGAAGTAAGTTTAATTAGAAGCTATAGAATGGTAGTACAGGGGCGCCTGGGTGGCGCAGTCGGTTAAGCGTCCGACTTCAGCCAGGTCACGATCTCGCGGTCCGTGAGTTCGAGCCCCGCGTCGGGCTCTGGGCTGATGGCTCAGAGCCTGGAGCCTGTTTCTGATTCTGTGTCTCCCTCTCTCTCTGCCCCTCCCCCGTTCATGCTCTGTCTCTCTCTGTCCCAAAAATAAATAAATGTTGAAAAAAAAAATTAAAAAAAAAAAAAAAGAATGGTAGTACATAGCTACTTAAAAATATGACAAGTGTGTTTATCTATCACCAGTGTTTATTGACCAATTGGCACATTTATTTGTTCTTGAGCCTGCTTAATTGTCTTATGCTTGTTGTCATTGCTCAAATTAAGCCTTTCCATCTGCATGTTAGGGTGACTGCAGTCACTGAATGATCCCCAATCTACTATTCTCTCTCTCTTGCTTTTCAACACCCATTCCCCCATCCAGTATCTTCTCGCTTTACTGCCACTATTATCTTTGAAGCCCATGGAATTGATTCTATCCCTCTCCCACTTAAAATCTTTAATAGTTTCCCGCAAAATAAAAGTTGAAACTAGACGTGCCATTTGAAGACATGGCACTGGAGTCTTCTATGATCTTAGCCTGTTATTTCCTTTTCGTTGTCCTCTATACACTTTCACACCTTGTGTTCCACTCCTTTTTTTCCCAAAGAGTCATATTCAATTTGAGAGGTGTTCTAGGAGAAAACATTCTTTGATTAAATAAGTTTGGGAAATGCTGTATTTTTCATACTCTTCTGGGAACTTCAGAATGCCCATTCATTTATCAAATGGTCTGAGAAGTCCTATATAAATAATAATAAAGATATATAAGATATATATAAAGATATATATAATAATAAAGATATATATAATAAAGATAATTGTAATGCAATTTGTAAATTTTTATTGCAGTAGGCAAAAATATAATAAAGTGCATAGACCTTACTTAGGTCAATGAATTTTTGTTTTTGTTTTTTAAAAAATTTTTTAATGGGGAGGAGCCAAGATGGCGGAACAGCATGGAAGCTTTTTGTGTGTCTCGCGTCCATGAAATACAGCCAGACCAACACTAAGCCATCCTACCCACCTAGAAAACCGATTGGAAGACTAACACAACAATCTGCACAACTTGAAACACAGAATTCAGCAGGTACATGACATGAAGAGCTGAACTTGGGGAGTAAGAAACTCCGAAAGGTAGGGAACCCCTTTTGAGGGCCGAGAGAGGACGGAGACTGGGGAGGGGGAGAGCATATGGGAAAAGCACCCCTCCCCAAAAGCAGCTGGAGAGAAAGTAGAAAATTGGAAACAGCAGGGACTAAACTAAAAAGGGAGAAAGGAGAGAGTTTAAATTCCATTAAGACTGTAAACAAGGGGAGCGCAAAAGCTGCAACTCCGCAGCTCGATATCTGGCGGTGCTCTGGTGGGCCCTGGAGGTTCTCGGGCCATATGGGGAAAAGCGGTTCCACTGCTGGAAGGACATTTGGTAGAGACTATTGAAGCCGCCTGGTCCCAGCAGACCCCGGAAGGCAGCCACATTCACTGGTGCTGGGGCAAGGTTGTTGAGGGTGAAGCCTGGTGCCAGATGTGTGTTGCAATTTTCCATGGTCCCTGAAACGCTGAGGCTACTCCGTCTCACGATTTTTTTGGGAGGTGGGCTGGCACCTGGCTGCAGTCTCCGTGTACTGGCAACAGCAGGATCCAGCAGGTGTTCCTGGGTGCAGCCGACATTTGGCCATTGCTCATTCAGCCATCGTTTGGTGAGACCCTCCTGCAGAGGGGCAGAGCCGGTCAAAGCCGCAGTCCTTTGGAAATAAGGGGCAGGGAGAAACAGCCACATCTGAGACAAAACTTGGGAGAGAGGTACTGCCTGGGGCCTGGTCATGGAGAGTGGAAAAGCGGGGAGTGGACGAGACCTGAAGACGGAGGACTGGTGCGCGACTGCTGATCCGGGAGAACAGATTGGGTGGCTGGGTGGCACCATTTTTCACCGCTCCCGTGTATGCGCATGCACACCGACAAGCACTGCACCAATCCACTCCAGTAGGCTAGCCGCGCCATATATGGGAGAGCGGAGCTGTTACACCAAGCCCTGCCCAACTGAGCCAACTTTGCTCTTCAAGAACACAAACTTCACTGCCGGCTTAATCTATGGACTATAAAGACATACATGGACTGACCTCTAGGGGAAAAAAAAGCAATTTCAGTCCTACTTCACTCTGTTAGCAGGTTCATCTATTCAATTTTTTTCTCTTTTTCCTTTTTCTCTTTTACAATTCTTTTCTTTTACTTGAATATAGAAAGAGAAAACACTCATTTTTATTTTCAATTTTTATTAAAAATATCTGTCTTTAATTTTTATTACTATATTTTTACTTTTGTGTAATTTTTTTCAAATTCTACTTTACTTCCATCATTTTATTTTAGTCTACTTCAGTGTACTCACCTTTTCAAATTTTCAAACAACTTCCTTCTTTTCTTTTTCTTTTTTTCATTTCTTTTTCTTGAGTGCAGAAAGAGGAAAAACTTCATTTTTACTTTCAATTTCTTCAAAAAATATTTTATTTAATTTTTATTACTATATTTTTTGCTTTTATGTAAGTTTTTTCAAATTCTCTCTTACTCCCATCATTTTATTTGTCTACTACAGTGTATTCACTTTTTCAAATTTTCAAACAATTTCTTTTTTTTTCTTTTCCTTTTTTCTTGTTTTATCTTTTTTCTTTTTCATTTCTTTTCTTTTTTCTTAAATACAGAAAATGAAAAAATTCATATTTCTTTTTAATTTTTATTAAAATATTTTTCTATAATTTTTTCTACTATATTCTCTACTTTTGTGTATTTTAGTCTACTTTAGTGTATTCATTTTTTCAAATTCTCAAACGATTTCCTTTTTTTCTCTCCCCCCCCTTTTTTTGTTTGTTTCTCTAATCTGTCAAACCACTTTCTACACCCAAACTAAAACACACCAAGGATCTAGCATATCTATTTGATTTTGTGTGGGAGTGTTTTTAATTTTTAATTTTAATATTTTTTTAACTTTAATTTTTTTACCTTCAAGTTTTCTACGTCATTAATTCCTTTTCTCCCTTCAAAATGACAAAACGAAGGAATTCACCCCAAAAGAAAGAGCACGAAGAAACAACAACCAGGGATTTAACCAACACAGACACAAGCAAGATGTCTGAACCAGAATTTAAAATCATGATAATAATACCAGCTGGAGTCGAAAATAGATTAGAATCCCTTTCTGCAGACATAAAAGAAGTAAAAAATAGCCAGAATGAAATTAAAAATGCTATAACTGAGCTGCAATCACGGATGGATGCAGCGGCGGCAAGGATGGACGAGGCAGAACAGAGAATCAGCGATATAGATGAAAAACTTATAGAGAATAATGAAGCAGAGAAAAAGAGGGAGATTAAGGCAAAAGAGCACAATTTAAGAATTAGAGAAATCAGTGACTTAATAAAAAGGAACAACATCAGAATCATAGGGGTCCCAGAGGAGGATGAGAGAGAAATAGGGGTAGAAGAGTTATGTGAGCAAATCATAGCGGAAAACTTTCCTAACCTGGGGAAAGACATAGACATTAAAATCCAGGAAGCACAGAGGTATCCCATTAGATTCAACAAAAACTGACCATCAACAAGGCCTATCATAGTCAAATTCACAAAATACTCAGGCAAGGAGAGAATCATGAAAGCAGCAAGGGATAAAAAGTCCCTAATGTACAAGGGAAGACAGATCAGCTTTGCAGCAGACCTATGCACAGAAACTTGGCAGGCCAGAAAGGAGTGGCAGGATATATTCAATGTGCTGAATCAGAAAAATATGCAGCCAAGAATTCTTTATCCAGCAAGGCTGTCATTCAAAATAGAAGGAGAGATAAAAAGTTTCCCAGACAAACAAAACTTAAAGGAGTTCGTGACCACTAAACCAGACCTGCAAGAAATATGTGTGTGTGTATATATATATATATATATATATATATATATATATACCAAAAGCAACAAAAGATTAGAAAGGACCAGAGAACACCACCAAAAACTCCAACTCTACAAGCATCTTAATGGCAATAAATTCATATCTTTCAGTACTCACTCTAAACGTCAGTGGACTCAATGCTCCAATCAAAAGACATAGGGTAACAGAATGGATAAGAAAACAAAACCCATCTATCTTCTGTTTACAAGAGACCCTCTTTAGACCTAAAGACACCTACAGATTGAAAATAAGGGGATGGAGAACCATCTATCATGCTAATGGTCAACAAAAGAAAGCCATAGTATCCATACTTGTATCAGATATTCTAGACTTTAAAATAAAGACTGTATCAAGAGATGCAGAAGGGCATTATATCATAATCAAGGGGTCTACAGACCAAGAAGACCTAGCGATTGTAAACATTTATGCGCCAAATGTGGAAGCCCCCAAATATATAAATCAATTAATCACAAACATCAAGAAACTCATCGATAGTAATACCACAATAGTAGGAGACTTCAACACCCCACTCACAGCAATGGACAGATCATCTAATCAAAAAATCAACAAGGAAACAATGGCTTTGAATGACACATTGGATCAGATGGACTTAACAGATATTTTCAGAACATTTCATCCTTAAGCCTCAGAATATACATTCTTCTCCAGTGCACATGGTATGTTCTCCAGAATAGAACATATACTGGGACACAAATTAGCCCTAAGTAAGTACAAAAAGATCGAGATCATACCATGCATATTTTCAGACCACAATGGTATGAAACTCGAAATCAACAAGAAAAAATTTGGAAAGGTAACAAATACTTGGAGACTGAAGAACATCCTACTAAAGAATGAATGGGCTAACCAAGCAGTTAAAGAAGAAATTAAAAAGTATATTGAAGTCAATGAAAATGATAGCACCACAACCCCAAACCTCTGGGACGCAGCAAAGCTGGTCATAAGAGGAAAGTATATAGCAAGCCAGGCATTCCTAAAGAAGGAAGAAAGATCTCAGATACACCACCTAACCTTACGCCTTAAGGAGCTGGAAAAAGAAGAACAAATAAAACCCAAAACCAGCAGAAGACAGGACATAATAAAGATTAGAGCAGAAATTAATGCTATTGAAACCAAAAAAACAGAAGAGATCAATGAAACCAGAAGCTGGTTCTTTGAAAGAATTAACAAAATTGATAAACCACTAGCCAGTTTGATCAAGAAGAAAAAGGAAAGGACCCAAATAAGTAAAATCAAGAATGAAAGAGGAGAAATCACAACCAACACAACAGAAATAAAAACAATAATAAGAGAATATTATGAGCAATTATATGCCAACAAAATGGTAAATCTGGAAGAAATGGACAAATTCCTAGAAACATATACACTACCAAAACTGAAACAGGAAGAAATAGAAAATTTGAAGAGACCCATAACCAGTAAGGAAATCGAATTAGTAATAAAAAAATCTGCCAAAAATCAAGAGTCCAGGGCCAGATGGCTTTCCAGGGGAATTCTACCAAACATTTAAGGAAGAGTTAACACCTATTCTCATGAAGCTGTTCCAAAAAATAGAAATGGAAGGAAAAGTTCCAAACTCTTTCTATGAAGCCGGCATTACCCTGATTCCAAAACCAGACAGAGACTACACTAAAAAGGAGAACTATAGGCCAATTTCCCTGATGAACACGGACGCAAAAATCCTCAACAAGATATTATCCAACTGGATCCAACAATACATTAAAAAAATTATCCACCACAATGAAGTGGGATTTATACCTGGGATGCAGGGCTGGTTCAATATCCGCAAAACAATTAACGTGATTCATCACATCAATAAAAGAAAGGACAAGAACCATATGATCCTCTCAGATGCAGAGAAAGCATTTGACAAAATACAGCATCCTTTCTTGATAAAAAAAAAACCTCAAGAAAGTAGGGATAGAAGGATCATACCTCAAGATGATAAAAGCCATATACGAGAGACCCAATGCTAATATCATCCTCAATGGGGAAAAACTGAGAGCTTTCCCCCTATGGTCAGGAACAAGACAGGGATGTCCACTCTCGCCACTGTTATTCAACACAGTATTGGAAGTCTTAGCCTCTGGAATCAGACAGCACAAAGAAATAAAAGGCATCCATATCGGCCAGGAGGAGGTCAAACTTTCACTCTTCACAGATGACATGATACTCTGTATGGAAAACCCAAAAGATTCCACCAAAAAACTGCTAGAACTGATTCATGAATTCAGCAAAGTTGCAGGATATAAAATCAATGCACAGAAATCGGTTGCATTTCTGTGAACCAACAATGAAGCAACAGAAAGAGAAATCAAGGAATTGATCCTATTTATAGTTGCACCAAAAACCATAAAATACCTAGGAATATATCTAACCAAAGAGGTGAAAAATCTATACACTGAAAACTATAGAAAGCTGATGAAAGAAATTGAAGAAGACACAAAGAAATGGAAAAAGTTTCCATGCTCCTGGATAGGAAGAACAAATATTGTTAAAATGTTGATACTACCCAAAGTAATCTACATGTTCAATGTAATCCCTATCAAAGTAACACCAGCATTCTTCCCAGAGCTAGAAGAAATAATGCTAAAATTTGTATGGAACCAGAAAAGACCCAGAATAGCCAAAGCAATCTTGAAAAAGAAAATGAGGCATCACAATTCCAGACTTGAAGCTATACTACAAAGCTGTAATCAT
This sequence comes from Lynx rufus, assembly GCF_022079265.1. Lineage (NCBI taxonomy): Eukaryota > Metazoa > Chordata > Mammalia > Carnivora > Felidae > Lynx > Lynx rufus. The sequence continues at coordinate 53,163,683 of NW_025814889.1, forward strand.
CAAGACAGTATGGTACTGGCAGAAGAACAGACACTCAGATCAATGGAATAGAATAGAGAACCCAGAAATGGACCCACAAATGTATGGGCAACTAATCTTTGACAAAGCAGGAATCCAATGGAATAAAGACAGTCTCTTCAGCAAGTGGTGCTGGGAAAACTGAGCAACATGCAGAGGAATGAACCTGGACCACTTTCTTACACCATACACAAAAATAAACTCAAAGTGGATGAAAGACCTCACGGTAAGACAGGAAGCCATCAAAATCCTCGAGGAGAAAGCAGGCAAAAACCTCTTTGATCTTGCCCGCAGCAATTTCTTACTCAACACATCTCTGGAGGCAAGGGGAAAAAAAAGCAGAAATGAACTACTGGGACCTCATCAAAATAAAAAGCTTCTGCATAGTGAAGGAAACAATCAGCAAAACTAAAAGGCAACCGACAGAATGGGAGAAGATATTTACAAATGACATATCAGATAAAGGGTTAGTTTCCAAGATCTATAAAGAACTTACCAAACTCAACACCCAAAAAACAAATAATCCAGTGAAGAAGTGGGCAAAAGACATGAATAGACACTTCTTCAAAGAAGACATCCAGATGGCCAACCGACACATGAAAAAATGCTCAACATCACTCATCATCAGGGAAATAGAAATCAAAACCACAATGAGATACCACCTCACACCTGTCAGAATGGCTAACATTAACCACTCAGGCAACAACAGATGTTGGCGGGGATGTGGAGAAAGAGGATCTCTTTTTCATTGTTGGTGGGAATGTAAGCTGGTGCAGCCACTCTGGAAAACAGTATGGAAGTTCCTCAAAAAACTAAAGATAGAACTTCCCTACGACCCAGCAATTGCACTACTAGGCATTTATCCAAGGGATACAGGTGTGCTGTTTTGAAGGGACACATGTACCCCCATGTTTATAGGAGTACTATCAATAATAGCCAAAGTATGGAAAGAGCCCAAATGTCCATCGATGTATGAATGGATAAAGAAGATATGTGTGTGTATATACATACAATGGAGTATTACTTGGCAATCAAAAAGAATGAAATCTTGCCATTTGCAACTACGTGGAGGGTATTATGCTAAGTGAAATTAGTCAGAGAAAGACAAAAATCATATGACTTCACTCATATAAGGACTTCATCAACAGATGAACATAAAGGAAGGGAAACAAAAATAATATAAAACAAGGAGGGGGCTTGCAAGGGACAAAACAAGAGACTCATAAGTATAGAGAACTGAGGGTTGCTGGAGGGGTTGTTGGAGGGGGGGATGGGCTAAATGGGTAAGGGGCATTAAGGAATCTACTGAAATCATTGCTTCATATATACTAATTTGGATGTAAATTTTAAAAAATAAAAAATAAAATTAAAAAATGAGAAAAAAATTTTTTAATGTTTATTTTTTAGAGAGAGAGAGAGCACAAGGGAGGAGCAGAGAGAGAGAGGGAGGCACAGAATCTGAAGCAGGCTTCAGGCTCCAAGCTGTCAGCACAGAGCCGGAGGCAGGGCTTGAACCCATGAATCATGAGATCATGACCTGAGCTGAAGTTGGATGCTCAATTGACTGAGACACCCAGGTGTCCCAGGTCTGGGCATTTTTCTAAAGTGAACACTATTTGGACAGTGTAAACACTATCCAGACCAAGATAGAGACCATTTTTTGTGTTCCAGAAGCCCTCTTCATACCCGCCATACCATTCAGACTTCTAACACCATAGAAAAGTTTTACTTGTTTTCAAACTTTCTATAGTGGTATGTTTCTATAGAGTATGTTTTCTTTTGTGTCTGTTGTCTTTGTCCAGTGCTTCACTTATGATATTCACTCATGTAGTCACATAATTTGTTGTATTGCTCCATGCTGTGGGTTGGCATAAAACTGCCCACAGGCTTAATACAGCCCACTACCTATTTTATATTGCCTTTGAGCTACGAGTGAAGTGGATAATTTTCAAGGATTGTAAAAATAAATACGAATATGCAACAGAGAACCTATATGGCCTGCAAAGCCTAAAACATGTATCATCTGTTCCTTTACAGAAAATGATTGTCAATTCCTACTCTGTGGTGTTCCATTGTATGAATGTACAATTTACTTAACTTTTGTACTTCTCTTATTTAGGTTACTTCCTGTTTTGGATCTTCACAAATAGTGCTGCTATGAACATTCTTGTACATGTCTTTTGGTGAACATATGTACACTTTTTTTTGTTGTTGTTAAGTTGCTGGACCATAAAATTTGTGTTTTTTTGATAAAGTGCTAAAACATTTTTTCACAACAATCCTACCAATTAAAATTTCCATCATATATCAGTGAATGAGAATTCCAGTTGCCCCACATTCTGAACATTTGATAATGCTGGATTTTTAAAATTTTATCTCTTTTATTATGTGTGCAATAGTATCTTGTGAGTTTAATTTGCTTTTTCTTGATGAGGTATAATATCTTTTCGTGTGTTAATTGGACACTTGGATATCCTTTTTGTAAAGAGACCTGCTCGTTTTTTTGCTCATTGAAAGAAAAAAAACAAAAAAACCCCAAAACCTGGTCTTTCCTTCTCTTAATTGACTTATGTACGTTCTTTTATATTATGCACATAAATCCGCTGCCAGATGTATATTGTAAATATCTTTTCCTGCTCTGTGGCTTGCCTTTTTTCTTATTTATGGCATCTTGTGATAGTCGGAAGTTCTTAATTTTAATGTACTTCAATTTTTTAAATCTACTTAATGATTAGTGCTTATTTTTTCCTATTTAAAAAATCTTTGCCTACCTCCACAATATAAAAATTCTTCTCCATTTTTAAAATGTTTATTTATTTTGAGAGAGTGAGCAAGCATGAATGGGCAGGGGCAGAGAGAGGAAGAGAGAGAGAATCCCAAGCAGGCTCTGTGCTGTTAGTGCAGTGCCCAATGTGGGGCTTCACCTCATGACCTATGAGATCGTGACCTGAGCCCAAATCAAAAGTCAGATGCTTAACCAACTGAACCACCCAGGTACCCCTAAAATTGTCTTCTAAGTTATCTTCTAGAGGCTTTATTGTTTAATGTTTTGCATTTAGTTTGTAATCCATCTAAAAATGATTTTTGTGTTTGGTGTGAGGCTTGGTGTGTTTTGTGGCTGGTGTTTGGTGTGGTGTTTGGTGTGTTTTGTGTTTGTACTAAGGGCTTATTTTTTCCACATGAAATTTCAGTTGATATTCTTGGGAACCCTGTGAGGCTGCAGAACACAATGGGAATTGTCTTCTAGTAACAATCCTGGTGAGGCCAAATCACTATCATAGAGCTTAGAGCCCCAGGAGATCACTTCTGGGAAGACTGGTACCCTTGCAACATGGCCTGGCTTTCTGAGAACAACAGACTTTAGTCTCCCACCCAATCCCTGTGTCTTTGGAAACAAGGCTAAGTTTGTCCATATGAGACCTGGCCTGGGCCTGACATTGGGAGATATTTTCAGAGACCCTGGTTACACTGCTGTTTTCCAAAGGATAGCTTGGTGTGGCAACAGGTAAGGCCATAGTGCCTGGCTTACCTTTAAACAAACATCATGGGGCACCTGGGTGGCTCAGTTGGTTAAGTGTCGGACTCTTGAATTCAGCTCAGGTCATGATCTTGGGGTTTGTGACTTGGAGCCCCACTTTGGACTCTGTGCTGACAGTACGGAGCCTGCTTGGGATTCTCTCTCTCCCCCTCTCTCTGCCCCTCCACTGCTTGTACTCTGTATTTTTCAAAATAAATAAATAAACATTTTTAAATAAAAAAAAATCAATACCTGCCTTTATTTGTTGAAATGTCTATCCCTCCCCTGCTGTGCTGTAATGGTACTTTTAATGTAAATCTGCTGACCACATATGTGTGGGTCTGTTTCTGAATATTCAATGTTCTGCCTTAGGATTTTCACATCCATATGTAAGATTGAGATTGGCTTGTAATTTTCCTTTTTTATTATGCCATTATCATAGTTTTGTGTCAAGGTCATGATGCCTTCATGAAATAAGTTTCTGTTCTCTCAAAACGTTTGTTAAAACCTGTGTTACATTGATTAAATATTTGGAAGATTTTCTTGGTAAGTTTATCTGAACCTGGAGTTTTCTTTGGGACTATGTAAATTATAGATTAAATGTATTTAATGTATTTGTGAATGTTCAAAAGTTTTACTTTGTCTTGTGTCAGTTTTGATAAGTTGTATTTTTTAAGAAATATGCCCATTTCATCTAAATTTTCAAATTTATTCTATAATTAATAATGTTTCCTTCTAATTTATTTTTATATGTCATATCTGTAGCGATGTCTCCTTTTTTTCATTCTTCATATTGATGATTTGTGCTTTTCTTTTTTCTTAAATCATCTTACAGGCTGTATTCTGGGAACTACCTCATTGTAACCCCCAAATTTTAATATGTCTCATTTTTATTATCAATTTGTTAAAAATATGTTCTGTTTTACATTGTTTCTTCTTTGACTCATGAATTGTTGAAAGTTTATTCTTATTGTTTATTTTCAATCCCTAGTTTATCAAGTGTACTTTTAATTTTTAGAGACTTTAAATTAGTATATTTTTTCCAAAACGATCCTGGACTTTCTTTTGTGTTGTAATTCTTTTATGCTACAATTGTTATGTATTTTAATAAAAAAATATATTTCCCTGGTTATAGAATAATGCCTTAGTTTGTGTAGCACCCTAGTAGGGAAGACAGAAGAACAGGTATACGTCATTTTTAGTGCTTGAATATGTGCATAGATTCACCACCAGCTTTTTGAAGTCTGTACCCACTCTTTATAGATGTGTTTTTAGGTAGCAACTAGCTCTGCATTGGATATTTGCCTATGATAGAAAAGGTAAAAAAAAAACTTTAGGGTTTTACATGATTTTTAATGCAATCTGAAGTTAAAAACAGAACCTTAATAATACATGGCACAACAGAAAGTTTTTCTCAGTAAATGCTTTCAGAATAAGAATTTCTGACTGTCTCATGTATTCACGTACTTAGCTGCACTACAAGAGTCTAAAGCCTGTGTGGGTGGTATCTTCCAGGGAATTATGATGACTATATAGGATCATATGGGAGTAGAAATATTAAAGGCAGCTAAAACCTTGAGTCTTTTTTTTTAATGTTCTATATTGTTTATTTATTTATATATTTTAATGTTTAGGATAATATACTGCAAAAGCATTAGCAACAAATGTAGACGTACCCCATGGAAAAACAGGAAATGATCAGAGCCTGCCAGATACCCCTAAACTTTCTCTAAGAGAGTTTCCAAACCATTGTGAATGAGGGTCGGGGAGAGAGGAGGAGGAGAGAAAGAGAGAGCGAGCGAGCGAGGAAGAGAGCAAGCACTGTGTTTTAATAACTAAGAATTGAGTGTGAAAAAATAAGTAACAGTGTTTACATAGGAATTGAGTGACTCGGATTGCTTCTGTGAAGTGTTAAATAGTATCTAACCTAATTTTCCTGTATTTAATAATTTGCAGCTAGCTCATTCATTCAGCCCATTCAGTTACACTATCACAAGTCATTTAAAGACTGATTAGACAGCTGAGAAGGGAGGTGATGCTGGCAGGATGTGAGCGTGGTCCAAGCAAATATCACAAAAAGGGAATAAGTGAATTGGCACCAGAGAGTCAATATTTCTCTTTGGCTTAATGCAGCCTAGCATTACGGGGAGGGAAGGCTGATGGTCAAAAAATAATCCTTTTATCAGTGTGCCTTGGTGTTTAAGTATTTACTTTTCCATCAGGAATTGACGAAAGCTAAATTTATATTTTACAGTTTACAACTTTCCGATAAATTCTCCTTGAGCACAAGTAAGCGTGTCCTTTTTAAATTTTTTCCTAGGGCTAGAGTGCTTTGTACTTACAGTTGGTTGACACGTGCCTGGCCTTTCATTGGAATACATGCCATATTACTATATGCAGTTTAGAAGTAACAGGACCTAGTTGTGAATCAGCTTAGACAACTGGAGGAAAAACAATCAGTCATGGCAGCGATAATTAGAATTCATCAGATTATATTCAGATTCTGTCCTGTAACTTCTTTATCCTGATAGTCTCTGAAGCCCATTACAAGATAATCAAAGAAGAGTGGTTCCATTCAACTAACATGTGGTTACTTGGAAGCCATTGAACCACTGGTTCTCTGGTAGTTTGTAAGGAAGATGTTATAATGCACACAAACGTTGTGTATATACCTTTAAATATGCATAGAGGCCCATAGGATATATTTCAATATGAATGGGAATTTTGTACATTAAATTACCTTGTTTCCACAGATTTAAGCAAGAAAAAAAAATGCAGGAAAATAACAGCGCACATCAGTCTTCCCATCTGATCCTGGGAATTTTGAAGTATTTAGTCTTTACTAATGGCCAGCTAGAAGAGTGGAAGCTGATTTCTATTTTTCTATGGTAGATTTATTTAGAATCAGCCCAGGAGCAACTTATGACTTTTGTTTTTTGGATGAGAGGTTCCCATGACAGTAAATGAAGTGAAGCATGAAGGTCTTGGGTGCTGAAGTCGGGTGTCCTGCTGTGGGGCTGAGTTTGGTTGATATTGCTGAAGAAACTCACACCAGTATAATAAATCAGTTGCACAATGTTAGACCAAAAAGGGCTGCAAAAACCAAGACACATGCATGAAAAGACTCAAGGAGAGAAATAATATGATTTGATTTTGATGACCAAGATAATACGTACAGAAGATGTTAGCTGCACATGTTACAGAAGATGTTAGCGCAGATGTTTGCTGCACCAAATTGACACACGACGAGGAAGGGAGATGGAAGGATGGAGAGATGGCTGGATTCCTGAACAAGACAAAGAATAAAAAGAGGCAAGACATTTGAAATGGAGGTCTACTTGAGATCTTACGCATAAAAACATGTTTTTTTGGGAACAATCTGCTGCTTGTGAATACATTTGTCAGTGAACCAAAAATGCCCTGTGGGTTAAAGCATTTCCTCACCCATCAGCAACTGAGGATAGCAAAGTACATGTGTAAAAAGGAAATTAAGTTCAATAGCTTTTGCTATGTTTGAATGGGAACATACATCATTTTTGTAAAGCTTCAGTGATATTCTTTAAACTGACAGCAGGTCTGACCGCATTTCCTTCAGTTTCCCATAATGAATGAACTTGTGAACTCCTTAGCCCCGTCTGGCTTCAGACATTTCAATAATGTTTGGCTCTTTTCAAACCTTCAACTTGGAGGAATTCTCGTTAATTTTGTTTTTATTATGAAATTTTGATTATTTTATGTAGTCACTCATTTTGGGGGAGAGCAGTGGAAAAAGTTACCATTGAAACAGCCTTTTGGGGTTGAGCGATGCCAATCTTTTAGTCACCCAGCATTGATTAGGATAGGAGGGAGAGTGTAGGAATGATACTGTGAGTCACGTATGAGCTATGGGACCAAGAAGATGAATGGCTTGCAGGTATGACTGTGCATAGATCCAAAGTGAAATTAACATTTTATTTATTGTCAAAAGAGGGATTGTGTTATTGAGATGCGCTGGATGTGTTTCTCACCTTCATGTGGCAATCTTACAGCTAATATATTAGTTTGGGGGAAATTCTGTTTATTTCTGTATGGAGCTAATTCTTGGCTATCGATGCAAACCAAGAATGACTTTCTGTTCCTTTCATTTTAAACCAATATTCTATGTGATAATTTAATGAATAGATGTATTATCATTTCAAAAAAAATCACCAGAAATATTTCAGATCACTATTTATTATGTGTGGAAGTTCTTTTTTCCACTGTACAATTCCAAAAAATACATATATATGGCTTTTGATAATGCTCAGCATTTTTTGATATGTGCTTTTGTCATATTTAATGCAGTTTTGCCACACAAATAATCATGTGTTAGGAAGTTGTTAAAAACAAGACGTCATTGGAATACCTACTGTACACTTGGGTCTTTACATGGACTATCTTACTTAATATCCATAAAAACCCGAAGCGATAGAAATTATTATTTTTACTTTATAAATGGCTGCATGACATTAGGTGATGTATCTTTTTTTTTTTTAATGTTTATTTAATTTGGGAGAGAGCAAAGGAGGGGCAGAGAGAGAGAGAGGGAGAGGGAGAGAGAGAGAATCCAAAGCAGGTTCAGTGCTGTCAGTGCAGAGCCCGACGTTGGGCTCTAACCCATGAACCGTGAGTTCATGACCTGAGCTGAAATGAAGGGTCAGATGCTTAGCTGACTGAGCCACCCGGGTCATGTGACATTGCTTGCCCATTGCTTTCAGTGCAGTAAGTCTTTGAACCACAATTTAATAAAGTCTTCTCTTTTCTCAATGTCTATAAATAAAGATTAAAATAAATAACTCATAATGTCACCACTGAAAGGTAAACACTGGCAGCATTTTCTTGTATATTCTATCAGATTTTTTCTAAGCTAAGATATATCTCCCATCTCATTCCCTTACAGTTAGGGTCTCTGTTGGCAACATAATTCTACTCAGATGGCTTCACCGAAGAGACTTCAACGAAACATGATTTATGTAAGTGTGGTTTTGCCAACAAGGAAGGTTGAGCCACTTGGAAACTAACACTGGCAGCCTGTTACCTCCCCAGCCTGAGAAGGTCAGGAAAAAAAATACAGTTCTAGGAGCCCGGCAAAAGCTAGCCAGGAGAAGGGGCTTTTTACCAGCGGCTATAGTCCAGGAGGGTTGTGACCACTGCTACAAGCACAGGGCGATAATGGAAAAAGAAATTCACCTCCATCTCTTCTTTCTCTCTTTCCATTCTAGTCTTTTTTTCTTTCTTTCTTTTCTTGTGACTTCTACTTTATTGGTTTTTTAAAAAAGTTTTAGTATAGTTGACACACAATGTTACATTAGTTTCAGGCATACAACATAGTGATTTGACAAGTTTATACATTATGCTATGTTCACCACTAACTTAGCAGCCATCTGTCCCCTTACATCATTGTTACAGCAGCATTGACTGTATCCTTTTTATACCTGTGACTTATTAATTCCATAACTAGAAGCCTGTATCTCCCACTCTCCTTCACCCGTTTTGCCCAACCCCTTCTCCCCCTCCCCTGTGGCAATATCAGTTTGTTCTTTGTATTTATAGGTCTCATTCTGCTTTTCATTTATTCATTTGTTGTTGTTTTAGATTAAACTTATGAGTGGAATCATATGGTATTTGTCTTTCTCGGTCTGACTTAGATACATCCATGCTTTCTCAAATGGCATAATCTCATCCTTTTTTATGGCTGTGTAATATTCCAGTGTGTGTGTGTGTGTGTGTGTGTGTGTGTGTGTGTAACACATTTTTCTTATCCTTTCATGTATGGACACTTAGGTTGCTTCTATATCTTGGCTATTGTAATAATGCAATAAACAGAGGGGTGCATATATCTTTTTGAATTACTGTTTTTATTTTCTTTGGGTAAATACCAAGTAGTGTAATTATTGGATTATGTAGGAGTTCTATTTTTAATTTTTTGAGGAACCTCTATACTGTATTCTTCAGTGGCTATATCAACTTACATTCTCATCAATAATACACAAGAGTTCCTTTTTCTCCACATCTTTGTCCACACTTGTTATTTCTTATTTTGATACTAGCCATTCTAACTGGTGTAAGGTGATATCTCATTGTGGTTTTAATTTGCATTTCCTTGATGATTAGTGATTTTGAGCATCTTTTTACATGTCTATATGTCTTCTTTGGAAAAATGTCTATTCAGAGCCTCTACCCATTTTTAAATCGGATTGCTTGGGTTTTTATTCTTGTTGTTTGTTTTGTTTTGTTTTGGTGTTCAGTTGTGTAAGTTCTTTATGTATTTTGGATACCAACCCCTTATCAATATATCATTTGTATGTCTTCTTTCATTCAGTAGGTTGACTTCTAGTTTTGTTGATTGTTTTCCTTCAATGTGCAGAATCTTTTTATTTTGATGTATTCCCAACAGTTTATGTTTGCTTTCCCTTGCCTCAGGAGACATATCTAGAAAAATGTTGCTATGGCCAATGTCAGAGAAATTATTGCCTGTGTTCTCTTCTAGGATTTTTATGGTTTCAAATTTCCCATTTAGGTCTTTAATCCATTTTGAGTTTCTTTTTGTGTATGATATAAGAAAGTGGTCCAGTTTCATTCTTCTACATGTAGCTGTCCAGACTGGAGCCGGGTCTGGACACCATAACTAGCAGATCTGGTACTCACAAGGAGCTTGCCCAGGGTCCACAAGCCCACCACAGCCCTGGTGGTCCTGGGACACAGGGAAAAAAGCCAAGCTGTGGCTTAAAAGAGTGAAGGAACAGTAGGGACTACTTTCTCCCCCTTCACCTTAGAAGCCCAGACTGGAACAAGGTCTGGCTTATAGTGAGCTTGTCACCTCAGTGAGCCCAAGGTCCACAAGCCCACACCAACCTCTGTGGCACTAGGGCATAGAAAATAAGTCACAGGTTTTTTTTAAATGAAAAATTTAAAAACTTTTGGGGCACCTGGGTGGCTCAGTCGGTTGAGCATCCGACTTTGGCTCATGTCATGATCTCACGGTTCATGGATTTGAGCCCCGCATCAGGCTTTGTGCTGACAGCTTAGAGCTGAGAGCCTGCTTCAGATTCTGTGTCTCTTCTCTCTCTACCGCTCCTCTCCTTGTGCTCTGTCTCTCTCTCTCTCTTTCAAAAGAAAAAAAAACTAAAAAATATAAAAACTTTTATTTCTTAATTTAAAAATTTCTCTTGTTTTACTTTTTTGTTCTGCTTTTTGTTTTTTTCTCTTTTTTCTTTTCTATTATTATTGTTATTATTATTATTATTCTTTCTATAAGAAGCCAGTTTAAAAGGGTTACATGCATATACAGCCACAGCTCCAGCCAGCCGTCAAGTTACCAATCACACACTGTCTGAATAGGGGACATTATACACAATACCACTCCTTCAAATTTAGGAGATGAGCCATTCTTCCTACCCCACAGAAACAGAAAGTCAAGCAAAATGGAGAAGCAGAAGAATATGCTCCAAAAAGAAAGAATAAGAAAGAATCTCAGAAAAAGAGCCAAATGAAAACAGAGATAAATAATATGCCTGATAAAGAATTTAAAGTAATGACTGTAAAGATACTTGGGTTGGAGAAAAGAATGGAAAATCTCAGTGAGAACTTCAATGAAGAGACATAAAATATTTAAAAGACCAATCAGAGTTGAAGAATACAATAACTGAAGTAAAAAACACATTAGAGGGAATCAGCAGTAGATTAGAGGACATTGAAGAATGAATCAGTGATCTGGAAACAGAATAATGGAAAGCACACAAACTGAACAGCAAAAAGAGAAAGGAATAAAAAAAGGGTAGATTAAGAGATTTCTGGGACAAGTGAACAGACATTCACATTGTAGGGTTCTGAAGACAGAGAAAGGTGTGGAAAACTTACTTGAAGAAAAAGTAACTGAAAACTTCCCTAATGTAGGGAAAGAAATAGACGTCCAAGTTTATTCTGGTCTTCTAGAATACAGTGAATGCTTTTTGTTGGCAGAACTCAGCTGGAATCTAGCCTTGAAGGGAGCCCAGGTGATATGGGTCGTGGGGGTTAGTCTCTTGGGGCATAGGTTAAGGGTTGGGAAATGTGGAGAACAAACAGGAAAAATCAGAACGAGATCTTACTATGCATAATCATTTTCCATTTTTTTAACTTAACATTTAAAAAATGGCTTTATGGCAGCTTGTCACATGGATATGGATATCCTTACAATGAAATAATAAGATTATTTATAATTTTTATTATTGAAAATGCTACAATAAACATCCCTGTAGGAACATTTTTGTACATATCTTTTTTAGTTTCCTTAGAATAAATTCCAAGAAGAGAAATTGGAGTTTGAAGGTCTGTACATGTTGAGGTGCAATCTAATGCAATATAATGTGGCTATGAGGCACATGGACTCTTGTAGACTTATTTTCTGTGTTCAAATTCCTGTTCTGGAATTTGAACCAGCTGTGTGACTTTGTTCAGGTGGATTAATCTCTCTGGCACTCAGTGTTTTCATCTTTACAATGGAGCTGATAATAACCATATTTCATAGGGATTTTTTAGGATAAGTTAATAAACACAGAACACTTAAAATTTCTATGACTTATAATAAACACCATATAAATATTAGCTAGTATTATTTGTAAGGCTTTTACATATCTTGACAATCTCTTCTCTAAAAAAGTCTGTACTAATTTCTGTTCCCTTAATAGTATTTAGGGGGCCCGTTTCCCCATACCTTCATCATTTCTCTTAATCTTTGCCAGCTTAATAGACCAGACATGGTATCTCATTACCATTTTTATTTTCAGTTGAGATTTGATTTGGAGGTGAATTTATTTCCTTCAAAATCATGTGATACTTTAGGGTCATTATGACCATCAGTTGTCATGGTACTGTGGTTGTACACGAGTAATGGTTAATATAGAGTTCTGGGTGAGAATATTGGCTGCAGCATCTAACAGCTTAGTAACTATGTCAATAAGGTACACTAGTGAATATTCATGAAATATTTAGCTCAGCTGAATGAATGCACCACCAAAGGGGTTAAACGAATACAAAGATTTTCCATAATGAAATGCTGGATATATAACAGATGTACAGTTCCAGTGTGGGATGGGCCCACTACTGTTTCCAAACAGCCATCACACAGCTCGAGAAACCATCCTTGCACCTGCTCATGTGGCGTGCATCTGTGCTTTGTTGGCAGTCAATGTAGGAGATAGAACTAAACGTGATTGCTTTATATCTGTAGTTGTTAGTGCATGGTAAGATACTTCTGCTGGTAATTTTATTTATTGCTTCCTCCTTAGTGACCTCATATCTCCTCTCTCAAATTACTTATTCAAATGTGTCACTGTCATCATGTAGCAGGCTAAGCAATTCGTCTACTCTTGAAAACATTTTTCCCAAACCTGAGTGTAGAGACTCTGGACTAAGGTTTAATGATGAAATTTCAATTGCTCTTCTCGAAATATAAGGGGGTCGGTGCTTCTGATCTGACTCACCTCTGGCATGTCTGTGATGAGGTGGTAACCATGGAGAGGGATGGTGTTTCCTCTTGCTGACAATTTAGTAAAGGTTGCTAACACAATGAAGTTATCTGTTTGGTGCACGTTAATTTTTGTGGGTGTGTAATATGATGTCTGAGGGAAAGGAAACCCAGGAGGTGCACATCTTCATGGAACAGACAGGTTAGATAATTTTCTTATGGTTAGTTCTTTTGATGTTTTTCTTAAAAAATCTTCACCTAGCCTAAGATCATAAAGATCTTTTCTCTTAGAAGTTTAGAGTTTCAGGTATGGTAGTTAGGCTAATGGTCTATCTCAAATTAATTGTTTGTAATTGGGATGAGGTAAGGTCTCAAGGATCCTTTTTTCCACTTCTTTTTCTGGTTATTCCAGCTTCATTTGTGGAAAATCTTGTTTCCCCCATTGATTATTCTGGTGACTATTGAAAATCAATTGAACATATATGTGTGGGTATATTTCTTAAATCTCTATTCTGTTTCATTGACCTATTTTCCCATCAAAATGTTTTTCAAACTATGGTCCACAGACCCATGGGGGTCCCTGAGATCCTTTCAGAGGGTTTGTGAAGCCCGAACTATTTTCATGATAATACTAAGATATTATTTGCTTTTTTTCACTGAACTGCTGTTTGCACTGATGACGTAAAAGCAATTCTGGGTAAAATTGCTGGTACCTTAGTGTGAATCAAGGCCGTGGTGCCAAACTGTGCTCACTGTCATTGCATTTCTCACTGCCATACACTTAAGTCCATGATGAAGTGAGAAAAATGAACTTATTAAATCTGTCTCCTAAGTATACATTTAAAAATATTTCTATTTGATGAAAGTGGGAAGTAGACATAAAGCAGTCAATTACATGCTGAAGTTCTGATGGTCGTCTAGAGCAAGAATTGGCAAACTTTTTCTGTACAGGGCCAGATAGTAATATTTTCAGCTTTACACACAAAATCCTGCAATTTACTCAGCCCTGCCACCATAGCATGAAAGCAGTCATAGACAACATGTAAATGAATGGGTATGGCTGTGTTCCAATAAGACTCTATTTACCACAACCCATGTGAAACTGGATTTGGCTTTCTTGGTCATAATTTGTGGACTTCCAGTCTAGAAAAAAAGCACCTGTGAAATTGTTTGATCTGCAGGTTGAATTAAATGCTTTTTTTTCTTCTTTCTGTGAAACACTATCATTACTTGACTGGCAAACTATGATTGTTCATTCAGATTTGAATATTTGGCAGATATTTTCTCAAAAATGAACAAAGTGAGCCTGTCATTCCAAGGAGATAAACTGACAGCCTGTTGCCATCGATAAAATCATGATTTTGCAAAATATGTATCTGATGCCATGAGCTTGATCACTTACCAATACTTAAAGACATTATTGATAACATTGATGGTGATAGTAATGAATGTGATTTTAAAGTATTTTATAATAAAATGTGTCATCATATGGAAGATACGCTGAACTTGCTGAATCAGTTATTTTCCCAATGACCTGTACGAGTTACAAAAGCATGCATGGGTAAAAAAAATCTCACAGTACAAGACAGACCAATGGAGCATGTACACTTCATGGTAAGTTTTCAGGTGCTACATTACAACTAACCTTTAAAAAGCTACCATTTGATGAATTTTGTTATGTAATCTTGAAACTTTGTGAACATATTCCTCACTTTCCTGATGCGTATCAGTGTATTGCTTGATTTTCTTCATCTGCTTCAACCTAACCAATATAGCAAGGGATTAAATGCAGAACGAGATATGAGAATCCTTAATTCAGTGAAGTCACTTATTATTTTACTTTATTAAAAATTTTTAATGTTTTTATTTTTAAAAAAATTTAATGTTTATTATTTTTGAGAGAGATAGAGAGAGACCAAGTGCGAGTGAGGGAGGGGCAGAGAGAGAGGGAAACACAGAATTGAAGCAAGCTCCAGGCTCTGAGCCGTCAGCACAGAGCCCGATGTGGGGGCTCGAACTCATGGACCGGGACATCATGACCCGAGCCTAAGTCAGACGCTCAACGGACTGAATCACCCAGGCGCCCCTGTTTTTATTTTTGAGAGAGAGAGACAGACAGAGTGTGAGCAGGAGAGGGGTGGAGAGAGAGGGAGACACATAATGTGAACCAGGCTCCAGGCTCTGAGCTGTCAGCACAGAGCACGACACAGGGTTCCAGCTTGTGAACTGACCGATCATGACCCGAGCTGAGGTCGGACACTTAACTGACTAAGCCACCCAGCCGCCCCCAATTAAGTCACTTATTAAAGAGTCCGCTTAGGATCCTCTGTCCTCCTCTCTCTCTGTCCCTCCCCTCGCTCATGCGCATACTCTCTCTCTCTCACAAATAAACATTTAAAAAAAAAAAGAGATTTTCAAAAATGTAAAACAATGCTAATTTTGTCACTGATTTTTCTTTGTTTTAGAGAATAGTTATTTTTCTTAAAATATTTTTGTTAACATGTAGTTGGTTTATTATTTTTAGATGAATTAAAAAAACAGTTTTGAAAATTTCTGTTCTATATCAAATATGGTAAATATAACCCATATAAACAAAAGCTCATTTGTATCCTCAGTAATTAGCAAGCATGTGCGGGAATGCTTAGACCAAAACTCTTCAGAGCTTCTGGTCTGCCTTTTATATCAATACCCTGCTGTCTTTTTAAATTAAAAAAAAATTTTTTTTAACGTTTATTTATTTTTGAGACAGAGAGAGACAGAGCATGAATGGGGGAGGGTCAGAGAGAGGGAGACGCAGAATCTGAAACAGGCTCCAGGCTCTGAGCTGTCAGCACAGAGCCCGACGCAGGGCTCGAACTCACTGACCCCGAGATCATGACCTGAGCCCAAGTCAGACGCTTAACCGACTGAGCCACCCAGGTGCCCAATACCCCGCTGTCTTAATTATAGCTCCAAAATAAGTCTTAAAATCAGGTAGTGAGTTCTTAAAGGTTATTTTTTTCAGTATTTTTTTTTTGCCAATTTGGGTCCTTTGAATTTTCATATAAAATTTAAAATCAGTTTATCAATACCTTTTTATTATTTTTTCCAGCTTATTGACTTATAATTTACATACAGAATTTTAATACAGTGAACCTGTAAAATGTGATAATATGATATGGGCTATATTGTGACATGATTCCCACATGGAATAAATTAACACATCCATTACCTTATATAGTTACTTATTTTGTTTGTTTTTGTGACAATTCTTAAGTTCTACTTAGCAAATTTCAGTGATACAGTGCATTATTATTAACTATAGTATGATGTAATCCATTAGATTCTCAGGCCTTACTAATCTCATAACTGAAAGTTTGTATCCTTTCACCAACTTCTCTCATCCTCACCTTCCCAGCCCCTAGCAATCACCATTGTACTGTTTCTGTGAGTTTGCCTTATTTTTATTTTAAAAATTTTAATTCCACATATAAGTGATACTGTGAAGTATTTGTCTTCATCTTATTTTACTTAGAAAAATGCCCTTTGGATACAGGAGTACTGATGCATAGGGGCACTTGTACCCCAATGTTTATAGCAGCACTCTCAACAATAGCCAAATTATGGAAAGAGCCTAAATGTCCATCAACTGATGAATGGATAAAGAAATTGTGGTTTATATACACAATGGAGTACTACGTGGCAATGAGAAAGAATGAAATATGGCCCTTTGTAGCAACATGGATGGAACTGGAGAGTGTGATGCTAAGTGAAATAAGCCATACAGAAAAAGTCAGATACCATATGTTTTCAGTCTTATGAGGATCCTGAGAAACTTAACAGAAACCCATGGGGGAGAGGAAGGAAAAAAAAAGAGAGTGGAAGAGAGCCAAAGCATAAGAGACTCTTAAAAACTGAGAGCAAACTGAGGGTTGATGGGGGGTGGGAGGGAGGGGAGGGTGGGTGATGGGTATTGAGGAGGGCACCTTTTGGGATGAGCACTGGGTGTTGTATGGAAACCAATTTGACAATAAACTTCATATATTGAAAAAAAAAAAAAAGAAAAATGCCCTTTGGGCTCATCTGTGTTGTCACAAATGGCAGAATTTCCTTGCCTTCCTTTGCCTTCCCTTTCCTGACCTTCCCTGCCCTCCCCTTCCCACTTAATAATATTCCGTTATCAATATGTATATACTACATATTCTTTATCTTTGAAGGCCTTGTAAGATTTTTTCTATACATTGGCTATTGTGAACAATGCTGCAATGAACGTGGGAGTGCAGATACTGCTTAAGATAATAATTTCATTTTTTTGGATATATACCCAGAAATAAGATTGTTGGACCATTTTTAATTTCTTGAGGAAATTCCATACTATTTTCCATAGTGACTCGACCAGTTTACACTTCCACCAGTAGGGCACAAGGGTTCCCTTTTCTACATATCCTCACCAGAATTTGTCATCTTTTGTCTTTTTCGATAATCGACATTGGGACATGTGTGAGGTGATACCTCATTGTGGTTTTGATTTGTATTTCCCTGATGCTTAGTGATATTGAGCATATTTTCATATACCTGTTGGCCATTTGTATGTTTTCTTTGGGAAAATGTCTATTCAGGTCCTTTGCTCTTTTTTAAATTTGGTTATTTGTTTCTTTGTTGTTGAGTTGCAGGAGTTCCTTGAATATTTTGGATTTGTGGTTTGCAAATGGTTTTATTTACATTCCAGATGTTGCCTTTTCATTTTGTTGATGGTTTTTGTTGCTACGCAGAAGCTTTTCAATTTAATGTAGTCCTACTTGTTTATTTTTGCTTTTGCTGTCTTTGCTTTTGGTGTCAAATCCAAAAAATCATTGCCAAAGCCAATGGCAAGAATCTTATCCTGTGTATTCTAGGAATTTTAAGGTGTTATGTTTAAGTCTTTAATCCATTGAGTTGATTTTGTGTGTGGTGAAAGATAGGTGTCTAGTTTCATTCTTTTGCATATGGATATCCAGTTTTTCCCGCACCATTTATTGAAGAGACCATGCATTACCCATTGTGTATTTTTGTTGACTTTACAAAAGATTGGCCATATATGTGTGGGCTTACTTCTGGGCTCTCTACTCTGTTCCATTTATCTATGTGTCTGTTTTTATGCCAACACCATACTGCTTTGATTACTGTAGCTTTGTAATATCGTTTGAAAGGTGATGCCCCCAGCTTCACTCTTTCTCAATATTGCTTTGGCTATTTTGTGCTTCTATACATATTTTAGTATTTTTTTTCTATTTCTTTGAAAAATGTCATTGAAATTTTGATAGGGATTGCATTGAATCTGTAGATGGCTCTGGGTAGTATGGACATTTTGACAGTATTAATTTTACCAATCCATAAGCATAGAATATCTTTCCCTTTATTTGTGTCTCCTTTAATTTCTTTCATTAGCATTTTATGGTTTTCAGTGTACAGATCTTTCATCTCCGTGGTAAAATTTATCCCTAAGTATTTTATTTATTTTTTTATACTATTTTAAGTGGAAGTGTTTTCTTAATTTCTTCCTGATAGTTCATTTTAGTTGATTTATTTTAACTGATTTCCGCCCCCCCCCAATTTATTGAGTTCCTTTAGGTAAAAGGCACTATATTAGGCATGTATAGTTACATGAGTGTTCACATGTTTTTTAGATCATTTTAGGTGTTAGCACTGAGGGAAAGTAAATGCAAAATACTGAACACTTTTGGAGTTGATTTCTATGTTCCTACTCTCCAAGTCTAGGTGAGGAAGTAAAAACCAGGCATAGGTCGGGGCAACTTGTACATGAAGACATATATTTTTTTCATGTAAAATACCTGGTTTAAAGGCTGATACTTTGGCTATTTTCCACTGGTGGCTTTCTCCTTATTTTATATGAATAATCCTTTCCTAATGGGAATTGTTTATATGTGAAGTGAAGTAGAAAAGGGCCACTGTTTAGTCATAGATTTTATTTTTAAGAAAAACAGTGAACCCTCCTATAGTAATGAATATACATCTTGAATAAATGCTTTATTCACTGTAGTCATGCTTTCTAGCTTTTATAATGTTCACTTTTTCCCAGAATTTAAAATAAGATAATATTCTAGAAATTGATTATAAAAAGAGATGAGAAGAGATTAATATCTATTAATAGGAAGTAGGCTAAATAGCTTTGATTGGAGTCCTTTATGGGACTTACCAATTATGGTGTAGATTCAGTGGTATAGAAACACCTCTAATCCACATTACTGAATAAAAATGTAGGTTATACACAGGATTGTATGATTTCATGTATGTGAAAAGTATTTATGTATATGTATCGAAGTGATTAAGATAATATTTACAAAAATATTCACAATGTCTGGGTAGTAGGATTTAAGGTTTTCTTTTTAAACATTATACTTTTATATGTCCTTGGGATTTTCGAGGTCATCTGTCATCATATTTATAATCCTCATTTTGCAGAAAAAGCAGATAAATTTGTCAGTTTTGTATAATTATGTTACTTGTTTTACAGTTATTCAGATGCTATGTTACATATCATTTTGATGATATATTATCCATATTATTTCCTTGGTTTTATTCATTTCAATTCAACACATTTTTATGTGATGCACCTGCTAACTGGTATAATGGAAAGTATATTGCATTAATTATTTTGATCTGGGTTAAAATTCAGTGTCCACTGCTTAACACCTATGTGATGCTAGCTAGCAAATTCCATATTCTCTTCCTGCCTGTTTACGCGTGCTTCAATCAAATCTACCTTACAGGATTATTGTCATCACCAGAGATACTATTTAAACAGTTGTGAGCAGAGTAGCTAGTGCTTATTGGGTTCTCCAAAGACAGTATTACGTTTACTACTGTCACTACTGCTGGTGTCATGCATGCAGTTAGATGCCCAGCACAGTAATGTGCTATGCAACAGGAATTCAAAGATAAAAACTCCCTGACTTCTCTCCTCTGCCCTCGGGAAACTCATCATCTAAGTGGAGAAATAGAAACATAAGGAAAGCAGGTCTTATGCCACCAGATTTGCAGTGTCTGTGAAAATAGGAACACAAAATATGTGAGCAAATGGAAGGGACTTTAGCTGGAGGGACCAAGCAACCTAAAGGTTTCTGTTTTTAACAAATAAACTTTCTCTCTGTTTTCCCTCTTTCATCTCTCTTAGAGTTCTAGATTCAAGGAGTAAACTTGGCAGGAAATATTTTGGGTGTTTATAATATATTAGTGCTCTTCTGTGTGCTAGGAATAATTTCATATTTATGAGTTGTCAACCCCTTCCCATTACAGAGAGCCTGGGGATTTTGCATTTTGTGAAGAATTGGGTTAAGTAGCTTCTGAGTTCTCCAACTTTAGTGGTGAACAATTTCTATGATTAGCTTCTAATATCTATCTTATATCTTAGAAAAAATTTTAATGCTTATTTATTTTTGACAGAGAGAGAGAGAGAGAGAACGAGCCGGGGAGGGGCAGAGAGCAATGGAGACACAGAATCTGAAGCAGGCTCCAGGCTCTGAGCTGTCAGCACAGGGCCCGACGCGGGGCTCGAACCCACAAACCATGAGATCATGACCTGACTTGAAGTCGGACGCCCAACTGACTGAGCCACCCAGGCACCCCCTGTTTTATATCTTTATTGTATATATAAATAAGCTATAACTTTCAAACAACCTAACAGTGGTAAGTTTTACATAAAGAAAACATACTATTATATAGCACCAACCTGCCTCTGCCATTGGGACTGTGATACAGGCTTTATTGTGAGTAGCCTTGATAACAACCACTCTTAAGAGATTCATTGCAGTCAAGATCAGGAGCTCATTTTAGAAAATCATTTTCTGTTCTGGCCTCCTTTATAAAAATGTTTACTTTTGAGAGAGAGAGAGAGAAAGGGAGAGGGAGAGAGAGTGAACACACAGTGGGGTGGGAGGGGCAGAGAGAGAGAGGGAGACAGAGAATTCCAAGCAGGCTCCATGCTGTTCAGCAGCACAGAGCCCAACAGAGGGCTCAAACACAGGACCCGTGAGATCATAACCTGAGTGGAAATCAAGAGTGGGACATTGACCTACTGACTGGCCTCTCTCTCTCTCTCTCTTTTTTTTTTTTTTGAGTTACAAGCTGAGTGTGCCTAGTTTTCTCAACCTTGTCATTTTGGATCTTGATTCAGGAAGAATTGATAATCACAAAAGGAATTAAAGGATTTTTGCTACATGAGTACTTTTGGAGTTGACTTGATGAGCTCCATTCTAGAGTAATACTTGGCTACACTTTTGGTGAGCACAGCATAACATACAGAGAAATTGAATCACTGTGTTGTATACCTGAAACTATTGTAACATTGTCAACTATGCTCAAATTAAAAAGATGGAAAAAAAAATCAGCACTTGGCTTCATACTAAGCCACTGGGGTAGCTTACTCAAAAAGCTGTCTTATGGGCTGGAAATAGTTGAGAAAGTGAACCTGATATTGAAAAAAAATCAGAATCACAAAGCTTCTATTTGAAGTGGTGTCTCCTAGATGATAGTTTGTTTCTTTGGTCTTTCTTTCTGTGCTTACTTCTTTTTTCTTATGATACCCTATATCCTATAATAGTTAGGTGACCTTTACTTAGGAGTGAAGAGAAATTTGGTTGCTTTTGTTGAAGCAAGGGCATGGTTAACCTTTTTCTCAGTTGCCATTATTATTGCTTTTTGCTACTGTTACTCTGCGAGGCTCATTGAGAGTCTCTATATAAGGCAGCTAAATGGAGAAGAATGTCCTTTTCAAGTAAATTTTAAAACATGTTGAGTTACAGAATAAAGTAAAAATGGGTGATGGTTGGGGAAGGGAAAGATTTTCCAAACTAGATCTGCAACAAAATTTTGATCTTATAAAAAGGAGAGAGACAGTAGTTAAAAGAGAAAATGAGACAAAACAGAAACCTTATGATTCACACCTGAAACATACCCTTTTGCAAGTTTTAAAAAATAAATAACTTTCACCATCTTATCTTCCATTTCTTCACTTTTTAGTAATGCAGCAAACAGAAAACATGCAGCAGGAAGGACTAAATAACATTATCTGAGAAATAGCTTATTTCTAGCCAGGTTTTTTGAAACTCAGGGATTTCAGATATACTGGGTACATTCAAATGTTGAATTCAGACTGGATTCTTACTCTAAGGCCCTCCTCCAAATGATGAGACCCAGTTGTTGATTCTAACAATAAAGGAAGAGAAATAAGTAATTGGAAAGGAGAAGGAGAAAAAAAATAAATAAGGATTTCCAGAAGAAAATAAGCCTTCGATGTGCCTTACCCGGGCCTCCCTGCAAAGGGAGGAGAGGGAATGCAACCTTGTGCTACATCAAGCACTCCAGGGTAGTTGATAAATATCTACGTCTTATGTTACCTACTCGACACAGTGTCTTTTTGAAAGAAAAATGTTGATCACATTAATGAAATTCTATTGTATGATGGCCAAAGAAGGTGATACCGAGGTACACGATGGTTTTGCTTTTAGTTGGCAAACTCTGCTTATCATTTGTATATGTGCTCCCTCCCCTGCAAATTCTGCTTGAGATTATAATTGATTAATCAATAAAACACTTAGTAAAATATTCCCATCCGGTACATATTTGATGTTGATTCTGATCACCTTACTTTGATGAACCTCAGAGCAGTGATTAGTCATTTTAATTCATGGACGTAATGACGTAGTTTCCCTACATGGAGGTAATGGGGAAAAAAAAAAAAAGGAAAAGAGCTTTTAAACTCAACTTGAATCTTCATCTCTGATTTATACCGCATAGTGTCCCGGGCGCTTGTTAAAAACACAGATGCCCAATATCTAGGCCAGTTTCGCTCAGTCAGGAATCGTGGGGATGGATTCAGCCCCCACGTGCTCCCTGAGCGCCCCAGGTGTAGAGGCTGGGCAGGTCTGCGCAGCTGGAAATGGTTAAGGGTTCTCCCGTGGCAGCACAACGGATTCTATTCTCTGAGATGTGTTTCCTTCAGCCAAATTTACAGCCATCTCACCAATGCTTTATATTCCTTGGCTTTTCAACCGGGCCCCTCCTTACTACCCAGAAAAGTGTCTGCTCCTCAATTGCCTGGGGAACGGAGACGAGATAAGACACCACCGCATGGACTCGCTTCTGGCAAGGAAGGGGTGGAAGAGTATTCCGGTATGCCTTGTTGTTATTGTCTTTTATAAAACCTACCGTGCTTCTCAAATCAGTACAAGCAGCGCAGCCTATAGCTGAATTCGAGGATTGAATGGTGACAGCCAGAAAGGCTTCTCAGCTACCTCGCTCTTTATCTTTCTCGGGCAATAATGTAACAAGTGACAGCTTCGCATTTTAAGACCTGGTCCCAGGGAGGAAATTCTCACTGGTAGCTGTTGCCAGACAAGAAGCCTCTTGTGCCAGAATGTTTTATAGCCCTCCTTGGCGTTCTGACCACTCTTGAGATAGAGCCAGCATTTTATTCTATTTTGACTTTGACTATAACGATCATTTCCTCAACCAGCAATTATAACATTGTAGGCTAATCTTCTTAGTTTTCAGCAAATGTCTTTAGCTCTTGCAGTGCTAGTGAAGGTCTAGGTATTTTATGATAAAAATAAGAATTAAATATGCAGCTTGCCCATAAGGTGTTTATAGGCTAATAAATAAATCGCTTGTTATTCGCCAAAACTGAATGGCGAAGGTAATTCATTGCAGTAGGGGAGTAAAAGCTAACTGTTATGGGAAGTTTGGGTGGCATTGTGGGCTGGTTTGTGGATTTCACCTTGAAAGATACCTGGGTGAGGACCTCTGGAGATGGGCCTGTTGGCAGAGCAAAATGGAAAGGCACAGAAGTGGGAAAGTGTGAGGCTCATTATGAGGGGACAGTGAATAGTTCAGATTGGTTACTGGAAAGTGGGGTCAGGTTAAAGAGAACCTTGACTGTCAGGTTAGGGCATTTGGAATTGCCCTTTGGCTAATGAAAAAGCCATAGAATTGTTTAAACTGGGAACCGTGTTCTTCACTAAGATCACTCTGGCAGCGGGAAGTAAAAGTGACCAAAAGAGTAAGAGACTGGAAAGAATGAAGCCTTATTAGGGGTAAACTTTAGTCTTGCTTTAAAATTAAGAGCACCTGTTATATCTCTATGATGTTTAAAATTCATAAAGCAGTTAAGGCATGAGGCCTCCTGTGGAAAATTCCATTAGTGACAGACTCTGACAAGGAAACATGAAAGCATGTTTGAATTTGAAGGCTGTATCAACATAATGTTTTTGCTACTACTGGATTTTTCTCTGATACCTTTAGCTCTTTAAGGTATTTTTACAATTAATGTGGAACTGCGGCCTCATTTTAACAGCATGTAACTAATCTGGAAGCACAGCTCTGATCTTGCAACCCTCGGCCTTTCTCTCTTGTTACTGTCTTCCCTACTTTTATCCTAGTCGAGTGAATGTGGAGTGCTGGCTCACCTCAAAAACGGTCATTGAATCGCATATATATCCTCTTTCTATTCATTTAAGGGAGAGATTTTCCTTGTTTATACAACCACAAGTTCTACATTTTATTTCAGGAAGGCAGAACTCCTGCTCTCTTGAGATGGTAAAAGATGGTTTCAGAAATGTCCGCGAGATGCCAAATGAAAAAATTGGTGAGTCGTGTGAAAAGCGACTGTTCCTCTGCTTCTGTGTTTCTTCTCCATCTATCAGCTTTGTGGGTTTAAATGGGCCTCCAACAGCGTCTAGCGCTGGCAGATTTCAATGCTGGCGAGATAGTATTTGAACTGATCTTTTTCTTCCTCGCTGTGCCTAATGGATTACTAAATTTAAGTGCTCAGGGCATAGATTTGCCCTCCTTTGTGGATACATGGCTCTTATTGACGTCACTGGGAGCCCTGTGTCTCTGCAGGGCAGAATTTGGCACTTCCATGTAGAATAGTTTTAGACTATAAAATTGAATTACAAAGGTATTGCATCTGCTTTTTATATAGACATTGTTTGGTTTATTAAAGAATGCTTCATACATCTAGCCAATTGTGCAGGACCTACATATTTAGCTCGGCGAACTATTTTTAGAAGTTATATAAAAAGGAGAGTGAACTTTTAATTTAAAATCAGGGTTGTTTAGGGCTGGATTTATAGAAATCAGAATGATAATGTAGTTAAAAGGAAGCTTATTATGAAACCATACTTATTTTTATCAGGTGTGCTGGTTAGTAAAATTTAGTTTTATGAAAACACAAATGAAAATGGTAAACAATGTATTAAGCAGATCCTGCTTTTTTTTTTTTTTTCTTTTTCTGGTATTGGTAGAATTTCATGGAACCTATTTGTTTCTGCAGAGTCAGGATACAGGTAACTGAGAGGTCTTTCCTCTCTCTCCTCTGGATCCCATATCTGTAGCCAAAAGTTGATGTTAAACCTCTTTCCTTCTACCTCTTCACTTGCCCTGTCTCCCCTCCAGCCCAAAGATAAGGGCAGGTGTTTGTGAGGATTGTGGTGGAGCCAATCCTGCGTAGTGGTTAGAGAATAAACTAGAACCATTCGACTAAACCTGTCCCCGGTGATGGTTGCTACAGTCCCTAAGTCCTGATTCTGTCTCCTAAACTTGTTTTCTGAGCAGGAACAATGCCAACTTTTTGTTTCTTTACATGCATTTGTTGTGTGCCTGAGTAATTTTGATTGTGCAGTCTCCTAGATGATGTGTCAGGACTTCAACACCGATAGGTCCACAATGCTTTTCATCCTGTAAGTCACTGGACACTGTCATCATTGCCAGACGAAATCTCAGACTCCTCGATATCATTCTAATATTGCAAAATGGAATTCAACCCACGAAAAGTTGTTTTTTTGAGGTATTGCTTTGAAATGAAGAAAAGAACTCACGTATAAAATATTTGAGCTTTTAAAAACAACAACAAACCCTAAAAAGAGTAAGATATTTGAACTTTTGCTAGCTGTTCAGTTTTAGCTCTGTTGGCACATTTGCCCTCTGAAATAGAACAATGTTCAGAATTTTAAGAGTATAGCCCTTCAGTATAATCTAACGAATATCTCCTGGGGATAATCACGTATAAATTGGAACACAAAAGCCTGGGGGCGAAATTGGTGCCATTGGCAGAAGTACTGACACTGGCCAACCCCGGCTCCTGATAGTGATGCATTATCTTAAGAAAGAGATAGGAATTCCTCATGACTTTGTACTTTATTGTTTCAAGTCTGCTTCTTTGGAAAGCATGCCAGCAAGAGGACACTGGGGAGAGAGCCAGACATTTCTGTGATCCCAGCATGTTTCAATGTTGCTACGGTAGACATGAAAATAAACAAAGATTGCCTCCTCTCCCAAGTGGAAACATTTCACCTCTCTAACTACAAAATTGTAGAGCCCAACAGGACACAGTAGGAGACATCATAAGTCAGTAAGACCGGGAGCACTTGGAATCCCTGAGCTTATACGTCATTTTGTTCACCTCTTCCTTTTATAGATGAAGAGATGGTGAATGGGAGAAATTAAGTGATAATTGCACAGCTACATAGTGACAGGTTTGGAACTGAAGCCAAGTTTCCTGGTTTATTATTCCAGTATGGTTTCTTCTGCATTGGGGCTAATTAATTGTTGGAAAGTTGTTTTGTCCCCTTGCCCTGCCTTTTTTCATGCTTCCCACACTCTTATTTTTTTTCCCCACACTCTTATTTCCAGCATGTATTTCTGGTGGTGAGGGGATGGGGTGGTAGGGTTGTTAATAATTGCACAGTCTCTCCATATGAGAGATTGCTGCCCCCTTCCCCACCCCCCATTCCACTACTTTTCCCATTTCTGCCATCAAACAACATCGTGATGTGGCATTTGAGCCTGTCCTTCCTGGGCAATATCCAGACTCTGGATTTTCTAAACCTTCCAATAAACACTTGCCATGTGTACCATTTCTTCAAATGGTAACTTTGGAACACCTGAAAAAAATTGCATTTTACTGAAGTACTTCCTGTACCCAAAAGTTGGATTAAGAGTGGAGATTTCTATGGGCAGAAGACAGGAACAGACATTGCTCCAAAGAAGACATAGAGAGAGCCAACAGACACATGAAAAGATGCTCAACATCGCTTATCATCAGGGAAATGCAAATCAAAGTTACGAAGAGATACCACCTCACACGTGTTGTAATGAGTAAAATAAAAAACACAAAAACAACAAGTGTGAGAGGGTGTGGAGAAATAGGAACACTTGTGCACTATTGGTGGGAATGCAAACTGGTACAGCCATGATGCAAAACAGTATGGAGGTTCCTCAAAAAGTTAAAAGTAGAACGACCATATGATCTAGTAACTGCACTACTGGGTATTTACCTCCTCCTGCCAAACTTAAAACCACTAATTAAAAGGGATACATGAACACCTATGTTTATTGAAGCATTATTTATAACACCCAAATTATGGAAGCAGCCCGCATATCCATTTATAGGTGAGTAGGTAAAGAAGAGGTGGGGTATATATATATACACATACATACATGCAGTGGAATATTAGCCACAAAAAAGAATGAAATCTTTCCATTTGCAACAACATGGATAGACCTAAAGAGTATAATGCTAAATGAAATAAGCCACTCAATGAAAGACAAAAACCGTATCACTCCTATGTGAAATTAAAAACCAAGACAAATGAGCAAAGGGAAAAAAAAAGAGACAAACCAAGAGAGACTCTTAACTGTAGAGAACAAACCGATGGTTACCAGAAGGGAGGTAGATGGTGGATGGGTGAAATAGGTGGTGGGGATTAAGGAGTGCACTTGTTATGATGAGCACAGGGTGATGTATAGAATTGTTGAATCACTATATTGTACACAGGAAACTAATATAACAGTGTATGTTAACTATACTGGAATTAAAGTAAAAAAACTTAATTAAAAAAAAGAAGGGACATTTCTTGGATTCTTTCAGATTGGTGGAAAGGACTTTGGGGAACAGTAATCTTTTGCCCTAACACAAATTACAACAAAAGTTAGTTTTTGCTCACTTGTAGGTCAGATGTTGGTTCTGTTTTTCTCAGCGCTAATTAAACAGGGAGGGACATTTCTGCTCAAGAGCATTGCAGAGTTTTAACATGAATGCCATTGTTGCATAAAACCCATGGAGGACCCATGTGCTCTTAACCATTATTATAATGGAAGGTCTTAAGTCTAAACACTTTAAAACTGGATTTTAGAGCTACTGAAACAAGATGAACTTATAGATACATTTTTTTCCCTTCCTTATTGAGCTATAACTCACATAGAGTGAAGTGCACCCAATTTTACACATTTACACCTCCATTCAACCACCTCCCAGATTAAATTTTAGAATATTTCCAGCACCCCAGTAAACTTGCTTATGGAGATACTTAGAATTTTCTCATAGCCCTTTGTGACACCTCTAAAGACTTATTTGGCCACTGGTGTTATCTTGGTAGCCATATTTTCTACTTCATCTGCTAGACTTAAAAATGTGCATTTGTGGGGCGCCTGGGTGGCGCAGTCGGTTAAGCGTCCGACTTCAGCCAGGTCACGATCTCGCGGTCCGTGAGTTCGAGCCCCGCGTCGGGCTCTGGGCTGATGGCTCACAGCCTGGAGCCTGTTTCCGGTTCTGTGTCTCCCTCTCTCTCTGCCCCTCCCCCATTCATGCTCTGTCTCTCTCTGTCCCAAAAATAAATGTTGAAAAAAAAAAATTAAAAATGTGCATTTGTTATCAACAATTAGGACAGCAGATAAAGCCCTTAGACCTGAAATTTCATAATCCATGAACCTTGGTTGGCAATAAGAATTGGGCCTAATTCTCCTCTGGATACTGTTCTGTTCGTTGCAGAGGACTTAACCTCAACATGTTTCTAATCTCTTGTCTTAGTTTTTTTTGGCTCTAATAACAAACTGCCACAAACTGGGTGGCTTATAAAAAACAGAAATTTATCTCTCATGGTTTTGGAAGCTGGAAATCTGAGATCATGATGCCAGTATTGTTGGGTGAGAGCCCTCTTCAGGGTCACACAGACCTCTCCTTGTATCCACACATAGGGAGCTCTTTAGAGCTTCTTTTAGAAAGGCATCAATCCCATTTATAAAGCCTCTTCCCTGTGGCCTAATCACATGGCAAAGGCCCCACCCCTCCTAACACCATCATACTGAATATTAGCATATAACATTTGAATTTGGTGGGGGGTGGATCACAAACATCAAACCACAGCATATCACAAATTTCTTCACAGACATTATTTAAAATGCAGAGCAAGTACGGGGCACCTTGGTGGCTCAGTTGGTTAAGCTTTTGACTTTGGCTCAGGTCATGATCTCGCGGTTCATGGGTTTGAGCCCTGCGTTGGGCGCAGAGCCTGGAGCCTGCTTCAGCAGGCTCCCTCAAAAATAAATAAACATTAAAAAAATAAAAAATAAAATATAGAGCAAATATAGGGACAATAGTAATATCCTGATTTCAAATTTTACTTGCCCCCAAGGAACTAAAAAACTCGGTATTGTATCTGTTGTCAGTGTTTTTTGGATGCCTATGAACAAAGGTATGAACAAAGAGAATTTAGTTGTATACAATTAAGGGACTTATTTAAGACCATAAAGAAAGGCCAGCCTAAAGCATACTATAATTTGTTCCTTTTGAGAAATGAAAACATTTAAATATTAAAAACTGGAAGTTCAGCCTTTCAGGCCTTCTGCCAGTCTTCCCTTGACTTTAAAAATCTTGACCATTTTATTTAGCAATGAGAGAAACACCCAGTTTGGGGTTGATTGTATTTAAGATTTGTGCAAGAGCCTTTAACACCTCCCTACTTGTTCTAGATAATGACTATTTCTTCTAGGAATTAAGCAAATATGACTTGTTTCAGTGGTTTCCTAATAGTGAGGAAGGACTTTAAAAAAGAGATAAAGTTTTGTTTTCTTTTTCTTTCTTTCTTTTTTTTTTTTTTTAATAGAGAGAGGGAGGAAGACAGAGAGAGAGAGAGAATATGAATCTCAAGCAGGTTCCATGCTTAACACGAAGCTTGAAGTGGGCTCGATCCCACAACCCAGGGATAATGACCTGAGTTGAAATCAAGAGGTGGAGGCTTAACTGACTGAGCCACCCAGGTGCCCCAGTTTTGTTTTCTTTCCTATTGAACAATTCTTTTCCTTGAAATATTGTAAAATAGTATGTCAAGGTATAAACATTTGTCTGGATTTAAGATGTTGTTTTGTTTTCTATTTTGGGGATAATCTTTGCTTTTGTCTTCTTTGCTTGAACTTTTTTCCCAACAGCAGGAGAGCAGTATCTGATCTCATATTATGCTCATTAGCATCTGAGAGTGTTAAGTAAATGAATGGATTGTGTAACTAATGAAATGTTTTTGCTTTAGATTATTTAGATTATAAAGTTGAGCTGATTTTCTTAAAGCAATAGGCTTTCTTATAGCATAATTTAAGATTTTGAATTCTGGGAAGAATTGGTGAGGACTGGAAATTGGTATTTCTAATGGCAATGTGCTAATTGTATTTAAAAATCCTGCTTTTTTTGTGAAATGGAGACTTTCAGGTATTAAATATATATAAAAAAGGAAGGCAAAGGTGCAGTGAGGTTATGGCCTTTTCTCAGATTATTTTTACTAATGGGACATTCGTATTAAGGGGTAGCAGAATATGCCACCCCACAATATGTCTCTTTGGCATAAGGAATATTCTGAACTGATTATTTTGAAAAACTGTAGACACAGAAGAAGCTCTGAAAACAGACTGAAAGTTACCCTTTTTGAGGGAAATTTACCTTAGAAAGGGGCCTGTGCCAGAAACAGAGCTATTACCAGAGATAACTTTTTTTTTAATTCAAGCATAATTGACATACAATATTCTATTAATTTCAGGTGTATATCATAGTGCTTTGATATTTTTATATATTGCAACGTGATCCCTATGATAAGCCTCATTACCATCTGTCTCTGTACAAAGGTATTATAATGTTACTGGCTATATTCCTTGTGGTTTACCATATATCATCATGATTTAGTTGTTTTATAACTGGAAGTATGTACCTCTCAATCTCCTTCACCTATTTTGCCCACCTTCATCTTCTCCTCACTCTGGTAACCAGCAGTTTGTTTTCTGTATCTGGGACCCTGTTTTTATTTGTTTGTTTATTTTGTTGTTTAGATTCTACATATAAGTAAAATCATATGGTATTTGTCTTTTTCTATCTGACTTATTTCATTCAGTGTAATATGCTCTAGATCCATCCATGTTGTCATGAATAGCAAGATTTTATTCTTTTTTATGACTCTTATTCCATGTATATATATATATACATATATACACCACATCTTCTTTATCCACTCACCTACTGATAGACACTCGGGCTGCTTCCATATCTTGACTATTGTAAATAGTGCTGCAATAAACATAGGGGTGCACATATATTTTTTTTTTAAAGTTTATTTATTTTTAGAGAGAGGGTGCATGTGAGATGGGGACAGCAGAAAGAGAAAGGGAGAGAGAGAATCCCAAGCAGGCTGTGTGATGTCAATACAGAGCCCGACAGGGTCTCGATCTCACGAACCATGAGATCATGACCTGAGCTGAAATCAAGAGTTGACCACTAACTGCCTGAA
Source organism: Lynx rufus (assembly GCF_022079265.1). Classification (NCBI taxonomy): domain Eukaryota; kingdom Metazoa; phylum Chordata; class Mammalia; order Carnivora; family Felidae; genus Lynx; species Lynx rufus. Next base: position 53,195,265 of record NW_025814889.1, read on the forward strand.
CCACCCAGGTGCCCTGGGTGCACGGATCTTTTTGAATTAGTGTTTCCATTTTCTTTAGATAGATATCCAGAAGAAAAAGTGCTGGATCATATGGTACTTCCATGAACACTGTGTAATATACAGAATTGTTGAATCACTATGTAGAAACTACTAGTTTTTTTTTTTCTGTATTTATGAGTCTGTTTCTGTTTTCATTAGTTTTTCAGATTTCACATGTAAGTGAAAATACCATAGTATTTGTCTTTGTCTGACTGACTTCACTTAGCATAATACCCTCTATGTCCATCCATGCTGCTGAGAATGGTAAGATTTCATTCTTTTTTATGGTTAAGTTGTATAATTGTATAAATGTATGTATATATATACATATATATACACACACACACACACACATATGGTCTGTATATATCTATGTGTGTATCTGTGTACATATATACATAAGGATATATATATGTGTATGTGTATATATGTGCATAGATATACACATAGATACATACATACTACGTCTTCTTTGTCCTTTCACCTATTGATGGACACTTAGGTTGCTTCCATACCTTGACTATTGTAAATAATGCTGCAGTGAACATAGGGTACATATATCTTTTTGAATTAGTGTTTTCATTTTCTTGATAAATACCCAGAAGCAGAATTACTGGGTCATATGGTACTTCTATTATTAATTTTTTGAAGAACTCCTATATTTTGAAGAACCTCTACTATATTCTGTAGTGGCTGCACCAATTTACATTTCTGCCAACAGTGCATGAGGGTTCCTTTTTCTTTACATCCTTGCCAGTACTTATTATTTTTTGTCTTTTTGAAGCTAGCCATTCTGATTGGTGTGAGGTGATCTCTAATTTGGCTTTGATTTGCATTTCTCTGATGATTAGTGATGTTGAACATCTTTTCATGTGTCTGTTGGCCTCAAAGAATGAATTTGGATGCATTCCTTCCTCTTCTAATTTTTTGGAATAGTTAGAGAAGGATAGGTATTAACTCTTCTCTAAATGTTTGGTAAAATTCACCTGTGAAGCTATCTGGTCCGGAAAGTTTTGTTTTTGGAAGTTTTTTGATTACTGATTCCACTTTGTTACTAGCAATTGATCTGTTCAGGTTTACTATTTCTTCCTGATCCAGTTCTTGGAAGATTGTAAGTTTTTAAGTGGTCCAATTTGTTGGCATATACTTTTTTATAGTAGCCTCTTAAAATCCTTTGTACTTCTGTGGTGTTGGTTGTTTCTTCTCCTCTTTCATTTCTGATTTTAGAGTCCTTTTTTTTTTTCTTGATGAGTCTTGCTAAAAGTTTATGGAATGTCTTTTTCTTCCTTTCACATTCAGTCTGTATGTGTCTGTAGGTCTAAAAGCAGTCTCGTAGGCAGCACCTAGATGGCTCTTGTTTTTTGTTTGTTTGTTTTTTTGTTTTTGTTTTTGTTTTTTGTCCATTCAGTCACCTGTGTCTTTTGATTGAAACATGTAGACCATTTGCATTTAAAGTAATTACTGATAGGTATATACAGTCTGTCAGTTTGTTGTTTTCTGGTTGTTTTTATATTTCTTTCCTGTTCTTTTCTCCTGCTCTTGCTCTCTTGTGACTTGATGAGAGGCACCTTCTCTTGTGATTTGTTGGACAGGCTGGGTGCATAGAAGAACACTTGGGTGGGGCAAGCTGTGCTAGCAGGTAGATGGACAGTGTCAGAACGAGTTCCCCAAACATCTGGCTAGCTATGCTGAAGGGAGGGCAAGAGAAATAGCACCCACCAGCACTTCTATTCCCAGAGAAAGCTTTCATAAATCCCTGCCCCTCCAGCACACATGCTAAAATTAGTCAATAAATATCCTTTATTGTATAGTCCAGGTGCTTTTCAAACTGCTACTTCTGTGCTGGATCTTGGCCCAAGACATAATGTACTGCCTCTTTAAGAGTAGAGACTTGGGGCGCCTGGGTGGCGCAGTCGGTTAAGCGTCCGACTTCAGCCAGGTCACGATCTCGCGGTCCGTGAGTTCGAGCCCCGCGTCAGGCTCTGGGCTGATGGCTCGGAGCCTGGAGCCTGTTTCCGATTCTGTGTCTCCCTCTCTCTCTGCCCCTCCCCTGTTCATGCTCTGTCTCTCTCTGTCCCAAAAATAAATAAACGTTGAAAAAAAAAATTAAAAAAAAAAAAAAAAAGAGTAGAGACTTGTTTCCTATAGCCCCTCAGCTTTCCTAGAGCTAAGCTCCGCTGATTTCCAAGGCCAGATGTTTTGGGGGCTCGTCTTCCTGGTGCAGGTCCCAGAGCATAGGAGTGTCTGATTTAGGGTTTGATCCGCGCTTCCTCAGGGAGTGCCTCTACACCTGTGATATCCCTCCCACTCGTGGGTCACAACCACACCTGGAGTCCAGTTCCTTACTCCGTCTCTTTGAGTCCTACCTTTCTCAGCGTGGCCTTCTCATTTGCCTTTAGCTGTGGAAGATCTGCTCTGCCAATCTGTGGTCATTTTCAGAGTGAGTTGTATTACATGTAGCTATTGGAGTGTCCATGTGAGGAAGTGTGCTCAGGATCCTCTTCCTTTGCCATCTTCCTCTCTGTCCTATTTTTAATTTTTTTGAGGAACCTCCACACTGTTTTCCACAGTGGCTGCACCAGTTTGCATTCCTGCCAACAGTGTATGATGTGAGGGTTCCCTTTTCTCCGTATCCTCACCAACACTTCGTTATGTTTTGTCTTTTTGATTATAGCCATTCTGACAGGTGTGAGGTGATATCTCATTGTGGTTTTGATTTGCATTTGCTTGATGATGAGTGATGTTGGGAATCTTTTCATGTGCCTGTTGGCCATCTGTATGTCTTTGGAAAAATGTCTATTCAAGTCCTCTGCCTCTCTTAAAATCAGGTTGTTTGTTTTCTGATATTAAGTTGTATAAGTTCTTTATATATTTTGGATATTAACCCCTTCTTGGATACATGACTTGCAAATATGTTTTGTTTTTCAGTAAGTTGCCTTTTCCATTTGTTGATGGTTTCCTTTGCTGTACAAAAACTTTTTAGTTTAATGTAGTCTCATTTGTTTAACTTTTGTTGCCATTGCCTAAGAGACTGGTCCAAAAAATACTGCTAACTGAGCTTGCTGCCTATATTTCATCCTAGGAGTTTTGTGGTTTCAGATCTTATATTCAAGTCTTTCCTCCATTTTGAATGATCTGCATGGCAGAGAAATCTCTGTTGATCAAATATTTCCTCTTCTCACCTTCCCATGAATTGCCTCTCCTGCCCTTTGATGCTTCAGATCTTTATCCCTTTCCTCTGCTCAGGAAAATGTATAAACTTCAATCATGTGGTGGTTTTTGGAGTTTCATATCCTTGAGGGGCTTCTATACATATGTACATAATTCAGGTTTTTTCTCTGGTTAATCTGTATTCTGTCACTTTTATTCTTAGACCAGCCACACAGAACCTAGAAGTATAGAAGGGAAAATTTTCATTCTCTACAATATTATTTGGCCTGTTGACTGCCAACACCCCCCCCCCCCCGCCACTGTTACCAGCTCATTGAGTATGGCAACCAAAAGAGGGAAGGTGATTTCCCTGCTATATTTTCCCCTGATAGGTTTGACATTCCCCTGATAGGAATACAATTGTATTCCTTTTATTTTTTTTATTTTTTTTTTTTAAATTTTTTTTTAACGTTTATTTATTTTTGAGACAGAGAGAGACAGAGCATGAATGGTGGAAGGGCAAGGAAAGAGGGAGACACAGAATCGGAAGCAGGCTGCAGGCTCTGAGCCATCAGCCCAGAGCCCAACGCGGGGCTCGAACTCACGGACCGCGAGATCGTGACCCGGGTGAAGTCGGACACTTAACCGACTGAGCCACCCAGGCGCCCCAATTGTATTCCTTTTAAAGAGTCACACTTGAAAAAGCCACTCATGGGCAAGAGACAGACCAAGAAGATGAGAAAGTTAAAATCCTATGAAGTGGTGTAAAGTCCTATTTGTAAAGTCCTATGAAGTGGTGTAAAATCCTATAAAGTCCTATGAAGTGGTGTAAAAGAATCTAGACATATGCAGCCTTTAAAAGAGAAAACATAAAGCAGAGTTGTAAAGTTATTTTTAAGTATTTAAGGGGAAGAAATGGTAATAAGCACATTCAATTATTTATGACCCCCAGGACTGGTGCTAGAATTGATGGGTGAAGCTAAAGGGTGACAGATTTTTGACTTTACGACGTTTATTTTTAATAATCAGAACTTCTCTCTGACAGAATGGAATAACTTGGAAAATAGAGGATTTCTAATCAAAAGAAGTACTTGAACATCTGCTCTGGATCTTTTTGATAGTCAGGAATGTTAGAAAAACAAGAGAATTAATTGTTGATTGGATGTTTGACTTGAATTTTTTCCACCTGCTGTTCTATGCCTTTTTTCATAAATCTAATTCATAAATCAATGAAACCTGATTGGTAAAGTATGGCACTTTGGCCAGCTTTCTCAACTTTGTAATAAGATTCATTTTCTTTGTGTACCGTATTTTGCCCACTACCATGACTCTGAAGTATCAGTCTCTTCATTTCTGTTAAGATATTGGATATAACCAATATGAATTTCACTTAAATTTTCTTTTTTACTTGTAGTTTACTAATCTGTGGGAGAAGCATACCTTTGGAGTATAAATTTTAATTACTAACAATATTAACAAAGATCATGATTTAAAGAAGCATTATTAATATAAGTTGACTTTTTTAACCCCTTGAAATAATGTTTTTGAAATTCTGAGGATAGTCATTCTGTTTTAAAGGTAGGTTGTCTCCATTATCTGTTTCCTTTTTAAGTCTCATCCTAAAACAAGCCTAATGCTGATGAGAAATATAGCAGTGGGAATATCAGGGGTTTTGTCTTTACTGTTTATTCCTTTGAATTTATGGTTTAGGAGAAGGGGAAAGAATGCCTTTGTCCCATAGAAAGAACTATTTTCCCAAGGTTTTCCAGAAGTTAATAGTAATTCCCTAGAGAAGTAGATGGTGCCTTAAGGTTTTAGATTTCATAGTATTATTTTGGAAAATTTGAATATGAGTATACACATCTAAAAGATAATATCTGGAATACAATTCTGTCCTTTACATTTAATACTGGAAACTTTGACTACATGGAGAGGGGAAGTTCCTTTGAAAAGCAAGAGAAATGATAAGACCAACCTTAAATAATCTAGTAAATGGAAATGGAATTGAGTTTTAATTAATTAAATAAAATGGGAATCAACACAGAGGAAAATATTGTGTGTAGAAATAACAGGAAAAAGACTTCATGTAGCATATAAACCTTGAGCTAGATCTTGAAGGGGAGCTGGGCACTAGATTGGGAGAATGCACATTGAGATGTATGTATGACTGGGAGAGGGTATAAGCAGCAGGAATGATATAGCGGAGACGGATAAGAGCATAAGTGGACATGGGAATGAATCTAGCTGTTGTTGGTCCAGGTTGGGGAGACAGTCTCATGAAAATACAGATGGCATGTTGGAATCAATAAGAATATCAGAAGATTAAGTCAACAGAGAGGACAGCTATGAGGGGACTTAATAACTGGGGGGCAGAAGTAGGCTTTGATGTATTTGGCACTGAGTACACATTACACTTCATGAGTCAGGAATGCAGAGATATTGACAGTTCTATTTAAGATTTATCATGAATCTTGTGCTTTGCTTCAGGCTGTAAAGATTTCTGAAATGCCAAAAAGGGGACAGTTTGGAATATTGGTGTATAATTGGGCCCTAATAACTAAGTAACTTCCTTTTGCAGATCAGATAATATCTAATTCTTTGCTTTCAACACATTTAAAGGCAATGTATTGGGTAGTGAGAGGAGCAATAAGGTACCAATACAAGTCACCTTCTAAAGGAAAAAAAAAATGGGCAGAATTTTGTATGGCAGTGAATAGAAGAAGCGATACCCAAGCTAGTGAATTGGAATATGCAAGAAGATCTCCAAGTCTTCCAGAGATATTCTTGCCCTTTGAAATCTATTCTGCTTACCATCCTTCTAATGATTTTCCCTAGCTTTCAGGAGACAGCCTGAAGACCTATACCAATACTCTATCATAACACATAAATAATTTCACTGCACTGTCTTCCTGTGTGCCATCTTTTTTTGTTTGCCTTCACAGTAGCTATATATCAAGCATTAAAAAAATATTTATTCACTGAATGAATAAATGAGAGGGAAATTAGAAACTTATTTCCCACATCAAATTTTATTTACTAAATCATTTGGTTCTTATTCTATAATGTCTTTCACTCCTTTCTGCTTCAAAGCTAGTATTCTAGTTCACGCCCTCTTTAATACTTGCTGATCTACAGTAAGGTCTCCATTTGTTTCCTTGCTTTGAACAGCTTCTCCTTTCAATCCAATCTGTACCTTGTTTGTAGCTTAATATTTCCAAAGCATGGTTATAATTGTAGTATTTCCCTGATCAAAAACTGTCATGTGGCCCCTTTTGTAGGAGTATTCTAACAGGGTACATGTTAGACACACAAAGAATTACCCAGAGACACATGAAGATTTCTCAAAAACTTTCCAGGTGGTTTTTATGAGCATTAGTTTTCAGATTCTCCTTTTTTTCAAAATTATCTGCCTGCTGTGGAGTTGGGATACAAACTGGGTTTTCCTTTCCTACGTTTTTTGTTTTTTTTTTTTAAATAGTTGTCCTTCTCTTATGTGACAGAAGTGACTGCTTCACTCACTCTGAATCTTATACACTGGTTCAGACTGAGATTTTTGAAGTATCAAAAAAGGACAGTTTAAAATATTGGTGGTGATTGGACTCTAATAACATTCTCTTGTTGATCAGATAATGTCTAATCCTTATTTTGCATAAAATTAAGGTGGATCTAATGAATTTGCCAGATGATAGCTAAAAATAATTTTTGATGATAGATCATTGTGATTTTTGACATATAACTCAAGAATTCAAAGAATTGAGTGGTATTTTTAATAACAGAACTCTTTTTTCTCTCACATACTTATTTACATGACATTTATAAACATCTCTAAAAGAAAAAAATAGAGTTGATGCTGAATCTGCTTCTGTATAAATGATATTCATCCACTGATGCACAGAACAAGTTTTTAAAAAAATGTCTCATCTATTTTATTAAGGGATACACTACCAATAATAATTTCTACATTTATATTTAATAATATTTATAAAAATTTATAAAATATTTGTTTTGATCAATTGTGTGCTGATAATCATGGTAATAACTTAATCTGGAACATTTTTATAAAACACAGCATTTTGATAACAAGATTTAAACAAACTAAATTTCATTTATATATTAGGTATATGTTTTCTCCAGAGAAGTATAAAAGCTGGATCTATAAAGACATTTAAGAAAATTAGGATACGGCACCTGGATGGCTGAGTTGGTTAAGCATCTGGCTTTGGCTCAAGTCATGATCTCATGGGTTCATGGATTTGAGACCTGCCTCTGGCTCTGTGCTGACAGCTCTGAGCCTGGAGCCTGCTTCAGATTCTGTGTCTCCCTCTCTCTCTGCCCCTCCCCAGTTCATGCTCTGTCTCTCTCTGTCCCAAAATAAATAAACGTTGAAAAAAAAAATATTTTAAAAAGATGGAGCACCTGGATGGCTCAGTTGGTTAAGCATCTGACTCTTGATTTCAGCTCAGGTCATTGTCTCACAGATCATGAGTTCAAGCTCTGAATCAGGCTCTGTGCTGACAGTGCAGAGTCTACTTGGGATTTTCTCTCTCCCTTTTTCTCTACCCCTCATCTGCTCATGCTATCTCAAAATACATAAATTAATTAAAATATATATATATATAAAAGAAAATTAGGATAAAATTATGGAGGAGAAAGAAATAGAAGCAGGAGTTCAAGAAACAAAAGGAAACAATGTTGAATTTCTGATTATTTAAGAAGAGTATATGCATATATTTTTCAAATCATTGATTCTGAATTCCAATGGATAGATTAAAAGAATGTTATAAAAATGTCTTAAAAATTCAGTATTTATGATATTACTAGAAATTATATTCTTGTCACTAAACAATTATATCATAATGGCAAAGAAAAATTGTGCAAGGAAGTATACATTCTTTTCAAAATTCTTTTGCATTTACCTGGGCAAAGAAAGACCTTGGAATAGAACCCAAAAGCTTTAGAATGACAGTGAGAGTTCCACATACCTTCCAACTTTCAATTTTTAATTATTATTCCTCACCAACCTTAAATATTTGTAAACTGTCCGATTTCCTACACTAGAAAATGTTCTACAGTTTTCATTGTTCACCCCATGGCCACCACGTTGAATACTCTTCTTTTCCTATTATCCACTCTAAAAATTCTATCCACCTCTCAAAGTGCATCTCAAGAACTTCTCTTCTCTGAAACTGTTCTTGGTTTTATCCTCTGATACTCCATAGCAGTTTTCCCTTTAATTTCATCTGTCATCATCTAAGGTGATGGTGTGCTGGCATTATCTAAAATGTGCTGAAGTTAAACTTTAAACTGATGTTTTGCAAAGATTTAGTTCTTCCAATCCCTGTAAGCATGTGCCACTCCTCTCTTCCCAGATGGAATCTATTTGTCCTACGCTTCGGTGTCTGCGGACTTTGTGACTGACTTGTTTTTACAACAAAATGGGGCAGAAATGAAAGTGTGCCAGTTCTGGGTTTTAAGAATTCTCTGATGCTCTTTTGAAACCCGGAGCCACTAGGTAAAGGAGTTGCTCCAGGTCTGATTGCCGAGCACATGGAAAGAGAGAGACATAATCAGCCTCAAGCCCTTTCAGTATCTCAGCTGTGTGTCAGGCAGGTGGGGAAGCCATCTTGGATTCTTAAGTCTCAATAGAGCTCCAATGTCCATCACATGAAGCAAAGAGGAGGCTGTCCCTGCTAAGCCACTAATTGTTGTGGCAGCCTGTTATGCAGCAGTAGATAACTGAAACTGGTATGGAGATAAGGGTAATACACAAAGTGCTGGTTGAGAGATGGGTTCTCTGGACAGATGAGGAAACCAAAGGTCTCATCTTAAGAAAGGGTTCTAAAACTGGGACCAGTTATCTTAGCAGTTGGCTAATCAGTGTCTCATGGAAGAGGTATACTGAATTGAGTGGAAAATTACTTTGGGTTGGTTACTCTACTCTAGGCATCTCCATGAATAACTTCTCGTGTTTAGCTGTCTCAGGAGTCTTCTTTCCTCAGCACTTTATGGCTATGTGCAGCATCCTTTTTTTTCCTTTTTTTTTTTCTTGATGTTACGGGGTTGCAGAGGAAGGAAGAAGTTAATACCTAGCTGCATAGGGAGTTTCAGCCATTGTCTGTTTTTGTAAATTTGGATTCTGCTTCTAGTGGCTTAGGTAAAATGATTTACTACAATGGAGACTTACAAGAAAATTTCGTAGTCTGAAATCATTTTCAAAACTATATCAGGCTTTTAGGAATTTCTGAAACCATATCATATAGGCAACTATGTATATACAGGGTCACCCTTGAATGTATATGAAATGTACATCCCTCTTTTTTTTTTAAATTTTTTATTTATTTTTGAGAGAGACAGAGACAAAGTGCAAGCAGGGGAGGGGCAAAGAGAGAGGGAGACACAGAATCTGAAGCAGGCTTCAGGCTGCGAGCTGTCAGCACAGAGCCAGACGTGAGACTCGAACCCATGAACTGTGAGATCATGACCTGAGCGGAAGTCAGACGCTTAACAGATGGAGCCATCCAGGCGCCCCAAAATGTACATCCCTCTTAAAATGGCAAAATCACAGATATTTTATAACATAATTGAGGTTCTACTGATTTCTTTGAAATATTATGGCCATAAATGTTTATTAAAATTGGTTCTATTTTTATGTTCATAAATTATTAAAAATTTATTGATTATCTATTTTCTCTTGTTTTATCTCTGTATTAGGGTATTGTGGTATAAAAATTAAAAAGTTGGGTTCTTCGGGGCGCCTGGGTGGCTCAGTCGGCTAAGCGGCCGACTTTGGCTCAGGTCATGACCTCGCCGTCCCTGAGTTCGAGCCCCGTGTCGGGCTCTGTGCTGACAGCTCAGAGCCTAGAGCCTGTTTCAGATTCTGTGTCTCCCTCTCTCTGACCCTCCCCCATTCATGCTCTGTCTCAAAAATAAATAAACATTAAAAAAAAAAGTTGGGTTCTTCAACCTTGGCTAGTTTCCATTCTGTATTTGAAATTCTGGTATTCAATATTCAATTTAGAACAAATATCAGTGACTTTTAGTATTCCAAATTATTTCATATACTGATATTGAGGTCTTGCTTTCTTAATTTCCTAACCAAAATATTTTTCCTCTAATTCCATGAATTAGAACCTCATACCAAATAGCTTAACTACATTCTTTCCCTCTATTACACACTTACTGCTAACAAAGATTCTTAATCTGGAAAAAATCTATTTGCACCAGATAATACACCAGCTGTGTCTTCTGTCTTACTGATGACGTATTACTCTGTAACAAGGTCCTACTTACTCACAAAAACATTTAGATATATTTAGTGATGGGAAAAACCTAAATTAATTTAAGAGTGCCAACTATTTTTATGCAAAGAGAAAGTAATATTTTATATAGAAAGATCTGAAAGGGAAGACATTTTAGAACTTGATGTGCTGTAATGAATTTGGATCAGGGTAATGTTTAAATAACAAAACAAGATGCAAATGAAAATAAGATGCTGTGCAATTAGGTTGCCTCAGACATAAGAAAAAAAAACCCGTATTTACATATTGCACTTGCCCATAGAGAGGCGCATTCACTTGTTTTGGACACAATTTCTAATTGGTTGGGATAAGCAGCAACATGGGTGAGGAGAGACACAGGTTACTAGACAGTGAGGTCCCGGAGGGCAGGAGCTGGGACGACGACATCATCATCATCATCATCATCATTCTTGTTTATAGAAAGCAGCCATTACATGTTTTACCTTATTTGTTATAATACTTGCAACAGTTTTGCAAGGGAAATGTGATTATTCTTATTTTTACTGATGATGAAACTGAGTCTCAGAGATGTAAAGTAACTTGCCCAAAGTGATATCTTAGAAATGGTAGATTTGGGATTCAAACCCAGACTTCTCAAATACCTTACAAAATTATGGAATAAACAATGGTGGGCATTCTTTAAAATATTATTGAATACAATAGAATCTTTGTGACAGGATAGTTAGAAGGTTCTCATAGACTGTGGTTAGGGAAAGAGAGGGTTCTAGAGAAATAGTAACAATAAAGGATAACTGTCAATAGTTTTCAGATCAGATGAAACCCAACCCTTGGGACCTTGATGGGGAGAATTCCTAATTTTCTCTCAGTGAAGTTTTCTTGACCTAGACTAGGTATATGTAAAGGAACATGGCAGTTTCAGGGAAGCAAGTGAGAAAGAGGCATTTCCTTTGCTTAAAGGAAAATGGTTTGGCATATTCCATCTGAAAAACAAAATTCAAGAATAATAGCATTTGGACTAGAGACAGCTTGCATTTATCATATATAAATTGGGTGGCTTCCTGATACACAGTCGTTCCTCCTTGGTTTCAAATTCCTTGGTTTCAAATTCCTCATATTTGAGACACCTGTTCTGAATGGGACTGGCCATCTTTGTTATGGTTTTTCTTCCTGTCAAACAGTACTTGGTAATTGTTCAAGGATAGATAACCAATCCAAATTGGTCCAATCATAAATAAACTGACCATATAATTTATTACTCACATGGGGTCAATTTCCCCCGATTTTTTTTGAAAAGATTTAAGACCTATAGAAGCATCAGAAAATAATACAATGAATATAATATGTTGAGTTATCTAGATTCAATAATAGTTAATATTTTGTGACATTTTACTCTGCATCTCTTTTGATCTATCAGTGTAGCCTTTTCCCCCTGAATCATTTGAAAGCCAAGTGCAGACATTTTGACCATTTCTCTTAAATTATTCAGCATATATATCACAGAGTCAAAGATATTCTTCTACATAGGCACAGTACTGCTATCCCTCATGCTATTCCCCTATATAGGTATTGTTTTTTTTTTTTCATAGGTGTTACCCTACTCCCTAGGATCATGCATTCATTGGGTATCATGCATTCATTGGGTTATCATGTTTTGTAGTCTCATTTAATCTATCTTAAAGTTTTTTTGAAGTGTCCATGATGACTGTAGTATAGAATGTCTCACCATATAGATTTTTTTTATTGTTTCCTTATAATTAGCTTCAGATTAAACATCTTGGCAAGAATAATACATAGAAAATGTTATGTAAATTGGGATGCTTTAGAGAGTGAAAGGTGTACTATTAGTCTTTATGCTGAGACAGCAGGCATAAACTGGGAGACTTAGCTATCCTAATCATAGAACCCCATCTTCAGTCAAAGTGGCTAGTCCAGGAAGGCATGCATAACCTAAACTGGGCCAATCAGAGTCCTTCCCTGAAATATTTTATATTGATCTGAAGAAAAAAGGCTCTTTCAGACTGTTTGCTAAGCTGTTTGTCTGAAGTTAAGAAATATTGAAATGTAGATAGAAAACAGGATAAGTAGGTCCTGATAACATTCATCCTCTGGTTCCAGTTCTCTCTCAAATTAGGCTTATCTCTTCTCTTTGAAAAAAAAAATATTGAGCATTTATTTTGTGCCAGGCTATTTTCCAAATGCTTTACATGTATTAAATCATGTAATTGTCTCAACAGTTCCATGTGATAATTTTTATGTCTGTCCCCATTTTGTAGGACCCAGGGAAGGAAAAGCTTAACTCTCTTGCCAAAGATTGCATAGCTAAAACAGGACGGAGGCAAAATAAGAACCCATAGTACGTGATAGGCCATTCACAGTGATAAGACTCCATCCCCTGTTGACATGTGTGCTTAAACTAATTAGCTTGGATTTCTGTCACTTGCACTCCTAGAGTCCAGGCTAATACCCATATGACCTGTAATTCTCTAGGAATTGAAGAATCAAATCAAGTCTGAAAAGATCTGAATGGGTAATGCCCCCTTCTTAGGTCCTGTTTTTATTTATCTTTCAGACACAGGCCTTTATTACCATCAGGGTGTGCTCCTGATTAAGAATTTTCCAACAACTTGTTTTTAGGGAACTACAGGATGTTACTGTAATGGGTACATTAATAATGAAAGAATTTTGGCAATGACAAGGTTGAAGCTTTGATAATTGGTGTTTAGGCAAACCAATTAAAATGTTTAGGACATCAATTAAGAGGAAATTGTCTTCCACACTGTATTATCCCTCTCAGAGCAAATTGTTTTAAGAGGCTCTGTTCTTAACACGTTGGATGACTGTGTAGTCAGTTTTAAAATACAAAACAGAAGTTATTATGAAGGAAGTGGTCTTCTTGATGACAATGACAGATGACAGAGTATTGTGAAATTTTAATATGTAGCGTGATTGGTTGTAAATTGCTTCCATGTTTGCTGAGGTAATTTGCAAATAAGAGATGAGTCAGATCTTCCAGTGGTATCATAGGACGTTAGAATGAAAAAGTGCAAAAGTGAACAGAGATGGGGTTTAACTTTGACCTACACTGTTGTTCACTCTTAAATATCAAATAAAAGTAATTCAGTTCTTATGAGTCTTGATATAAGTTTTTGGATATTTATTTTTTTTAAGAGGGAGAAAGAACACAAGTGGGAGAGAGGGGCAGAGGGAGAGAGAATCCCAAGCAGGCTCTGCATTCAGCATGGAGCCCAAAGTGAGGCCTGATCCCATGACCCTGGGATCATGAACTGAGCCAAAATCAAGAGTCAGATGTTCAACCAACTGAACCACTCAGGTGACCCTGGATATTTATGTTTTTTAAGATTAAACGTAACACTAAGATATTGTCTACAAGTGTAAGTTATTGTAACCTTTTTTATACTATCAGCTGTGCCTATATATTGAGGACCATTATGTGTCAGTCACTGTTCTGACTATTTTTAACACATGAATTTGAAATCAGAGTTAGAATAAGAAGCTTAAAGAAAAAAGACAAGTATGGACTAAAGGGAAATATGTTTCTATTAAGTCAGATTTTTTAAATCGTTGTGAAGGAGCGGTTATGACTTCTATTTTACAGAAGGAAAAATTGGGCTCTCAAGTTAGTTGTTTAAGGTCAATTCATTAGTAAATGGTGGTTCTGAGACAAGAACTCAGGTCTTTCTCACTGCAAAGAATAAGCTCTTCCTTTCATCACATGCTGGTGTTCAGAAAATAATGAATGATGTTGAATGAATAAAAAAAATAGTCATGAATACGTAGGCTGGGATTTGAGGTAAGCCTTGACCTACAGTATTTGCCCAATGTGATAAATATGCTGTGTATTTTAACAGACAAAAGTATGTATGTTTAAGGGTTAAACACGTGATCTTCCAATTATTTAGGTTTGATGGCATTTATTCATTTATATGTAAAGAGAACCGACATTAATACTGATGGACATATATATAGGTCAACCATATTTAACAAATATAAAATTGGACTTCAGTATATTTGTAATGCTATCACTGTAGAATGTTAGAGCTTAGAATAGTTTTGCACACATTTTTTTCCCCCAGCTTCTGTAATTTCTTGGGCATAGAAGAATGAAGTATTATGGTGCAAGGTTATATTTTCAATTTGTAGTGACTTTTTTCTCTGACTGTAGGCTGAGATATTTTAATCAGACTGCATTTTTTTAGGACTTAATTTACTAGGCCTACACTAATTTTCAAGAGTAGGTTGAGTTATTTTTCATATTCGTGTCACAGACACATTTCCCTCTTATCTGTTTTTCCCTTGGTAGAAACACTGTGTCCTTCTCTTTTAATGCCATGAGAAATATACATTTACTAACCTCCCACAGTCTCCCTATTACGTATACATGCAAACATGGATTTCATCTTAAATTAATCCTTCAAATACTGCTATCAGTGAAGACATTTTCAACTGTCATAATAAGAACTAGTGGGTGACAGCAGACTTGGAAGAAGGCTAGAGTATGGTTCAACCATTGTTAAAAGTTCATGTTCCTATCATTACATTCCTGTTTCTAATTCCTGTGACAAGTCAGCAGTGATAGATTAAAATATGAGTTATTTCTTTGGGTTGGCAAAATCTCAATTCAAGAAGACATAGTTTCCTTAGTTATTTTTAAAGTATACTGTTTATAGTGCTTTATATAGTTAGATGAAAAAAAAAACACTCAAACTTTTTTTTAACTGAAACAAAGTCTTGAGATGGTTAGTTACATAACCCTAATGAAATATTTTCTTTCTGCATGACTAGAGGTTATTCTGATTGGATCTAGAACTAAACATGACATAAATTTCTAATACATTAAACATTCTACAAGATTGTATGCATTTAAAAATGTGTTTACAAATGCTATGGATTCTCCCTTGTTACATGTATGTATATGCACAAGCATATTTTGCTTACAATTAAAGTTGTTTGAAACTTTTGATGCTTATTAAAGGATCCAGATTAAGGGCGCCTGGGTGGCTCAGTCAGTTAAGCCTTTGACTTTGGCTCAGGTCATGATCTCACTGTTTATGAGTTTGAGCCCTGCATTGGGCTTTCCGCTGTTGGCGCAGAACCTGTTTGGGATCCGCTGCCTCTCTCTCTCTCTACCCCTCCTCTGCTCAATCTCTTTCTCTCTCTCTCAAAATAAATAAATAAACTTAAAAAAAAAAAGGGATCCAGATTAGACAAACATGGTCCACTAATAGTTTATGAAGTTGCTATGTAATTGTTAAATAGTGTATACAAGTCACTAAAGTTGACACCTAAAGTTAGAGAGCAATTTGGGATTTTGGCTCAACCCTGATTGGAGTGTGGAGAGGGAGGGATGTATGTGTTTGTTCTGTACTTGTACCAAGCCACTTCATTATTCATTGGCACTAAACACAGGGAAGATTTTCAATATTATTCCCCATCATAGTTGCCTTTATTGAGAAATATTGTATGAATGGCAATAAGTAAAAATATGACACTTCATAATCCTCTGATTCCCATAATCACTTGGTACAAGTAAGGGCATTTCTGGTTTTGCTTGGGTTTTCAGGGAGGGTTCCTTCTGTTCCATCAAGCTCCCTCTATCCTACCTTAATCTCTTTCCCTGCATACAAAATTGGAATATTTACATTGATATTTACAGCTTTTCTTCCTTTTATTACCTAATGAGAAAAGCTGTTGCTATGTCAGTGGATGGAAGAAATTAGAATTTGCAGCTACCTACAAGTTATTAGATAAAGGACTACATTATTTCTCTATTTCCTTAGGGTACAGGGAGTGTTTGGGGGTAAATAAAATATGGCATATGAAGCTGGACAACAATAACAAAAATAACTACAACAAAAGCTTTAGAAATTAAAGAACTTATTCACAGTTCCTCTAAAAAGTACCTAAATTCATCCATGCATTCAAATATTAAGAAATAACATGAACAATAACTGATATATTTGAAAAAATTACCTACTGAGTTCAGGAGGACCTCAGATATTTTTATTCTCAAAAAGTCCAGAATTATTAAAACACCTTGACATCAGTCTTCTGTATAATGGTGACTACCTAAAGGAAAAATAATCACATACAGTCTTTGGCTGTGAACTCTTTTCATCCTTGAAAAAAAATGTATTAAGAGCTTGGAAGTGTGGAACAGAGCCAGTGTCGTTAAAAACTCAGAGTGGTTGAGTATGGTAATTGTTGGCAAACAGAGCTGAGGACCAATTCTGTGCATACAAATTAATGGTACAGGAAAGCTTTGCAGACATGCAACTGAAATTCCTGATGGAGTATTTCACTTTAAACTCTACTGAATTTCAGTACTCCCACAAAAGAATCTTCAGTCTTGCTTCTGTTGGAAAGGATTATTAAAGGCATTTCCAGTTGAAATGATTATGACAAGCCTGTCTCATAACTACGTGGTGAATGTCTAGACATAGCTCTAATTGGTCTTATTTTAATGCATTTGTTGTTTAATTGCTTGTGCTAATGATTTACTCTTTCATAGAACTGAGATTAATGGCAACTGGCAACTTTATTGGCATTGCTATCAGAGAAATGGCCAAAAGTCTCAAAATAGAATTGAGAAGACAGATTCTAGGCACAGAGGAATGTCAGACTAATATAGTTTTACGAAAACTGTGTTTAAAAAATATTTACTACTTCAATAATTTTGTAATGTGTCCATTAAAATCATTTTTAATTCTTATTTTTTAATGTATGAGGTTGAGACCATACTATGGCATTGAATATAATTGCCTTTTATAAAGTATACGACTGATATTTAAGACATGGATGAAAATCCAGCATATAAAACTATTAATTTGAACCCATAAACTCTCTTATATCCTCTTTATAATAATACTTATTGGTAGGAGTTTGGAAACCTATGCAAAAGTATAGTGTATTTTATGTAGTCAGTCATGTTGGATTGCTCTAAGCCTTTTGTGTATATTTGCAATCTATCTAATATTTGTATAAATTGTGTGATTATCATTTATATATTTTTTCATCTGTTGCAAGGTAGACCAAAAAACTCATGTTTCCTTTGTATATCCATGTTATTGTTGTCTGTTCTACATAAGGTCAGGTTTTTGTCTTAACTAGCTTTGGAGGGTATGGTTAGGGAAGACTGCCATTCTATATATTGTGGGGTTTTTAAATTTTTTCCCCCAATCTATAAATTTACTATTACAGTATAAATAAACATGATGAGAAGTCACACATTTTCCAGAAAATGAAGTTTAGTAATATAGGAGAATACATTTAAGTGGGAAAAATAATTTATAAAATACAAAAATTCTATAAAATCTATTTGGTATAACAGAATGAAAACCTGTTTCAATGAACAAGAACCTAGATATCACAAAAAAATTATAGTTGACCCTTGAACAATGTAGGGGTTTGGGGCATCAACCCCTCATGCAGTAGAAATCTTCATATAATTTTTGGCTCCCCCAAAACTTAACTATTAATAGCCTATTGACCAGAAACCTTACTGATAACATAAATAGTTGATTAACGTATATTTTGGATGGTATTGTATTCTATAGTATTACACTAAGATAAGGTACAGAAAATGTTATTAAAAATAATGAAGAAAAATATATTTACAGTACTGTATTTATAAAAGAAAATCTGCCTACAAGTAGACCCATGCAATTCAAACCTGTGTCGTTCAAGGGTCTGCCATAGTAGTCTTATTTTGTTGTTTTGTTTTGCTTTGCTTTGTTCCTTATTGTAAAATATGTATGTAGAAAAATTTATAAAACAAATATTTATCATGTGAACAAACAGTTCTGTGGTGAACATTGTGTAGCCACCACTGAGGTCAAGAAATAGAAGCTGGCCAGCTCTTCCAGAATCTCAGCCCTTTTTGTCCCTCTCTAATCACAATCTTACCTCTTTGACCTGGAGGTATCCATTCTGTGTTTTCTTGTCTTAGAACTGTAAAGAAAAGAAAAGAGATTCTTTTTGAGAGAAAGAGAGAGTCCATGCATGTGTCGGGGGAGGGGCAGAAGGAGAGGGAGAGAATCTGAAGCAGGCTCCACAACCAGCACAGAGCCCACACAGGGCTTGACCTCATGACCCTGAGATCATGACCTGAGCCAAAATAAAGAGTCAGGTGCTTATGTAACTGAGCCACCCAGATGTCCCTAAAAAAAGGAGATATTAACACCTATATATACATCTCTAAAAACTACATTTTAGTTTAGCTGCTTTTTAAAAACTGTTTGAATGGAATTATATCTTCCTTTTTGCCTAGCTTTTGTATCTCAATATTATATTTGTGAAACGTATCCACATTGTTGTATTTGCTATAGTTGTATATAGTTCATCAATTTTCATTGCTGTATAGTATTTCATTGTATGACTCTTACAATTTATATGTATCTTAGTGTTGGGGTATATTTAGTGTATTTCCAGCTATAACAGTCTTCTACTTGTTTTCTAGCATATCTATCTATCTATCTATCTATCTCTATATATAGATAGGTAGATATATAGTATATCTACTATATACTATATACTACACACACACACACACACACACACACACACACACACACACCAGTTTCTCTAGATGTGGAATTGTTGAGTTAAAGGAAGTATAAATCTTCAATTTTACCAGATAATGTCAAATAGTTTTCCAGTTGTATATCAGTTTTCATTGTCACATCCTCACTAATACTTAGTATAATTAAACTTTAAAAATTTTTGTTAGTCTGATGGATATATAATGGTTATGGAAATTTGCATGACCCTGACTACTAATGAAATTGAGATTCAGTTTTTATGTTTATTTGGCATTTGAAGTATTTTTTCCCCTTTGCTTTAAGTTAAAACTTTTGCCCATTTTCTATTGAATTATTTTTTATTTTATTTTTATGTTTTTTTCCTTATAAATTATTTGTAATGGATGTTACTGTATTTTTAAAAAAATCTATTTAAAGAGTTGTTTTTTTATATTCTAGATACTAGTTTCTCTTTGTGTTTTTACATAGCAGATGTCATTCTCTCTATGATTTGTAGTTGCATTTCCTTTATAGTTCTTTATTTTTATTTGTTTTTAATTTTTTAAAAACACTAAAACATGTTTAATGGAGAATCTTTTTTAAATTTTTTAAAATTTTATTATTTTTTAATTTACATCCGAATTAGTTAGCATATAGTGCAACAATGATTTCAGGAATAGATTCCTTATGCCCCTTACCCATTTAGCCCATCCCCCCTCCCACACCCCCTCCAGTTACCCTCTGTTTGTTCTCCATATTTATGAGTCTCTTATGCTTTGTCCCTCTCCCTGTTTTTATATTGTTTTTGTTTCCCTTCCCTTATGTTCATCTGTTGTCTCTTAAAGTCCTCATACGAGTGAAGTCATATGATACGTCTTTCTCTGACTGACTAATTTCACTTAGCATAATACCCTCCAGTTCCATCCACGTAGTTGCAAATGGCAAGATTTGATTCTTTTTGATTGCTGAGTAATACTCCATTATATATATATATATATATATTCGTATTATATATACTATATATATACTATATATATACTATATATATAGTATATATATATACTATATATATACTATATATACTATATATATACTATATATATACTATATATAGTATATACTAGTATATATATACTATATATATACTATATATATACTAATATATATATATTAGTTTTCTGAGGAACCTCCATACTCTTTTTCAGAGTGGCCGCACCAGCTTGCATTCCCAAGAGAGAGATAATCTTAAGCAGGCTCCACACTCAGCACAGAGCCTGATTTGAGGCTTGATCCCATGACCCTGGGATCATGACCTGAACCAAAATCAGGAGTCAGATGCTCAACCGACTGAGCCACCCAGGCACTCCTATAGTTCTTTAAATAAACAGTTGTTCTTAATGTTATGTGGAAGAATTTATCAATCACTTTTCTCATGGACAATTTTGTTTGTGTTTTATTTAAGAAACCTTTCTCTATGCTAAGGTCGTATGGATATGTTTCTCTATTGTTTTCTGAAGATTTATAGTTTTAATATTTTCATTTTAGTCATTATCTGATTGATTTAGTATTTTGTGAATAAGAGACTGATTTTATTTTATCTCACCTGGATATCCAATTTTCCTAGCATCGTTTATTTAAAAAGCTTCCATGTCTACACTGACAGTGCTACTTCTGTCATATGTAAGTTCCCATGCCAGTGTGGCCTGTTTCCTAGGTCTCTGTCATTGAACTAGCACCAGGCTTTACTATTTACTTGAGCTTTAAAATAAGTCTTGATGTCTGTTAGAGCAAGTCCTCCCACCTTGTTTTTCTGTTTGACTATTCCAACCTCTTGAAATCTTGTATATATTTTAGAATCAGCTTGTCAAATTCTGCAGAAAGACTGTTTTGAGCTTTTGGTTGCAAATGTATTGAATCTATACAGCAGAGGAGAATTGACCTCTCAAAAATAGAGTACAGGGGCGCCTGGGTGGCTCAGTCGGTTGAGCGTCCAACTTCAGCTCAGGTTGTGATCTCGTGATTTGTGAGTTTGGGCCCCGTGTCAGCTCAGAGCCTGCAGCCTGCTTCGAATTCTGTGTCTCTCTCTCTCTCTGCCCTTCCCCTGCTCATACTCTGCCTCTCTCTGTCTCTCAAAAATAAATAAATGTTAAAAAAAATTTAAATAAAGACAGTACAACTCATGAACATGTTTTCTGTTTTTGTATGTTTGGACCTTTTTAATGTTTCTCAATCTCATAAGTTCCTCTGTAGAAGTCTTATACATATTTTTATAAATATAAATATATATAATTTATATAAATATATATCTTAGGTAATTTATATTTTTTATACTATTGTAAATGATACCACTTTAAATGTTATTTCTTATAGGAATAAATTTTTATATTGATTTTTGGATCCAGGAACTATGCTAAATTGTCCTCACTAAAATTATCTGTAAGTTCTTTTGGATTTTATGTATTCATAATTATTTTTTCTCAAATAATGACAGATTTATTTCTTTCCAATTTGTGTACCTTTTATTTATTTATTTTTTACCATATTGCATTGACCAGAACCTTAAATGCAATGCAATTCACAATTGTAACAGTGGGGAATTTTGTATTGTTTCTGTCTCAGAGGAAATGGTTTCACCATTAATTATGATAAATACTAGGATGTTTTATAGAAACCCTGTAACTCAGGAGTTGGCAGTCTACAGTCCATGACCCAATCTGGCCTGCCATCTGTTTTTGTAAATAAAGTTTTATTGGAACACAACCATGTCCATTAATGTAAATATCATCTGTAAGTGCTTTCACACCACAATGACAAAGTTGAATAATGTAACAAAGATCATGTGGCTTGCAAAGCTGAAAATACTTATTATCTGGCTCCTTAACAAGAAGTTTGCCAAACTCTCCTTTCCCAGATTAAGATGTTCTCTTTTAGTCTTTTTTTTACTGAATATTTTTTTACGATGAAAAAATATTGGATATTATTAAATGTTTTTCCAGAATTTTCTGCATTGAGATAATATGATAAAGTTTTGAGTTAAATTAATTGCTTTTCTTATGTTAAACTGAACATACTCTTGGAATAAATTCTCCTTTGTTAAATGTACTATCCTTTTTGAACGTTTTTGGATTTAGTTGGCCACTACTTTGTTGAGTTTTTTTTTTGTTTGTTTGTTTTTTTTTGCATTAATGTTTATAGTTCAGTTGACCTGTAATTTTCTTTCTCCTTACTGTTCCTTTCGGTTTTGGTATCAAAGTATGCTAGCTTCTTAGAATAAGCATGAATTATATTTGGATAACTGGCTAATGGAACCATTTGTGCTTGGAGTTTAGTTGTGGGAAGACTTTTCATTATTGATTCAGTCTTTTTCATGGCTCTCAGATTATTCATATTTCCTCTTTCTCCTTGAGTCATAGTTATATTTTTCTGGGAATTTATCCATTTGTCCTAAATTTATATTTATTGTCATAAGCTGTTCATAATATCTTCTTAATCTCTTTAATGTCTGCAAGATGTTCCTTTTGTCATTTCTAATATGGGTGTGTCTTCTCTCTCCTTGTTCACTAGTGGTTTATCAGTTTTATTTGTCTTTTCAAAGAGCCAACTTTTGGCATTGATCCCCTCTATTGTGTGTATACTTTCTAGTTGATGAATTTTTCTACAGATATTTAGACTTTCTTCTATTTTTTGGTGTTCTTTAATTTATTGAAATTAATGTTTAGCTCATTTTTTCCTAGCTTTCTTCTTCTTCTTCTTCTTCTTCTTCTTCTTCTTCTTCTTCTTCTTCTTCTTCTTTTTAATATATATTTTATTTTTGAGAGAGAACAAGTAGGGGACGGACAGAGAGAAAGAGGGACAGAAGATCCTAAGCAGGCTCTGCACTGACAGCAGAGAGTCTGATGTGGGGGTCAAACTCACAAACTATAAGATCATGACCTGAGCAAAAGTTGGATGATCAACCGATTGAGCCACCTAGGCAGTCCTGTTTTTTTCCAATATATGCCTTTAAGGACTATACTTTCTTTAAAATAACAGATGTTATTAATTTTGGTATCTTCTATTTTAAATGTTTTCATTTATACTCTTTTCTGATTTCTGACATGGTTCTAACCCATAGAGATTCTCTGATATTTAAAAAATACTGATTTATAGATTAATTGCATTAAGTTCATAACATATTCTCCATATAATTTTCTTAGAAATTTTTTTAGAAATTTATTAATGTTTATGATTCAATATTTGGTCAATAAATGTTCTATGTGCATTTATAGAGAATGTATATCCTGTAATAGACAGATTCAGGGATATATATGTTAGGCCAAGTTTGTATATCCCCTTGTTCTACTGTTCTTCTTTATCATTAATTTTTTGTCTACTTGTTCCATCAGTTACTGAGAAAAAGAAGCTAAAATTTTCCACCACAGTTGCAAATGTATCTATTTCTTTGTTCTGTTAATTTTTTTTATTAAAAAAAATTTTTTTTACATTTATTTATTTTTGAGAGACAGAGAGAGACAGTGTGAACAGGGGAGGGGCAGAGAAAGAGGGAGACACAGAATCTGAAGCAGGCTCCAGGCTCTGAGCTGTCAGCACACAGCCCATGCGGGGCTCGAACCCATGAACCATGAGATCATGACCTGAGCTGAAGTCAGATGCTTAACCAACTGAGCCACCCAGGTGCCCCTGTTCTGTTAATTTTTGCTTTAAATATTTGAGGCCATATTATTAAAGGAAAGCTAGAAGAGAAAAGAAATGAGGTTTTCTAGTAGAATTCCCTGGAAAACCTTAAAACCAAAGTTGATGATTTAAGATGATAATCATAACCCTTTATAATTGCTCAAAGTGCTTTCAAATATACTCTCCAATTTCATAATGATCAGATATGTGACTTAAGACAGGTATTATTAACCAAACCTGAGGATACTAAGGCAATAATATCACCCCAAATCACATACTACTTAATTACTGAGTCAGGTTTAAGAAAACGAATTTCTTGGAGCACCTGTGTGGCTCAGTTGGTTAAGTGTTGGACTTCTGCTAGGGTCATGATCTTGAAGTTCCTGAGTTTGAGCCCCACGTCAGACTCTGTGCTGATAGCTCAGAGCCTGAAGCCTGGTTTGGATTCTGTGTCTCCCTCTCCCTCTGCCCCTCCCCTGCTTGTGCTCTGCCTCTCTCTATCTCTCAAAAATAAATAAACATAAAAAAAAAAGAAGAACTGGGGCACCTGGGTGCCCCAGTCAGTTAAGCATCCAACTTCGGCTCAGGTCATGATCTCAGAGTTTGTGAGTTCAAGCCCCGCATTGGGGCTCTGAGCTGTTAGCCTGCTTCGGATTCTGTGACTCCCTCTCTCTCTGTCCCTCCTCGCTCATGCTCTGTCTCTTTCTCAAAAACAAATAAACATTAAAGAAAAATTTAAAAAAAGAAGAAGAAGAAGAACTGACATATGAACAGAGGTCTACCTGTCCAGGTAGTGACCACTAAATACAAAGGCCTGAGAGTGAAATGCCCTTGGTGAGTTAAAGACACAACAAGAAAACCAGAATACCTGAATCAGAATGTGCTAAAAGAAGAGGAATAGAACTGGCTTGGGAAAGTATTCAAGAAATTCATTTTCTTTTATTTTTTTAAATTTTATTTTAATGTTTATTTTTTTTAGAGCGCATGTGCAGGGAAAGGGCAGAGAGACAGAGGGAGACACAGAATCTACAGCAGGCTCCAGTCTCTGAGCTATCAGCACAGAGCCTGACATGGGGCTTGAACCCATGAACTGAGAGATCATGACCTGAGCTAGAGTCAGACACCTAACTGACTGAGCCACCCAGGCACCCCTATATGTGGATTATTCAGAGAGACTTTTCCTGATCATTCTGATCATTCTCTATTCCTTTAGCCTGTTTTATTCTTCAGAGCATTTAGCAATATCTGACATTGTATTATACACTGGGGTATTTAATTATCATCTTCCTCCTTTACAGTATGTTAGCTTCAAGATTCCAGGGTCTGTACTGAATTCACTGCTACATTTCCAGTCAAATGGCTGACACGTAGTAAGTGTTGAACAATTTTTGGCTGAATAAGTGAATGAGTGAACTAATCTGTCTTGAAATAGTTTTATTGGCCAAGAAATAATTATTGAGACTTTCTAGTTTCAAGGAATTCTTTCGTCTTGGTAGAAAGCTGCAAGCAAGAATAAAATAAGATTGCTGGCTTCAGTTTGTAAGCCACTTGGGGATATAAGATGTATACAAATGATAGAATCTGAAAGTGACATATAAAGAATAGTGATATAAGGAATATTACAGGACCATAAACAGTTAACAGCCAAATATATTATTTAAATAATAAATACTGTGGGGATGCCTAGGTGGCTCATCGGTTAAGCGTCCAACTTCGGCTCAGCCATGATCTCACGGTTCGTGAGTTTGAGCCCCTCATCAGGCTCTGTGCTGACAGCTCAGAGCCTGGAGCCTGCTTCCGTTTCTGTGTCTCCCTCTCTCTCTCTGCCCCTCCCCCGCTCATGTTCTTTCTGTCTGTCTCTCACTGTCTCTCAAAAATGAATAAACATGAAAAATATTTTAAATAATAAATGCTGTGAATTCAATGAAAGGGACATTACTAGATTCTTAGTAATTTAGAAAACTATAAATTTTAAAAAGTATGATCTGGGCACCTTATTGGTTATTCAAGGATGGCCTTTTATTTGTTAAAGGAAGCAGAAAAAGAGTAAGAAGTATATAGTTATAAAGAAGAGAGGTTAGTAAGACCTAATTTGTTCCCTCCACCAGACTGAGTATCTCTAGGGCAAAGACTGTATCATACTCATATCTTATCTTCAGGCCCATGTGAAGTATTCTATTAACTTTCAGTGCCTGACTTTGAGAATAAATGAAAAACAGGTAATAGGAGTTGATAAGAGACCTGAATAAAAGGACAGACATGAGTTAGAAAGTACAGTTGACCCTTTAACACAGATTTGAACTGCACATGTCCACTTACACATGGATTTTCTTTTGCTAAATACAATATAGTACTATTAATTCATTTTCTCTTCCTTAAGATTTTTAATAATAATTTTTTCTACCTTAATATATAATGCACATAACACACAAAATATGTATTAATTGATTGATGTTATCAGTAAGGCTTCCAGTAAACAGTAGTCTATTAGTCATTAAGTTTTTGGAGAATCAAAATTTATATGAAAAATTTCGACTGTGCGGGGGTCAACACTTCAAACTCCTGTGTTGTTCAAGGATCAGCTATATCTATATATCTCTGTGCACATATTCTGTCTATCTGCCTGTCTGATTAGTGATTGGCAATGGAACATCAGGATGTAGATGTTTTGTAGTCATAGTACTTTGTAAAATATATTGGTAAATTTAAGAGTAGGCTGGTAGGTTTAGTTACCATTATATCCTAAACTATCATTTCACTTTTCTGCTCCATCTTTTCTCTGAAAGACAGAGACCCTGGATTAGAGAACATGTTCAACAGATCACTTTGGTCCCCTAACAAACCAAGAATGGCATTCTTTTTCTTAGGATTTAGACTCCTCTTGCTTAATCTGTACATGTCTATTTCTTAGTGTTCTGCACATTATAGTCAGGAGAATTTCTGTACTTGGATTCCAAAGTCATATCTTATAGAAAAAAAATACCCTGGTGAAAACATATTTTATATTAAATTTTCAGTGTCATGGTGGATACAAAGAGGATTTATTTTGTTCCTTATTACTTAGTTTTTATCACTTTCGACTAGATGATTGGTAGTTTTCAGAAAAATTATTCTTACATATTTTACACCTTAAAGTAAAATTCTACTCATGAATTTTCCATTCTTAAGTAAATCTGTAATAAGAATTCCATCATCAATATCAGCAAACTCTACAGCTTGAAATATTTTAGTTGGTTGAACTCTAAATTATATATTGGCTTTAGGATAAAGTTTTCTTTTTTTTTTTTTTCAACGTTTATTTATTTTTGGGACAGAGAGAGACACAGCATGAATGGGGGAGGGGCAGAGAGAGAGGGAGACACAGAATCAGAAACAGGCTCCAGGCTCCGAGCCATCAGCCCAGAGCCTGACGCGGGGCTCGAACTCACGGACCGCGAGATCGTGACCTGGCTGAAGTCGGACGCTTAACCGACTGCGCCACCCAGGCGCCCCAGGATAAAGTTTTCTTTAAAAACTGAAGCAACTCAAATACTACATGTATTCTTCCTCTAAATTGATCATAAAATCCTCTTTTTTTTTGTTTTTATTTTCTCCCTGACCTGAGAACATACGTAAAACTATAAGGACTTCTGGTTTCTTAGGGAAGAAACAGATGTCTATGGAATCCCAATAATCTCTTTTCCTATTTATTTATGCTGTTGATAAATGTACCCTTTCTGTTAGTTTTTTAATGGTTTTTATTTCCATTTGTAAACTCAGTGCCTTGCATTTTTTAAAATCTTTGTCCTAGACCTCTCTCTTGCGATTTAAACTACTTTTCCAAATTCCTGCTTACCATAGCCATTTAGATAGTCCACAGGTGCCTCAATCTCCAACTGAATTATTCTCCATAGACTTTCTGGTTTCTTATCCAATCTTTTTCTAACTAAATGCCATAGTCAAACACTCAAGGCCCAATTGGAAATGTGGGACTTTTCTTAATTTTTCCTATTTACAAAATGTTGCTAATGTTTTCCTTAGGTATTTGTTGAAATATTTTTTCCCCTAAATATTTCTTGAATTCCTTCCCCTCATTCTCTAAGCTTTATTGCTTACTAGCTTTATTACTGTATTGTTGTATTCCTTTTAGGCAAGTTACCTATTTTCTATCCTAGTTTCCTTATCTGTAAAATGAGGATAGTAATAGGTTTTACCTTATAGGATCTTTGTGAGCATTAAAGGAATTAATAGCTGTTAACTGCTTAAAATAGTGCCCAGAAACAGGGCCAGTGCCACAATATGTTCAAGCTATTATTATTGCTACCAGTACAACTACATTCAAGTTCTGATCAATTGCCCTCTGGATTATTTCATCAGCCTAGTAACATTCCTTCTGCATCTATTCTTACTGTCAAATTGGATTTTGACAATGCCTCAAGTTACTCTGTTTAAATCATAAGTTGGACTTTTTAACCATGCTACTTAAAATCCTCTTATATCTTATCCAAAGGGTAAAGTCCAAGTTTTTTATCCCAGTATATATACAAAGTCTTCTATGAATTGTCCTATTCTACTCCAGCTCTGACCTCACCATGTTGTGTCTTAACTTTCCTTCTCCACTAATTCTGACCTGCGCTAATTCCCCTGTCCATGCACACTGTCCTGCTCCAGTGTCTTTGCTCATACTGCCTGTGTTCATGGAACTCTGTATACTGTCTTTTTCTTACTTCCTTGGACCGAATCAGCTTTGAAAGCTCACCAGATGACTTAATTCCTCCAACCCCATGGATTCCTATAATTCTCTCACCTGAATTGGGCTAAGACTGCACCTCTGACTTCCTCAGTCTCTCCTGGATGAGAAACAAATCTTCTAAAACATCTCTGTTTCTCCCACAATAAATCAGATCATAGATCACATCAGATCTTGCTTAGAACCCTCCTATCGCTTCTCTTTGTGAATGGAATACAATTTAAATGCAATATCATGTTTCGCAAGGACCCTAGTATCTGTCTCTGAACCCACTGTCTATGATTACCCACCAGATTCCCCACCACCTACCCATAATTACTCATGACTGTCCAGCCACCTTTGCTTTCTTTTGCCCCTTAAACGTATAGAGCTTTTTCCCACCTGGGGTCTTTGACATGGCTGTTTCCTCTGCTTGGATGCTCATTTCCCACATATTCACATGGCCACTTTCTTCTCATTCAGATCTCAGTTTGAAGATTACATCCTCTATGTGACCTTCACTGACCCAAGCTGCAATACTCTTTATCTCCTGTGTTCTTTTACCTAGTTATGCTCTATCCCATTTCCACTTGATCAAACTTAGAACTATCTGAAATTCTTACCTATTTATTTGAGGACATTTTTATTGTCTGTTTCTCCCACTAGAATGTAAGCTGTAATGAGGACAGGGATTTTATCGGTCTTGTTCACTTCCACATCCACAAGAAGTGGCAGGTTTTTAATAAACAGTTACTGAAATGATTCAGTGAAGGAGCAAATGAATAAAAATGTTTCAGATATCAGGGTACCAGGGTGGCTGAATTAATTAAGCGTCTGACTCTTGATTTTGGCTCAGGTCATGATCTTAGAGTTCGTGGGGTCAAGCCCCACGTGGGCCTCTGTTCTGACAGCATGGAGCCTTGTGTGCACATGTGCATGCATGCTCTCGCTTTCTCTCAAAAATAAATAAACATTAAAAAAAAGGAAGGGAAAAAAGTCTCAGATATGTAGATAGCAGATTTTCAACAAATTGTTTTTGAGTTATGAATAAGTGAATGAAATAACTGAACTTTTATTTGTTATTATAATGGCTTGTAAGTTTTCAAGTTTTTTACTGTATTAATTATTTTTACTGTATAAATTGTTTTATTTACTGATTTTTCTTGGGTCGCTGTCCTTGGTGAATTTCTGTCACTCAACTTGCAATTATTATTACTTTTTTACTTTAAAGGCTTTGCCTTTAATTGCCCCACGCACCTTCATTTCCCAAATTTGTGAATGGATGTACTTTTCCAACATAGTTAGTTTCACTCTTGATCTTCCTTTCAATGTGTGGAGAAAAGAACATCACACAATAATGCTGTAATCATGTTGGTAAGCACAGCGTGGTTTCCTCTCTACTGTTAACTATGCTCTGATCTACACTAGATGTACCTTTCTTCTTTGCTTCAGCTAATTATCCACCTGAATATTTATGTATGCAAATCCCAAGGAAATAACATTCTAATCAGTAAGTGACATCCAAGGTTGGTCATTAGCCAAACTCTGGAAAAGCCAAAAGTTGGTGTCCTCTACTTCCTTCTTCAGTGCTCTTCCTCTTTTTCTTTCACGTTTCCCAACCTTTTGATATAACCCAAGGAAAGACTTCCTCCCAGCTGCCTGCTAAAATAGTTTTTTCTAAAGTTAGTGAATGACATGTAGTGTTGACCTTGCCTGGAATGTTTGCATTTTGACTGGAAAATTTTGAGACATGACATGCTGTATATGGCCAAATGGATATTCTGTTGGTAGAATTTAAGCCATGGATACTAGGAAATATCTTGGCAAATCCTGGAAAATCTCAAATCATAATGAAAACATATTTACAGAGTTGGCCTGCATTTTTATCCAATGTGAAGTCCTATAGCTTGCAAACTTTAAGAATATAGCTTGGTTTAATTGTCTTACTTCTTTCTGCAGTGTACCAGGGATATAAGAAAAATGACCAGAGAATGAAGGAAAAACAAAACAAAACAAAACTGAGTGAAATTAAGAAAGAAAACTTAGGTCAAAAATTTGGAAATGTCCTTCAAATAAACATGCCTCTTATTGCAATTTATCACAGTGAATTATATATATATATATTTAGCTCAAAATAGGTCTTGAATTGATCAGTTTTCTCCCATGTCTTCACTGCCTTCTTCCTTTAGTCTAATCCATTGTTATCCCTCCATGTACCACTGGAAGAACTTCCTAATTGGTCTCCCTCTTTCTACCCATATCCCTCTGCAATCTGTTCTCCATACCAGTAATCATAGTTATTTATTTAAAATGCAAATAGGAAAATAGGGTGCCCGGTTGGCTCAGTCGGTTGAGCTTCTGACTTCGGCTTGGGTAATGATCTCGCGGTTCGTGGGTTCGGGCCCCACATTGGGCTCTGTGCTGGCAGCTTGGATCCTGGAGCCTGCTTCCATTTCTCTCTCTCTCTCTCTCTCTCTCTCTCTCTCTCTCTCTCTCTGCCCACCCCCTGCTTGCTACCTGTCTCTCTCTCTCAAAAATAAATGAACATTAAAAAAATTTTTTAATGCAAATAGCATCATGTAGTGTCCTTGCTTATCATCTTTCAAGAGTTCCCCATTGCTAAGGATAAAATACCCTTAACATCATCTTTGAGGCTCTGTGGGCACCAGCCCTGCCTCTGTCAGGCTCATCTTGCATCCTCTCTTGTTGCTCACATCTAGGAGACACAGCTGGCCTCCTTTTAGCCCTAAGGACAGTAGCACCAAGACCTTTACTCAATCAGGACTTCATTCATGCTGCTCTTCTGCCTGGATCACTTTACACAACTCATTCTTCAGGTTGTAGTGGACTCAGGCCACTCCTTCAGAGAAACCTTCATAGATACTCCAAATAAATTAGCCTCCCCTTGTTCCTTTTTCTCATCTATGAGAACCCCTGATCTTCTTTGCAGGAGTGATCTCACTGGTAATTATGTGTATTTATTATTCTTATGTCACCCAACTTGGCTGGATTAGACTGTCTTTGTTTATACAGTTAACTCTTGACTGAGTCTTTGGTGACGGATACTTTTGTGTGTTTTTCTCCATTTCAACACTTAAACTTATTTAATTATTGGTTTTTCTGTTTATCCCACTAAACCTTAAAATACACTGCTAGGCTTTTTTTGTTTGTTTGCTTGTTTAACGTGTCACCAGATTCTTTGCAGGTAGTAGTTACTCAATAAATGATGATAAGTAATTAAGTTATGCTGTTGTGTATACCTTACTGCCTGAGTGACTGGTGGTGAAAGGATTGAAAGAACACAACACGGAAACCAGCAAGATTCCAGAGGCTTGAATATGTCTGTCCTTTCAACTGTGTGTGGCGTATACCTGTACATACGGGATGGCATACATTTGAATTTGAGAACAGTACCAATTTCAGGTACCTTCATTCTTATAAAGGAAGTTAATTCTTTAAATGAAAAATTGCCTATGATTGAAATTTTATGTTTTCTTAACTCATTCACATATCACTTTTTTTTAAAAAAAAAAAAGGATAAAAAAACTCTAATCCTCACCTGCATTTCCATTTTTGTTTCAGGACTATGGGCATGTTATTTATGCTAGCAAAAGGGAATTCAAGCAACCAGATTAGAAAGGTCATTAAGAACAGACTTGAGCAAGATACTCAGTTTCCAGTCCTCCACTGGAGTGAGGTATGGTTGAGAGAGGCGGTGTGGGGGGGGGGTTTGGGGGGGGGGAGAGGGAAGGAAGGAGGGTGGGGGGAAGGAGGGTAGGGACCTGGGGAGGTGGAAATAATAGGGAAGTTCAGTCTCAGAAGTAATGTGCTTTGGAGGAGGAGGAGTTATTTATTTATTTATTTATTTATTTATTTATTTATATTTATTTAATGTATATATGTATGTATGTATGTATTTATTTATATATTTTTGAGAGACAGAGGGTGAGCGGAGGAGTGGCAGAGAGATAGTGATAGAATCTGAACCAGGCTCCAGGCTCTGAGCTGTGAGCTGTCAGTGTGTCAGCAGAATCTGAAACAGGGCTCGAACTCACGAGCAGTGAGATCATGACCGGAGCCGAATTCAGACCCTCATCCGACTGAGTCACCCAGGTGCCTGGAGAAGGAGCTTTTTAAATGTCTGATAAGAAGTGACCCTTCATTAGTTGTTGGGCTGTAGACATGTCAATTAATCTCTCTGGGTCTCAGTTCCTTTTCCTTGTAGATGAAAGGACTTACCCCAGTAGAAATACTTCACTGCCCTATCATTCCTTGATTCTTATTTTCTCTATAATGGTGGGAGCACAAGAAAGAGGATACCTGAGAAAAGGAGAGGAGACATATGACTAATTGTTACAGAATAGAAAAATACAGAAGAGAGACATGGATGGTGGTTATGAAACGGAAAGTGTATGAGAAAGTAAGGATTCAGATCTTCCTCCTCCCCTAGCTTATTTACTTAACGAGTATTTATTCGTACTAATAAATACTCATGTAACATTGCCTCTGTGCCAGCTATTGTTCTAAGGGCGTTATGAAGATGAATTCGTGAGACACGTAGGAGATAACCGTTATTATCACCCCTGCTTGATGGCTGAGGAAATAAAGCACAGAGAGGTGAAGCAAATTAACCCAAGCCACATAACTAATAAGGGCTGGGGCTGGATTTCAAACCCAGGCAGTCTGGCTCCAGAGTCCATGCTCTTATGGTGCTTATTTTACTGTTAGAATTTACCATACGTTTTCCTCAATGAAAATCTCCACATCAAAGACAAAAACTTATTGAACTGTAACAAAAATAATAAATCACTCCAGACATATTTAGGCTAACACATACCCTATTTGTTTCTGTGTAATTACACTTTCTCAAGAGCCTGCCACATTTGGTATCACTGTTTTCCTACGAACTCTTCAAGCAAG
Source organism: Lynx rufus (assembly GCF_022079265.1). Taxonomy (NCBI): domain Eukaryota; kingdom Metazoa; phylum Chordata; class Mammalia; order Carnivora; family Felidae; genus Lynx; species Lynx rufus. The sequence goes on from NW_025814889.1 coordinate 53,228,552, forward strand.
ACTAATGCAAAATGGGGAGGATTGTTCTTTGTTCAGCTGGGAACCAGGTGGCACAAAGCACAGAGAAGGAAACCAGGCTCCAGAGAATGTGTGAAGGGAACCAAATGCAGTCTCAGGCAGGGCTTGCATTTAGAGGAAACGTTTTCATTCAGATGCTCGAAACTTTAAAAAATTTTAACTTTATGTCATATTTTCTTTCCACCACCCTATTTTAAAATGCAAACAACAAAAACTCGAAAAGCCTGGCTAGTAAAATAAAATGTAATGGTTGTTTGGTTTTGCCATTAGGAAACGGTTCAGCTCAAGGGATCTTGTGCTCCAGGAGGCAGCATCTCATTAATAAAACAATGACCATGGGTCCCCCCCCCCCCATTTTTTTCAGCATTGTGACTATGATCGTAATTCCCATTCTCTAATATAGCTTGGTTGCTGTTCAGAAAGTAAAAGACTTAAAGATGGGGATCCAATGATTGTTGCTGATTTATTTATGTAACATTATACCCTACTCCTTTCCTATTCTTTTATTAAATTTAATTTCTTGTACTTGTACCCATGACATTTAGTATTTAATACCTTGGAGTTGGAAGGAAACTAGGGGATGGTTCTCTTGGCTTAATTTGCTCATTTTACAGACATGGAAATAAGAGCAGAATAGTTAAATGGCTTGTCCAGGACAGCTAGTGTCTTGGCCAGGACTGGCTTCCAGGCTTTACACTGCTGGTCCTGGGCCCTGCACACAATACCTAGCACAAGTGTTTGCTTAGTCTGGGATTCAAACCCATGTAACATGCTCTTTTCTCCTCCCCAACTGAAAACACACATCTTCCACGACATTGCCCTTTATTTTCTTTCTTCCAGTCCAATTTGTTTGAGAAGAAGATAAACATGAGTATCTGGGGAGTTAATGTTGATGTCTAGAGGGCTGTTCAGATTTGCTAAACTTCAAGCACTGGAATGTCTAGAGAGCCATCCATCATAAGTGCCTCAAGGGCATGCCTGCCAGAGGGCCTGACTGCTGGGGTCCAGGCCTTCCCTTCTCTCAGGGAGCGCACTTGTGCTGTCAGTGTGTGTTAGAACTCAGCTTATGCCTCTGGTCCTCCTGCCCTGCCATTCCCCGACCCCCCTTCCCACCCATCTCCTTTTCATAGTCTATTTAAATATGCATGTAATTTGGATTAACATCATTGTTCCTGTATTTACACTCCTAAGATTTAGAATTGGTATCCCAGGATAGACCCTGAACCCTCCCTCTCTCTAGAGCCCATTTGATAAATTCCTGCATTTACGTCTTTTCAAAAAAAAAAAAAAAAAAAGAACAAGAAAACACCAAAAAAAACCCTTATATTTCATTTATCAAATTTCAGTCTGAACACCCCTGGCCTTCCTCTAACCCAGAACTTCTGTTTCCGTAGTTCTACCGTTTAGCAGCAGAAAGTCTGGCCTGTGCACCTACATTGTAACCTTTTCCAGGACTTGGTGTATCAGTCTTGCTGCTGAGTGTAAGGTACACAGGGGATTAGCTAACTAGAGCCCCTCGGCTGCTTCTTCTAATCCTTCTTGCTGCCCATCGTGGGACCAAATTACCACATTGTGGTTAACTTAAAGATTTCAGAACACTGATTTAGTCACATTTACCAAAGAGTGAGTGTTTGCTAGAAGGTCACCCATGAGTCTGTACCTTTCTTCTCTTTCTTCCAGGTGGCAAACTGACCCAAAAGGCAATTTGGCCACCTCACTCTCTTCATTTATAAGAGCTGGGGTAGCTGCCTAATAATACAATTGAGATTTGGGGTTAGGTGAAGGAAGAAGATTTTCCTTAGGCCTTAAGCCCAATCTATCATATAGTTCTGCACTTGGGCTTTGGATACAAGATGAGCCAAAAATAATTGTGTCTCCTTAGCTTCTGTCTCTCCCTGTGAGATTTTTATGGAGGGATAATGTGTCTGATGCAAGGCAGGATTTGGGCATTTTGGACTACTTTGTAAAAGTGAGCACATAAAGATTGAACTTTTAAAAACTTCCCATGATGTATTTATTTGATACCTGAAAGTTTGTACCTGTTCACCTCCTTCATACTCCTATTCCCCCAACCATGCCACTGGCAGTCACCAATCTACTCTTGTTATCTATGAGGTCTTTTTTTTTTTTTTTTAAGATTCTACATGTAAATGCAATGATACAGTATTTGTCTTTCTCTGTTGGACTTGTTTCACTTAGCATAGTGCCCTCAAGTTCTAGCCATGTTGTCACAAATGGCAAGATCTCATTTTTTTTTTATTCGTGTGTGTGTGTATACACACACACACACACACACACATACTGCATTTCCTTTATCCATTCATTCTTAGATGAACACTTAGATTGTTTCCATATCTTGGCTATTATATCTAACTTTTTAATGACTGAGCCAAGTGTATGGTAAATCTGGTTCAGAGGAGTATGGTAGAGAAAAATATTTATAGTGACTGAAAGAATGAATACTGAGTAAAGGATTGCCAAGTTAGGTACAAACTCAGTAAATGTCCTAAAGAAAGATTAAAGTGTCATATTTGGGGTTATCTTTTTCTTTTTTAATTAGGCAGGAGTCATTTTTGTCTTTACTAGATTAAAATCTCAACTAGAGAAACTTTATTTTTATTGTTATTGGACAATAACCATTTACATCATTGTAAGTTCTGTGCAAGTTAACATTTCTCCACAGAGTTGTAGAATATTCTTTTTTTTCTTAAATGTTTATTTTTGAGAGAGAGAGGGAGAGAGAGGGAGAGAGGGAGAGAGAGGGAGAGAGAGAGAGAGGGAGGGAGGGAGGGAGGGGCAGAGAGAGAGGGAGACAGAAAGTTTTGGATTTTTTTTTAATACCCCCAACTTGTAATCACAAATAACCTCCAAAAATAATTCTTGGTCACAATGCCCCCTCCTCCAGTGTCACTGTGCTTTGGACTGATTCATTTACAAAATCATACAAAACATGAATTAACCTATGTAAGCCACATTGTAGTATGGTCAGCAAAATGGAGACTAAGTTGAGTAACTGCTATGGCCAGAAAATTAACTTGTCTCTACAGGGTTTACAAGGAATCAAGATTGTATTTTTAATAGGCTTTATTCAGACATTTGGAAACATTTGTTGAAGCAAAATTTCAAGCATATGCAAAAGTTTACTCTAATGAATTCCCCTTTACTTATTTCCTTCAAGAATTATCAACCCCTGGCTAATCTTATTCTTTTATAGTCAGCCCACTCTCTCCCAATGCTGGTTTATTTTTAAAGTTTTTTATATCTTTACTGAGGTATGAATGAGTACAAGAAAATAGTTTATCAATTGCTGAGTTGGGGATAGGCATTAACATCTCCAAATTTGATTGTAGAATTGTGTATTTCTCCCTTTAATTCTGCAATTTTAAGTTTATACATATTCACGATTTTTATATCTTCCTTTAATATTATTTTTATTATCTCTCATAATACTCTTTGCTTCCAAGTCTAACTTATCTGATACTACTACAGGTACTTTAGCTCTGGTATTCTGACTTTTGGCTTGGAATATATATTTAACATTCATTTTATTTTAACTTCTTTCTATACAAACTATCTATCTCAGGGATAATAATAATTTATCAGGATGTTTTGATTACAGCAAGGGAATGTATATTTTACAAAATTCTCCTTATTTTGATAATTCTTTCCCCAAATCCTGAAGTTAGGGCATGGAAGTTTTTATTTTGTTTCATTTGATTACTTATAGCAAAAGTGAGAAGACACAGAGGATTATTTCCCAAGGGCAATTACGGAATTTCTTTCCATTACAAGAGAAATAGCAAATCATCTGGTTCAAATAGGACATTGATGTGGCAGAACACAGTGCATCCAGCCAGTTCCTTGAGGTTCTTTCTGGTTTATGAGTCTCAAAGGTCATTAGAACGGTTACTTCTGAATGCATTTCTGCTGAGCAAACACAGAAAAAGCCACAGAAAGGGGGTCTCTTGAGTTTTCTTGAATGAAGGTGTAGGATATCATGCTAAGCAAAGGGTGAGGTTGAGGTCAAAATTATTTGGATTAAAATTGCAAGTAGTACAGGGGTGCCTGGGTGGAGGGTCAGTTAAGTGTCTGACTCTTGATTTTGGCTCGGGTGATGATCTCACCGTTCGTGAGTCTGAGCCCCGAATGGGGCTCTGTACTGACAGTGTGGACCCTGCTTGAGAATTTCTCTGCCCCTCTCTCTGCTCCTCCCCTGCTTGCTCTCTCTCTCTTTCAAAAAATAAATAAATAAACTCAAAACAATTTAAGAAATTGTAAACAGTATAAATGTTTAAGTTTTGGGGAATTTAAAAATTAATTGGTTTATTATTGCTAATGAACCTGAGACCTATGTTCTAATGATAGAGTAGCCCTGGCATTTTGAACTAGTCACTTGTCTTCTCAATTCCCCAGGCTCCTTATCTGTAAAATGAATGAGTTGGGATAAAGCTTAGCCTTCAAATGATGTTATAGCAGGATTCTTCTTTGAATGAAATAGGAAAAGAGAGTTGAATATGTCAAACAGGAGAAAAGGGAATCTTCTTTGGTTGAAGAAGGCTCAGTGTTGTCTGCTGGGTTCTCCCTATTTTTTCTTTTTTTGTTGTTGTTTGATTTGTTGTTGCTGTTGTTTGAGGCTTGGATTAATTTATTCATTTGTTTACCTACTTCACACTGATTGTGCTTGGCTGGTCACTAAACGTATAAATATGAGTCAGACCCAGACGTGTCTTGAGGATTTCAAAGTCTAGCAGAAGAAACAGATATGTAGGTAAATAATGGCAGCACGGTGACAAATCGTATACAAGAGAAGCACCAAAGGGCCTGAGGTAGGCTTCTTCTTGTTTTTAGGTTAGCTCCTAAGGCATCCTCAGAAAGAAGGCTTTCCTCATCCCATTCTGATGTTACTGGTCTGTGGGCTGCCATTATGAGAACCATTGCTTTGAGTTCCCTTCAACCTCCAAATTCAATGAATCTTTTGTTTCTGAGTTGGGTAATACCATAAATTTAGGGTGGGGGGAAATTCCACCATCTACTTCTGTTTACTAATTGGCGAATAAACATTCCTGAGGAGTAGATATCTCCACTTCTCTGTAATTCTGATTCCTTAATCTGTATGCTGCCTCCTTCAGTATTTACTTCATCAATTATTTCCTCTCTTTCCTGTGTCTCAATTTTCATTGGTTTCTTTCACATGCTCAAATGTCTTTCACACCACTTTTTCCTCTCTCTGTCCCTCCCCTCCACCAAAGCAAAGGAAGCAAGCAAGCAAACAAAACGCCTTTCCACTGACACTTGATCCTCTTTTAGTTACCACCCTAAAGAAAAAATATGGTTTCTGTCTCTATTTCCTCACTTGTTCACACCTGGATCCATACAACTTGGCTTTAAGTTTACCTTTGAATTTTCAAATCTAGTGAAAATTTTCTGGTTTTTCTTTTACCTAACACTTTGGGTTATTCAACACTCTCTCCTCACATTTTTAACCATAAGTCTACTGTTCTGTGATGTATTTACTGGTTTCTTTTGTGGGCCCTTTCTTCTCTGCCTCTGTTTAGTATGCACTGTTTCTCTTTGTCCTTGGCATCTTTTCTCTTCAAAGAGCTCATTTTCTTTGGACAGTTTCATCCATGCTCAAGGCTCTATCTGCCACATATCTGTTGGTAGTTCTAAAAATCTGCACCTCTACTCAAACCTCTCTTCAGATTTCAAAGACCATTATCCAATAAGGGTGTTCCCAAAGATACCTCAAACTCAAAATTTCTGTAATAGAATTTGCCTTCTTCTTGCACATAATGTACCAGTTTTCAATTTGTTGCTTCTCAGCTCTAGATCCACTCTACACTGCCTTCTCTGTGATCATAAAGTTGGACCCTGTAAACATCTCTCCTTTGCCAGCTGTCTTGATGTTAAACTTTGTCAGAACAGAGTGTTGAAGTGTCCTACAGCGGGGAGGAGTGTTTCTTTCATAGCTCCTTCCCTATGAGAGGCTCCATCAAGACTTCCCTATGGGCAGCTTTCCTCAACCACCCAGGGGTAGCTTTCTAGTGAATTCAACCGTGTGACGTCTACCCACAGCCAGCTTCCTCCAAAACCTCAGAGATTGGAGTCCCAGTGTGTTCTGCTGGGGTGACATCTCGGCAAAATACTTGGTCATCATTGGGCCATGGCTACTCATCAGTTTCTGGAATTTGACCTTGGTGGAAGACAAGGGCCTCTTCCAGACTTGCTGCTTTCTCAGATGTTTCACCTGGACAGAAAAGAGGTAGAGGATGCTCCCTATGTCTGCCATGTCTGTAGCCTTGAAAGTTCTTTTTTGTTTCATAGGCTAGCCCCTGTTTTAGTTAGTAATTCTGCATCGTCACCTTTCTCTGTTCAGATTAGTGCATGAATTCCATCTTTTCATTGAACCCAGACTCATGCACACAGTTCCTTCTTGCATTCCTCATCATGGAGCTGTTTCTAATAGCACCCCTTCTCATTTCTAATATCTATCAGTCAGCAGATCCAATGTATTCATTCTCTTACATACTTTTCTTAAGCCTCTTCTCCACCTCTACGGTTGCTGTCCTTAAGTAGATACTTGGACTTTCACATAGTCTTCTCTTCAATATCCCTGAATCTTCTGTCCACACACTTCAGTCAATCATTATGTCATTAAAATTAGCTTCCTTGGGGTGCCTGGGTGGCTCAGTCAGTTAAGCGTCAGACTCTTGATTTCAGCTCAGGTCATGATCTCATTGTTTGTGGGTTCAAGCCCCATGTTGGGCTCTGTGTTGACAGTGTACAGCCTGCTTGGGATTCTCTCTCTCTCCCTCTTTCTCCTCCTTCCCTGCTCACATGCTCTGTCTCTGTCTCAAAATAAATAAATAAAGTTAAAAAAAAATTAGCTTTCTCACACATACATCTGATATCCATTCTTTCTGTACTCCTGTTTATGATATGAAATCCCTTTGTGATCAGATTCCGAATGTTGTCTGTTTGGACTCATATTCCATCTCTCCTCTGATACACTCTTTTACTCCAATCATGTTTATAGTTCTTACATTTATAGTTTCAACCTCTGTGCTTTGAATATTCTTGTTGTCTCTGAAATTCTCCTGACTGCCTGGAAAGCACCTACTAGTGTGAGCCTTGCTTAATTTTTCTGAAAAAATTCTTTACCTGGAATTCAACTATACTTTGTGAAATCCTCCAATGTAACAATTATTTTGGGCTATTGCAGTTGTTACTGGGTCTGTGTCCTCATTCAATTTTGAGTATCTTAAGGACAAAGACCTGTTTTTTCCTGTATATGTGCCCTAATAGTGCCTGGGGCCTTTTACGCTTTTCATAAATATCTGCTAACACCAAATGAGTAACAGTGGCATTTTTATAAAGGGGATTTCAAAATCCTAATTAAAGTTTCTTAACTTTCCTTAATGTAGATTGTTTTGACACAGAGTTCTTTAGGGACTGAAAACTTTTAAAAATGGTATTTATTACTTTTCATCTTTCTGTACTCAGAGAGAATACAAAAGAAAAAAAAAGAAAAAAAGGTGTATAATGTCTTCTTTACCTTTTGGCTTACTTCTGCAGATTTAAGAACGGACATCCCTCAAATGATAGTAAAATTCCAGCTCTTTGGGTTCATAGTGATAGCTAAGGGGTAACATTTTTTAAAAAAAATCTTACCATGTGCCACACACTCTGCTTAGGCCTATCCCTGCATTATCTCTGTCACCACCATTCTCTGAAGTAGGCAGTTGTAAGCTTTCCATTTTACAGATGAGGAAAGTAAAGTGACACTGAGCGTTTAATGACTTATCTACTTGCACTGTTACCGAACGGGGACCTGGGATTTCGAACCAGGCATTCTAGTATCAGAGTCTGTGCTTTTAACCATTAATCTGTAGAGCCTAATAGTAGAGTAAATAGCTGCTCCAAAAAGGAATATAACTAAGGACCTTCACAGTAGATGATCTCTGTGAAGCTCCTTCACTTTGGAAAGGCTTGTTCAAAGTTTTGCGTGTGAATTGGGGTGTAGTTGTGACCACAATCATTAGCCAGAAGACTGGATTATTAGCTCCAACTCTGGGGCTGTCCCCCTAGGATGGCAGACACATCTTCCTTATTTATCCACCGTGACCTTTATCATCATCTTCTCTCTTCTGATTTCCCTGTCTGACAGATTAATGCTTACTTAGTGTAATTCATAAGTTTGCTTTTCCACTCTTCAACTTTATTTTACCCCCCAATGTATATTTAACATTTATAGTTAACAATCTTTTCTGTCATTGTTTTCAGCAATATATAGGGATTAATTTATGTATGTGTGTATGTAACATTTTAAAAATAATACATTTTGTCTAATTTAAACTAGTACAAATATATTTTTATACCTTAAAAATTCTATTCACACTAATTAATATGCTCAAATTGTATCCTTAGTACTTACCAAAAAGAGGTAGAGTAACAGAAAAAAAGGACAGAAAAAAGGCTAAAGTCCTCAAGTGTAAAGTTGGTCCCAAATCTCCAAACTTTTACTGCATTCGAGCTAATTCTAATATAATACTCATTTAGTATTTCTCTTACATTAATGTTTTAAATTATACTTATGACAATGTATACCTATTTTCTCCAGGACATATTTTATGCTAGATAAAAATGATTCACTTTAATTTTATGTATTTATTTATTTATTCATTTCAATTTTATGCATCTAAATTGTTATGCAAGATTTGCTTATGACTGGTAAGATCAGTTGTTTGGAGCTCTGATAATGAAGTGTTGAATTCATGCCCACATGAACTGTTTCATTTTTCTTGATAGCGACATAACTCCGTGGTGAAGAGTGTGCTCTGAAAGGAGCCTGCCTGTTTTGAATCCTGGTTCTGATACTTACCAGGTCCTATATGTCCTTGGGCAACACATGTATCTTTTCTGTGCTTTAGATTTCGTCTTTAAAAAAATTTTTTTTTTCAACGTTTATTTATTTTTGCGACAGAGAGAGACAGAGCATGAACGGGGGAGGGGCAGAGAGAGAGGGAGACACAGAATCGGAAACAGGCTCCAGGCTCTGAGCCATCAGCCCAGAGCCCGACGCGGGGCTCGAACTCCCGGACCGCGAGATCGTGACCTGGCTGAAGTCGGACGCTTAACCGACTGCGCCACCCAGGCGCCCCGTAGATTTTGTCTTTAAAATGGAGATAATCAGGGGCGCCGGGTGGCTCAGTTGGTTAAGCGTCCGACTTGGCTCAGGTCACGATCTGGAGGTTCATGAGTTGGAGCCCCATATCCGGCTCTGTGCTGACAGCTCAGAGGCTGGAGCCTGCTTCTGATTCTGTGTCTCCCTCTCTCTCTGCTCCTCCCCCGCTCACTCACACATGCACACGCACTCTCTCTGTTTGAAAAATAAATAAACATTAAAAATAAATAAATAAAATGGAGGTAATGACATCACCTATCTCATAAAGTTGAAATGAGGATGAGATCAGTATTTTTTGTTGTTATTGCAGTTATTCAGTAACAAAAACTGTATTTTTCAACTATGTGTTTACTGCTGTTGCTACTTTCCGTATTCGAAATGGATGATGGTGACGATGATGATGGTGTGAAATGCAAGCAGTCATTGCTTTATGCTCAAACTCACTTCTGTTATCTTGACAGTGGCTCATAGAACCCTGTACTGACAGGGATGGGAAACCAATGAGAGAGTGTGGATGGATTAAAACAAACTGATCACAATCACTGGAAAACCAGCTCAAAGAGCACAAAGGGACAAACACGGGTGCAGGTTTGGAATACAAAGGACTTTTTTTCCTCAGAAAAAATTGATCAGATAGCCTACTGATTTCTCTGTGGCCCCAAGTCTTCGGTAGCGTACTTCTTTTACTGTACTAGATGTTTTCTATTTTCCAAAATAGAGGCACGTGGTAGTGCATGCTACATTTCGTCCTTAAGAGCTCCTCTCCCTGCAAAAGCTTTCTCATTATTAGAAACACTTCTGGGCGGTTAACAAAGAGAATTGCCCGAGTTCATCTACTTGACAGGGATTTCATTAATTTTTTTTGAAAAGTTAGCTAGAGCTATAATCATTTAATTACTTAGCATTTGTCAAAAAATTGCTGATTAGCCTTCTAGCAATTCCAGATACTTTAATGACTGACAGCAAAGCAAACAGAGAACACTAGCACAACATCTGTCCACATGAAAATTACTTACTGGAAATAGGCCTTTTTAACCAGCTTTTACATGGCCCATTCTAGCACTAGAGGAAAAAAGTCTATAAGGAAAGCTATGAAAAAAAAGAGCAGCAACAGCACAACTGTACTTCAGACATTTCTTCATAATATGAAGGTCGTTGCCCTTTAATGCATTTAATACATGTATTTGGTTAAAATGTGATATTTGATATTTTATTAATACCTGCAACTTTAAAATATTTGACATTCTAGAATTTTCTTCTTTGTGTATTTTCAATCCTCTCCAAATGGTAGGGCTCTTGAAGATTGAAGGACTCATGTGGCTCAAATATGTTACATTTCCATGGGAATGTGGGAGGGTTAAGAGAACATGAGGGGTCCTGATTCCTCATAAGACATACTTGTCAATAAATGGCAAATGCAAAGCAGGTTTTTATAAAGGTGTTACCAGTTTTCATTGTCCACCTAGTAAATAGTTCCCCTGGGTGAACTTTTTTTTTTTTTTTTAATTTTTTTTTTTTCAACGTTTATTTTATTTTTTGGGGGACAGAGAGAGACAGAGCATGAACGGGGGAGGGGCAGAGAGAGAGGGAGACACAGAATCGGAAACAGGCTCCAGGCTCCGAGCCATCAGCCCGGAGCCCGACGCGGGGCTCGAACTCACGGACCGCGAGATCGTGACCTGGCTGAAGTCGGACGCTTAACCGACTGCGCCACCCAGGCGCCCCTTGGGTGAACTTTTAGTAAACTGATAAAAAGACCAATAGAAAAATCCTACTTTGTAACATCTGCTTAGTGTATTTTCTCTGGGTAAGAAATGTGTTTGTTGTGTGATGTGTATGTGTGTGTGTGGGGGGGGAGGGGACTGGGTCTCAAAATTTCATGTGGATGAGGATTATTCAGGAAGCTTATTAAAAATTCAGAGTTGTGGATTCCATCTTCAGAAACTGACTTAGTAGCTTTGGTCTAGAGTCTGCAGACAGTTCTGATGGAGATCAGCAGAATGTACTTTGGGAAAAAGAAATGAAAACTGGTTTATGGGCTAGAGAGGGGGAAACTGAATAATTCAAATAAAAAAGAAAAGTGATCATCTGACTGTTTTGAGGATACAGTGCTAGGTCCTAAGGATGCAAAGATTAATAAAATGTCTTTACAAAAGAGGTAAAGTTTGAACTGTGTTCACTTAAAAAACTATTTTTTTAGGTTTATTCATTTTTTGAGAGAGAGAGAGAGAGAGTGAGCAGGGGAGGGGCAGAGAGAGAGAGAGGGAGACACAGAATCTGAAGCAGGCTCCAGCCTCTGAGCTGTCAGCACAGAGCCCGACATGGGGCTCGAACTCACGGACTGCGAGATCATGACTTGAGCTGAAGTCGGATGCTTAACTGACTGAGCCACCCAGGTGCCCCTGAATTGTGCTCACTTTTAAATAACCCATAGAGTTATTTAGTAAAAGCAGAATAATTCCAGAGGCTCTTTTATAGGATATTAAACAGTGCTCTTCAGTAATATTCTTACCTCTCCTTGATCAAGGTTGTGATGGATTTTAAAATTGTAGGCATTTTATATGTGTAACACCATGTTGAACACAATCACTATAGGGTAACTGATGAATTTACCTGATTTTGTTACCATATTTTATGATATGATTACATACCATAATGTATGTTAATGCCTTGTGCAAACTTATACAGAAATAAAACTAATATCTTAAGCCAAGAACACTATTCCCCTTTAAAAAAGAGTTAAAAGATTAAATGAAATGAAGTCCAAGAAAATGAACATCAGGGAAACATATGAATGCCACATCTGCTCTCCTTCTGGAGAAGTTTCTCACAGGACTGGAGAGCCATTACAGGAGCTCTTGGTATGGAAATGCAACCTGAAAATTCAAAGCAGTACTCCACGCCGTCGACAGAGTTCGACAAGCATGCAGAGTCAAAGAATGTTTTTTACTTGGCTGCGGACCAACATCTTGATGTTTTAAACTTACTTTAAAAATTAAAGATAAGCTATCTACACATTCAATGCAATCCCAATCAAAATTGCACCAGCATTCTTCTTGAAACTAGAACAAGCAATCCTAAAATTCATATGGAACCACAAAAGGCCCCGAATAGCCAAAGGAATTTTGAAGAAGAAGACCAAAGCAGGAGGCATCACAATCCCAGACTTTAGCCTCTACTACAAAGCTGTAGTCATCAAGACAGCATGGTATTGGCACAAAAACAGACACACAGACCAATGGAATAGAATAGAAACCCCAGAACTAGACCCACAAACGTATGGCCAACTCATCTTTGACAAAGCAGGAAAGAACATCCAATGGAAAAAAGACAGTCTCTTTAACAAATGGTGCTGGGAGAACTGGACAGCAACATGCAGAAGGTTGAAACTAGACCACTTTCTCACACCATTCACAAAAATAAACTCAAAATGGATAAAGGACCTGAATGCGAGACAGGAAACCATCAAAACCCTAGAGGAGAAAGCAGGAAAAGACCTCTCTGACCTCAAGCCGTAGCAATTTCTTACTTGACACATCCCCAAAGGCAAGGGAATTAAAAGCAAAAATGAACTACTGGGACCTTATGAAGATAAAAAGCTTCTGCACAGCAAAGGAAACAACCAACAAAACTAAAAGGCACCCAACGGAATGGGAAAAGATATTTGCAAATGACATATCGGACAAAGGGCTAGTATCTAAAATCTATAAAGAGCTCACCAAACTCCACACCCGAAAAACAAATAACCCAGTGAAGAAATGGGCAGAAAATATGAATAGACACTTCTCTAAAGAAGACATCCAGATGGCCAACAGGCACATGAAAAGATGCTCAACGTCGCTCCTCATCAGGGAAATACAAATCAAAACCACACTCAGATATCACCTCACGCCAGTCAGAGTGGCCAAAATGAACAAATCAGGAGACTATAGATGCTGGCGAGGACGTGGAGAAATGGGAACCCTCTTGCACTGTTGGTGGGAATGCAAATTGGTGCAGCCACTCTGGAAAACAGTGTGGAGGTTCCTCAGAAAATTAAAAATAGACCTACCCTATGACCCAGCAATAGCACTGCTAGGAATTTACCCAAGGGATACAGGAGTACTGATGCATAGGGGCACTTGTACCCCAATGTTCATAGCAGCACTCTCAACAATAGCTAAATTACGGAAAGAGCCTAAATGTCCATCAACTGATGAATGGATAAAGAAATTGTGGTTTATATACACAATGGAATACTACGTGGCAATGAGAAAGAATGAAATATGGCCTTTTGTAGCAACGTGGATGGAACTGGAGAGTGTGATGCTAAGTGAAATAAGCCATACAGAGAAAGACAGACACCATGTTTTCACTCTTATGTGGATCCTGAGAAACTTAACAGAAACCCATGGGGGAGGGGAAGGAAAAAAAAAAGAGGTTAGAGTGGGAGAGAGCCAAAGCGTAAGAGACTCTTAAAAACAGAACAAACTGAGGGTTGATGGGGGGTGGGAGGGAGAGGAGGGATGGGTACTGAGGAAGGTACCTTTTGGGATGAGCACTGGGTGTTGTATGGAAACCAACTTGACAATAAACTTCATATATTGAAAAAAAATTAAAGATAGGAAAAAAGAGAAATAATGAATGAGATTTTATAGCTGGTGAACAACCTTCCAGGAAGGTTGATAGTTTTATTCTTGTCTTTTGAGAAAAGAGGTCTGAAATGCTCTTCTCCATTTTCTCTGTCATTTATTCTAAATATTACATATTTGTACTTTTTTAAAAGGTTATTTGTTTTCAGAGAGAAAGAGAGTGCAAGCAGGGGGAGGGGCAGAGAGAGAGAGAGGGAGAGAGAGAATCCGAAGCAGGCTCTGCAGTGTCAACACAGAGCCTGTCACAGGGCTGGAACCCATGTACTGAGAGATCATGACCTGAGCCAAAAATCAAGAGTCAGATGCTTAACTGACTGAGCCACCCAGGCACTGCTACATATTTATACTTTTTATTGAGAAAAGAATCCTGTGTGGCTTAGTCTTTTCATTTCAACAAATGTATATTTCCAATTGAATTTCATTCTTCCTAAACCAACTAAGATAGAAGTCAACTTGACTCAAAAACAGCTCTCAGAGCCAAAGCATGAGAGACTCTTAAAAACTGAGAACAAACTGAGGGATGATGGGGGGTGGGAGGGAGGGGAGGGTGGGTGATGGGTATTGAGGAGGACACCTTTTGGGATGAGCACTGGGTGTTGTATGGAAACCAATTTGACAATAAACTTCATATATTGAAAAAAAAGAAAAAAAACACCTCTCAGTACATTGAGCTTATTCTCCAGGATAATTTGAGTCAGAGAGAGCACCATTTACATATGGTGTATGTATCTACTTATGAGTTAATCAGTAATAACTTATGGGGTATTGACTATAGTCTCAATTCTGTGACTGACACAAAGAATGTAAGTATTTATGTTTTCCAACTATTTATACTTAATTCAGCAGGAATCCTGTGTAATGTAAAAAGTAACAGTTCACTAAAACAATTGCCAAACACCAGATGAATGATGCACATGATAAGAAACCACACTTGAAGGGAGGAGAAGGCCAAGGAAGATCTGGAAATATCTGAGAACACACAGTAGAGCAGTAGAACACTTGACCCCCTCCTCAAAAGACAAATCAGTTATATATGTGGAAAGAGGTTTGCAAGGAAGGCTTGGTATGGAAGAAGACCTTCTCAATAGATAACAAAATATGAGAATGAAACTGAAATTTTATAAGTGCAGTCCACAAATCAGAGATGAAAACATAAAGTTGCGGAGAATTAAGTAGGGACAGACTGAACGTAACTCTGAATACTCTGCTAGTAAGTTTGGAATTTATTCTGTAATATAAAGATATTAAAGATTTTGGAATAGTGGAGTGATAGAAGTATACTTGTGTTTGAGAAACATTAATCTAGAACCCATGTACAGGTTGCATTTGACCATAGCCATTGTAATTAACTCCTTTTCAACTTAGTTTCCATAGCTCTGTAAATATGTATCTTTTGTGAGACACGATTAGACAGTTACTTTAACCTGTAGTAAATATTTATTGAGTGTAGTGTTCCAGGCATTCTTCTGGCAATTGCAGTGGTGAAAAAGATAAAGTCCCTGCCCTCATTAAGCCTACATTCTATTTTTTTAAACATTTATTTATTTATTTTGAGAGAGAGAGAGAGGGAGAGAGAGAGAGAGAGAGAGAGAGAGCGTGCTTATGAGTCGAGGAGGAACAGAAAGAGAGAGAGGGAGAAAGGAATCCTAAGCAGGCTCCACACTGTTAGCCTGGAGCCCAGCGTGGGGCTCCATCTCATGAACCATGAGATTATGGCCTGAGCCAAAATCAAGAGTCATCGCTTAACTAACTGAGCCACCCAGGTGCCCCTAAGCTTGCATTTTAATTGAGGGGGACAGACTAGATGAAAATAAAATCATCATACAGGATATAGCATAACTTTAGTAGTGTTAAGTGTTATAAAGAAAACAGAAAACTTAGAACAAAAGAGTGACAGGGTTGGAAGGGAACAGTGAAGATGGGGCAGTCAGGGAAGGGCACTCTGAGGATGTGGTGTCTGAGTGTATACCTGAACAGGGAGGAGGAGGGGGTCATGACACAAATTGGGGGTCAAGTATTCCAGGCTTTTGACTTCATTCTGTGTGTGATAGGAAGCAATCGTTGAGCTTTGTTCTGTTTATTTTTACTTATTTAGCAGGATGGCATGTATTGATTATCACTTTAAGAAGATCACCCTGACAGCTTTTAGGAGAATGAATTATGTGGGAGTGTGTTGGGGGGAGGGTGGGGGGATAAGAATAGGAACAGGGAGAACAGTTTGGCTGGTCTTATAAAAGCCCATTGAAAGATGGTGGAGAGTGGAGTTTTGTTTTGTTTTTAATGTAAGGTACATAAGACTCCCTGATGGTATATTTGGAAAGACATGTAATTTTATCAATCAAAGTGGGATTGTTTTGAGCATAAAAGGGGCACTTTTAATAATTACACCAGGACCGGTAGAAGATGGCACTGTCTCAGGCAAACCAGCACATATAGTACGAGTTAAAAAAGGGAAAGGAATCAAGAATAATATATAGGTAAACAGTAGCAGGGCCACATCTAGGATATGTAGGGGCCTGGACTAGTATTTTTGTGTGGTCCTGTCTGTAGCAACTACCTGGTTAAAAAATTTATTATAAATTCATGGGTCCATAAGAGTTATAATGACTTACTAATGAGGATTTAGAATAAAGAGTAGAGAAGAGGTATATTTCCTTGTTTATTGTCCACTAAGTGGATGTGTAGATTCTTCTATAGTGTTTAGGCACCACCTCTTCTTGTTCAGGTTCAAGAACCATCGCTTTAATTTCTTTATTGTCAAACATGGCTAATTTTCTATCTCCTGTGTTACGTTCTTATGGCTGCTAGAACTAATTACCACAACTGGGTGGTTTAATACAACAGACATGTATCTCTCACCGTTCTGGAGGCTAGAAGCCTGAAATCAAGATGTTGGCAGGACCATACTCCTCTGAAGGCTCTAGAGAACACTCTTTCCTTCCTAGCTTCCGGCAGCTCCTAGAAGTCCTTGGTGTTCCTTGACTTGTAGTAGGTGCGTCGCTTCAATCTCTACTTCCATGTGTATGTGGTCTTTCTTTCTTTCTTTCTTTCTTTCTTTCTTTCTTTCTTTCTTTCTTTTCTCCCTCCCTCCATCCCCCCTCACCTTCTCCCTCTCCCCTTCCTTCCTTTTCTCTCTCCCTTCCTTCCTCCTTTCCTTTCCTTTCCTTTCTCTCTCTCTTTCTCTCTTTCTTTCTCTTTTTTGGTGTATCTCTGTTTGTCCTCTCCTCTTCTTAAAAGGACATCAATCATTAGACATAGAGCCTGCCCTAATTCAGTGTGGCCATATATTGACATAATTAATTATATCTCTGAAGACCCTATTTCCTAATAAAGTCACATTCTGAGGTTCTGGATGGATGTGAAATTTGAGGCACACTATTCAACCTACTACATTTACCATGAGAAAAAGATAGCAACATTGTTATTGTTCAAAGTGCCATGGCTCTTGGGATCCTGCTTGTAGTAAAACAAAATATGTCTTCTTGCCTTTGCCTGCAGTTCCCTCATATCATTTATTTAGTGCTGGTTACATCATTGCTTATGTTTCTGTATCATCCTCTGTGAATACTGGGTTCCAACGACTCTATTAAAGTTGTTACTGTGCTTTGTTGATGATAACCACAAATGCAAGTCTTATCCAGAGAATGCAGTAAAATGTCAACAATCATTCATTTTCTAGTCATGTTAAATTTATTTTTCAGAATTTTATAGTGTAAATGTAAAATACACTGTCTTCCAACTCTATCTTCTCTTGAACTCTTCAGGTTATAACCATTGTATTCCTAGAATGTGATCTCTCTCTCTCTCTTTTTAAAGATTTTATTTGCTTCCATCTTTATGGACATATGATTGACAAAAATTACATATATTTAAGATATACAACAGATGTTTTGATATATATAAGACTCATAATAACAGAGTACAATGGTGGTTACCACCAGCTGGGGACTGGGGGAAATTGGGAGATGTTGGTCAAAGGGTACAAACTTTCAGTTATAAGATGAATAATTTCTGGAGACCTAATGTGCGGCATGGTGACTATAGTTAACAATATTGTATACTTGAAATTTGCTAAAAGACTAGAGATCTCAAGTGATTCCACTGTAGAATGTGATCTCTTTTAACACTGACCACATCACTGTGTTGCCAGAATTGGAGAGAAGAGGCAAGGAGCCTCCAACTGCAGTGAGAAGGGTGATTCTATTCACACAAGGAGCCTCTGTCCCTCATCCATTATGGCTTAAGCCTGACCTGGGGGAGCATGGCATTACCACATTGACTAGAGGCAGGGACATCAATTGCAAAGGTCTGCTTAAGTGTTGCCGAGCAAAGGTCTTGAAACCCCTCAGAAGACATACATGCAGATACCACCAGAGGAGTGTTGATCCTGCAGAGGGTGGGAGTGACAATCCTGGGTGCCAGCAGTGGATGAGGGTAAGCACAGAGTTAAGAACATTTGCTATTACTCTACCCCTGCTACTACCCAGTGTTATTGAGCAGAGACAGCATCATGGTCAGAGGATATGACGAGAAAACTCCTACACATGGATCCTCACAAGTCTCAAGCTCAAGACACTTTTGAATCTTGAGGTTTGGGGAGAGAATGTGGAATGGTAGACAGCCCTGAACTGGCCTTCATTGCTGACATTCTGACATTCACACTCTTGAGGAATCACCGCCCCTGGAATATGGGTTGTTCTCACTGACTTGCTTTAATGAACAGAATATGGCAGAAGTAATAGGATGTGACTTCTGAGGTTGACTTCTATAAAGACTATAGCTTCTGTCTAGGGCACTCTCTCTAGCTCTGTCTCAGAATTTTTAGCCTGGGGAAAATCAGCTGCCACATTGTGAAGCAGCCCTAAGGTGGGGCCCATGAGGTGAGGGAGCAAGGCCTGCCAACAGCTATGTGTGTGAGTTTGGGAGCAAATCCTTCAGCCCCAGTTAAGTCTTCAGATCACTGCAATTCCAAGAGAGACCTTGAGCCAGAGGCACTCTGCTAACCTGTCCCCAGACTCCTGGTTCACAGAAACTGAGATAATTAAATGTATGTTGCTTTAAGTTTCTAAATTTGGGGGTAATTTGTCACACAGCAATAGATAATGAATATAGATGGAGATCAAATTTATCAATAGTATTCAAAATTCTGGGGCCAGATGAAATACCTAGGGAAAGTGTGTAATTACAGAAGGTCAATTACATAGCCTTGAGGCACCAAGGCTATTCATATATATATGTATACGTATGTACATATACATGTATGTATATACATGTACATATATACATGTATGTATATATGTGTGTGTATACATATATATATATATGAATGACAGAGAGAGAGCAAGCTGAGGAGGGGCAGAGAGAGAGAGAGGGAGAAAGAGTCCTAAGCAGGCTCCATGCTGTCAGCACAGCCCAGTGTGAGGCTTGAACTCCTCAACTGTGAGATCATGACCTGAGCTGAAACCAAGAGTCAGACACTTAACCGACTGAACCACCCAGGTGTTCCCCCCTTATTTAAAGAGGTGGAATATGATAAGGATTGAGAATTATTATTTTTCTCTTGGGAAATGGAGATGGTTGGAGACCTGGACAAGAGCAGCTTCAGTAGAGTGACGAAGATGAAAGACTGTTTCAAGTGGGTCAGGAAAGAACGAGAGGGAAGGAAATGGAGAGTGCACAGAGAAATAACACACTCCAGGGATTTTGCTATGATAGGGAATATATATTATAGAAATACTGGCTTATGATAAGATAATATAGCATCTGGGTGGGGCATGGGTTTAAAGGGGAGATTTAAAGACGGACATATGATAGCATGTTTAAACTCAGATGGGAAGGAGTTAGTAAAAAGGAAAAATTAATCTAGGAGAGAGTGGAGGAGGATGGTTTCACAAGCTGGTGATTTAGCTAGTGTGGGCAGAAGAGGATGTGTCCAGAGAGCAAGTGGAAGGGTTGGCTCTCAAGAGGGGAAGTTATTATTTATCCATTTTTATGAGAGAGCAGACTGATTATAGACACACATGTACGTAAGCTGGTATAAATGGAAGGCGGGAAATGGCGTAATTCCCTTTTGGTTGATTTTACTTTGTCGCTGAAATAAGGGAGATAGGTAAGGAAGTGCTGATTGTTGTTTGGAAAGAAGGAAGGTGTGAAATAGTTGTTGGGGAGAAGAGCAAACTAATCTGGAAAAAGAAAATGTATTGCTGAGAGTTACAGTTGAGACGTAAAGCGAGGTGAGTCTGCGTGGTTATTATCGCTAAGATCATGCGTGTTTGTGTTATTTTCCTCTGGCTGAGATTCAGCTGCTCTGGTGCAGCCACGGAGAAGGTGTAAGATTGGAGAGAACCAGGGTTTGGGTTTTGCTGTGGAAACACAGCACAAGAAGAAAGAGGCAAGGCACTGGAGGGTGTTCATAAGCAGTGATTCTAATAGTGGCTTACAGTATCTAAACTGGGTAAATTAGGAGAGAAGGGAGAGTACGAGTGGAATGATGGACAGAAAAGAAATAGTGAGATCACTATTTGGAGGTCAGCAGAGGGTCTGCACACCTGTAACCTTGTCCATAGCCCTTCTCCGGACAGTATTTTCTGTCACGTGGTCACAGACTTGAAGCAATTTGGTCATGCGATCTGCTGTTCTCCTAGGTGGATCAGGCTATCAGACACTTGTTGTGTGTTTGCATATGCTTTTCCCTCAGTGTAGAACACCTTACTCCACTTTTAATCTGACTGTTGTTTCTTGCATTCTAACCATCACTTCCTCCATGGCACATCTCTAGCAATTATCACACTGTCCTGTAATTATTTTCTATTTAGCTTGTTTCCCTAATTAATACATGAATCTTGTGAAAGCAAGAGACCATGTATCATTCAAGTCTGTGTCTCTGGCATAGGTCGTTCGTGCGTCTGGCAGAAATGAATGTTTGGAGAACTGTTGAAAAGACATTAGAGGAGGAATCTTCTCACAGAATATTTCATATCCATTCTCATCCCCTTCTGATTTTAATATTCTCGTGAGTTCAAGAGTTATATGCTATTTCTTTGAGAGTAAAAAAATTTTAATAGTACCTTCATGTAGCTTCCTTAATTATTTATTTTCTTGATTTTCATATCAGCTAATATCATTTATAAATGGTAATAAAATGAGAATAAGAATAGGATACTTTGGCTAGATCCATACTCTCCTTCATTGTATGTAGAGGAGAAAGAAACTTCTTGATGACTCCTAATTTATTCTTTGTGGACGAGTAGGTGAGTCCATTTGAACATGTGCAATCACTACAAGGGTACAGACTAAACTTCATGAGAAGCTTGTTGAGGTCACTCTCTTATTTCATATTTATTCATTCAAAATTCCATCCACATTTATTTATAATGGTGAGGGGATGTGAATGAATGACTCTATCAGCTCTTCTAGTAGAATCCTACATTGACCGTGCTCTGGTAAATTGGGTTTCTCTTTTGAAGGGCAACTCTTTTGCATTATGTGGTTACCTGTGTAACAGCCGATTAAAGACAAGTAAGAGGCTCTCCTAACTCTCCTGTAAAAATCTTTGCAAATGTTGCAGACATGAAGTGAAAACAATCCTGAGAGTATCTTCTTCACCAAATTTGGGTTATTGAACACAAAATGTTTGGAGAGGTAACATAAAAGAGCAATTCTGGTTAATTAAGAGTAGTCTTTAAAGATGGAAGTAGTAAACTGAGCCAGAGAGATTACCAGCGAAAAGTTTTCAGACAAAGAGGGAGAAACAGGTAAATAATTAAATGTAACATATACCGTGTTTGTAATGAATAGATAGGTCACAACTCACTAGAGCAAATATTATCATGATAGTTTACACCCAGGGGGGAAAAAAGTCTTAAGTCTTAGTTTCGGATCTATTTTTTTAAGCGCTATTACAATGCCCAACAAATTTCAGCACAACCAGTTAGTTTTAGCAGTTCCATAAAGTTTATTGGTATAGGGTTTCTAGAAAAATAGAAACATAGAATTGTAATAGGTACTATTGTTATTTTGTGATTTAATGACATGAGTGAAATTAGCCTAAAATTAATTAAAGAGCATTTAATTCAAAAATTCTATTTGATATTATTCCTAATTGACCTTGCTGTCATGGAAATAGGACATTGTTAATGGTGATAATAGAAGATGTTATGTGCTAGACCACGCCTCCAGCCCGCACCAGTGTCTCCCTGTGTCACCCGCTTTGGACCTCTGCCCTCACCTCAGCTTGAAATGGGCCCCAACTGCTCCTGCTCCGCAGGTGGTTCCTGCACCTGCGCCAGAACTGTAAATACAGTGAGTGCGAATGCACCTGCTGCAAGGAGAGCTGCGACCCCTGCTGCCCCGTGGGTGGTGCCAGGTGTCCCCGGGGCTGAGCTGCAGGGAGGCCTCCGCCCAGGGCAGCTGGTGTGCGGATATAGGGAGAGCCTGTTCCCGATGTAAAGAGAGCAACATGCACAAACCTGCAGTTTACTTTTATTTTTATTTTTTTTAATGTTTATTTATTTTAATTTTTTTTTTCTCAACGTTTTTATTTTTGGGACAGAGAGAGACAGAGCATGAACGGGGGAGGGGCAGAGAGAGAGGGAGACACAGAATCGGAAACAAGCTCCAGGCTCCGAGCCGTCAGCCCAGAGCCTGACGCGGGGCTCGAACTCGCGGACCGCGAGATCGTGACCTGGCTGAAGTCGGACGCTTAACCGACTGCGCCACCCAGGCGCCCCGAATGTTTATTTATTTTGAGAGAGAGAAAGAACCCATGAGCAGGGGCAGGGCAGAGAGAGAGTAGAGAGAGAATCCCAAGCAGGCTCCACACTGTCAGTGTAGAGCCAGACCCAGGGCTCGATCTCATAAACTGGGATCGAACTGAGCCCAAATCAGGAGTCCAACGCTTAACCAACTGAGCCACCCAGGCGCCTCACAAACCTTCAGTTTAAAAAGATTTTGTTATATTACTGTTTGCTACATTCCTGTTTCTGTGAAATACATGAATTATAGTAAAAGTTGGTGAGTTAAAAAAATGTTATGTGCTAGAATAAAAGTATTCTTCCGTGTAATAGACATATATAGCGTCCTTTACAATGATCTAGCAGAGATCTTCCTTCTCTTCCTCTCCTTTCTCCTTCCACTTTTCCTTCCTCTCCCTCTCTTCTTCCTCCTCCTCCTTCTTCCTATTTATTATTATTATTATTATTATTATTATTATTATTATTGAAATAAACCAGGTTTGAGATTTATTTTGAAAGGTGAATGCATGAATTAAAGCTTTTTCCCTAATTAATTTATACCTTCTAGTATGCCAAGAAAAACCTTGGCCACTCTGGGAATTCTTAAAAAATTAGGAAGTGGCTATATTTGTAATTTACTATTAAAATTTATTACAGTAGATAATATTCTGATGAAAGTAGAGAATTTTTTTTATTACCACATACATTAGGAGAGCCTTAATTTTAGGGTGGGTATACTAAAATTTCTCTAATAAGGCACAGGCATGAAATGGTTAAACACATTAGCAGTTAGAATTGAAGTATATTCTATTTTCTAGAATCCTCATGAGTAGTTCAGAAATGCTATCACAGCACATTAAACGTTATTATACTGATTATTTATCACACGGTTAATTATGCCTAATGCAAAGTGAGGGTTTAGTGCAACTGATTATAATTGGATGTATTTGGCTGCAGTTAGAATTTGTAATGGTGCAAGGTTTATACTTTAGCCTGGCGTGAGAAAGGAAAAAGCTTTGGTAATGAATTTATAGCAATTAGGTCATGGATTTTACTGCTAAAAGCATCACAGTTAAACAATTCTATATATATCTCTCAAGGCTAAATGCATATACATATTTATCTGCAAAACATATAACCAAAGACAAATTGCTTATGCAGATTAGTTTTCTTTTGCTAGTTGATTTTTGTATCGCTCTTTTGACGGTTCTTTGAGATCACTGAATTGAGAGGTGCGACTAGAAGTCTTTGTGTGTATTTAAAATTATGGACCAATTGATATTGTTAGCAGACTAATATCAAACTTAGTTGCATATTATTAATGTGGGCATCTAGGCAAGAGAAAGCCTAAGTAAGCCTATCTGATGGGAAGAATTATAGAATAATGGATCTTAAATTTCCTTGCACAGCACAATAAATGCTTTCCATAAGGATGTCAGCATACCCCTTGTCTTTCAGCTTTCCTGTAGTCAGTAAGTTTTTTAAAAAGTGATTTTCTCAGGTTGGCAATTGTGGATATTGCTAATCCTATTATACTTTTATCCTCTTAGACACAGGGAGTAAATTCACCTCAAGATTCACTTCATAAAATATATTTGGAATTTTAATTTTTGATGCATAATTTAAATGAGATTTAGCATTTTTATCTCATATATTTAAGTGCTTAGATTTTGTCACAGCATTTTGCCCTTCACCCTGTCCTGTTTAGTATTTTGATTTTTGACTTGGTTAATGGAAAGGATGGCTGAGAGCTGGAGAGGATGGCTGACATCTCAAATGGCAAAATAAGCACACAAAATTCGTACTAGGCAGGAATCAATATTTTGTAATGTAACAAGAATAAATACAAAGTCCATCAGTTAGTCTAAAGTTAACAGGAATATAGTGGAGAGTTTTAACTTTGCAGATAAATGTTGAAAAGTACCTTCGGGTTTTAGTGAACCACAAGTTTCAGAGTATCCAAATGACACTAACAAATTAAAACTAAGAGAAATGAACTTAGGTCAAGAATGGTTGTATGAGACCCTCGGCTTCCTGGTGTCTCCTGTCCTGTGCTAGGACCTGAGTGCCACAGGGGCATTCTGAATCTAGAGTCCATCAGGGTGAGATGGGGAGAGAGGATGTAGGAGGCCTTCCAGGGTGTAGACCAGTGCAGCTGAGAGAGGGATTGGTAAGACCTGGCCTCTGAGGGAGAGTTTGGGTCACTGCACATGCTTGGTCCAAAGAAGAATAGACTTAATGAAGACTAAACTATGTACAAACAGTTGAAGCTATTATTTAGGAATGGAGATGAATTTATTTTTCACTGTTCTGAAGAACCTAGAGGTGGAAGTAATAGGAAATTTCATATTATTTCAGTAAAAGAAACTTTCCCCCAAAAGGACAACACTGGGACTGTCTACCTTACAGTTACTGAGTTCCTTGACATTTGAAGTATACAAGTAGGAGCTAAATCTTTAAGGAATCCTATGTAGAGGGGAACTTGGTTCTTATGAATTCCCAAGACCCTAACTTCTTCATGATTTGTTAATTTTTCTGGGCATTTTGGAAGGCATATTTTATTATTGTGTTCAACTGCGCATAATAGCATTCTGAAATTAATCAGTATTCCATCTGGCAAAAGAGTAACAGAAGTGTGAACTACTCAAGGCCAAAAAGTGTATAACAAATGATAGAGATTTTTGTCTTGAGATTCCTCTATTTAGTCCAGTGTACAATGCATATTTCTGCTGGTGATTATTCTCACTAGCAACATTGTAATTTATAGAACTGGGTGGAAATTATGAAATAGGGAGAAAGAAAGAGAACTCAAAAATGTTAGGATCCACATGAATTTTAATGATTTATTAGCATATGCACAAAGCTTGAATGTTAAATAAGGCAAGCAAGTTGATTGATTTGAGGCAAACTTCCAAAGGGGCGAAATGTTACTTTCTCTCTCTCCTTCAGTTAACATCTGTTATGTAGTGGAGATTCCAGAGAAGAAGTGGGAGGGGCTGAGTCTGCACCATTGACATGGAGGAAGTAGGCTACTTAGGAATCAAGAACAGAGGATGGAAGGATGCTCCAACATGGTGAGCATGAATAGATTTTGGTCCTTTTGAGAAAGAGAACGTGGGCTGAATTTCTGTGGCCCCTGCAATTGGTGGGATGTTGGAGCTGGGAAGAATCACCCATGGAGCCTAAGGATGTGGAAGGAGAGAAGTAGTGAAAACCCTTCCTCCAGGAGAATGTCAGGGAAGGATCATCTGAAGGGTGAAGGATCAAGGCCTTGGTGGCACAGATAGGGGCAGCTCAGGAGGTGGCAGTGGATAAGCTTGCTTGGTAGGAATAACTATAAGGAAAATGTGTGAGTGGAGGTATTAGCAGGTGGAGAATCTCAGACCTAAGCTGTATATGGTAGTGTTTCTGACCACTGACAATAGAATTAAAGAAAACTTGGGAATCTGGAGCTTCATGAGGATCTGTTGGGGAGCAGGTAGTCCCTAGAAGAGAAGGAGTAACAGTGCAGTCCTATAGTTGGTTGACCAACAGCTGTCAGGTAGCACTGTGTGTGTGTGTGTGGGGGGGTACCCTTTAGAAGGATTGCTTAAGGAGTACCTGTAAACAAAACAAAACAAACATGAAAACAATAGAGCAAGTATTCTATCAATGTTCTTGAGGAAGTGTCCCCATCTCCGTTATCACCCAGGTATCTCCATTAACATCGCTCCCTTCCCCAAATCTGTCCTTATCGCAAGCCTGCTGTTTATCAATTCCTTTTGCCACTCTCAGATTTAGGCCACATCCTCTCTTGATAGGATTGTTGCCATGACTTCTAATTGATCCTTTTTAATTTATTCTCTACCCTGAAGCCAAAGTAATTTTTTAAAAAAGCAAAACAGATCATGCCCTCCTCATTCTTAATGTGCTTCAGTGGTTTCTGTTTTCTTCTGAGAGTAAAGACTAAAGGCCTCACCATGGCCTCCAAGACCTAATGTAATCTGGCATCTCTATTCTTCCACTTCATTAGTGCTCCTCTTTTATTCTCTGCCTCCTCCTACAGTAACTGCTGTAGGAACAGCACAGGTTGGATTCAACTAGAGGACTTGGAGAGATTTGGAAAGAGGGAAGACCTTATGGAAATGTGGAAATACAAGATGAGAGAGATCATGAGACAGTATTCCTGCAGCTTAAAGAAGGGGAAGGGCCGGCAGTACAACTGCAAATAAGAAACATGGGATTCCTTCAGGGTTTGGCTCTTCATTAAAGCCCAATCTCAGTATTAGTTGCTTTCACCCTAGGTTTTCACTGAAAATTCTATGAGGCCCTGCCTGTTCCCAAAGATTATGAGATTCCTTTTATGACCCTGGTGAGATTCTACAGAGTAAAGCGTTGATCAGAGGTAAACGTCCCTCATGAATTTTCATCAGAATTGATTTTTTGGAAACCAAAGTTGCTCACAGTGGCATTCAGGTAAATGATAGGAGAACCAGAAATTCAGCATTCTTTTTGGAGAGTTGTGAGTGAACAAGTTTAATTTATCTGAACTTGGAAAGAAAGTTTAGTGTTTGAGGATATCTGTGAAAGGATAATTGGATGGATTTCCTTATTGGTTAAAATAACACTAGCTGCAGTAATAGAAAAATCCTGAAATCTCAGTGGATTTAGTACAATAGGAATGTGTTTCTTGTTCACACAAAGTCTAAATCAAATGTTTTTGGGTGGCTTTACATGCTGTGATTCAGTGACTCAGGCTTATTTCATCCTATGTCTTTTCCATCCCCCTCCAGACCTTGGAGTCATACAATTTCAGCCAGAAAATGGAGAGTGCTGGGAAAACATATTTTCTATTTAACCACTTCAGCATGGAAGTGATTGATTTTGGCACACACTGTATTGGTCAGGCCCAGTCACATGGCCCCATCTAAATACAAAGGGCCCTGGTTAGGCAAATGCTTTCTGAAAACAACTCAACACTGGGAAAGAAGAACATACATCTTTAATAGAGATCTGGCTATCTTTGCTATGGACAGGGAATGAAAAATCATGTTTCATGTGTTACTTCTATCCATTATCTTACATATTGTTTTGTCCCTTAGCAATTAGTACTAATTTTTGATGTATTTGTTGAACAAATCTAAAAACACCTGAACTCTCTCTAACAGGAAGGGAGAGGCTCTAAGACTTTCCTTTATGACACAGTTTGCTCCATACAGTTTTTATCTACTGGATAATGAAGGCTTCCATTTTTCTCATTGTGGTAATAACTGACGAGAATCTCATTTGCTTGAGATCTGCCTTGTCCTTCTGCGTTGACCCAAGTTCACTGACTTACAACATTTTGTAGTTGTCACACACATAGTGCAGGTGCTTGGTGGAGATACTGTTTACAAATAGGGATTTGTGTGTGTGAATATTTTATAGGAGAAGGTAATGCAGTTGAGTATATAGTCTTCTCTTATACCTGAAAAAAAGACAATTTTATTTCTGTAATCCACCTAATATGGGCAGAAAGAATGTTAAATAAAATGCTTTAGGTTGGGGATGCCTGGGCGGCTCGGCTGGTTAAGCGGCTGACTTGATTTTGGCTCAGGTCATGATCTCATGGTTCATGAGATAGAGCCTGTGTCAGGCTCTGAGCTGATAGCGTGGAGACTGCTTGGATTCTCTCTCTCTCTCTTTCTGCTCCTCCCTCCTCTCAAAATAAATAAACATTAAAAAATAAAATGTTTCAGGTTGAAGTAGAAGTTAAGAATGCATAGGGGAAATTTCGGTATTCTATTAAGAAAGAACTGTCTTCCAATACAGGAGGCAGACCAGAGAAAGTGAGTGGTTTCTACAGGGAAGATTAGGAGGATAGCTACTCTTGGTGGATGCAGAACCTGTGAGTTTATCTTCTGACTTTCATTGTTCCCTTTCTCCAGAACATCCAATTAAATATACAAAAAAAAAAAAAAAAACTTTAAGAAAACACCTCTTCCTTCACCAGTGCCCAGAAGGACCAGCTCAAACAGCCATTTGTCTTTCTGTCTTTCTCTGACACTGTCTTAGTTCTTCATATTTGAGCTATTGGAGGAAGAGAGAAAAGCAATAAATTAAGAAAAGCAAATGAGTTTTCTGTGACTAATGTTTGGGGATGGGGGAGAAGGAGGGAACAGGGTGTCCACTAAGAAGGAAAGTTAAGAAATACTGATTCGTGAATTGAAATTTTATTTAATCCTATGTACCTATCTAGGATGACATTTTAATGACTGATGCAAATTCCAATAATGCTTTTCTGAGATATTTTTCTCAAATTAGAAACAGGCAAAAGGATCTTATCCTACTGTCGGGACCTACTTTCACATTTAGCTCAGTCTTGTGGAGGTTGTATATTTGCCATAAAATATAAGTGAACAGAACAAAAGACTGTCCCTGAGATGTAAAAATTGCAATATTAGGCTGTGACATCAAGATGGTTCTATGTGAATTCAAAGGCTGTATTTCTTTTGATACAAGGTATATCTGCTGAGAGGAAGTCATCAGGGTGTTGTATGTACTCTCTGAGAGTTATATTATTCTTGAGAACACAGAACTAGAGCCAAGTAGTAGGAATTAGCAATAGGCACATGTTTATAACTATTGATGGCTAAACAAATGGAAACATTGAAAGTTGTCTCAGAATGGAATAGGTCATCTTATATTTTGGAGTTCTCCATTATGCTGTACAATGGCCAGGGATTAAATATTTGTGTTGGGATTTGAACTAGATGACTTCTGAGAGACTGAATATGCAAACAGACAATGGCCAGGCCGTGTATAAAAAATTGAACTCTAGTTCACAGCCTGAAGCAACCAGCCCAAGAAATGAAGACATTATCTAAAATGATGAGCTCAGGAAGGAAGCCTGCTATCTGTAAGTCAGATTTGTAAGAAGTCAGACCCCTGTATTAAGCAATAATAACTCCTATAATAATCAACAAGTCCCAACAGCTGGGACTTGATTAGTAACTGACAACCTCCCTAAATTTTGTCTCCTCTTCCAACTTAGGACCAACTGGAGAAAGCTCACTATGTACCCCTAACTAATCATGTAGAATACTTACAACTTTCCCATGCCAATGGCCTCCTATTAGGGCATATATAAAAGTCTCTTTTTTCTATTAAAAAGCTTTCCTACTCCTCTGACTGCCTTTGGGTCTTTGCCAAAACACAAGTGATGATGGATGACTCCCTTGCTATAGGAAGCTCTGAGAGATAGCTTTTGCTTGTTCTCATTTGGGTGGTCTTCATTTGTTTTCACACTTCTAGTGATTTTCTGAGTTAGATTCTAAAACTCTGAGTAAAGGGAATCCTAATGACAAATCAATATACCACTCGCCCTTTCCAACTTCTCAGTATTGTGATTACGTCACTATTTTCAGGTTTTCATGCTCACAGCCCTGGAGGCACTGGTGGCAGTGGGAAGAGCCCAGGTCTGGGGTGAATGCCTGGGTGTGGCTTTTGGCTTGAACACTTCCCGTCTGTGTGACTCCGACCATGCCTCCAAGACTCTCTTCCCATTGCTAAAATGGCAGCAGGACTGCCTCATAGTGTTGCTTTTTAGATGATATCAAATGTAACGTATGGAAGAATGTAAGTCAGTGCTTAAAAAGCTTTAAAAAATTGTATTTGGGGTGCCTGGGTGGCTCCGTCAGTTAAGCGTCTGACTCTTGATTTTGGTTCAGGTCATGGACTCACAGTTCCTGAGTTCAAGCCCCACCTTGGGCTCAGTGCTTACAGCGTGGAGCCTGCCTAGGATCCTCTGTCTCCCTCTGTCTCTGCCCCTCCCCTGCTCACTTGGTCTGTCTCTTTCAAAATAAATTTAAAAAATTGTGGTTGTTTTCAGTTTCACAGAACACATACTCACATAGCATTTCCATACACCAGTTACTATTCTAAGTACTTGACAAATAATAACTCAGTTTTTAAAACATCCCTATGTAGTTTGTATTAATATAATTTTCATTTTAAAGGTGAGGGAACTGAAGCTTGGAGCGATGAAGGAACTTTCCAAAAGTGACACAAGTGGTGAGTGTTTTGCGCTAGACTAGGGATACAGTTTTCTCTTTGTTCTTCTCATACCTTGTTCATTATAGTTCTCAGATTATTAATGGAATACATACCTTGCCTCCACCACTTTCTTTTTATTTGGCACAGTTTTGGCCCAGATTCTACCAACCTCTTACTTAGATAGCCACCACATTCTAAGTTGCACTCCTCATTTATAGTCTCTTTCATCAGATGACAATAAAAATAAGATTTTTTAGTTTCATTATAGGTAACTTATCAGATACTCCCCAATACTACTCAGTTGCCCTTGTTATCAAATTCTAAAATGTGTGCCCCTAAAGCATCTAATAATTACAACTAAAAATGCATTGTGTGTGAATTATGTGCTAGGCTTTGTGCTAAGCACATTATATGGATGAACTCATTTAATATCCACTGAGTAGGTGCTATTATGAGTCCCATGTTTCAGATGAGGAAATTGAGACTGAGAGAGTCCAGATGGTGAAATACTGGCCAGTAGATTTAGGATGAGTCTATAAAATTTCAAGAGTCCAGGCTCCTCACTTCTGTGTCCTTTTTCCCTCATTGCCATTTACTCTTCTCTTGGTTAATTTTGTGTAAAGCTACTTATTTTATTTCCCATTCCACTCTTTTAAGGCTGGTTGGGATGTATTATGTTTCATTCTTGAGTTCCTCCTTCTCAATCCCTTTTCCCTCTTCTCACTCAAATCAAATCCTTGACCTCCAAAATGTGGCTCTTATCTCAGCTGTCTTGTGAATGAATTCTTCCCAGGGTAATGCTTCATGTGTATGTTCAGTGTTGCTTTGATGCATTCTTTTCCAGTGTTTTGTCATTTAATTTACATCTGATCCTTCTGTAGGCATTCTGTTTATTTTCTTTGGTTTCTCTTCTCATTAATCTGTACCAGATAGAAAATAGTAGGAACATCAGGAAAACCTTTGTCAACCAGGGGAATATTTTCATGAGTCCTTGTAGTTCTGAATTCTACATTCTAAATTCATACGTATTCCTGATAGTCAACAATTGAAATATTTGTATAACAGATGATGTGAAAGCACTGTCATTAATTTCTACTAATTCTTTTCCCTGTGTGAGAGGAAAACAAAAAGTTGGCTTCCTTTTTGACTAGGTTCATGTCTTTATCTTTTTTGTTGCCTGCACTTTGGTACTTGACTAGGAAAAGAGTACACCATTATATACTCTGGCAATCATAGCCCATTCCTTTTATTTTGCCTTTGCCTTTCCCATATATTCTAATCACAGTGTTTATATAAGCTGCATAGAGTCACATTTATTTATACACAGCCTCATGCTCACCTAAATATGCCATTTATTGATATATAGTTCTATAAAAACAGAACTGCTCTCACAGATCCATGGATGTGCAGTCATTGGATGAAGGAGGAAGTGGCCAGTAAGATGACAAGATGCATGGTTTAGTAAAGGAAAGAGTTAGAGCAGGTCCAAAGGAGCCTACTTCTTTCTCTCCCTTCTCTTAGCATTGAGTCCTCCTTTGGCCCCCACATTTTATTGTTTCAACTTAATATCAACTTCATTCTAGTCTTTTTTGTATCAAAATTCTCTGTACATCTCTCTCTCTTATGGTTTTATAGGTATATGCTGTCCAATATGATGGCCACTAGCCACATGTGACCACTGAGCACTTGGAATTTGGCTTATTAAACTGAATATACTGGTAAAGCACATTCCAAATTTTGGAAAGTTGATAAGAAAAAAAGAGTGTAAAATATCTCATTAATTTTTATTTTGAGCATGTTGATAATATTTTTGATATGTGTAGTTTAAAAATATATTCAAAATTTTACCTATTTCTATTTACTTTTTAAATATAGCTGCTAGAAATATTAAAACTACACATTTACTCTTAAGGACACTTTAAACTCTTTTGGAAGGGATTTTGAGGACCTTCCAGAGCATATGTTCAGTGGACAGAGTGACACCATCATTAAGACCATCCCTTTAATTAAAAAAAAAAAAAGAGTCCACATTTGCTTTCACTTGTGGCTGTCATTATATTTTGATTGGATAGAGCCATTACAGATGGCAGTGACTGTATAATTTTCAAACACATAAAATGTTACATCGTATTTTCAGGCAGTTGAAGATAAATATTTGTTGAAATTGAGAAAGTAGATTGGGAGCTTGGTGAAAATAAATGAGTGAATGGGTGATAAGTAACTCAAAGGGTTTGGTTAATTCACAGAGCTAAAATGTCCTGCCAGACACTCAAAAATGTAGGTATTATTAGATACACTGAAAACAAGGAGGCAGGAACCTCATTACAAACAAATGCGTGTGATGATGAAGGCATTCTTAAGATAGTCAGTAAACATTTATTGAGGCCCTATCAGATGCCAGGTCCTGTTTAAGCAACGGAGATACAAAAATGATTCTGCTAGTGTACTGTATCCACGCTCCAGGAGCTAGAGTGAAGGCAGAAATGCATACAATAAGTTATCATCCAGTGTGGTACTTAGAGCAGATGACATTTGCCATAATGCCATATACAGAATACAATGGAGTAAGTGAACCAAGGTTTAGAAAAACCTAGGGCAGCCAAATGGCAATGAGATGGGAGTTTAATCATGTGATTGGGAAATGAGACCCCCACAGAGGTTGTCCTGAAGTTCTTATCATTTGTTTTGCTTGGAATATTTCCATGGGCAACAGGCTTAAACAGAAGGGAGTTCTGGAAGTATTATCTGTGAGAGTTTGTAACTGTTTATCAGTCACACTTCTGGCAACAGAAAATGTGTTAAGTGTGGGTGACTGTGCATTTTAAGCATTGGCTGAACTGCTCACTGCCTAACAACAGCAAAACAAGTACCTCTAAGATATACCAGGCATTCCCTCTGCATGCTTTGTGTGGGTTTGTGTGTTTTTGTTCGGGAGAAGAACCAATTTTCAAGTTAAAGCAGGCTCACCAGCATGTTCTGGGTGATGGCTAGGCATGTAGGTAACCATAGTTACTGCACCCCTGTTGTATTTCCCAGCCCCCAAGTTGATGTCCTCAATTGTGTACCAGGCAACAACTGTACCATTATCTCATTTGGTTTTGTGCCCTTTCTAAATGTAACCTTTCCTTCGGTAACATTTCCAAACTTGTTCATGTGATACTCATTAAAGTCACACGGCTAACATTTCTCCCTACTTCATTTGTGAAAACTAGATAGAGAAAATCACTTTGCCTTCTTTCAGAAGAGATATAAAACCAACATCTGGACCACTGTGGCTATTGAAGAGGCTCTGTGGTCTCCTGCTAGGGTGCTAGCCATCTGTGGTCTCATGTTATTGGCTGCACTCTCCTGGCAAATCAGAACATTGCCTAAATTATGCTCACACAGAGTTTTTCTTTGAACTCACAGTTCTGAATTCTATAAAAATGATACGATTATCCACATTTAACAAAAGAAGAAATGGAGATCCAGAGACATGAAATACTGGCCCGTTTTTGCCCAGATGAGTTGTAAATTTCTAATTTGATCTCAGAATTTGGGATATTAAAGCTAATACCTTCCTCCTATACCATGCAGCCACTTGCTAATTGAGGGTGTAGGAGGGCTTGTTAGATTAAATCTTGACTTATGGGGCGCCTGGGTGGCGCAGTCGGTTAAGCGTCCGACTTCGGCCAGGTCACGATCTCGCGGTCCGGGAGTTCGAGCCCCACGTCGGGCTCTGGGCTGATGGCTCAGAGCCTGGAGCCTGTTTCTGATTCTGTGTCTCCCTCTCTCTCTGCCCCTCCCCTGTTCAAGCTCTGTCTCTCTCTGTCTCAAAAATAAATAAAACGTTGAAAAAAAAAAGAAATTTAAATCTTGACTTATGTCAACTATGACATTCATTTTCTTAGTGACTGAGTATGTCACTTAGCTTTCCACATGCCTTCAAAAGGAGAAAACAAGTTGCTCCTTTTGGTGAAGAATGCAACATTTAAAATAATTTCCGATATTTAGAAAATTTTTTATTTTACACAGTGTAAAGGGGAGAGGGGCAGAGGGGCAGGGAGGCGGAGGGGCAAAGGGTCATAGGGAGAGAGAGAGAGAGAGAGAGAGAGAGAGAGAGAGAGAGAGAGAGAGAGAATCTCAAGCAGGCTCCCAACGTGGGGCTGGATCTCACAACCCTGGGATCATGACCTGAGCTGAAATCCAGTATCTGATGCTCAATCGACTGAGCCACCCAGATGCCCCAATAACTTCCTATCTTTTAGAATAGAGAATGTAATGGCTAGAATATGTCCCTGAAAAAACTCAGATCTTTTTCTTTATAAGAAAACACACAAGATACATCCTGCTATTTTAAATCTACTTAAGATAGAATCTATATAAGATAGAGATTGAACCTGGGAAGATGGTGGCATAGGAGGATGCTGGGCTCACTTCATCCTGCTGATTGCTTAGATTCCACCCACATTGGCCTAAATAACCCAGAAAACCACCAGAAGACTAGCAGAACAGACTCTCCGGAGCCAAGCGTAGACAAGAGCCCATGGAAGAGGGTAGGAAGGGAGGAGAGGCGATGCATGATGCATGGACTGGCAGGAGGGAGCCGGGTGGTGGAGGGGCAGCCTGCCAGGCAAGGCAGAGCCCCCAAAGTCTGGCTTGCAAAAGTGGAGGGACCGGACTCCATGAATTCTGACAGCCAGCGGGACTTAACATCTGGAATGTTAAAAGTCAACAGCTCTGCTCTTGGAGAGCAGGGAGGGCAAGAGGATGCCAGGAGGGAGAGTTGTTGAGCCCCAGAAGACAGAGCTCAGCTTGGCAGGGGGAACAAAGGCTCTGGCAAGTTCCATCTCCCTCTCCCATCCCCTAGCTGAAATTCCAAAGAGAACCAGTTCTTGTCACCGAACTTGCTTGCACTGAGCAAACGCCCAATGCTGTGTTCTGTAGATCCATCCCTCCGACGGGTCTGCCTCCTTCCTGGTGCCACAGGGCCCCTCCCTCAGGGGACCACTGATGGCAAAGCAAGCTAAGCCTACCCCTCCTGCCCCTGTGCACCTTGTGGATCCACCCTGGCTAATATGCCAGATCC
This sequence comes from Lynx rufus, assembly GCF_022079265.1. Taxonomy (NCBI): domain Eukaryota; kingdom Metazoa; phylum Chordata; class Mammalia; order Carnivora; family Felidae; genus Lynx; species Lynx rufus. Next base: position 53,264,198 of record NW_025814889.1, read on the forward strand.
CATTGAAGCAGCACCACAAGCCTGGCAGTGTGCAAGTGCCCAGACAGGGGCCACACCACTCCACAGTGAGTCCTGACCCTGGGAGAGGGGAAGATAAGGTACACACCAGTCTGATTGTGGCCCCAGTAGTGAGCTGAGGGCAGACATTGGGTCTGACTGTGGCCCTGCCCACCAACACAAGTTACTCCAGACAGCACAGGGGAAGTGCCCTGCAGTTTGGAGCTACCGCAGGGACTACCAAAATGACAAAATGGAAGAATTCTCCTTGAAAGAAACTCCAGGAAGTAGCAACAGCTAATGAATTGGTCAAAACCGATTTAAGCAATGTAATGCAACAAGAATTTAGAATAATAGTCATAAAATTGCTGGGCTTGAAAAAAGTATAGAGGACAGCAGAGAATCTATTGCTACAGAGATCAATGGTCTAAGAAACAGTCAGGAGGAGCTAAAAAATGCTATAAATAAGGTGCAAAATAAAATGGAGGTGGCCATAACACAGATTGAAGAGGCAGAGGAGAGAATAGGTGAATTAGAAGATAAAATTATGAAAAAAGAGGAAGCTGAGAAAAATAGAGATAAAAAAATCCAGGAGTATGAGGGGAGAATTAGAGAACTAAGTGATGCAATCAAACAGAACAATATCCATATCATAGGAATTCCGGAAGAAGAAGAGAGAGAGAAAGGGGCTGAAGGTGTACCTGAACAAATCATAGCTGAGAACTTCCCTGATCTGGGGAAGGAAAAAGGCATTGAAATCCAAGAGGCACAGAGAACTCCCTTCAGATGTAACTTGAATTGATCTTCTGCACGACATATCATAGTGAAACTGGCAAAATACAAGGATAAAGAGAAAATTCTGAAAGCAGCTAGGGATAAACATGCTCTAACATATAAAGGGAGACAGATAAGACTAGTGACAGACCTATCTACTGAAACTTGGCAGGCCAGAAAGGAATGGCAGGGAATCTTCAATGTGATGAACAGAAAAAATATGCAGCCGAGAATCCTTTATCCAGCAAGTCTGTCATTCAGAATAGAAGGAGAAATAAAGGTCTTCCCAAGCAAACAAAAACTGAAGGAATTCATCACCAATAAACCATCCCTACAAGAGATCCTAAGGGGGATTCTGTGAGTGAAATGTTGCAAGGACCACAAAGTACCAGAGACATCACTACAAGCATGAAAACTACAGACATCACAATGACTCTAAACCCATATCTTTCTATAATAACACTGAATGTAAATGGACTAAATGCTCCAACCAAAAGACATAGGGTATCATAATGGATAAAAAAAAAACCAAGACCCATCTATTTGCTGTCTACAAGAGACTCATTTTAGACCTGAGGACACCTTCAGAGTGAAAGTGAGGGGATGGAGAACTATCTATCATGCTACTAGAAGTCAGAAGAAAGCTGGAGTAGCCATAATTATATCAGACAAACTAGACTTTAAAGGCTGTAACAAGAGATGAAGAAGGGCATTATATGATAATTACAGGGTCTATCCATCAGGAAGAGCTAACAATTATTAATGTCTATGTGCCAGATACGGGAGCCCCCAAATATAGAAAACAATCACAAAAATAAGCAATCTTATTGACAAGAATGTGGTAATTGCAGGGGACTTTAATACTCCACTTACAACAATAGATAGATCATCTAGACACAGGATCAATAAAGAAACAAGGGCCCTGAATGATACATTGGATCAGATGGACTTGACAGATATATTTAGAACTCTGCATCCCAAAGCAACAGAATATACTTTCTTCTCGAGTGCACATGGAACATTCTCCAAGACAGATCACGCACTGGGTAACAAAACAGCCCTTCATAAGTATAAAAGAATTGAGATCATACCATGCACACTTTCAGACCACAATGCTATAAATCTTGAAATCAACCATAGGAAAAAGTCTGGAAAACTTCCAAAAGCATGGAGGTTAAAGAACACCCTACTAAAGAATGAATGGGTCAACCAGGCAATTAGAGAAGAAATTAAAAAATATACGGAAACAAATGAAAATGAAAATACAACCATCCAAACGTTTTGGGATGTGGCAAAGGCAGTCCTGAGAGGAAAATACATTGCAATCCAAGCCTATCTCAAGAAACAAGAAAAATCCCAAATATAAAATCTAACAGCACACCTAAAGGAAATAAAAGCAGAACAGCAAAGACATCTCAAACCCAGCAGAAGAAGAGAAATAATAAAGTTCAGAGCAGAAATAAACAATATGGAATCTAAAAAAAAAAAAAAACTGTAGAGCAGATCAATGAAACCAAGAGTTGGTTTTTTGAAAAAAAAAAACAAAACAAAAACAAAAACAAAAAAACAAAATTGATAAACCTGTATCCGGGCTTCTCAAAAAGAAAAGGGAGATGACCCAAATAGATAAAATCATGAATGAAAATGGAATTATTACAACCAATCCCTCAGAAATATAAGCAATTATCAGGGAATACTATGAAAAATTATTTGCCAACAAACTGGACAACCTGGAAGAAATAGATAAATTCCTAAGCACCCACTCACTTCCAACACTCAGAGAGAAATAGAAAACTTGAACAGACCCATAACCAGCGAAGAAATGGAATCAGTTATCAAAAATCTCCCAACAAATAAGAGTCCAGGACCAGATGGCTTCTCTGGGGAATTCTACCAGACATTTAAAGTGGGGATAATACCTACCCTTCTCAAGCTGTTCCAAAAAATAGAAAGGGAAGGGAAACTTCCAGACTCATTCTATGAAACCAGCATTACTTTGATTCCCAAACCAGAGACCCAGCAAAAAAACAGAACTACCAGCCAATATCCCTGACGAATATGGATGCAAAAATTCTCAACAAGATACTAGCAAATCGAATTCAACAGCATATAAAAAGAATTATTCACCATGATCAAGTGGGATTCATTCCTGGGCTGTAGGACTGGTTCAACATTCGCAAATCAATCAACGTGATGCATCACATTAATAAAAGAAAAGATAAGAACCATATGATCCTGTCAATCGATGCAGAAAAAGCATTTGACAAAATTCAGCATCCTTTCTTAATGAAAACCCTTGAGAAAGTTGGGGTAGAAGGAACATATTTAACATCATGAAAGCCATTTATGAAAAGCCCACAGCTAATATCATCCTTAATGGGGAAAAACTGAGAGCTTTCTCCCTGAGATCAGGAACACAACAGGGATGTCCACTCTCACCGCTGTTGTTTAACATAGTGTTGGAAGTTCTAGCATCAGCAATCAGGCAACAAAAGGAAATCAAAGGCATCAAAATTGGCAAAGATGAAGTCAAGCTTTCACTTTTTGCAGATGACATGATACTATACATGGAAAACCTGATAGACTCCACCAAAAGTCTGCTAGAACTGATACATGAATTTAGCAAAGTCGCAAGATGCAAAATTAATGTACAGAAATCAGTTGCATTCTCATACACTAATAATGAAGCAACAGAAAGACAAATAAAGAAACTGATCCCATTCACAATTGCACCAAGAATCATAAAATACCTAGAAATAAACCTAACCAAAGATGTAAAAGATCTGTATGCTGAAAACTATAGAAACCTTATGAAGGGAATTGAAGAAGATGCAAAGAAATGGAAAAACATTCCATGCTCATGGATTGGAAGAATAAATGTCAATACTACCCAAAGCAATCTACACATTCAATGGAATCCCAATCAAAATTGCACCAGCATTCTTCTTGAAGCTAGAATAAACAATCCTAAAATTTGTATGGAACCACAGAAGACCCCGAATAGCCAAAGTAATATTGAAGAAGACCAGGGCAGGAACCATCACAATCCCAGACTTTAGCCTCTACTACAAAGCTGTAATAATCAAGACAGCATGGTATTGGCACAAAAACAGACACATAGACTAATGGAATACAATAGAGACTCCAGAATTGGACCCACAAAAGTATGGCCAACTAATCTTTGACAAAGCAGGAAAAGAACATCCAATGGAAAAAAGACAGTCTCTTTAACAAATGGTGCTGGGAGAACTGGACAGCAGCATGCAGAAGGTTGAAACTAGACCACTTTCTCACACCATTCACAAAAATAAACTCAAAATGGATAAAGGACCTGAATGTGAGACAGGAAACCATCAAAACCCTAGAGGAGAAAGCAGGAAAAGACCTCTCTGACCTCAGCCACAGCAATTTCTTCCTTGACACATCTCCAAAGGCAAGGGAATTAAAAGGAAAAATGAACTATTGGGACCTTATGAAGATAAAAATCTTCTGCACTGCAAAGGAAACAATCAACAAAACTAAAAGGCAACTGACTGAATCGTAAAAGATATTTGCAAATGACATATCAGGCAAAGGGCTAGTATCCAAAATCTACAAAGAACTCACCAAACTCCACACCTGAAAAATAATAATCCAGTGAAGAAATGGGCAGAAAACATGAATAGACACTTCTCTAAAGAAGACATCCAGATGGCCAACAGGCACATGAAAAGATGCTCAACGCCACTCCTCATCAGGGAAATACAAATCAAAACCACACTCAGATACCACCTCATGCCAGTCAGAGTGCCTAAAATGAACAAATCAGGAGACTATAGATGGTAGAGATGATGTGGAGAAATGGGAATCCTCTTGCCCTGTTGGTGGGAATGCAAACTGGTACAGCCACTCTGGAAAACAGTGTGGAAGTTCCTCAAAATACTCAAAACAGATTTACCCTATGACCCAGCAATAGCACTGCTAGGAATTTACCCAAGGGATACAGAAATGCTGATGCATAGGGGCACTTGTACCCCAATGTTTACAGCAGCACTCTCAACAATAGCCAAATTATGGGAAGAGCCTAAATGTCTATCAACTGATGAATGGATAAAGAAATTGTGGTTTATATACACAATGGAATACTATGTGGCAATGAGAAAGAATGAAATATGGCCTTTTGTAGCAACATGGATGGAATTGGAGAGTGTTATGCTAAGTGAAATAAGTCATGCAGAGAAAGATACCATATGTTTTCACTCTTAAGTGAATCCTGAGAAACTTAACAGAAGACCACGGGGGAGGGGAGGGAAGGAAGGAAGAAAAAAAGTTAGAGAGGGAGCCAAACCATAAGAGACTCTTAAAAACTGAGAACAAAGTGAGGGTTGGTGGGAGCGGGAGGGAGGGGAAAGTGGGTGATTGGCATTGAGGAGGGCACCTGTTGGGATGAGCACTGGGTGTTGTATGGAAACCAATTTGACAATAAATTTCATATTAAAAAAATACACACACACACACACACAAAATAATCTATATACGACAGAAACTTATATAGCAGGATGTTTTAAAATATTTATATATTTTTGAGAGAGAGAGAGAGAGAGAGAGAGAGAGAGAGAGCAAGGGGGGGAGGGGCAGAGAAAGAGGGATATAGAACATCCGAAGCAGGCTCTGTGCTGAGTGGAGAGCCCAATGTGGTGCTCCAACTCACGGACCGTCGGATCATGACCTAAGCCAAAGTTGGTTGCTTAACCAACTGAGCCTCCCAGGTGCCCTTTATAGCAGGTTTTTTTTTACCTAAAATCTTTTAAGCATACCAACACAAATTATTCTGAAGTAGTATACCAAGCACATCAGATTTCTCTAGAGAGCAAATTGTAAAACCTCTACAGAATTCTCATTCACCTTAAATGAGAATGGCTCAAAATAGTGGACTCTTGCCTTTGGTACCTTTCTAGTTTTTATTTTAGCACCCCTATTCTAGCTAGAATTTCTGTCTCAAACAACTGATAACTACGTGTCACCAGCTTAATAGAAAACTATTGTGCAACTCAGATGTCATTAATTAATAAGAGTTTACAAGTAAAGTTTGCAATTAAATGAAATAATCCCTAGATGAATGATCTGGTCAAATAATTCATAACCACTTACTACATTTTTTTAAATGTAGGCTCTGAGATTATTAGCCCTTGGGAAACAAGGACATATACACCATGGATCCTGCCCTCAAGTGGGTCATTGTGTTGTAGGTGGAGAAAGAAGTGAAAACAAATACTATATGATAAACATAAAAGGCATAGCCAAGAGGAAGGATAATTTAATTATAATGGGAAGGTTGCAGGGCACCTGGGTGGCTCAGTCAAGCATTAGGCTCTTGATTTTGGCTCGGGTCATTATCTCACAGTCGTGAAAGTGAGCCCCTTGTCAGGCTCTGCACTGAGTGAGCTTAAAGGCTGTTTGGGATTCTCTCTCTCCTCTCTCTCTCTGCCCCTCCCCCACTCATGCACACATGCTCTCTCTCTCTCTCTCTCTCAAAATAAATAAACATTAAAAAAACAAAAAATATAATGGGGAGGTTGAGAGGATTCATCAGAGACTTCACAGAAATAATATCTAAACCACATTTTGAAAGATTTGGGTAGGCTGGGTTTTTGTTTTTCCTCAAGTTTCCTCAGTGTTTTGGATTAACAAAAGGGATGACACAAAATATTTTTGTAATATTTGATTGGAATATTATATTGCAAAATTTGTTTCTATATTATTAATATATTTCATTATCATTTATTTGAGTTCATGTGACATATAGCATTCCAAAACAGGAATTAGCCTTAATTAGGCATTCTTGATGATGTTGCTGTTGAACTCAACAAGATATCTCCAGATAACCTCTTAAGAAAAAGTAAATTTAATAGAAATACTACAATAAGAGTGAATACCACCTTGACAAGTCTTAGCAGTATCTCTGAAAGTGGAGTAGGAAGAAGATTTATGGAATGTTAAGGTCCGGTCTCGCATTCTTTAAGAAAGAGTCTTTTAAGATGGATCTGGTTGGGACTGGGAAACGTCTGTTTCCCATCTGTGATATAACAGGCTTTATAAAAGATAGAAAGGCTGGGGCACCTGGGTGGCTCAGTCAGTTAAGTGTCCAACTCTTGGTATCAGTTCATGTTGTGATCTCGCAGTCATAGGATGGAGCCCTGCATTGGGCTGTACACTCAGTTTGGAGTCTGCTTGGGATTCTCTCACTCTCCCTCTCCCTCTGGCCTTCCTCTGCTTGTGCTCTCTATCTCAAAATAAATAAACATTTTTTAAAAATAGAAAAGGCTAAAGGAAAATGTCCAAACTCACCAAATCATAAGAAAATATGCAGTTTATTCAGGAATTTATAGGAACTTCTTGATGTACCACAAATAAAAATAACTTCCAATAATGTCCCGAAAATATCTTGTAATTTCTCATCATTAGAAACTGGTGAAATAGGTCTGGTTTCACTTTTTTTTCTTTTGTCACCCAGGTGTTTCTTATTTTGTCCTGTTTGCACCTTGCTGCTTTAGTTTCAACATGGTCTAGTCGACATAGTCAGTCCTTGAATCAGAGCACATATTAATATTACAGGAAATTCTTAGGATATAATTGCTTAAAGATAAAATTTTCTTTCTTTTTCTTTTCTTTTTTTGCTTTATAAATAGTAGAGTTTTATACAAATATAAAGTTACACACCTTCAAAGCTATTACTTCAATAAAGACACTTATTCAATTAAACAGCTTTAAAAATTTTTTAACAGTGTGTAAATACATTCAGAAAATAATATGTTGGTTAAAAGACTCCAACGAAGTTTATAGAAACTACAACAGAATTTATAGCCTTCTACAAGAGCTTGTAGATTGTTACATATATTGTTTTAAGAAATACCACTAATATAAATGCATGGTTTGCAATATCCCCATTATAGCAAGGAAGATTCATCAAATAAAAAGCCTTTTAGGCATTTATTATGCCAACTATTTAAATGATTATTCTTACTATGACGTAAGAATAATACTCTTTTAGTGATAAAAAATAGATTTCATTAGGCCAAGGACCACCGAAGAGCTTCCGGAAAGTTCCAAAGTAAGATCTGGCCATCCCTTTCAAAAAATAAATAGAACAGTAGCAATCTCTAGGTATCCCCTAAACATAAATTATGAAAATCCCATTCCAAATTAGTTGGGCATTAAGTACATGACTTACTACGAATAAAAATAAGCAAAATTTACAAACTATTTAACCACTGGCTCAATTTGGGTTTTTACCTGTGAGTACCTAAAATAAGAAGTTTCAACACAAAGAATATATTAAGCTGTAAAATTACAATTATTTCTAACTTATGCATAAACCAACTTCTCACTCTTAATCACAGAAGCAAAACTTTCTTCTGACAATAATCTACAGAAATAATATGTATACACCTAGAGTTCTAAGACAGACTAAGAACATTCTGTATTCTGTGGATCAAAACGCAAAGCTCTCCATTACATATGTACATGAGTGCACTTTCATTAATTTGGGTTATATGGACATTACATGACTATGTGCATACATATATAGACATGAACTAATTTTGACAAGGTTTTTAACAATACCATACTTTCAAGTCCCAATGCTAGAAAGAAAATAAAAACTTAACGTGAAAACTACCTTTTCACTTTTTTTAATGTTGATTTCTTTCTTTAAAAAAAATTTTTTTTAACGTTTATTTATTATTGAGAGACAGAGAGAGACAGAGCATGAGCATGGGAGGGGCAGAGAGAGGGGGAGACACAGAATCCAAAGCAGGCTCCAGGCTCTGAGCTGTCAGCACAGAGCCTGATACGGGGCTTGAACTCACAAACCGCGAGACCATGACCTGAGCCGAAGTTGGATGCCCAACCGACTGAGCCACCCAGGCGCCCCAATGTTGATTTATTTCTGAGAGAGAGAGTGTGAATAGGGGGTGGGGGGGTGGGTAGAAAGTGAGGAAGACACAGAATCCAAAGCAGGCTCCAGGCTCTGAGCTGTCAGCACAGAGCCCAATGTGGGGCTCAAACTCACAGACTGTGAGGTCATGACCTGAGCTGAAGTCCCACGCTTAACTGACCGAGTCACCCAGGCGACCCACCTTTCCACTTTTTAAAGTAAAATTTAAACTGGAAAAACAACCTCAGCACTCCTCTTTGCAACATGTACTGAGTTCTAAAATTTTCAGAGTCAAGAATCTCTTTAGTTTGCTGGCAGTGTAACAGAACACTGGAGCTTTCTCTTACTCTCTTCAGGAAGTCTGATTATCTCCAGTGTTATGTCTTAAAAACTACTTTCTGAGATAAGATGGTTAAATTCTTTCTGCTGCCTGCTCTGCACCTGATGTGCATACAGGTTGGCACCTTGTAGCACCACGCCGTGATAACCACCGCCAACCATTTCACTCTGCAGAATATCACCCACAGCAATGGACAGGCAGTAAGTCCTAACCAGAAGATTCTTGACTCAGGAGTAACAATTTTACTCTTGTGAAGATGCCTTCCTGAACTCAAACACCCAATGGCTTTTTCCATGTTCATTGATGTGCTTCTACCAATGTAGACCAACCATGAGTTTACTGTGACATTCTTGACTGCCCAAAAGTCACATGAAAACAAGAAGATCATTGTCACCAAACAGGTGATAAAGCTGCTGCTGAACAATTCATAGAGAAGATAGACTACAGTTGCACTGACTTGAAAAAATAAATGAAAAAAATGATGTCACTGTGTGATTCTGGACTTTCTTTCTTTCTTTCTTTCTTTCTTTCTTTCTTTCTTTCTTTATCTGTCAGTTGTCTCCTCCTCTTCTGCGTCAAACAGAGAAACATCCTCAGTGTCATCATTACTGCCCTGGTGCAACATGGCAGCCCTCAGTGGTCAAATTTTCAAGGTGGAGTCTTAATAATCTGTATTTAAATGCATCCGCTACTCAAAAATAGCCAGATTTCTTTCCTGGGAACTATTACAGTTCTTTTCCAGTTGATATTTCTAGTTCTGTTGTCTTTGTTCACTAAAGAAGGGATAGGTTTCATATTATTGTATTGTTATAATTTATTTAAAGATATTTAAACATTCATAGTGTGCTATATAAAGTATATTATCTATCTCTTAAAGTTAGCTAAATAGTATTTAAAATACCTATTCAGGAATGTACACTGCTATTAAACTAGATTGGAAGGTTCTAATCCAGTGGTCCTCGACTTTATCTGTAAATTGGAATCACCTAGGGAGGTTTGAAAAACACTGATGATTACATCCCACCCCCTAAAACTCTGATGTTATGGGTCTGGCATGTGGTCTGGGCATTGGGATTTAAAAACTCTCCAGAAGTGATTCTAACATATTGTTATAGTTGAGGACCACTGCTCTAACTAGACCCCAATATGCACAGGTTGCTAAGCTACAACTACTTTTACCTGAGGTCAGCTGTAGAGTATTTATAAGTTAGCATATAGCTTTCTTTTTCACTGATGAAATGAGTGGTATTCAAGACAAGTTGAGTGGCTAGAAATACATAGTTATCTCAGCCTCACTCAAACAGGACCTAAGAATCAGGCCAGAGCTGCCTATACTCTGATTCTAAACTCCATCAACCTCACGTCCCAAGATCTTTGGGAAGATTCTGTTACCTGATCCAACCAGAATAATAGTTGACTTCTTCTGCCAGAGCCTATTTCTACCTAAACCTCTATGCAAAGTGCTTGTTATCAAAGTGCCAAAAAAGACAGAGGGCTGGGACTTCATTGAACATACAGAACAGTTTGTATGATTGTATTCATGGTCGCTTGCTAATAGATGTTGGTATGTGTTACCAGATTCAGTCTAATACCTGCTTTCATTATAACACACCTCCCAGAGGTGAGATAGCTGGGGAAAGGCACCCATAGCTCTCACCTGTAACCATTGGAGATTACAGATATGTACCCCCCAAAACCCTAATGGCTGTAAACAAGCAAATTAATTTAGGACAGTTTGCAATATGTGCATCCTTCTGATGGGACTATTTTCCAGGTCGACTTCCATGTACAACAGAATTCCTCATAAGCAGTGGGGCACCATTAAACTGGAACTTCTCATACAGGATATTAAAATCTACTTTGGCAGAGCTTTTGAAATAGGTCATTTGGACTCTATTCTTATGTTACCCAATAATATGACAATTACTAGGAAAAGTGTCTTATAAATCTAACATCTAATCCTAGCTCTTCTATTTTGTCTACATGAATTTATTAAAATATCATCTCCATAGAGTGAAATGCATACATTTAAAGGTACAGTTCAACCAGTATTTAAAAACAGAATATATCTGTGTAACCCACATTCCTAATCAAGATATAGGCCGTTTCTATCACTCCAATGGGGTACTCATGCCCCTTTCTGTTTATTAAGCCTCCCTTCCTACCACACCAAGCAATTTGATTAGTTTTACCTAATCTAGTACTTTCTTTCAGTGGAATCCTACAACACAAATTCTTTTGTGTCTGGTTCCTTCTCCTCAACATAATGTTTTTGCGATTCATCCCATGTTCTTTTTTATTGTTGAGAAATATGCCATAAATACCACAGTTTGTTTATCTGTTCTCCTGCTGATGGACACTGAACTGTTTTCAGTTTTGGGCTATTATGACTAAAACTGATGTAAACATTCTTTATACAAGCCTTTCCGAGGGCATATGTTTTCATTTCTCTTGAATAAATATCTATGAGTGGAACTGATGTGTCAGAGGGTGAATGTGTGATTCTATCATTTAAACTTCCACTAGCAATGTATGGGAGTACTGGTTGCTCCCCATCCTCATTGATATTTGTATTCCCTCTTATTCATTTTAGCCATTTTAATGGATGTTGTCATTGTGGTTTTAATTTACATTTCCTTGATGACTACTAGTGTTGAACCCTTTTTTACATGCTTATTGGACATTTGTTTATCTTCCTTCATGAGATGACTTTTGCCTATTTTTAAATTGGGTTGTCTACCATTTTGTTGTGAATTTTAGAAGTCATTAACGTATTTTGAATTCAAATCTTTTGTCATTTGTATGAGTTGTGAATGTTTCTCCCAATCTGTGGCTTGCTTATTTCTTTTTTTTCCAAGTTTCATTGGCATTTTTATTTTATTTTATTTATTTTATTTTATTTTATTATTTTTTAAAATTCTTTTTTTAATGTTTATTTTGAGAGAGCACACTCATATGGGAGGGGCAGAGAGAAGGAGACAGGAGTTTCACAGAAGGCTCCGTGCTGACAGCAGGGAGCCCTGTGTGGGCTCGAATTCATGAATGCAAGATCATGGCCTGAGCCATGTCAGAGGCTTATCAGACTGAGCTACCCAGGTGTCCCAGAATTTTAATTTTAATTGCCATTGGATCTATAGTTTAGGAAGAATTCCTATCTTGAACATATTGAGTCTTTTTATCCCGTAATGTATCTCTCCTTTTAGATCATGTTTTTGTTGTTTTGTTTTGTTTTTACTCAAGTATAGTTTACATACAATATACTATTCATTTCAGGTGTATATCATAGTGATTCAATATTTTTTTTAAGTTTGTTTTTATTTATTTTGAGAGAGAGAGAGCCAGCAGGGGAGGGGCAGAGAGAGAGAGAGAGAGACAGAATCCCCAGCAGGCTCTGCAATCAGCATAGAGCTTGATGTGGGGCTCAAACTCATGAACTATGAGAACATGACAAAGTCAAGAGTCAGTCGCTTAACTGAGACAGTGAGGTGTCCCGTGATTCAATATTTTATACATTATGGAATGATCCCTGTGATAAGTCTATTTTCTTTTTTTTCCCAAAATTTTATTTAAATTCCAGTTAGTTAACATGCAGTGTAATATTAGTTTCAGGTGATTCATCACTTTTGTACAGTACCCAGTGCTCATCACAGTGCCCTCCTTAATCCCCATCACTCACTTCACCCATCCCCCTTCCCACCTCCCCTCTGGCAACTTTCAGTTTCTTCTCTGTAGTTCAGAGTCTGTTTTCTGTTTTGCCTCTCTTTGTTAAAATCTGTTTTCTTAATAGTATTTTTTTGATTAAAACAAATTTTCAGTTTTGATAACTAAATTTTAGCAATTTTTTTCTTTTATAGGTAGTGCTTTCTGTGTCTTATCTAAGAAATCTTTCCCTCTCAAGGTTGAAAGATATTCTCCTATATTTCTTCCAGAGTTTTTTTAAAAATAATTTTTAAGTTTATTTATTTATTTTGAGAGACAGAGAGAGACAACACAAGTGGGGGGTCGGGCGGGGGGGGACAGAGACCGAGAGGGAGAAAGAGAATCCCAAGCAGGCTCTGCATGGCCAGCATGGAGCGCTACATGGAGCTTGAACCTACAGACTGTGAGTTCATGACCTGAGCCAAAATCAAGAGTCTGTGGCCCAACCGACTGAGCCACCCAGGCATTCCTCTTCCAGAGTGTTTTAATTTTAGATTCTACCTTTGGCTCTATGAGCCCATCTTGAAATAATTTTTGCATGTCAACTTTCATTTTCCCATTGTGTTAGTTTGATGCTCTTGTTAAAAATTACTTGACAGTGAGGGGTCCCTGGGTGGCTCAGTTGGTTGGGCATCTGACTTTGGCTCAGGTCATGATCTCACAGTTCGTGGGTTCAATCCCTGCATCCGGCTCTGTGCTGACAGCTCAGAGCCTGGAGCCTTCTTCGGGATTCTGTGTCTCCCTCTCTCTCTGTCCCTCACTGCTTGCACTCTGTCTCTCTCTTAAAAATAAATAAACATTATTTTATTTGCAGGCGCAGGATGGGGCGGAGCAGCGGGAGCCGCGGAGCTGGGGAGCCGGAGCCCCGGGTCCCAGCGACCAGAGCTGGCTTCCCCCGCGGCGTCCCGAGGACCCGGCGTCGGTCTCCTCCAGCCCCCCGCGAGGCTGGAGAGTGGATGCAGAGAGGGGTGGGTTGGGGGCAGCGTCGGAATTCCGAGGACAGAAGGCAGAGGCCGTCCCCAATCCGGATTATTGGAGGGGAGAGAGACCCCCAGTTTGGGGAGGGGGAGAGCTGGGGGTTGAGCGCCCCACCCTCAGCGGCCACTGCCCTCAGCCGAAGGGTATCTCTCGGCTCTCCCCTCCTACCGAGACGATTCGAACGACCAAGGCCAGGGACCCCTGTCCTTCAGCCTCTGCACCCCCTCACCTCGCTCTGGGGCTGGCCCAGGGAGGAGACCCTGCTCGCCTCCCGCTCCTGCCCTGGAGAGGGACTGTCCTTTCACGCCCCAGAGTGAGGGGCCCAGGCCCCAGGCTGCCTGTGCCCCGCTGCCAGGGCAGGGTCCCTCTGTTGAGGAGGAAGGGCCTGGCCAGTCGCAGCTTCTTTCCTCCTGAGCTCCCCGTCTCTGTCGCTGCACCCTGCAACTCCCACCCCTCCATATTTATTTCCCTGGCCCCCTGCCAGCCCCTCCATCTTGTTCTCTGGGATTCAGGCCTCCCTTCCGGACATGGAGAGTAACCTGTCTGGCCTGGTGCCTGCCGCCGTGACCCTGGGGCTGAATGCGGCCTACACCACCCTGTACGCCCTACTCTTCTTTTCTGTCTATGCCCAACTCTGGCTGGTGCTTCTATATGGGCACAAGCATCTCAGCTATCAGACGGTGTTCCTGGCACTCTGTTTGCTCTGGGCTGCCTTGCGCACCACCGTCTTCTCCTTCTACTTCCGAGATACCTCCCCGAGCCAACCGCCTGGGACCCCTGCCCTTTTGGCTTCGCTACTGCTGCCCTGTCTGCCTACAGTTCTTCACGCTGACACTTATGAACCTCTACTTCGCCCAGGTTGTGTTCAAGGCCAAGGCCAAGCGCCGGCCGGAGATGAGCCGAGGCTTGCTGGCCGTCCGGGGGGCCTTCGCGGGGGCCTCGCTGCTCTTTCTGCTGGTGAATGTGCTGTGTGCTGTGCTGTCCCGCCGGCGCCGGGCACAGCCCTGGGCCCTCCTGCTGGTGCGAGTCCTGGTGAGTGACTGCCTCTTTGTCATCTGCGCGCTGTCTCTTGCTGCCTGCCTCTGCCTTGTCGCCCGGCGGGGGGCCCTCCACCAGCATCTACCTGGAGGCCAAGGGGACCCGTGTGTGCCAGGCGGCTGCAATGGGTGGCGCCATGGTCCTGCTCTATGCCAGCCGGGCCTGCTACAACCTGGCAGCCCTGGCCTTGACCCCCGGCGCCGGCTGGATGCCTTCGATTACGACTGGAACAATGTCTCTGACCAGGCGGACCTGGTGAACGACCTGGGGAACAAAGGCTACCTGGTGTTTGGCCTCATCCTCTGTGTGTGGGAGTTGCTGCCCACCGCCCTGCTGGTGGGCTTCTTCCGGGTGCACCGGCCCCCGCAGGACCTGGTCTTTGGCTCCCGTTCCGACTTCTTCGACCGGGCAGGGCACTGTGAGGATGAGGGCTGTTCCTGGGAGCGTGGCCAGAGCGAGAGCACCAGCATGTCAGGCAGCCTAGGCTCCGGCAGCTGGTACGGCGCCATCGGGCGGGAGCCAGCCTGGTGCGGGGGCAGCCAGACATGGACCACTCATCTGCTCTTCTCCCAGGTGCTGGGACCAGGTGGCCACCACCACAGTCTCTACTCCACCCCGCAGATGTGATCCCCTTTTGTCCTCCCCCCAGAACACCCAGACCCCAGTCCTCCCATCCCAGGCCCCGCCACACCCCCTGTGCCAAGTTCACCTGCCGCTTCTTGCCCAGGATCATGGGAGGCTGTGGCTGCCTCTTCCCCTGGCCAGCTCTTTGCTACTCTTGTCGTAGTGAGCTTGTGCTGTCCCCTAGGATGGGGGGCATGGCCCTGGCTGCCAGATGCCCTACAGCACCTTGGTATGACCTGCCGCCTCTGCTTCTGCACTGGAGCCAGCTACTTCTCCTGCACCTGCCGCTCAATAAGCAGTGTCTGTGCCCCTCAAAAAAAAAATAAACATTAAAATTTTTTTTTTTAATTATTTGACAGTGTATGTTGTGCTAGCCCTTCTCTTTTGAGAAACAAATTTAATAGTCGTGAACTAAAACAAGAATGTGCAATTAAGTAGTAAATTGTGTGCTATAGATTCTCAACAATAAACGTTTTTTTTTTTTTTCTTTTTGGTTAACATAGCAGCAAACATCCTGTCATACTTTCTTCAATTTTTCATTAAAAAGTTCAAGAAATATCATGAAAACACATAAAATGGCAACAAAAATAGAAAATAAAACAAAAGTTAAATGCCAAAATTTAGATATTATATATTAATTGAAGAAGTAAACAAAATAGTTTGTTGTGTTGTTAATCTTTTTCCATTTATTATACTGGGCACTTGGTAGTGACACTTTCATTCTAGAGATTCATGTACTTTCGTTATAGAAAATTTTCTTGTATTATTTTTTGATAATTTCTCACCAGCAACATTTTATCTGGTCTCCTTCTGAGTGAGTCTATTAGTTGTATGAAATATCTCTTAGAGTAATCTTCTTCATTATATTCTCTCTTCTATTACCTATCTAATTGGTTTTTTGTTTTACTTTACAATATTTCCACAAGATTATTACCTAAATCTTTGATTTTTATATTGCAAAAATCCTACTTTAGAACTTTAAGAGCTCTTTTTCAAAATGTTCCTCTTTAAAATCATGTCCATTTCCTATCTCATTGATACAGTAGCTTCTTTGATTCCTCTGACATGTTATGATTATTACCTGCACTGCCTGTTACCTTCATTATCCATTTCTTCCTGCTATTTTATTTCCTGTTTGTTCATTTTCCGAACTATATTTTATGTTAAATTTGCCCCTCAAATATTCAGTCATCCCAGGCTGTCCATTAATTTTCATGAGGAGCTGAAAAGCTACTTGGAGGGTCTTTGGGTAGGAGTAGGCTTGTGCACTGGTAGCCTTCATTCTGAGGGTAGTCAGAGGGCTAGTTAGCTTTGTCATTAGAGGATCCCAAATGTTAGTAGCTGTAGGTCTTTATCTCTTTATTTTCTCTAGAAGAGGTTCTTGCAGTCATCTGCCTGGAGACATCAGCCTAGCTGCAGCCATTCTGGAGATAGTGGGAAGGGTTGGGGGAGTGATCCAGTGGTTCAGTATGAAGACCTAATCACCTGTTTCCGGAATGGCTTTTCCCACAGTCCCTTCTCTATGCCTCGAGTGTAGGTGCCCCAATCATTGGGTTGTCCATAGAGCAAACCTTTGGTCTTTTGCTTTTCTTCTAGACATTTTACATTTTTGCCTGTGGATCTAACTGCTTCTTATAAGGATTTTTGAAAAATCACCCTGCTTTATGCTATTTGCTTTTTCTTCCTATGCTATCTAATTTTTGAGACCTTCTGAATTGTCGCTTGCATTGTTGTTCTGAGGTTCTGCAGGGACAATCATTTGGCTTTTCATTAGTTTCCACGTTTTATAGTCACTTAGGTTTGACTCTTCCTTGCTAAGCCATCTTTATATAAATAGTTTTATTATTCATGTCTCCTTTGCACTGAAGATGGAATTGGTTTTATGTTTTTCATTCTCCTCATTATTTGGGGGTAATTCTTTGAAAGGAAAAAAATGTCATCACTCTTCATTTTGAAACTACACATATAATTGAGTTTAAAAAAGAAAAAACTCTCTCAAAGTAACATGATTACAGAAGAAGAGAAAACACATGTACCCTACTTTATTCTCTTTGTCAAAAAAGCAAAACCACTAAGATACTTGAGTAAAATCTTCCATGAAGGTAGAAGTCTGTAACCTGTATATGGAAATGAGTGTGAATAGCACTGACTTGTTTCTGATGTCATTGAATGATTCATGTGGTGAATGTAAATAGGTTAAGGTCCTAACTCATAATAGAAGACATTCTTATTCCTATCTGTTTCTCAGATCAGATATTTTGTATCCGTGTTGCATTTTATACTGTATCTCATATAGATAAGCATTCCTATGTTTACTACCACAACACCTTTACTTCCGCAAAAATAAGAAAAAAACCTGTTACCTGGCAGAAAAAGTTTGTTCCTTATGGTACCTGTGTGTACTGAGACAACCACTAGAGATGGTACCTGGTGGCTTACAAGATTTATTTTCTGAAATGGAGTCCTTGTTATATCATATAGTGAAGTAATTCTTGAACTACTTCAAATATTTTTCCACTCTATTGGAGACTTAGTATGTATTACCTTTCAAATGTGCTATAAATCAGTTTAAATTTAAAAATACTTTTATGCTAGCAGTTGGATTTCATAATTTACAAAAAGAAAGGTCTTTTTAAAAAAAATGTTTATTTTGAGAGAGAGAGAGAGAGAGAGAGAGAGAATGCATATATGCACACACAAAGTGGGGGCAGGGCAGAGAGAGAGAGGGAGAGAGAATCCCAATCAGTCTCTGTGCTGTCGGTGCAGAGCCCAACACGGGGCTTGATCTCGTGAACTGTAAGATCATGACCTGAGCTGAAATTAAGTGGGAGACACTTAACTGACTGAGTCACCCAGGCACCCCATGAAGAGTCTTTTATTTTACCTAAAGAATGTATTTAAGTGGTAGTTGGAAACTTACTGCCCATGAGAATAATATGGATGATGCTTTTATTTAGCTATCAGCCCTTTCCCTCTTATCCCATTGTTCACTAAGAGAATTGTTGGGCTACCAGAATGTCTTGAGAACCAAGCCCTATCTCCTGCAAATAACAACAGAACCTGGTGGGGTGGGAGGGCAAGTAGATTATCATTGGAAACTTTTTGAAATGATGTGGAAGAGATACAGCAACAATCCTTTAACATTGCTGCAGCTTATGCTATGCCGTCAAGCTTTAATCAATCAAGAAAGGAGATAAGCCTGGCATCGTGGTATTAAAATCTAGCAAGCTCAGCACCCTATTCAGCATTAGGTGGTTTTTCTCCCCTTTTTTTTTCCCCAATTCATCTCCCTTAAAACATTAGAAAGTAGAGTAGGAGGGGAGAACACTAGCATTTAAAAAGAGATGTTGCAAATATGGCTGTGAACATCCTATGCTCCAAAAAACATTAGGTCAACCTAATTTTTCTTGCATGATGTAGGTTAAAAAAAAAAAAAGACTGGGGTGCCTGGGTGGTTCAGTCAGTTAAGCATCCAGCTTCAGCTCAGGTCATGATCTCACGGTTTGTGAGTTTGAGCCCTGTGTTGGACTCTGTGCTGACAGCTCAGAACTCGAAGCCTGCTTTGGATTCTGTGTCTCCCTCTCTCTCTGCCTCCTCTCCCACAGCTTGTGCTCTGTCTGTATGTCTGTTTGTCTGTCTCTCTCAAAAATAATAAATAAACTTTAAAAAATTAAAAAAAAAAAGACTCCTGGCAAAGAACAATGGAACTCACCTTAACGAGCATATGGGATGGATCATTAACACACTGTGTATCTATAGCCATAAACAAGAAAGGAATTATGATTAGAGTTTGGATGATTTAATTTTTTTTTCAACGTTTTTTATTTATTTTTGGGACAGAGAGAGACAGAGCATGAACGGGGGAGGGGCAGAGAGAGAGGGAGACACAGAATCGGAAACAGGCTCCAGGCTCTGAGCCATCAGCCCAGAGCCCGACGCGGGGCTCGAACTCACGGACCGCGAGATCGTGACCTGGCTGAAGTCGGACGCTTAACTGACTGCGCCACCCAGGCGCCCCGTAGAGTTTGGATGATTTAAGATGAAGAAAAGCTACAGCCAAAGATAATTCAAATTAAGCTTGGTATGTTGTTAAAACTCACTGCATATTATTTTAGACAATTTTTATTATAGACCATAACAGTGATAAATTTATTTTGGAAAGTGAAAGGAAAGAAAAATTACTCAATGGTCATCATGCAGTTATAAAGAGTTACTGAAATTGTCTTTTAAGATATTAGTATAGCCAGTGGTTATTCAGCAGACAATGTAAAGTACCTGATTAAGTTTTCTAAGATTTTTTTTTTTAATTTAATTCTGTTACTGCATTAAGAGAAATTCAATTAGCTTAATGCTTTGCAAATACATTTTATGAGGGTTTTATTTTTTGTTTTTGTATGTCACAATATTTGAAGAGGACCAAAGTGATCTGTGGGGGGGAGCTATCAGTCTGCTGATTCCTTAAAGGAGTAAGAAATGCCCATTGACTTGAAATCAAGTTTTAATTAAAGTATGGCAAGTTCATTTAACAGTTCTCCAACATAGTGTGCCTGGCCATTGAATTTTGGAGAATGAAAAATACACAGTAGCAAGAAATCAATACTAGTTTGCTGTTATTTAACTGTGATATTTTTCTGTCTATGGAAGAAATTCCTAGAGATGTGACAGCCAGGACATCCAGTAGCATCGTCCATGAGAGCATATGAGAAAGAACAGCCATCCCATCTCCCCTGACACTGAAAATGGTCAAGAGAAATAATTTAGAAGACACCTATAGACAAAGAAGTTTAGAATTATGTGAACACTTAGAGATCATCTATCAGCCAGTACCTCTTAGCTCTTTTCCCTTCTAAAATACTATAGTCTTTATCCACTTAAGTGATAAATAAAATACAATTAAATACTTCTAGATGCTACAATTTACCCTTACCACATGCATTCTAACAAAGATACCTTAAAGAAGCATATCACGCTCGCTTTTTATAAACTTGATCCCTAAGGAGAAAGATCCTTCCTCCTTTCAAAGTTTTACTTTCAACTGTACTATTTTTTTTCATCTGGTTTTTGATATTGCCTCCATTAATTAACTTCTTTTTCTAGACCAACACACATGTTCAGTCTTCTCTCATCAACTTTGAATTCTTGCCCCTTATTCTCTTTTGTTATGAAAATTCTCAGAATGCTCTATTTGTTTTTGCACTTGTTTTGTTTCCACTTGGTGCAAAATACATACATTCTTGATTCTCTCCTCCATTATCCAATGAAAACAGTCTTCTAAAAGCTCCCATTTTCTATTCACCAAATCCAATGACCACTCTCTGCCCTTATCATATTCTGATGTCCTGCAGCAGCCTGTATTTCCAAATGACATTCAAATCCTGTTCATGGCATATCCTTGCACCACGTTAGCCTTTCATAACCTACCTTCAAGCTCCTTTCTTGCACTATCCCTGCACCATCTACAAATCCTCCACTCTCCTGTGTTCCAGCCACTCCAGGCACTTCCTTGCACATGCACAGTTATGCCTTGCTTTGTTATGCTGGCCTTCATTTGTACTGCCTTTTCTTATCCCTATCTCTCATAGGACCCTGAAATTTTATTTTATTCATCTTATTCCTCTTTCAACTCCAGTACCATTTTCCCCAGAAACCTAACCTTCCATCCTTTAATTCAAAATTAATGGCCCTTTCTTGTACACTTTCGGATGTTGTATTTCATTGTAGCTCTTCATGCATTCATTTATTCGTTATGCTGGGTCAATAAGACACATAATGCCAAGAACTCACACCTTGGTAAAAAAAAAAAAGGAAGAAAGAAACAGATGCTCAAAAAAGATTTTAAAATGCAGTCAAGTACTCTCCTAAGAGTATTCACATTTGCTCTCGGAGCATAAAGGAGGGGCTGACAGAATTGTCTTGGGAAGCTGAGAAATGCTTCTTGCAAGCAGGAAACATGAATCAGAATTTACTTAGCAGAAATGTGGGAAAGGTTTTCCAGGGATTCATTCATTTAGTCAGAAAACATTTACATGACACCTCATATGTGTTGGGAATGGTGCTGTATAACATAAAACAAAAAACAAGAACAAAAGTCTAATGATGATAAAAAAAAAAAACACTCTTGGCCCCTTCTTTTTTTTCCTAAAGAAGACAAAGAACATCAACACCAAAAAAACGTTTTCCTATGCCTCAGGACAAACACATTGAGTGTCAACTGTATGCCTTTCATGTGCTAGAGTTCATGTATTGGCATGTAGTAGTAGGCATCAAAAATACCTGTTGAAAAATTGAGAAAATGAATAAATAATATTTAGCCATCAACAGCTAACAGTCCAGTGGTGACTTCAGCCATATATTTAAACAATATTTTGTGGGGGAAAAAATGAGGCTAATAATAGCATGAATGCAAAAGTCTTAACCTAAGAACCTAAAAGTGCTAGCGATAAGGATTAAATAACCCAGCCTTGGTACAGCCAGAAAAGGCCAAAAGAGGCAGGAAGGGATGAACAGAGTTCTATAGAAAAAGTATGAGTTTCTCAGGTAAAGTTCATTTAAAACCAAAGAATCACAAATACCGTAGTATATTTTGGAAAAGGTTAAAAACTTGGCACGGCTGGATCATGGGGAGAATGTGTGTGAAGATTCGCTGAAGGTGAATTCTTGGTTGACATTGCTATTGCTTATGGATTCTTTCACCTGAGCAGTTATGTCTGTCCTCTCACCCTAGAGTCCCAGATGCTAGTGAGTAAAGGGTCTAAGGATGGTATGAGATTTGTATTTTGAAAAACTGACTATATTGTGGTGACTAGATCGTAGGCTGGAAAGGGAAAGGGATTCTGGAAAAACAGGAGACCATTGTGAACTATTTATTTATGGGAGAGATGTATATAGCATAGCCTGAGGTGAAACCATTGCAAATGTATTTAGGAGACAAAATCAACAAGGCCGCTGTTGGATTGGATGTGTGGGCTGAGGGCAAGGGAGATGTCAAAGATGGCTCTTTATGTTTATGGATGGGCCTGGATAGATAATGGTACAACCCCTGAGATGAAGCATATAGGAGAAGGAATTGGTTTGAAGAGAAGATCTTAAGTTTTGTATTAGGCATGTTGGTTTTGAGGTATTTGTTTGTTCTTTGTATCCTCAGAAGTATAGAGTTATCAAATTCTTGATGGTAGTATTTTATGCTCAAAAAGTAGCATATAGTAGGTGCCCACATACAAGAGTTCCTCTGTCAATGCCATTTTTTGTTTGCACCGAGAGAATACTTCTTAGCCCTGGTGCTGAATTATGGTTACTCAACACTGGGACTTAAATATTTCTTCTATTATTTAAAATATCTTAGTTTCATTATAAAACATTGGTACTTGAAAGGGAATTTTCCCTTTGATTTAGCCCTTGTTTTCCATTTATTTTGAGTGGTAAAAATAAGAAAATGAATTACGAAAACCTGTAATTAATTAAGTTTAATCCAAGATCATGATTTAATGAAGCCCAATTAGTGAGGAAAAGAGAACATTTTAGAAGTTGGGGTACACTAATTAGGTATTTAATCTAGAGCTATTTTTACCAGTTTCAATCTCTTTCTCTATTCATAACACAAATTCAATAACTGAGAAACATAAATAATGTTGAGTAAACAACAAGATATTGTCCCTCTAAACTAAGGCAACAGAAGTTTCTCGTATTATTGATTGTCTCTCTGGCTGGAACGCTAATCTCTTACAGATCCAGAGCCCACAGCTTCCAGTGACGCAGTTTGAAGATACACAAATAAATCCATACTAAACCCAAGGAAATCAATGGCACAGAGGTATCTCCTGGTTGCCACAGAGCAAGGACATTCTAATATTTTGTTGCCAACAATTAGTCACCTGACTCCTTTTATGGGTGGCTGCCTAGTGACGTAATGGTAGGAGTGCATTATTGTAATTGACCATGTGTTAGGGAGCCACAGGACCCAGAACTTGGACAGAACAGATTGGGAGAACTAAGTAAGACAGATGAAGTGCTGGGTAAGAGAACAGTGATGAGGGTAAAATTGTCATATGGTTATATCTGAGGAAAGGCTGTAATGAGTATGTTGACTTCAGGAGCCATGTATGTTATATGGCTTAATAATGCCATGTATGTTCATCACATCTCTCATTCACTCTCCTGTGAAACATTTCCTCGTACTCTGGAGCAAGTCTCTGGCGCAATTATCATTTCTTCAATAATGCCGCTGGGAAGGATTTTCTGTGTGCCTGTGGAAATACATATGTTGCCCCTCCTCTTCTGCTTTCCCTAGTATTCTAGTACTACACGACCCTGCTGATGTTTACAAAAGGGAGAGATAGCTTTGACAAAGACCACCAGGATGATGAATGGAATTTAATTTATGCAACATTGATGTAGGGGTGAGTCCTCTCGGTAAATCACCATGGTAGCACTTCCTTCTCCCCCTCCATGTTCTGCTTGGCTGACTCAACAGCCTCAGAGAAGCTTGGCACTTAAGGTTATGTAAGCAGTGCGCTGATGTTCAAATATTCATCACAAGAATGGCCACATGAAAAGAAAAAGAAAACAAAAATGGAAGTAGGAGTCTGAGGTGAATAGCTACCCAGATCAGCTAGGAGAAACCAAAGAATTGAAAGGGATTTGGAGACCTAATTTGGAATTAGGGATTTACTCCCTGAGGTGATTAATAAAATGGATTTGAGCCATGTGTTTAGTGCTGGAGTGTTATTGATTGGCCTTTAGCCCAAATTGATTTCAGCCCCTTTCCCCTGCTACTCAATAAAACCAAAGACAATTACTTTTGTTTCATCTTAGAAAAAATAATAGTTTCTTCTCCTTATAAAAAATTAGCTAGTTATTGTCACTTCACCTATATTTTTCTTTCTTATTCACATTCCCACTCATTCATATTGTAAATTACTAACTCTCCAGGAAGGTTTTAGCAATGATCAGAATCAGGGTAGACAGCAAATGCCAACTGTGGGTATGAGAGAATTATTGAATGATTTGGGCCTGTCTGCAGAGATGATTTAGGATAAAGAATCTGTTTTACTCATTTTACAATGAGGAAATATTCTAGCTATGTGACTAAGCCCTTCATAACCAACAAATAAATTAATAAGGGATTTTTCTTTGAAATGAAAAATTTTAGTTTGTGTCATATTGCATGCATTAATTTCATTTATGGTTAATGTTACCAAAGAATCATCCATTCAACAAAGAATTATAAATGTCTAAGTATGCTCATTTTCTTCCTTTAACAAATTGATTGGGAGATAGAGTAAACTTTATCATAATGCTCAAAACTACTGGGCATATCAGCATTGATATTTTCACTGATATAGTGGAGGAATAGTGCTTAGTAAAGTTTGGGAAACAACTTCGAGTCTTAGTTTAACTTTTAAATTTTGATCAAGTTTATAATATTGTGGACTTGGAGCCATGTTGCTTATTCGTATAAAATGATATTTAGTTCACAAGACAAGAAAGGGTGTAAATACACTACATTTTCTCATCAACTAAAATCATGATTCTCTCACTATACAAAATAACTTGACTCTTTTAGTTCATTGAAGATAAATGGTGCCTATCTTTTTACCATTCTTTTCAATCTCTCATATATACTGCCTATAAAGATGGCATTTTCAGGACAGGCAGAAAAAAGTCCACTTGGAAACAAATGAAAACAATGTATAATTATCATATTACCTACTTTAGGTCTTTTTATATGGATAAAGAATTGTGAGCAAAAAAGAGGGACAAAATATAAGGCTGTTTTGCTAATATAAAAACACAATGAGATATACTCAAGGTTGAAATGGAGCAGGAAGTGTCCATTGTCACCTGCCTCATTCAGGCCATTTGTATCACTTACCTGGAGTATAATTGATTCTTAATTGTTCTCTCTGCTTCTAGTCTTCTTTCTTCCATCCACTCTACCTCAAGCTGATGATTTTTTTTTTTTTGAACTGCAAATCAGATCTGATTGTGTTTTTCCCCACTTCTCACCCTTCAGTGACTACTCACTGCACTTAGGATACAATTCAAATTTTTCATTCCTGCAGCCCCCTTTTGCAGGTTTATCTCTGGTCTCTCTCCTCTCACTGGGCTCTAGTACACTAATCTCTCACTTTTGGGAACACCCCGGGTTCTTTTCTCCTTAGGGCCTCACACAAGTGTTGGTTCCTTTGCTTACACTGTTATTCTGGAAATCAGCCTTGTCAAAGTCACCTTCTCCAAAAACCTTTTCTTTCTTTTTGTTTTTAAACATTTATTTATTTTTGAGAGACAGAGAGCATGAGTAGGGGAACAGTAGAGAGAGAGGGGGACAGAGAATCCCAAGCGGGCTCTGTGCTGACAGCAGAGACCCTGATGTGGGGCTTGAACTCACCAACCATGAGGTCATGACCTGAGCCAAAGTCAGACACTCAATGGACTGAGCTACCCAGGTGCCCTTGGTGACCACCATTTCTGAAGCAAATTCATGCCTCCTTATGTTTCCCATCCTCCCACTGTCATTATTTGGTACCAAGAAAGATTTTGTAGCTCTTATTACAATTTTGGAATAATTATATTTATAGGTGTTTGTTTTTTCCTTCCCACTAAACTATATGATCTTAGAGGGCCTTGTGCTGTCTTGATATTGAGTATTCAGAAAAAAGAGAACAAGAGAGAGACAGAAGAGAGAGAAAAGAAAGTGGTAGAGGAGGACAGGAAAGACAAACACACAAAATTACGGGCTGCATTTTTTGTATGTGATATGTCCAACACTCAGTTTTAAGAGCTTGCTGATGGAATAAATCACAGATTTAAAAGTAGCTTAAAAAACCATTGCATATATATTCTTTGAATATCTTCTTAGCAATGGAAATAATCAGAAATTAAAACAAGTGAAAAAAGAGATGAATAATGACGAAGGCACATTGAAACAAATTTTGAAAGGATCCAACATTATGGATGCTTATCTGATTCAAATGTGCAAACTCTCCGAGTTCAGTCATCACTCACAATTAGGCTGACAGCAGAGTTCCCAAACATTGTCTGACCACCATCTGGATCAACACTTTCAATCACTCCCTGGAATTTCATTTAGTGCTTCCAGGCATTTCAGTGGGTTACTTACTCATTTCTGCAATTCCAATTTGAAATAAATTGCAGAATCTGATGAGCAGATCCTTTTAAAGGAATTTTCTCAGGGCAAACTAGGGGAAACCATTGTGCCATTTCTTCTTTTTTAAAGCTCGTATGATAAATGCCCCATTGAATTTAACATTATCGTGTAACTATTTTGGCAAACGTATGCTGTGTTCTCAGACTCAACACATATAACTGTTGGTTTAATGCCAATTCTGTGGATTTTTCATGGTAAGAAAAGGATGTTTAAAATGGAGCTTGCTGATAAATACGCAAGCAATTGCCCCTTTGGTTCTCACACTAAAATTATTTATCATTGTTGACACATCTAAAATAATACAGCAGATAACAGTCCTGACAATATCTTAACTGTTACCAAGTAGAACATGTTAAGTAATTCGATTAGTTTTGGAATTCTTAGGTTATGACTTAAAAAAAATCTCTTTTAGTTGATTTAAAAATTTTTCCTGGGGCGCCTGTGTGGCGCAGTCGGTTAAGCATCCGACTTCAGCCAGGTCACGATCTCGCGGTCCGTGAGTTCGAGCCCCGCGTCAGGCTCTGGGCTGATGGCTCAGAGCCTGGAGCCTGTTTCCGATTCTGTGTCTCCCTCTCTCTCTGCCCCTCCCCCGTTCATGCTCTGTCTCTCTCTGTCCCAAAAATAAATAAACGTTGAAAAAAAAATTTTTTTTCCTTTTCACATCACAGGAATCATTAGTCTTCCGGTCCCCTTAAAAAGTTGGCCAAAAATGACTTATGTATGGCAATAGCTGCTCTTCTATTTTCTCAGAAAGGATTATCTTTTTCACAGAAACCTCATTCATTATTTGCCCTTAAATTAGTATTTTTGCCTTTAGTTTGGTAGAATAATTTGTTCTCCAGATGATTGATGAGGTTCTCACACTGTGGTTTTTTGGTGTTCTCTCTTCCTGTCTCCATCCTCTACTTCCATACTTGCCCCATAGCAATACGGGGTTTGAGTATATTTCCCATTTTAGTAACACATTGGCTTACATGCTTCTGCTACCACTTTTCCACCACCTTCAAACCTACTTGGCTGCTAGTCTTTCAATGAGAGTTAATAGTTAAACTTCTCAACTAGCATTTGAGATTTTCAATTCCTTTCATTGATTTGCCCTGGAGCCATACCTATTCACAACCCCCCCAACTTTAGATCAATATGAGCAATCCCATCTGCTTCTGTGATGTGGCTCTGGCAGCACCAGTGGAGAAAAGTCACTCAACTATGTAAATTGATGCCACTACAAACTTATAGTTTCCAATCTCAGTTGGCCCTGCAACGCAGGTCGATAATCCTTTTCATAATCTCTGGTCAGTTCCCAGGCTCATTACCTCAGCTGGCATTCCAAACTTTAACCCCTCTTCCCATGCTTTTTCAGATCCCCTCCACCATGAAAAATGACCTTGCCTAACCACCTTAAAAGAAAAAAAAAATCAGTCTACAAATTTGGTTTTTACATTTTTATGTATTTAAATATAATTTTCTATTTTGTGTTCATGTTCTACGAAGGTGGTAAAAACAAATCTCAGCCAAACAGCAAGGCCCACTGCCTTCCTTACTTTCTCCTTGTGTTGTGACTGTATTGTAGGGAGAGGGGTGTGTATGAAAGAAAGAAAGGGCTTTCTGTCTTTGATGTCATCTGGCCACGGAGGCATCTTCTGAGCTGTCTACCCTCCATCTTGTTCTTGATCAGTCATTGACACAGGCTTTCATACAGACATTTGTTTTTTTTGGAGTCAGGGGATCA
The DNA here is from genome assembly GCF_022079265.1 of Lynx rufus. Taxonomy (NCBI): domain Eukaryota; kingdom Metazoa; phylum Chordata; class Mammalia; order Carnivora; family Felidae; genus Lynx; species Lynx rufus. Next base: position 53,292,459 of record NW_025814889.1, read on the forward strand.
CTCCACTACTGCTGTACAAATTGGGCCCACGTTGGGCGCACTTTTTGTTTCTCAGGCAGCCAACAGGCATGTTGGGGGGATTTCCCGGGGCTCCATCTGTATAGACCCGCCATTCTTGGCCCTGGCTGAAATGTAAGGATCACGTGAGAAGCTTCAGTGCTGCCAATATCTGGAGCATATATATATATTTTTAACACCTTGGAGGTGATTCCAATTCTTGTCCTGGAATTTGATAACCCTGCCCTGGCTTAGAACCTGAGTTATTAGTATAGTTCCCAGGCAATTTCAGTGTTTGACCAACGTTGATAACCTTCGGCCTAGAAATACCAGGCAGCCACTACTTTTTTGCATTTTGCCACCTCAAGATTTTGCTGGAAGAATGGGACATTACATTCTACCGGATTTAGAACCCACAAGCATATCTGGGATATTGCTACCTGTCTGCATTAGCTCAGCAAACAGGGTACAGGACTTCTCTCTATATCCTGCCAATTTCCTACCATTTTTTTTTTCTGACACTTTTCCTTCTCCTCAGCCCAGATAATCCTTTTCTTCTCTTGGAGAATGAGGCTGAGGAGAATAACTATCACCATTACTCATGATGCTTTCCTTGAAGTGTTTTTTTTTTTTTTGTATTTTTTAAATATTTATTTATTTTTGAGAGAAAGAGAGAGAGAGAGAGAGCGCAGAGGAGGGGCAGAGAGAGAGGGAGACACAGAATTGAAGTAGGCTTCAGGCTCTGAGCTGTCAGCACAGAGCCTGATGTGGAGCTTGAACTCACAAACCATGAGATCATGACCTGAGCCGAAGTCAGACACTTAACCGACTGAGCCACCCAGGCTCCCCCAAAATGGTTTAATATAAGCCATGAGTCCTTCCTTGGTGTTCTCTCAAGGACCTAGGATTTTGACATTCAAAAACTAGGCAGGAACTGTCTCCTCTGCCATCCGTCCATTTTCTGCTTTCAGAAACTCAAGTGTGCAGGAAAATTAGGTTTTTTAATTTTTATGTTTCAGTTAAATATATAATTTATGTTTCCATTCCTTAAGGTGGTAATTTAGTTAATTTCAGTCAGTCAGTTTAGGAATCCCCAAAACTTTACCCTGGGTTGTATATAGGCTTTTCCAGAAGGGAGAGGGGAAGTGAGGGAAACTTATGTAATGCCAAGTTGTTGCTAGGGTGAAGAAAGTGGGAAACCTGAAGGAGCTGTGTGGAAGGAGAATGAGGAATATTTCCTGAGGGATCTGTATGACATGCTTACATAGGACAGGATAGAGACATAATGTTTTGGTAGATACCTGCAAGGCTGGTGAAATTAAAGGCTATATGTTCTCAATTTTCTCTCTAATATCTTGGATTTTATTAGTGTCTAGTACCTAAGGTGCAACCCCCTGGAAAACAGTGTGGGAAGAGTCACTGAATTGAAATATATTAAGCTTCTGTGACTCTTGCCACTCTAGAGCTTGAAATAGAAATTCAGGTAAGTAAGAGAAAGGTGGAGAAAATTACACTACCCAGATTTGTGGGCTGCTGTTTGTTCCTGCTATACCTCTCTGCAATGGTTTTTATCACACTAACATTTTTTCAAGTTTACTTATTTATTTTGAGGCGGGGGGAGGAGCAGAGAGAGAAGGAGGGAGAGAGAGAATCCCAAGCAGGCTCTGCACTGTCAGCAAAGAGTCCATGTGACTCAAACTCATGAACCATAAGATCATGACCTGAGCCAAAACCAAGAGTCAGTGGAGCTACCCAGGTGCCCCATATCACACTAACTTTTTAAATATCAGTTCAATAATTTATTTTGAAATAATTTCAAACTTACAGAAAAGTTGAAAGTACAGCAGAAAGACCTCTTAGGTGTCCCTTCATAAGATTCCCCAGCTGTTAACATTTAATATATTTTTTTCATTGCCCCCTTTTCAAAGAATACCACCATTACCATTAGTCTTTTTCTGAAGTATTTGAAAGCAAGTTGGAGACATTACCCCTAAATATGACAGTGTTATTTCTCCAAACATGGACACTTTCCTATATAACCTCTATGAAACCCTTCAAATAAAGAAGTCATTGGTACAGCACTATTGTCTAACCCACAAGTCACATTCATATTTCTCTAGCCCTTTCTTCACAGCAACCTTTCCTATTACCTTTAAGCCTCTATTGACAACTGTCCACACCACAAACCATTATCATGCTTGCTAAATGTTGTTTTTCTCTACTGTCCACATTTATTTGTTGGCGTTCCACAATAAAGAAGAAATTTCTCTTCTCATTTAATTAAAAAATTTTTTAAATGTTTATTTATTTTGAGAGAGATAGTGTACACACAAGCAGGACAGGAGCAGAAAAAGAAGGAGAGAGAGTATCCCAAGCAGACTCCATGCTGTCAGCACAGAACCTGACGCAGGGCTTGATCCTACAAACCATGAGATCATGACTTGGGCCAAAATCAAGATGCTTAACAAACTGAGCCACCTAGGTGCACCTATTTATTTTTAAATTTAATAGACTCTCAAACACTGGTTTGTGATCTGTTATTGTCTTTTTTCATGTTGTCATTCAAATATATTCCAACCATGACTCCTATTCAAGATGGTTCTTATGACTTTTTGTCATGTCCTCATTATTCTTGAGAAACTTTTTCACTTTCTGTCCCAAAAAGATATTCCTGCTTGGATTCTGGAATCATTATATTTCCAGCAAGTACTGGTTCTAAGATCTGGGCTTGCAGTGTGTTCATTGCTAGTGGGATACATTGCTTCTCAGCCCTCTTAGTACGTAAAACTATGGAATAGAAGTCTATGTATACTATTTCTCTATATATAAATGTGAGCTCATATGGATATTTTATTTCCAGGCAGCACTTCAGGGTTCCTTCTAGACTTCCTTCCTTCTAGGTATGAAGTACCTTTGTCTATGAGAAACCTGGCTCTTGTTGTCCTTAATAATTTGTTTTTTCAATGTAATCAGTTTACCAAATACTCCTGCCCTCTTCACCTGTAGGCATCCACTCCATGTGCCCTGCCTCCTGAGATGTCAGCAGACACACTGCCTCTGATAGAGATGGATCTGTCTTCTGCTTGGGTCCTCCTTTTCCATTTCTCACTTCCTCAAGTGTCTGTGAGCACACTGCCAAAAGTTCTCATGTGCTCCCCTCTACCTTCCATGATGTTATGCAGTTGGTCTGCTTTGGGGAAGAGGAAGAAAAGGAAAGTGGTAAGGAAAAGGCTCACATTTATTTCAATCATTTTTTGGCAAGTTGTTTCCTCCCCTTTGAGACCTGAGATTCTGGAAATTGAGGACAGAAGTTGGAATTATATCAACTTTGTATTCCCTCTCCTTTATAATCTGCCTTGCATGCAGTAGACATCAGTAAATTGTTGGTGAATTTCTTGAAATTCATAGTCTTGGCTCACTGTGGACATTTCCATTATTCCCACTTGTAATAGTCATCTAGAAGATCTTGCTGATGACTATTTTCTTTTGAATGTTGGTTGATGAGCATACCTTGGGTCCAGATGCCTGGAAGAACAGGAAGGACCATTACAGCAGAATGGAAGGATGAATGGTTTATATGAACTCCAGGCTCCTTTGATGTTTTCTTTGATGAGAAGTACTTTCAGAGTCCTCTGGGTTTCCTCCAATGAGACGTAAATGTCCAGCTTTAGGATAATCCCATTCCTGATTCATTGATTTAGTTTATTTCACTGAAGGATTTTGGAGTATTTCTGCCAGGTCCTTAATTTAAAAAGCGATTTTTCTCAAATTAAATAATTTCTGGTATAGCCACAAATTGTGTACATCATTGTTTTGTGCATGTTAAATTGTCCTGTGTAATCACTTTTGTGCATGTTAAATTGTCCTGTGTAATCATGTTAAATTGTCCTGTATTCCTGTGGAATATTTGATCTTTTCTATTAAATCATAATTTTTTGAAGACAGAGGCCAAATTATGTTCATTTTATTTATTTTTATTTTTATTTTTTAAATGTTTATTTATTTATTTTGAGAGAGAGAGAGAGCAAGCAGGGGAGGGACAGAGGGAGAGATTGAATCCCAAGCAGGCTCTGCACTGACAGTGCAGAGCCCAACACAGGGCTCTATCTCACAAACTGTGAGATCCTGACCTGAGCGGAAATCAAGAATTGCATGCTTAACTCGCTGAGCCCTCCAATGCCCCCAAATTATGCTCATTTAAAAATACACCACAATAACTGCTTTACTTTTGCCTAATACTTAGAATAGTGAAGTTTACATTTGATAAAATGGCTGATTATCTAATTTGTGTTATTCCTACTAATAGGATACATTCTCTATTCTTAAAAATTTTAGATATTTCTGTCCTAGTTAATTGATAAATGAACTTCTGTTTGTTTGTTTCTTACTTCAAGTAGAGCAATACATTGGGGGAAGATACTATGGATAATTGTCAGAGTAATAAATCAGATAGTTTGGAAAGTTATAGTATGGGGGAAAAAAAGCTCCAGCACCTGCGGCAAAGTAGATAGTAAAAAAAAATCTAGGGGTACCTGGGTGGCTCAGTCAGTTGAGCATCCAAATTTGGCTCAGGTTGTGATCTCACAGTTTGTGAGTTCAAGCCCTGCATCCAGCTCTCTGCTATCAGCGCAGAGCCCCCTTCAGATCCTATGTCACCCTCTCTCTCTGCCTCTCTCTCTCTCTCTCTCTCCCTCTCTCTCTCTCAAAAATAAAAAATAAACATTAAAAAAATCTAGAGTATTTATGTTGTTGGGATGAGCACTGGGTGTTGTATGGAAACCAATTTTGTCAATAAGTTATATTAAAAAACAAAGGGGTGTTGAGAAAAAAATAAAAACTTCATTTATTTGGCTTTAGTAAATGAGAAAGAACTGTAGTTTTATATTTAAATTAGAGTTGATTTCAAGAACTCATACTATAAGTAGGATGGTATATTTTTTGTGTTCTACCCATTCCTATCCATGGCAGATATTACTAATCAATTATAGCATTCTTCCTTTTTGATCTTGAACTCTATCTCCAAAGTTTTCTTAATATAATGTTCCAGATAAATACTAGCAATAAGTTGGAACTGGTACTTGAATTGAAACTTTTTGCTTTGCCCGCCATAAAATTATCGAGTGAAAAGATGTTTCTGCCCCCACTAAACTTATATTTCTTCCCCATCAGATCTAGAATAAATATCACTAAAAACCCTGTGTCTACCACAGAACATCTCAATTTCATTATATAGTTTTAAGTCCATACTAACGACAACTTTCTAATTGCTGAAGTTTCCAGGCTTGATAGATAGCACAGCTTTTGGTGTTAAAAAAAAATATTGGGAATGCAAGCTGGTACAGCCACTCTGGAAAACAGTATGGAGGTTCCTCAAAAAACTAAAAATAGAACTACCCTACAACCCAGCAATTGCACTACTAGGCATTTACCCAGGAGATACAGGTGTGCTGTTTCGAAGGGACACATGCACCCCCATGTTTATAGCAGCACTATCAGCAATAGCCAAAGTATGGAAAGAGCCCAAATGTCCATCGATGGATGAATGGATAAAAAAGATGTGGTGTGTGTGTATATATATACATGTACATATACATGTATATGTACATGTATATATATACATATATATGTGTATATACATATATATATATACACACATACATACATACATACACATACTGGAGTATTACTCGGCAATCAAAAAGAATGAAATCTTGCCATTTGCAACTACATGGATGGAACTGGAGGGTATTACGCTAAGTGAAATTAATCAGAGAAAGATAAAAATCATATGACTTCACTCATAAAAGGACTTTAAGAGACAAAACAGATGAACATAAGGGAAGGGAAACAAAAATAATATAAAAACAGGGAGGGGGACAAAACAGAAGAGACTCATAAATATGGAGAACAAACTGAGGGTTACTGGAGGGGTTGTTGGAGGGGGGATGGGCTAAATGGGTAAGGGACATTAAGGAATCTACTCCTGAAATCAGTTTCACTATATGCTAACTAATTTGCATGTAAATTAAAAAAAATTAAAAATAAAATTAAAAATACACACACATATATATTCTTTTTTGTCTCTCTCCATTCTCTCCTTTAATACCATCTGCAAAAACTCTAACATCATGATTCAATATAAGGCTTTTCATATTTAATCATTCCAAATGTTGAGTTCTAATAGATCTTGACTAACGGTATTCATGGTAAATCTTATTTTTAAACGTGTATTCTGACCATTGAGTTGATTATGCAGGTATAAATAAAAAATATGTTTAAACATGCTATGTGGTTTTGCTTTTTGCCTTGTCTTTTGGTAGCATCTGGGATCAATCAAACCAGCATGCAGCTGTGTAGAGGTAAAATGTGCTATGCAGTCTCCCATTTGGCAATATTGTATAGAAATGATTCTTTTATTATTTATCATCCTAATCCAAGAGAAAACCAACTTCTCAGAAGTAATATTACTGACTCTTGGACCATAATAAATGTAGGTAATGTCACTAAGTATTTGTCCATTTAGGTCAGGCTGACCAATCACTAGTTAAAATCAATTAGCTAAATTGTATTGCATGTTTGCACAATTGAGCTTTTAGAACTTTCCATATAGTGAGTTATTTTTTCCAACTAGAAGCTAGTTGTAATCAATGGCCAGAACATGGTTCCGTATTAGAATGATAAAGTAAATATAATGCTCTTCATCTACTTTAATCAAGGTTCATGGGGCTGCAGAGGAGACAGTTCCTCACAAGAACATCTGGCAGCCAGAGTGGTAATGTAGCTCGGCTTCAGATGTGAATGCTTAGAATTACTTTGCTGGAACAGCACAATGTGTCAGCATGAACCCACATAGAATCAGAACAGTTCCTGTTATGTGCAGGGAAACTGGATGACTGAGAACCACACGTTAGCCTCCATTTTATGGCTGGAATCCCAGAAATGCCAATGGGAACTGTAGATGTTGACCGAAAAGATGTGACCTATCCATTATATTTGAGTTCCAAAGCCTCACTTGGTAGGTCTGGCACACTTTAAAATATAATTTATGTATTGATGAGATGTTTTTCTTTAAAACCAGGATAATGCTGATGTTCAATCAGTTCTTTTATGAAAAACAAACTAGCAAATATGGTTCTATGGGTTCTTGTGTTTTTTTTTTTTTACCAAAAGTAATTTGTCACAAAATATTTTAATGATACTTGTTTTAATAGGTATTTTTCTAGCTAGCAGTTTAAGAGGAAAATGATTGCTTAGGATGCCATGGGGACCTGCTAAACAATCTGGATATTTGTTTGCTTGTGCTCTCAGGTTGCAGCAGAGGTCATCCATAACTGCGAGGCCTGGTTTACTCTTAATCCTGCATTGATCCGAGGAAATTAAAGAAAAAAAAAAGGTGAGGTAACAGGAGGAATTAGGACATGGGTTTAAACTTTTAAAAAGTCAATATATGAGATTGATAAAGATTGAGGCTTTTGGAGATATAAGCCTCAATAAAAAGCTTAGAGGGTCTTTCTGATTCATTCTTTGTCTTGAGAAAGATTCTCTTTGTTTTGTTACTGTTTTTTATTTGTTTTGTTTTGTTTTTTTGTTTGTTTTTGTTTTGTTGTTTTTAGATTATTTTATCTCTTACCCATAAATTTTCCTTTGTTGCTGACTCAGTTAATATTATGTTTAACTATATGTAATAGAAATCTGATTATAGTGCTTTACCAAATAGAACTTTTTTTTTACATGTTGAAAGAAATCAAGAGTTAGGCAGCTCAGGATGGTACAGTAGCTTGAAGGAACCATCAAGGGCCCAGATTCCTTTTTACTTCCATGCTATCGTCCTTTGTGTATGGCTTTATCCTGATGCTCACAAATACTTGCTCCATCTCTAGGTATCATATTCCTGTTTCAGGCAGAAGCAAGGGATGAGGTTGAGCAGAAAAGCATGTGTTAACTGTGTGTTTTCCTTTTGAATTAGGGAAACAACAGATTTTACCCTTCCCACTAGACTTCCTCTTACATCTTATCGGACAGAACTATGGTCATATGGCTTTAGCTTCAAGTCTGTCTTTGAAGGATGAACATTTTTAGTTTAGCACATGCCATCCCAAAGAATATTGTAATTCTATAGGTAGTGATGAAAGGGAAAATAGATGCTACATAGGCAAGTAGCACCATCTGCCACAGTTGTTAACTAAAGTCAGCTTCAGAACTCCTTTGCTTGTTTTTCCATCAAGGAAGTGGCATATATAATATTCCAAATTATAATAATCTCTTAGCCCAACCAAATCATTCTTGATGCTTCCACAAGTTCTAAACCACAGATCTGATGAGGTCACTCCCGTTGCCTTCGGGAAGCAATCTGGATTTCTTTAACACAGCATGCATGATCTGACTCTGCTTCTCTTCCCAGCTACTTGCCCTGTTACTCGCCTGTACGTGCTCTGTGTACCAGGCCTCCTAAACCACATGTACTGTTCTTTCATGTCCCCATGTATTTACATGTGTTGCTTCATTTGCTTGCATTATCTGTCCCTCATGAGTGTCTACTGTTAATTAAATGCTGGGTTTTGTTGTTGTTGTTGTTTTTGCAAGGCTCTGCACCACTGTCCCTCCTGACATGTGGGCCTAGTTGGCTCCTGCTTCCTCTGTCATCCTACATTGCTTTGAACATGAATCTGTTACGCTTTCTCTCACTCTTTTAAAGTTGTTTGCCACTCCCACTATACTGTGAATTGAAAAAGGGATCGTATCTTATTAACTCATGTCTTATTCATATGATTAATGCATCAGGTAAGCCCTCAATAAGTGCTTCTTGAATGGTCGAATGAATCAACTGATCAGCAGTGCACATCACTGTTTTAAGGATCTCTGCCTCCATTGAAAAGCTTTTACCTTAATAGTAAGACCAGAGTAAATCTACATAAATGCTCTTCATTTCCATGTAATTGTGATTATATACCGTACTATAAATTTTTTTCTATGAGGAAGACATCTTGTATAAATACCATATAATGCTTTCAAGACCTATTCTTTAATGTTTTGTATAGCACATGTTTAAAGATGTACGACATAATACTTAGAACCTACAGTGATTATGTAGAACATGGAGAATGCAACCTAAGGCTGACATTACAAATGCCTGCAGAAATCCCAGGTTCACACATTCCTAGGCCTGAGGATTGCAAAAGTATTTGCTTTTCTTGCAGGAATTCTGAAATGAAGCAGCAGAGATTGAGTAGAAATTCCACAATTGACTACTCAGAGAAAGTCAAATGTTCGTTAGGTTTTCAGTAGGTAGCTATTATTTATGTACCCCTTAGGTATTATTGTGAATTATGTTTTAAGGAAGTGTGTGCCCAGAATTATTAAAGTCTTCCATGTCAGATATTGCTTTGAAATATTTTTACCTCCACCATTCTGGAGAACAGCCTCATATGAGGTGTCTTTTTATGTTCATATCTAAAATATCCTCTAAAACTATTTATCACTGTGTGCATTTGTGTTTAGTTCAAAGTTACTTCTTTTTTTTTTCAAATTTATGCCATAAATGTATTCACATTATCCTATTACCTTTTTAATCCTTACAGGTTTTTTTTAACTTTTAAAAAATTTACATCCAAGTTAGGTAGCATATAGTGCAGTAATGATTTCAGGAATAGAATCCAGTGATTCATCCCCTACATATAACATCCAGTGCTCATCCCAACAAGTGTCCTCCTTACTGCCCCTTGCCCATTTAGCCCATCCCTCCACCCACAACCCCTCCAGCAATCCTCAATTTGTTTTCTGTATTAAGAATCTCTTGGGGCGCCTGGGTGGCGCAGTCGGTTAAGCGTCCGACTTCAGCCAGGTCACGATCTCGCGGTCCGGGAGTTCGAGCCCCGCGTCAGGCTCTGGGCTGATGGCTCAGAGCCTGGAGCCTGTTTCCCATTCTGTGTCTCCCTCTCTCTCTGCCTCTCCCCCGTTCATGCTCTGTCTCTCTCTGTCGCAAAAATAAATAAACGTTGAAAAAAAAAATTAAAAAAAAAAAAAAAAAAAGAATCTCTTATGGGGTGCCTGGGTGGCTCAGTCGGTTGAGTGTCTGACTTTGGCTCAGGTTATGATCTCACAGTTTGTGAGTTCAAGCCTTGCATTGGGCTCTGTGCTGACAGCTCGGAGCCTGGAACATACTTCAGATTCTGTGTCTCCCTTTCCCTCTGCCCCTCCCCTTCTCATGCTCCATCTCTCTCAAAAATAAACATTAAAAAATTTTAAAAAAGAGTCTCCTTATGTTTTGTCCCCCTCCCTGTTTTTATATTATTTTTGCTTTCCTTCCCTTATGTTCATCTGTTTTGTATCTTAAATTCCACAAATGAGTGAAGTCATATGATATTTGTCTTTCTCTAATTTCACTTAGCACAATACACTCTAGTTCCATACATGTTGTTGCAAATGACAAGGTTTCATTCTTTTTGATTGCTGAGTAATGCTCCATTGTGTATATATACTACATTAAGAAGTCATATCTGTGTTTTCATTTACATTTTCATTTATGTAAGAGATACATAAATTCAAGTAAGATTACAATAATAATGAGTTCACAGTTTCCAATTTTACTGTAGGAGGCCATGTTTGGAAGGAAGGAAGGAAGGAAGGAAGGAAGGCAGGCAGTATTTAGAGGAAGGAAACTACAAAGATTTGTTTTAATGGAAGAGAATTCTGTATTTCAGATTCTCGAGTTTCTGGTGGCATTGGATGCATATGCTCACATGGACTTTGAGATATTTTCTCAGGAATAAAGTTTTGGTATAATGTGTTATATTCAGTGTTCACGTGCTGTGAATGGTAATTATTTGGGTAATATTTCTGTCTCTCTCACTGAACATAAACTTGACTTCAGAAGAGAATGTGGGGGGCAAAGAAGTTCTCTTTCTTTTTGCACACATGAGCAGCATGACATGATACCTGGAAAGAAAGAATTAAGCAAAGTGCTTTACATTTTTGCATTGTAACTTTGTCAGGTTTCAGAACTTTTCTTTATCTTTCTTCTTTTAATGCTAGAGTTCAGGTTTTTCCAGCCTAATTGATTTTCTTCCTGTAAATTCCTATAGTTCTAGATTTATATCATACCTCTAGTACTTTTCATGGATTGCTTTCTATTATTTTCTGGTTGTTTCAAATTTTGTCTTCTTGATAGTTTTGAATGTTAGAGACAAAATAAGGCTGGTTTCACAGTGGACCTCTTTTCTTAAATACATCAATTCATGGGAATGAGACAAATTACTTAATGACTTTAATGCATAGTATTTCTGTAATGTTCATGTCCAGAATTTCAAAATGCTCCTTTTTTTACAGAAATAAAGATTGTATTTCTTTAATAAACTTTATTATTAACCATATTTGACAGAGTAACAGAGATTGAAGCTATTTGCCTTTGATCATACAGCTAGTGTTAGAAATGCAAGAAGCTTCAATTTTCTTGACTTTCTAAGCTAAACCCACCTAGCAACAGCTTTGAGAGTTACATGAGTTCTCTTGAGCAGGTTTCAGACTAGCTCTGGTGCCAGCTCAATGCCAAGACTGATAAACACAGTCACCCCCACTGTGGTTACTGCCAGACATGGTAAGATGAATGTCTCCTGGTCTAAGCTTGAGGATGGTTTGGTGACATTCAATTTGTACACAGATTTTTGGTGTTTGACTTGATAAATACACACACACACAAAAGAAAAGTAAACTTTGGCCAATTCTATTTCATAAAATAATCCTCAAGTCAACAAACTACAAGTGAAAGTAGGGTTTTTTTTTTTTTGAGTCTTCCTGTCATGATACTCCACAAGAGGTATCCTGGTTTTCTGTAAAATTCCATGATTTAGATTTTCTCTATTCATTACAAAACATCTAATATAGTTGTAGTATTCATGAAAATGCCAATAATTAACAATGCTATTCAAACACAATGCCAACAATTAGCTTAACACAGATCACAATTTCAAACTAACTGAACCAAGAATCCAAGGTGGAAAGACAAACAAAACAAAACAAAACACTAAAAAAACAGTGTACTTGGCTTTAAGAAATTATCAAACTATTCTAAGTTGAGTAACCTTGAAATAATCATTGTTATTTATGCACGATTAGGGTGCTTTCTGAACATACACAGTATGACTTAATTGTTACATCTGGACTTCACAGCTTGAAGAGAATTTCTATAAATGTTTGCATTTGTTTTGATCCTCACACACATAGGGAGAGGTAGATTAACTATTAATATCTCTACTAATGGATGGGGAGAAACAATTTCTCAAGACCAACTAAGGGGAGTAATTGTGTTTGATGCTTTGTTTACCCTGAGATTTACTCAGTCTCAATCATTCCAGCTTCCTTAATTTTTCTAGTCAATATATTTCACTTCTATATGAAGATAGACTCTCTGCCTGTTATGTCTGTTGCATTGTCTCATTGTTTATACTTTCATTATTGAGTGCCCATTTCCTATTTATGTCTTAATCTCCTCATCTGCGAAATGCAGATAATAATAGTGCTTACCTTAAAGGCTTTGAGAAGACATAACATAAAATACATGAAACACTGTACACTAATACTGTGAGTAATTTCCACATTTGCTTCATATGCATGCATATCAGGCATGCACAAGACACACACACACACACACACACACACACACACACACACACACACATTCATACCTCACTTCAATTACCAATGGTACTACTATGGCTAGGTAGAGCCAAGATTTGGTTTATCCACAAGAGGTACAATAACACCTGCAACAGCACTTCTCAAAGTTTTTGTCTCAGAAAGCTTTTACATTTTTTTTTTTTGGTTTGGGTTTTGTTGTTGTTTTTACAGTTTTAAACATTATCAAAATTCTTCGAAGATCTCTTGATTTGGGGGGATGATATCTACCAATATGATATATTAAATATTAGACATTAAAACAGATACTTTTTGAATATTTATATTTATTTATAAATAACAATAATAAGTCTATTAGTTAACACAGACAAAAATACAACTATGGTTTTTGAAACAAAAGAATTTTGTAAGAAAATCTGGCTGAGGCTTTCTGAATTCTATTCTCTGTCCTCATCAGGGAGGAGGCAGTGATACTTGGCTGTGATACTTTTACTTAAAAAAATTTTTTTTAATGTTTGTTTATTTTTGAGAGAGAAAGAAAGATCCAGTGCATGAGCCAGGGAGGGACAGAGAGAAAGAGGGAGACAGAGGATCTGAAGCCAATTCCAGACTCTGAGCTGTCAGCACAGAGCCTGATGCAGGACTCAGACCCACGAACCATGAGATCATGACCTGAACCAAAGTCGGATGCTTAACCGACCAAGCTATCCAGATTTCCTTGCTGTGATACTTTTAAACATGCAAAGACAGAGATATCACCCACAAATTTGTTTATGTGATTAGACACACACCTCACAACTATACAGATGAAGCAGGTGGAACTTGTAAATGGCATTTTATGATTTATTTACTCTAGCAGTAAATCACAGGGAAGACTTCCTTTGACATACTTTTGCTTTAATATCCTTTAACTGAATTTTAGATTATAATGGTGATTATAAATATAAAATTACTGAGAAATGGTGCTTGTATGAATCAATAACACCAGGAATATGACAAGAATATTGAAATAGTGTTTTATGGTAGTAAATTATATTTCAAAGAAACTGATAGATATTGGTATTCTTATGACATAATAATAATGGCTTGTATTTATTTACTATATGCCAAGTGCTGTTTTAAATACTTTTCATGTTTTAACCCATTTTAATCCTCATAATAGCCCAATGAATTAGGCACTATTATTACCCATTCAATAACCTTGAATAATTTCTTTAATCTTTCTATGGATAATAAGAGTTCCTACTTCACAGGATAACAAATGTAAAGAGTCTAGCAGATGTTCTAGCACAGAATAGTTGCTTAACAAATGGTAATTATTATTATTCCTTGTTCCTTCCCTATTTTTCAGTATAGAGCTGTCCAAGCAAGCATTAAGCTCTCATGAAAGCAATGCTTTGATAAACTCACATTGAAAGGGAATAGAAAGAAGAGAAAATAATGCACAGATTTTTTTCCAACCTTTTTTTTTTTTTCTGCTTAGCTCTTGATTTCTTTTGGGTCCATGTCCCTAGCATTGTGTTAATTTTCCCAACTCTTGGTGTAAACATATCTTGACATCTGTGTTGCACAATCACAAGTACTAAAAAAAAAAATCCCTGCATTTATTTCATTTATAGAGACTGATCTTTCCTTTGAGAATATAATTGCTAACGTTTGGAATAATTCTTGAGAATTTCTGCAAAGCTGCTTGTATTTAAAATATTTTTCAAAAACATATGTGCATGTTTGCTTAAGCATATGCTGTATTTTTCTTTATCAAAAGCTGTTGATTAATATTTACATAAATATGCAAAAATCATTCATTTTTCTGTGCTGCAGATATGCCTAGGAAAGATCATTTTGTTTTCCTTGGAGCATGTTAACTATTGGCAGAAAGATAGAAAAATCTGTTTGACTACTGTGGATTTAGGTGCCTCTATTGGTGAGCAGTCCACATCACTATATGACTTAATTTAGAGTGAGTTTATGTTGTCCAAAGCACCAAATCCCCAAATAGTTCGTTTGATATTTTGAGCTTTTTGAATGGCCAAAATTTGCATGCAGTTCTAGTATCCATGCAGAAATTACATACTAGAAAATAGATTGATAGAATGAAGGATTTGGTTTGGTTTTTAAGACCTGGTATCTGATATTTTTTGGGTTCAGACCTCAGAATCCATTTCACTAAGTGTTAAAGCCCTCTTCTGTGAGGGCTCTGGCTATAGTGTCATGTGGAGCACATTGTCACCAGCTGACTCTAAGTCTTCATTCATCCCATCTCTATCTCTTAGGAAATTAAATATACACGACACTGACAAACATTTAACAGTCTCTCAGTTGGACACCTGTCTGAATTTCCAGCACTTGTGCCGCTACTCCCTGTGCTGTAGTCAAACATTACCTCTCACTTTTTCTCAGTCATATAGTGGGTTTTATGTCTGTGCCTTTTATGTCTGTGCCTTTGCATTTTCTGATTCCCACCAAGATTATAACCTTTGTGAAGTCTGTCTCAAATGAAATGCATTCTTTAAAGCTTATTCCCCTCACCTGATGTAATTACTCCTTTCTTTAAACTACTAGATCTATTTTGGTACAATGCTCTCATGACACTTATTATATTTTTCATTATTATGTAATTATTTACTCATTTGATTTCTTCTACTAAATTTCATATCCTTCCAGAATATGAGCCGTGTGTTTTCTCATCTTTAGGTTAGCTAGAGGGGCCAGGGCAAAACTATGCTTATTAGAGAACACAAAAAAGATTCGCCCAATTTTTGTCCAATAAATAATCCTCATCCTGGCAAAGCCGATTCTCAGGCAATTCCCTAAGTAATTCTGATTCATTAGATTTAGGTAGAGGATCAAGAATCTATACTTTTAGAAGTTTTCCAAATGGTCTGATGATTAACTGAATTCGAGGAACATTAGGTCAATTGGTTAAAAATTTATATTTGTGGAAATATATTTCCAGTAGTATTCAGGAAAAGGAATATTTCTCAGAAAGGCTAGGTTCTTTTTTTAAAAATTTATTTAAAGAGAAAGACTAGGTTCTTAATGTGTTTATTTATGGAGGAGAGCTTATTAAGCAAGTTCTGCATAGGTAAATGGGATGTTATAATTTGCTAACATCTTCACTACGAAGTTCTCTAAAACAAATGGTCTTTGTTTTGGTTTTCGTAGTATTTATGAGATGGCATTTTGCCACAATGGCATTTGATTAGTTTGTTGTCAGGATCTGAGTCGTAAAGGCCAGAATGAGAGGAGGAATTTTGGGGCTTGGGGGAAATGAGGATCAACTACATCAGGGAGCGTGTGAAGACTATTTCTCTAGAATCACACTTGCCCTGTGGAGCAATGTGCACCCTGGAGTGAACTCTGATTTGGCAAAAAGGTCCACAGCCCTAGATCTTTCACTGACCCCCATATGGCAGTTTAAGGCTGCTGGCAAGTACTTTGTAGGGAGGGCCCATGATGTCCTGCCCTCGAAGTGATTACTGCAGGCTTTTCTCTTGGTGCTGCAGCCCGCACCAAGTGGGTGCTGGAAGCTGTACCTGCTGAACATAGTATTGGCCCTGGCTCCCTTGGCTAAAGACGTGAAGAAGAGGAATTTGCTTCTTTCCTGTACAAATGAAAGTGTCCAATAATTTAAGACAACAATGGGAATTTCCTTTATAGACACAGATTGCAAAAGAAAGCTCTAGGATTAATGAGTATAAATGGTCTCCCAGCAGTAAATTTTC
Organism: Lynx rufus; assembly: GCF_022079265.1. Taxonomy (NCBI): domain Eukaryota; kingdom Metazoa; phylum Chordata; class Mammalia; order Carnivora; family Felidae; genus Lynx; species Lynx rufus. Next base: position 53,308,811 of record NW_025814889.1, read on the forward strand.
TGAGCATAACTTGTGTAATGTGTTTGGACACAAATCTGTTGGATGAAAAGAGACCACTTTAATTTAATTGGCCCTACTGGCAAGGATACTACTAATGAAGCCGGTGCCTTTTCCTCAGCTTTCCCGAACGCTTTGATAGCAAGCAAAATTTCTTTTCTTTCATCAGAAATGGGGGAGTTAATACATGTTCAGGAATTGTCCTGCTCCATTTTCTAACAATGTTTTAGTGATTGTTTTTGTTATTAGGCTTTTTTGGTGTGTGAAAAAGAGGTTTCTGTTGATGTGCTGTGCCTTGAGCAGTGTATGTCTCAATGTCTCATCCTCTTCAAAGACTCCTAAGGAAAGGTAAATGGTCTGCAACCTATAGGAATGTCTCCTAATTTAAGCTTGTATTTGGATATCCATAAATATTCCCTCAGTAGTCATGAACTGGTGTGGGGAAAGGGGAAAGGGCAGGAGCTTCAAGCATGGTGGAGCTGGGCTCATATCCTGAGTGACTTTAAGGCAAGTCATTCCACCTGACTGGGACATAATACATGAAGACAGTACTCAATTATTTGGGTTATTTTGGAAATCCAACCCCACAACATTTGCAAAAATGTCTGACATCTATTTTGTGCCAAATGATGAAGGATGGTCCCTGCACTAAGGAACTCAAAAACACGAGGGAAGATCAAGATAGAAAAAAAATCCAACGTGGGTGCAGAGAAGGCATCTATATGCTCAGAATTACCAAGAATGGTAACAGCAAAGTCACTTGGTAGGAGCAGAAAACAATCCTAGAGCATCTAGGGTTCAGTAAAAGAAAGGTATAGTGCTTTAACCTAGCCAAGAACTTAAAGCAAATAATTATAACTCTCAAATGAAACATTTGCAGTACTTAAAATAAGTCAAAGGTAAAATAAAATTAATAGTGTACAATTTTTAGAATAATAGAATATGTTATTAACTACATAGAGAAAAAAAATTAATGCTTTAGAGATGAGTTTTAGGTTTCCAACAACTTCCGAATACTAAAGCACTTCTGTTTTTACATATAAACAAATTGTTTATCATGCTTATTTTGCAATTTTTTGATTACTTGTTTGCTTCTGGGACACTTTCAAAACAGCTTTGTCTAGTCACACCTCTAGGTTTTATAAGGGTATTGTGAATAGAGTGATACCAGTTCAGAAATTCAGGACTGAAATAAGCACAATTGGTCAATTAACAAAGTGTCAGGGCTAGGATTAGGGTGTGGAGAATGAGGTAGGGTCATGCAAGGGCAGGGTCGGGCCTTGTCCATATTCAGCAGAAAAATGTCCCCCAAGTGTTTCTAAGACCCAATTTCTGGAACCTGTGAACATGTTACCTCAATAGCAAAAGGGACTTTGCAGATGTGATTAGGTAGAGGACCTTGATATGAAGAGATTTTATTGGATTATCTGGGTGGGTCCAACGTAATCATAAGGGTCCTTAAAAGTGGAAGAGGGAGACAGATCACAATAATGTATTGTGAGAAGTTCTCAACCCACTCTTGCTGGCTCTGAAAATAGAGGAAAGGGACCATATGTGAAGGAAAGCAGGCAGTCTCTAGAAGCTAGAAAAGCAGAGACATTGATTCTCCTCTAGAGCCTTCAGAAGAAACATATCCCTGCTGACATCTTATTTTTAGCCTAGTGAGATCGATGTCAGACTTCTGGTCTACAGAACTGTAAGATAATAAATTGGTGTTGTTTAAGCAACTATGTTTCAGGTAATATGTAACGAAGCCATAGAAAACTAATATACTGATTATTTCAACTTTTGGGATTTTGTTCATCATGGATTTTTGCATTAGTTTTGATTTTTAATGTTATTTATCTTAATTACATTAAGGGTGAGGTTTCTGTACCCAAGGTGAGTGCCTCACTTTCCTCCACGTTGTCTTGGTCCCTCACTGGGATGCATCATTGCTGCGTCATGGGTCATGTTGGTGCTGGTCTCATGTAGAGAAATAATCGGCAAATTTGCACAGTATGTCTCTTTTCATTTTGTCCAACCTGAAGAATGTCTTATATTCTTATCTGAGACTACAATGAGGATTTAACTTTGACTCTGACAAACTATCATGGATGAATATTAGCAGCAACATAGCAAAGAGTATATATTGAAGAATCATTCTGTGGCATACCTTTATTATTCTTGGAGATCTTAAAATTGAATAATATGGGTGTGTTTCTGATATTGAATTTTACAGCTCTATTCAGTTGCCTGTATGAAGGACTTTTTAAAGTCAATTTCAATGATTTACTTACTCTATCTGGGAATAGTATCTTCTGTTCTTGGGTAACCCTATGATTAAATTCTAGACTTGTGTCATAAACTGTCATCCTACAACTACAGAAAGATCAAGTTTACGTTTGTTTTTTTGTTTATTTTTTGTTTACTTTTTTGTTTTTTGTTTTTTATCTGTTATCATAAGAGTACCATAGTCCAACACAAAAAACTAACCTGTATAACAACAACAGGAGTGATAATAGTACCATTTATAGAGTAAGTATTGAATTTTCATATAATCCTCACAATAACTCTGCAAGACATATTCTATTATCCCTGTTTGCCAGATGAGGAAACTGAGACTCAGAGAGATAATAATAAATCAGAACAGCTAACACTTAAATAGAACTTACTATATGCCAGGCATTCTTCTATGGGCTTTACATATATTGATTCATTTGACTTACTATAGCCCTAAGAGGCATTATCCCATTTTACAGATTAGGAAATAGGGGTATAAAATGTCAAGCAACTTGCCTAAGGTCATATGTCTATTAAATGGAGAAGGTAATTTACTTGCTGCAAGTGATGCTGGTGGTAAAGAAATTGAGGAACAGGAATTCAAATTCAGATTCATCTGATTTAAAAATGCTGTGCTCTTTTTACTATGCGAGTTGCCCACTAGAACCTTAGACCTAACGGATCTTCTAACCTTTGTCACACTCTTCTTTGCCATGAAATCCCAGGCACAGCTGGGGCCAGCTCCCTGTGTTTCCAGACTCACTGCATCGCTGCCCAGGGCTCACAGCAATGGATGTGAACACCACACCCTGCTGGCGTCCTCTGCCTAGGTTCCCTTGTTTGCTTCTAATCCCAGCAAAACACGTGGCAAAGGGGTAAACTGCTTTTCTCAGAGAGGATTTACGGTTCTGACAGCATGGCTTAGGCAAATCTTTATTGCCCTAGCGCCATGGGAAAGGTATTATCTGACTTGGGTGGGTAGTTGATAATGCTGTTACATCAATAGAACCTATCATAGTGTTAAAGTACAGTCAGTAGGGTTTGTTTTACTCAGCAACACTTAGAGCTTTAAAGGAAGCCTTCAAAGTGAAGGTTATTTTATTTTATTGTATTTTATTAAGATTTATTTTTATTTTTGAGAGGGAGAACTCAAGCCAGGAAGGGGCAGAGAAGGCGGGGACAGAGGATCCGAAGCAGGCTCTGTGCTGAGAGCAGTGAGCCCCATGCAGGGCTCGAACTCATGAATTGTGAGATCATGACCTGAGCCAAAGTCAGGCTTCAACCTACTGAGCCACCCTGGCACTCCCAAAATGAAGGTCATTTTAAAACAGGTATCTGAGGGGCGCCTGGGTGGCGCAGTCGGTTAAGCGTCCGACTTCAGCCAGGTCACGATCTCGCGGTCCGTGAGTTCGAGCCCCGCGTCAGGCTCTGGGCTGATGGCTCGGAGCCTGGAGCCTGTTTCCGATTCTGTGTCTCCCTCTCTCTCTGCCCCTCCCCCGTTCATGCTCTGTGTCTCTCTGTCCCAAAAATAAATAAACGTTGAAAAAAAAAATTTAAAAAACAGGTATCTGAAGATATCTTCTACAGGTTGCATACAAACATGAAAGGTTTTTTGAATCTTAAAAAATAACTGATTAAATTTAGGTACTGTAGGGGGACCTGAGTGGCTCAGTCTGTTAGGTGTCTGACTCTTGATTTGGGCTCAGGTCATGACCTCACAGTTCCTGAGTTGAAGCCCTGCATGGGACTCTGTGCTGACAGTGTGGAGCCCATTTGGGATTCTCTGTCTCCCTGTCTCTCTGCCCCTCCCACTCTCTCCTTCTCTCTCTCAAAAATAAATACATAAACATTTAAATTTAGGTACTTTATTTCATGAAGTATTTTTAATCGTTCTATACCTAGTTGGTGGTAAACTTAAGTTTATTTTGAAGGGTGCCTTGTAGGCTTAAAACTTTTGTCAATTTAGATTGTAAATTAATATAAAGCTAACCATGACCTTTTCTCTGAGGTCAAACTTAATACCATATATCCTAGGCTGCATATTTATTTTATATATGTATCAAAAATTCACTTATTTGGATGGTTCTGTTTTTACACATATATTTAGCATTTATTAATTAAGGGTAGAAAGTATCAACTTTATTCCTGAAAACCATCATAATACAAAGACTGAGGAAAACTCTTGAGCAGGAATCCAAAGACCTGATTTTGTCTCACCCATCACTAGCTATGAAATTGAACTTCTCTGGGTTTCAATTTCTTCTTTAAAATGCAGTTGTTAAGATATATCCTTCCTACTTTAGAGTAGAGTGAGGAATAAAATGAGGTTATGTAAAGATAATTTGAAGACAGGGGCGCCTCGGTGGCTCAGTCAGTTAAGCGTCCAACTTTGGCTCATGTCATGATCTTGCAGTTTGTGAGTTCAAGCCCTGTGTCAAGCTCTGTGCTAAAGGCTCAGAGCCTGCTTCGGATTCTGTGTCTCCTCCTCTCTCTGCCCCTCCCATGCTCATGCTCTGTCTCTTTCTGTCTCTCAATAATAAATAAACATTAAAAAATTTTGAAGACAAATAGTAAAGCATATTCTACATAATTCAAACCATTGGTGTTTATTTTTAAGGTAATTGTTTTCTAGGGACTAAATACACTAGTTTCTCATTCACATTTAGTTGTGTCTTAATATGTATCATGTATTGTGTTTTTTCATTTTTGATGTATATTGAACAAGTGACCATGAAATGAAGAGCATCTGACTTCAGAAGAAAGTTTGATGTTTTGAGAAGTTTTCTGAACTAGCCTTTGAGGCTATGGCTTTGGGTCCATGCTGTGCAACATCTAGTGGCTGCATCCTAGCCTTTCATTGTTAAGAACTCATTTTACCTCGCAAGGTTTTAGTTTTCTCATAAGTGGAAGAAATGGAGATTGTATGAAATAATGTCCAAAGTCCATTCTAGATCTCTTAAGTTTTTCCTATTGCCTTAGATTTTAAGTTTGAATGGTGGTTTTGGCTATCAAGGAGTTATTAAAGAGTGAATGCATTATTATCTCTAGAATTATACTTTAAAATATAGCAAGAAGACTGACTTGAGCCAATGTATTTGAGTGTGCTAATAGTTTCATAAGACTCATTCACAGGATTTAAATTTGACATTACTAGTCCTATTAAACTCATGTTTATTATTGTTTAAAAATAACTAGCATTTATTAAGTCTTCCTTTGAGCAAGTCACTTTGATGAACACTTTTTTAAAAAAAATTGTTTTTTAATGCTTATTTATTTTTGAGAGAGAGACAGACTTTGAACAGGGGAGGGACAGAGATAGAGGGAGACACAGAATCTGAAGCAGGTTCCAGGCCCCTCGCTGTCAGCACAGAGCCCAACGTGGGGCTTGAACTTACGAACTGCAAGATCATGACCTGAGCCAAAGTTGTATGCTTAACCAACTGAGCCACGCAGGCACCCCAATAAACACTTTTTGTACATTGTATTAGATAATCCTAAGAGTAATCCGAAGTAGTAAGTGTGACCATTACCTCTATTTTATTTTATTTTATTTTATTTTATTTTATTTTATTTTATTTTATCTTATTTTATTTTATTTATTTTATTTTCCATTATCTCTATTTTGGAGATGAGGACATTGAGTAAGAAAAAAAGCTAAATAAATTTTCAAGGTCACACAACTGTTAAGGGTCATTTAGAGTTTGAATTGAGAACTTTGCTTTACATTCTATCATGCAAGAGAATAAATTCTAGTTTGAGGCATTCTGTGAATTATCTAAAAAAAGAGGCTTTCTTAGATTAAGCAAATACAAATTCTCTGTTTTAAGATACAAAGGGCCATCTTTGAACACCTGGACCTAAATTCATCACCCAAAGATTTGACTAAAGAAGGAATTTAAAAATCCTGACTTTGAAGTAGCAATGATACCTGTTTGGCTTTTTTGTTTTTGTCTTTTGTTTTGTTTTGTTTTGCTATGGTAGTTTTAGATCTTCCATGTTAGCTTTGAAACAAATTTACCTTAAACGACTAATTATAGTCAGATATTATGGTATGCAAAATAAAAATATTGTTACTTTATATGCCATACTCAACATGGACATGAAGAAAGCAGTTATGCAGCACAGTCAGTCCTATGACATTTTTCTTCTATGGCAAAATTAAAGATGAAGATAGAATGTTAGCTTAATCGATTCAGGTCTCCATGTCTCCATGGTCACATGGAACCAAAAATTAAGGCACATATACTAGAGTCGGTTTTTAATACTACTCAGTAGAGGGAGATGATATAATAGCTATTATATTGCCATTTTTAATTTTATATTTTTCATAATTTCCTACAGTATTCTTTTATTTAATATTTATTTTTAAGAGAGAGAGAGAGAGACAGAGAGAGACAGAAACAGAGTGTGAGTGGGGGAGGGGCAGAGAGAGAGGGAGACACAGAATCTGAAACAGGCTTCAGGAGCCTGATGTGGGCTTGAACTCACAAACCGGGAGATCATGACCCGAGCCAAAGTCAGATGCTTAACTGACTGAGCCACCCAGGCACCCCTCCTGTAATATTCTAATAGGTAAAATCTTGGATAAGTGAATGTTTTGATACTTTAAAGACTATAGACATGATATGAACTTAGTTATGGGAAATTAAATGTAACTTATTTGAGTGGAATAAAAATAGTGAAGTATTTCATTTGTACTTATGGAAACAGATCAAAGAGATTCTAAAATCATTTCACAGGGTATTTAAAGAAAGATTCTCTTAATATACAGCATGTTGACTCCAGCTAATAATACTGTATTGTATTACTGACAGTTACCAAGAGAGTAGATCTCAAAGTTCTCAACACACACACACACACACACACACACACACACACACACACACACACGGTAACTATGTGAGGTGATGGATGTGTTAATTAACCTTATTATGGTAATCATTTTCCAATGTATACATATATTGAATATGTATACATATATGAATACATCAATTATATCTCAATAAATCTAGAAAAAAAGATGTCAAGAAAAATTGGTGGCATTCAGAAGTACATTGTTTTCTTTATTCTAGTGTGGACTCTGGCAACATATGAGGGTTTTTAACATATAATCTGGATTTACTGGCTTTTTCTTTGAGGATTAAAAAGATAGATTCATTTTATCAATTTGTGTAACCAGTATATAAGTTTAAAGTTTCAATAAACTTCAGGTTGTATTGAAAAAGCAAAAGCAAAATATCACTTTACTATTTAATATCTTAAAAAAATACCACATTCATTTTATGTTATCATAAGGTAGAGATTACAAGTATGGTGGCTATGTGGTACTTGGTGACTAGCATGATTTCCCCTTCACAGTGTGGAAAATGATTGCCTTCAGTCAGGATTCTTTATCCTTGAAATCAATGATTAAATGTAATCCAATGGTAGATTTTGGACTAATAGTAACACTTATTTACCTTTTTAGAGAAATCTAAATTTCTTATGAAAATTGTAAGTTTTCTTGAAACAAAGTAATATTGAGGTAGAAATGCTATAATTCAGAGACACAGAAAGACATCAGTATGCTCAACCAGAGGAAGAAAGAACAAAAAACTTTGAAACTATTCGTAAACAGGAGTTGGACATCTTTCAAAATTTTGATGAAGTGAAAATACCACAGATAGATTCCTGACGTGAAGAAGCTTGTTTTTTTTTTTTTTTAGCCAGTTAAAGAATTGTTCTCGGTTTATTATTTTCTTGTTGTTTTATTTAATAAGTAGATTTTTAGTGTAATGTCAAGATGAATAATTTAAATGTTTTCTTAAAAGGCAAAGAAAATATAAATAAATAAAAGTAAAATAAATAAAAATAAATAATAATAAATAAAATAAATAAAAATAAAAGATAAGAAACTCTAATCCTAATTAACCCAATTGCAACCATTTGGTTAACTGATTCAAATACATTTAAATTCTCCTCAGCCATCCCTGTTTCTCTTTAGTAAAATGCCCTGACACCTTCTTCAACCCGAAAATGCAGCAAAACCAGTACTGTTAATGAACAATCCTCAATGTTGGCCAACAACTGACTTTGGTACAGATTGCAGATTGTCTCTGAATAGGGGCCTGTGTGACTTCTAGAACATCCTAGAAAAATGTTGGTGGGGGTATAGGGCACGGATGGTACCTGTGAAGGATACTCAAAAACTGGGGCTAACACATTTACCATATCTCAGCTGGTACTACAGCTTGAACATTTTATTTTTCTGGCATTTCTGTTTCTGTACAAAGCTACTATGTAGAGCAATGATTCTCAAATTGGGGTAAACAGACCCCCAGAATTTCACTAAGATACTAAGATATTGTCAACATGATCTTTACCTTCCCGGGCTGATTCTACTTCAACTTTGGGTTAACTTCCAGTGGCATCTAAAAAAGATCTAATCACCCTTAGGCATGTTATGATTTTTTTTGGTTTTAATGAGAATTTTTGAGTCACTGGAAGTTTTTATGTCATAGAGCAGATAGGATTTTACTCAAGCATGCTCATCAAATATAATTTTTCTGGAATAGTTTTTTTGTCTCTTTGTTTTCTTGTTTTTTTTTTTTCTTTCTTTTTGGTCTTTTATTTCAACAACCAGAAACTTTCTCTGATATCCTTCTCCCCCAAGAGTGCTTCTATTGTGTCAAAAACAAATTAATTCATTTCTTTCCTCTTGAAAAGTTATTACTGCTTTTATGATGCTCATTAACGTTTCATTAAGTTTATGCTTTTCATTGAGTTTCAGTGTTTTTTTTGTAATTCCTGGCTTTAACCAACAGTCCAGTGTGAAATGTATGAGTAAACATATAAGCAAAATCTACTCACCTCTACATTTATTGGCTTAGCTAAGGATGACTAGAAATTAAATACCTGAAAGGTTTTAAGTTAGTATCCAAAAAAAACAAACAAAGCCCTCTAATTTGGGGGTAAGTTCTCTTTGTAAGACTAGTTATTTTTCCCCCATGTAAATTTCAATTATTTTTCCACTTTCTATTAAATTGTATTGTTCAAATTATGTCTTAAATTATGTTACTTTGCCAGTTTAAAAAATGAATTAGAATTTTTAAAACTCAACAATGCATATTACAGTTTTAGCAAATTTGATTTATGACATGTTTCAGAAAAAATGTTTGGAATATATCTAGATTATGCTGAAAGATAAAGTGTAACAAAGAAATTGGCACATGCAAGGGACTTCTGAGGATGCTTAGGCAAAGTCCTGTTAAAACTTTGATCAAATCTCTTGGTTATAAATGTTTTTTTAGTCTTTTCATTACTTAATGAATTCCTCCTTCTCTTTCTTATTTTGTACTTTTTATATTCACATTGTGTTACATAGCACAGAACTATTTCCTTCCAGTGCTAATTAATACCACTTAATGAATGCGGTTCTCCGTGGATATTTCAAACTGATTTATAGTGCTTTCTTTCTCTTTCAAAGCAATCATGGAGCAAAGTCCAGGAAGCTTCCTCTCATTGTTCATAAACATGGGCTTCCCTACAATACTGAAAAGAGCAAATAACTAGAACTCAAAAGATGCAGGGTCTAGGCTTTATTCCACTAAACATCCTGCCTCCCTGAGATTCAGTTTCCTTTTCTGTAAAATGAGATTGACAGTGCTGGGCCCGCCTTCTTAAATTAAGCTCAGATGGAAGAGTTTGTTGTAAATTCTAAAATGCTTTATTATCATAACTTCAAATTAAGGGAAGCATAATTATCATGCTTGTCTGATCACCAGGAAAGACTCACACAATAATTTCACACTCTTGATAAAAACCACGATTTTTTCACCCTGTATACTTATAGCAATGTTCTGTGAGCTAGTGATTTTGAACAATTTAAGGAGTTTTACCATCATTTCCATCATGAAATCAACACAGCATTCTCAAATTTGCAAGTGGACATGCCCTATTTCAAATTCTGGCTTTAACAATTATTAGGTATAAGACCCTGGGAAAAAGTTCTTAATCTTGTTCAGCCTCTGTTTTCTTTGGAAAGGGGATATTAATACCTTCTTAATAAGGTGGTTAGATAATTAAATGAGATGTATTTTAAAAAGCAGAAGACTTCAATGAATGGTGGCTGTTTGATGTTGATGATGATGATGATGATGATGATGATGATAATGCCTAAGAGGAAGAAACCTACTGATGCTGACACCTGACCCAGGCAGTATAGTTATCAGGCGGACATGAACAACTCAGTGGGATACAGTGGAAAGATTTTACATGCCAAATGCATATAAATTGAGAAGTGTATTCTTTTGTTAACAACGGCAGCTTTCAACATGAGCAAAAATGTGAACAGAATATTTTTCTGACTTCTTTAAAAATGATTTTGAGGGGCACCTGAGTGGCTCAGTCAGTTAAGCATCCGACTTCAACTCAGGTCATGATCTCACAGTCCGTGCGTTTGAGCCCCACGTCGGGCTCTGTGCTGACAGCTCGGAGCCTGGAGCCTGCTTCAGATTCTGTGTCTCCCTCTCTCTGACACCCCCCCGTTCCTTTTCTCTGTCTCAAAATAAATAAACATTAAAAAAAAATTAAAAAATAAAAAATAAAAATGATTTTGAAAATGTCAAGATTTTGTCGTTGAGATGACAATACATAATGCTTAAGATACCTGTTTACTTGCAGGGTGATACTATTTGTGGCCATTCCTAAATAAATAATCTAGAGAGGAAGGTGTTAATCTTTAAAAATGCAGTTACTGGGGAGTGACATCATGAACAGAGTATCTCATTCCTATGGTCAAAGGTTATCTTTTCTTTTCCCCTCTGGAGACTTTCATAATGCTTAAACATTTAGAAACTAACCCAATATGATTTTTCTCAAATATGGGCAATATTTGCTCCTTTGGGAACTTGAAATCTTCTGGCTCTTGTCTTTGTTTTCTTATTTGCCTGTCTTTGGGAGCATTTTAACAGTCATTAGTGTGACAGTGACAGGGTGGGAAGGAAACATGAGATCAAAACTAAAATCAGTCCGACAGACTCGTCGTACATCAACCTTATGACGTGAGTCATAACGTTTTTATAAGAAAACATAACAGCTTCAAAACTTTTTTGGCAAATTCTGCAGCTACTTCTAGCTGTAAAAGAGGTATTTTACAGAGTGTTGGGAGAAGAAATAGATTAGGGTATCTTATGAAACTATGGGGGTGATTTTTCAAACTACATAGTCATCTCCAAAACTGAGAACCTCAGGGCCAGAAAGAGAAACAAAGTAGCAGAGAGAATGAAAGAGAGAAAGAGCAAGAGAGAAAGAAGCCGACTTGTGGGCTCTGGGGACATGATTGTCCCACAAGCACCCTCTTATGAAGTCAGTCTTTTCCAGACTAAACCATATGGGATTTTCTGAAGTAGAACCACGCTTAATAGGGGTGAGCAGGGAAAAAGCAGTCTGGAGGAATAAACAGGAAAAAGCAGGAGAAAATCCATGGTGTAGCAGAACTCACGGTGCTGGCCAACTATGCTCCCTAAATGTATGTTGAAAGTGCGGAATGAATGATTTGCAACTTCAAGTAAAATAGAGACCACAGAAGAGGAACTAACAAGTTTAGGAGAGAAAAAGGACACGGGGAACTGGAGACACACAAATTGGTGATGTAACCGTAAAAGTGTAATAATGCAGCGTCGTAGGAAAGCAGAGGGAATCCATAAATCTCTGGCAAGCACATACAGTAAACATGGAAAAAGAAAGAAAGAAAGCAAGCAAGAAAGAGAGAAAAGGCAAACTATGGAAATGGAGAGGACTAGCAACAGATTGAGATGTAAATTTAGCCATCTGGGATCAAAAAGTGATCCAGAGGGGCACCTGGGTGGCTCAGTCGGTTGGGCGTCCGACTTTGGCTCAGGTCACGATCTCACAGTTTGTGAGTTCGAGCCCCGCGTCGGGCTCTGTGCTGACAGCTCAGAGCCTGGAGCCTGCTTCGGATTCTGTGTCTCCCTCTCTCTCTCTGCCCCTCCCCTGCTCGTGCTCTCTCTCTCTTTCAATAATAAATAAACATTAAAAAAAAAAAAAAGTGATCCAGAGCCTGTTATGGAAGGAGGTGTGGGTCTCAGTTGAGGGCACAATTGCTAGAAGGAAATTAACATATTAGTTGTAATCCTTAATTTCAATGTTTAGTAAATTGGTGTATTGTTTTTCCACAATACATAATTGAGTAATAAGTCCTTTTTTTTTAGTTTAAAGATAAACCTAGCAATCACATCAAAAATAGAGAATCAGCGGGGTATCCTTTATTTTTCTTTGAATCTGTATTCTCCTGCGGTGTTTTTGAATGTAGGGTTTCAACGAATGTTTGTTGAATTGAACTAAATTGAAAAAAGAATTTCTCAGCTTTTTTCCCCCCTCTACCTTTGGTATCTACCTAACTTTTAACTTTATTCTCAGATGCTGACTAGCTCACTCAGCAGTGGGGTCAGCTGGGTCAGATGCTCAATGTGGGAAGTTACATAGTTTGGAACCCTGGAATGTGTTGTTTATGCTAATGAACACACGGCTATCTTCTCCCACGCAGTGAGATTGCCTTTCAAACTTCAATTAGCGCTTGTCTAGCAGTCCTGCTCTTTATGTATTTAAAGTCTCTAGATCCATCCTGAGTTCTACTTCTGAGGCCTCGCGAGCCCTCAATAAGAGTCAGTTACATTTGTTTTTTGTTTTAAATGATGTTCTCCATTTTCTACTTATGTAGGACCGAGCATAATGTTTTCTTTATTTCCTATCTCTTAGATAGGGTTCACCTGCTTGCCAACAATAAATTATCAGAGCCAGTAAACAATATCCCTATTTAGCTTCCCCTCATGAGTTTGTTTTCTATCAAAGAGGTGTCCTGTTACAGACAGATTGACATTGCTACAAGGCTCTTTTACCTTTGATAGCTAAGGGAAGTGGTGTAGGGAAATTGAAGAGATTGTGCTTTTAAATTATTTACATGAGTAATTTAGAAGTATTTTACCAGTCTGTTAACAAATGCTATGAATTAAACTAGGCAAACATTAAATATATTTCTATGTTAGACATGGTGGATCTTTACTATCATGTTCTTTCTTTCAGAGGAGGATTACTTTTACTATATTCACCCAAGAAATATTTAAGTTTTGAGCTAGGGAGTAGAGATTAGAAAATGAAAAGAATTCAGAAGACCTCTTCCATATGCCCCCACATCCAAGTAAAGGAATCTATCTGCATTTTATATGAGTATTTTACTTTTCTTTCAATTACAATAAATAAATTGTATATCGTTCTGTTAAGGGGTGCCTGGGCGGCTCAGCTGTTTGAGCATCTGACTCTTGATTTCGGCTCAGGTCATGTTCTCATGGTTCATGGATTTGAGCCCTACGTTGGGCTCTGCACTGGCAGTGTGGAGCCTGCTTGGGATTCTTTCTCTGTCCCTCTCTCTGCTCCTCCCCACTCACTCTCTCTGTCAAAAATATTAAGAAAAATAATTCTGTCTAAGGATGTCTAGATCTAATTCTCTACTCAGGAACAAAGGCTGTTGCCCTGACTCCTGCCTCATAAATTTCCCTTCTTTATTGTATGATATCTATTAGTAAACATGCTGCAATATCTCTCTCTTAGAAAACTTGTCTTGTTCCATTTTACATACTGTGAAAAGATGATTTTCTTTTTTTAAAAAAAGTTTATTTATTTTGAGAGAGAGAAAAAGGGAGAAAGTGCAAGCAGGGGAGGGGCTGAGAGAGAGAGAGAGAGAGAGAGAGTGAGAGGGAGAGAGAGAATCCCAAGCAGGCTCCACACTGCCGGCACAGAGCCTGACATGGGGCTCAAACCCATGAACCATGAGAACATGACCTGAGCCAAAATCAAGAGTTGGACACTTAACTGACTGAGCCACCTAGGCACACTGAAAAGATGACATTAAAAAAAAAGGTGAAAGCATGTTTCTCCCAGAAATACAAACCGAACAAACATTAAGAGGGAGGGAGACACTGAATCCGAAGCAGGCTCCAGGCTCTGAGCTGTCAGCACAAAGCCTGACATGGGGCTCAAACTCATGAACAATGAGATCATGACCTGAGCTGAAGTTGGAGGCTTAAGTGACTGAGCCAGCCAGGTGCCCCTTATTTAACTTATTTTTAATGAGAGAATTGGTTAGATACTACAAGAAGTCAAAGAAGAATCCAACCAACTCACACTAATTAGGATGGTTAGAAGAAGGAAGGAAGGAGAGAGAAAATAGTCAGTGTCGGTGAGGATGTAAAATGGTATAGCCTGTATGGAAGACTGTAGTTGATTCTTCAAGAAATTAAAAATAGAATTACCACATAATCCCACAATTCCACTTCTGGGTCTATTTCCAAAAATATTGAAAGCAGAGTCTTGAAGAGATATTTGTACATTTATGTTCAGAGCAGCATTACTCATAATAGCCAAAATGTAGACGCAACTCAAATATTTGATGGGTGAATGGATAAACAAAACATTTTTGCATATATACAATGAAATATTATTCAGCCTTTAAAAGGAATGAAATTCTGACACATGCTACCACATTAGATGCACCTTGAGAACATTGTGCTAAGTGAAATAAGCCAGTCACAAAAGGACAAATACTGTGTGGTTCCACTTATATGAGGTATCTAGAGCAGTGAAATTCGTGGCAACAGAAGGTGAGATGTGGTTGCCAGTGTGTGGGTGGGTGGGGGGAGGAACAGGAAGCTAATGTTTAAGAGGTACAGTTGCAATTTTGCAAGATGAAAACGGTTTCATTTTGGAGATGGATGGTGGTGCTTCACAGCTGTGTAAAGGTACTTAACACCCCTGAACTGTACACTTAAAAATATTTAAGATGGCAAATTTTTATGTTCTGTGCATTTTACCACCATTAAAAATAAATTTTAGGGGTGTCTGGGTAGCTCAGTTAAGTGTCAGACTCTTGGTTTAGGCCCAGGTCATGATCTCATGGTTTGTGAACTCGAGCCTTGTGTCGGGCTCTGTGCTGACAGCATGGAGTCTGCTTGGGATTCTCTCTCTCCCTCTCTCTGCCCCTCTCCTGCTTGTGCTCTCTCTCTCTCTCTCTCTCTCTCAAATAAGCTTAAAAAAAAGAATAAATTTTAAAATAGTAAGAAAAAGGAATTCAAAGAACAGACCTATTTATAGATAGGAATATTTTAATGTGCAAATGGAGACAGAGAGGGAGGGAAGCTAATAGAGCCTGTAGGGGACAGAATTCCTTTGCATGTTTACAGACAAAAATCATTTTGCCTTGCCATCAGTTACCTACAGTTTACAGAGTTATCAAATAGCCCCCATAAAATCGGAAGTAGATAGCCTAGATGAGTATGTTCTATGTAACACATAGCTTTCCACTGAAGCACATTTTTTTTCTACAAGCTAAAGTCTTAGAGTAGACTACAGTTCGTGTCTTTCCTATCTATGGTAGAGTAAAAATGGCCATTATTTTCAACTCTTTCCATCCAGAGATGGAGTCTATTTCTTGACTTCTTTAATCTGACCTGTCCTTGTCCTTTTTTTGAATTAAATGTGGCAGGAGTGACATGATGCAAGTTCTATAAATCCCTAAGAGGCCTAACAGTTTTTACTCTTGCTGTTCTGGAAAGCTGCCTCTATGTGAGTAAGCCTGAGCTAGCCTTCTAGAGAGGCCCCATGGACTAAACAAAACTGCCAACCCACAGAATCTTGAACTAATAAGTCACTTTTAAGCCACCAAGTTTTGGAGTGTTTTGTTACAAAGCAAATGTTAACTGATAAACCATTTCAATAAACAGCACCTCAATTTTTCCACCTCTTTACATCTTAAACCTTACACCTACTCTTACTATTCTTTTTATTTTTTTAAAGTTTTTATTTAAATTCCAGTCAGTTAATTTACAGTGTGATATTAGTTTCAGGTATACAATTTAGTCATTTAACACTTACATACAACACCTGGTCCTCATCATAAGTGCCCTCCTTAATCCCTATTACCTATTTAGCCCATCCCCCCACACCTGCCCTGCAATAACCATCAGTTTGTTCTCTATAGTTAAGAGTCTGTTTCTTGGTTTTGTTCTCTCTTTTCCCCTATGATCATTTGTTTTGTTTTTCTAAATTTCACTTGAGTGAAATCATATGGTATTTGTTTTTTTCTGACTGATTTATTTCACTTAGCATAATAATCTCTAGCTCCATCGATGATTTTGCAAATGGCAAGATTTCATTTTTTATGGCTGGGTAATATCCCATTGTGTGTGTGTGTGTGTGTGTGTGTGTGTGTGTAAATATCACATCTTCTTTATCTATTCATCAGTCTATGGACACTCGGGCTCTTTCCATAATTTGGCTATTGTTGATAATGCTGCCATAAACATAGGGGTAACATGTATCTCTTTGAAATAGTATTTTTGTATTATTTGGGTAAATACCTAGTAGTGCAATTGCTGGATCATAGGGTAGTTCTATTTTTAACTTTTTGAAGAAACTCTGTACTGTTTTCCAGACTGGAAAGTGTCATGGAAAAGAATGAAACTTACTATTCTCCTTTTATCTGACATCTGACCTATTAGCAAATGCTCTCAACTCTTGCTTCAAAAGATACCCACAGCCTAATCAGTTCTCACTACATTGGCTTGTTCTAAGAGTTAAAAATTGGGGCACCTGGGTGGCTCAGTCGGTTAAGCGTCCGACTTCGGCTCAGGTCACGATCTCACGGTATGTGAGTTCGAGCCCCGCATCGGGCTCTGTGCTGACTGCTCAGAGCCTGGAGCCTGTTTCAGATTCTGTGTCTCCCTCTCTCTCTGACCCTCCCCCGTTCATGCTCTGTCTCTCTCTGTCTCAAAAATAAATAAACGTTAAAAAAAAAATAAAAAATAAAATAAAAATTAACATGAAAGCCCTTA
The DNA here is from genome assembly GCF_022079265.1 of Lynx rufus. Taxonomy (NCBI): domain Eukaryota; kingdom Metazoa; phylum Chordata; class Mammalia; order Carnivora; family Felidae; genus Lynx; species Lynx rufus. The sequence goes on from NW_025814889.1 coordinate 53,325,955, forward strand.
TGAATTAGAAAAAAAATCTGGTCCATTTACTTTAATTATACATGTTTTCATTATATTTATAATACAACATTGTACCAGATTTTTTTGTTTAAATGTCTATTTTCCCCAAAGACTATGAACATTTTGCAGACAGCAACCACATCTTCATCATTCAACCACACTGCATTTTTATTAGCAATATTATGCTGGGTACATAGTAGGCTTTCAAGGAAGCTCTACTAAATGAATGAATGGATTAATACAAATGATGAAAGATAATCAATAGCCATGAAAAGTTTTATTAAGACTTTATGCATTTTGGGGAGCACCTAGGTGGCTCAGTCGGTTAAGTGTCTGACTTTGGCTCAGAGCATGATCTCATAGTTCGTGAGTTCAAGCCCTGTAAGAGCTCAGACCCTGGAGTCTGCTGCGGATTCTGTATCTCCCTCTCTCTCTGCCCCTCCCCTACTTACTTTTTTCTCTTTCAAAAATAAGTAACATTTAAAAAAAAGACTTTATTCATTTTTCTCAAAATTGATTTTTCTAAACTAATAGTGTTAGCCTATCCTTTAGAAAGACTTTGCATAGCATTAGGAATAGTCTCATTCACTTTTGTAGCTTTTGGCAGTTTTTTGAGTGTTTACTTTTTATACAGACTCTACATTCCTTGAAGGATTCACCTTTGTATCTCCTATGTCACTGAGCATAGTAACTCCCGTAGAGTAGATGGTAAAATGTATTTCTTTACTGTCACCGAATTTAACTCTGAACTCAGTGAGGACAGCCTCATAAGAAGACAAAGTATTTTCCAAATACTTGAATGCCATATTGAAAATAGGAAAGACATTTCAGCCAAATACATGTACCTACACATGTGCAACAAAAACAAGCAAATAAAATCCAAAACTAACAAAAATTTTGTTTTATTTTTTTTAAGTTTCTTTATTTAACAGCTGGGAGCCTGCTTGGGGTTCTTTCTCTCCCTTTCTCTCTGCCCCCCCCTTCTCAAAATGATTAAATTAACTTAAAAAAAATAAAGACTTGATATTCATAGGTCTTGCAAAATGATCATCACAATAAATCTAGTTAATGTCCATCACCACAGATTTGCAATTTTTTTCCTTATAAGAACTTTTAAGGTCTACTCTTTTATTAACTTTCAAACATACAGTACAATATTACTAACTGTGGTCTCCATGTTGTATATTATATCCCCAGAACTTATTTATTTATTTATTTATTTATTTTATAACTGGAAATTTGTACCTTTTGAATCTCTTCACGCATTTTGCCCACCCCACCCCTGCCTCTGGCAACCACCAGTCTGTTCTCTGTATCTATGTTTGGTTTTACTTTATTTTATTTTATGTATAATTTTATTTTATAGGTTCCACATGTAATTGAGATAATATAGTATTTGTCTTTCTCAGTCTGACTTATTTCACTTAGTGTAATACCCTCAAGGTCTATCCATATTGTTGCAAATGGAAAGACTTTTTTTCTTTTTTATGTCCAAATAATATTCCACTGTATGTGTGTGTGTGAGTGTGTGTGTGTATGTATCACATTTTCTTTATTTATTTATCCATCAATGGACACTTAAGATGCTTCCATGTCTTGTGTATTATAAATTATACTGCAACTAACATGGAGGTACAGATATCTTTTTCAGTTAGTATTTTTATTTCCTTTGGATAAATACTTAGAAGTGAAATTGATGGATTGTATGGTAGTTCTATTTTTAATTTTTTGAGGAACATCCATACTGTTGTTCACAGTAGCTACACCAATTTACATTTCCACCACGATGCACAAAGATTTCCCTTTCCGTACATCTTTGCCAACCCTGGTTATTTCTTGTCTTTTTGATAATAGCCATTCTGACAGGTGTGAGGTGATAGCACATTATGATTTTGTTGTGCATTTCCCTGATTAGTGATGTTGAGCACATTTTCATATACCTGTTGGCTGTCTGTATGTCTTCTTTGGAAAATTGTCTATTCAGTTCCTCTAACAATGTTTATTTATTTTTTAATTAATTAATTTAAAAAAATGTTTTATCTTATTTTTGAGAGAGTGCAAGTGGGGGAAGGGCAGGTGGGAGGTGGGACAAAGGGTCTGAAGTGTACTCTGTGCTGACAGAAGAGAGCTCGTTGTGGGGCTCAAAGACATGAACCCTGAGATCATGTCCTGAGCCAAAGTAGGATGCTTAACTGATTGAGCCACCTAGGTGCCCGCTTCTGCCCATTTTAAATCAGTTTTGTTGTCGCTATTGCTATTGAGCTGTATGAGTTTTTTACATATTTTGGATATTAACCCCCTATCAGATATATGATTTGCAAATAATTTCTCCCATTCAGTAGGTTGCCTTTTCTTTTGTTGGTGATTTCATTTGCTGTGCAGAAACTTTTTGGTTTGATGTAGTCCCACTTGTTTATTTTTACTTTTGTTGTCTTTGCTTTTCATATCCAATCCAAACAATAGCTCCCAAGATTGATGTCATGGGTTTACTGCCTATGTTTTCCTCAAGAAGTCTTATGGTTTCAAGTCTTTTCAAGTTTTTTAATCTATTCTGAGTTAATTATTATGTATGTTGTAAGATAGTGTTCTAATTTCATTCCTTTGTATGTGGTTGTCCAGTTTTCCCAACACAATTTATTGAAGAGATTGTCCTTTTCTCACTGTATATTCTTGGCTCCTTTGTCATCAATTAGTTGACCATATATGTGTGGTTTTATTTCTTGGCTCTGTACTCTGTTCCATTGATCTATGTATCTGTTTTTATGCCAATACCACCCTGTATCACTGGGAGCCTGCAGAGGCTTTCCAAGGGCTATGCTAACACAGAATTTAAAGATAATCAATATTCTGATTCTTACCTTACAAAAGGAATCTTTGCTGAAATTAATGAAAAAGCCCATGCGTTCTTTTATGATAGAGTGCAAGCTTTCTCCTTTCTCCTCCCCATTCACAATCTTTTTTCTCCTACCTTGCAAAAGACATGCCTCTCACATGTCCTGAATTAACAGATTGATTGTCCCATGGTATAAAATCCAACTAAGGAACAAGGGACTATTAGACTTTTTGGGGTTGATGTTGAGAAAGTATATAACTCTGGTGACTAGATAATATGTAGATCCTTTGCAAGATGTGGCAGTTTCTAATTCTTTGCTTTCTCTAGCCCACATCCCCCCTCCCATTAAACAAATGAGCAAAGAATAAATGGAAATCCCACTCTAATTGTTAACTGATCAATGTGTATGATTTTTGTCATCTAACCCATATAAAGTTCAAAGCTTTGACATTGCTCTTACAAAAAATTCTTCCATTCCCAACCACTTTTCAAAATTACAACTTTTTAAGACGTACAATGTAATAATTTGTGCTTGTTACCAAAATATCAATATTAATTTGGAAAGCAATGGTGGTTTTTGCTATTTCTTTAAACTATAGTACATGCAGTATTCAAGAAATGAGATTGAGGGGCGCCTGGGTGGCTCAGTCGGTTAAGCGTCTGACTTCAGCTCAGTTATGATCTAGCGGTTTGTGAGTTCAAGCCCCATGTCGGGCTCTGTGCTGACAGCTCAGAGCCTGGAACCTGCTTCGGATTCTGTGTCTCCCTCTCTCTCTGCCCCTCCCCCAGTTGTGCTCTGTCTCTCTCTATCAAAAATAAATAAAATGGAAAAAAAAGAATAAAAAAGAAATGAGATTGAGAAAAATCAGTTTTCCTTGTAGCAATCAGGGAACTCAAGACTCATCATGTGGAAATATTTTGTTTTAGGAAATTAATGGGAAGGGAAGAAGGACAATTGATAGGGTAATCGAATTTAGCCAATTTTCTTGGTAAACCAATTATATACAGAATGCTACATAGAAAACTGATAGCTAATTAAAAAGTATCTAAATGACAATTTAAAAATTTTTTAATGCAAAATTACTCCTTATGAGATGGTTATAATAAAATGTGTGATCTTTTGGAAATCTAAAGGACATGGCCTTGATCGATTATCTTTTGTACAAGAGGAAAGGAAATGTTGGCCCTAAGTAGTCCACATAAGATGAATGCAAAACTATTAGCTTTCATCACTGAAAGATTCTATTTCACTATATCTTGTTGGTATCAAAGGCATTTGCAACCCTTGGTTATTTGTGTCAATGGTGGTGTGGGAAGTGACTTTCAGTGGAATGGTCATGGTTGCCAAACTTGAGATCTTAGAAAAATTGTAAGTGGATGATATTTATTTCCACATTCTCAAAATTCCTTTTGACTGCCTCTCCACAGGTAAAACAGGGCAATTACCTCTCACCCCTCAAGCTCCCCTTTCCTCCATGCAATTGATACTCAGGTAAGGGATCTGATTATTTAAAATTCATCAGGCTATCTTAACTTATCCTCCAAAGAAAGGTGTTTAAGCTTGGGGGCAATGGATACTACTAGTGAGTTTACAAAACTTCATGATCTTTCTCTATCAATTTTGTGAAACCAGGTCAATAGCTTTCATTAAATACCATGATACAAAATATTTTAAGGATCACTGATCTAAATCGTTGCATTTGTGTATTTCTTCTTTATAATCGGCTTTATTGAGCTATAATTTACATGTAAAAATTCACCCATTCTATGGGTATAGTTCAATGAGAGTTAATAAGTGTGATGACCACCAAAATAAGGTAGGGAACATATACGTTACCCCAAAAAGTTTCTTCATGCCCTTTTACAGTCAGTGTCCTCTCCCAACATCTGTCCCTGGCAACCAATGATCTGCTTTCTGGCACTATGCTTTTGCCTTTTCTAGATGGTGGTATAAACAGAAACATATTGACTGCAATCTTTTGTATCTGGTTTCTTTCACTCCATGTTTTGGCAATTTGATTTATCTATGTTGCTGCATGTATCAATTGGAGTTTGTTTCTTACTTTTGCTAAGTGAGTAGTATTCTATTTCATGGATATTTACCTGCTTTGGATTCAGGTTGTTTCCAGTTTATAGCTATTAGGAGTAAAGCTGCTGTGAACATTTGTATGCAGGTCTTTGCAAGTATATGTGTTTCCACAATTCTGAAGTGAGATTGTGAGTGTATGCTTAGCTTTACAAGAAACTTTCAAATGGCTTTTCTGTGTCTTTTTTTTTTTTTTTTTCATTTTAAATGAGGAGTTTCCTAGACTAAGAGAATCTTTTTTAAGAAAATGTGATAGAAAAATTTGAGGTAAGGGGATCTTTACCTCATCACTTCCAGTGAACAAACTTCCTCTGCAAGGTCAGGATCTAAGTGAACAGGCATATGTGGACAAAAGGGAAAGAAACTGGTGCCCTACCAAGACAGGCTGCCAATACAATTTTGAAGGATTGCCAACAAGCATCTCTGGAGATAAAATTAGTGGGATTCCACGTATAGAAGACTAGCCAGAAAGCAATAGAAGGGAGTTATATAAAACTTGCTTATATAAGTTATATAAGAACATTGGGAAGAAATGTGAATTTATCATTCAAGGGAATATAATTTTATTGTAAAATGTAATTTTTCTGTTAATAGTCAAATAGAAATATTCATGCCTTAATCTGAAATTTGGCAAAAGAAACTGAAGAAAACAGCATTGGAAATTTTAACAAACAATTCACCTATTAGATAAAAGATATTTTTAATGAAATAATTATACACTTAGTTGGTCTCTTAAATACTGCTAGTGCATACTAGCTTTTGAGGGAGACTTTTGTCATAAAGTGTGTTCTCTGAGAAGCTGCTGTTTTTATTTTTACGAATGTTTGAAATGAACCTTTTAACTGCTTCAACATGAACCATCTTCAATCACTTTATTCAATGTTTTAAAAAGTGAGTAAGAAAAAAGCATACAGGGGCACCAGGGTAGCTCAGTGAGTTGAGTGTCCAACTTCAGCTCAGGTCATGAGCTCGCAGTTTGTGAGTTCAAGTCCCGCATTGGACTTGCGGTAGTCAGCGCAGAGCCCACATCAGATCCTCTGTCCCGCTCTCTCTGCCCCGCCCCCACTTGTGCTCTCTCAAAAATAAATAAAACATTAAAAAAAAAAAGAAAGAAGCATATATAAAGGGATCTTTTTCTGGATCCTTGAAAGAGCAAAGGGTAGGAAACTCTCTTCAATCTGTACAGTAATTATTTCTCTGTATAAATTTTCTACTTCCTGGCTTATCTTTACCACTAAGGAGTACTAATGAGAGGCTAGCAGTCTCTAGAAAAATATGTTCATGATCTAGTTAGGCACATTCATGGGGTTTTCGCCAGGTGGATTTGCGCCTGATTTTATTTTATTTTATTTTTAAATTTTTTTTAACGTGTATTTATTTTTGAGACAGAGAGAGACAAAGCACGAACGGGGGAGGGTCAGAGAGAGGGAGACACAGAATCTGAAACAGGCTCCAGGCTCTGAGCTGTCAGCACAGAGCCTGACGCAGGGCTCGAACTCACAGACCGCGAGATAATGACCTGAGCCGAAGTCGGACGCTTAACCGACTGAGCCACCCAGGCGCCCCTTATTTTATTTTTTGAAACTCCAAGTATCTTTATTTTATGCCTCACGAATCTGATGGAAGCAGTCAGATGGCAATTGTCAGCAGGAAAATGTTTGGGCCTAAGCCAGCCGCTGCTATAGTCCACCTCAGTGCAAGACCTATTCCTAGAGACTCTGGAGGCCTATTTAAAAGTTACTTTCACTTTTCTTTGAGTCTGTCCTGACACCCTCAAGTTGAGTTAATATATGGATCATGGCCTCCATATAAGAATGAGTTGTGCCTCTAAGAGTCTTCACCTCCTTCAACCATTTAATATTTACACTTCAATTCTCATCTTAAGTCCATGCAACTATTATATATACATAAGTAAATCTTATAGGAAGATGTATATATACATTTACATACATATGCATGTAAAACCTTTCCAAAATACTGTGCTCCTGAGGGTTGCAAGCTACCTCAGGAGTAGGAGTAGTTGTAATGTGAATGTAAATAAAGTTATGTTAGCATCAGCTGGGCTCCTATGTTCCTCAGTTTCACAGGAATAAATATCTAAAGTTGGTAGCTATGTGGAGCTTAGAAATATATGAGTATGGCTGTTGGAAAAAAATCTACAACAGATATATTTCAAGACCACTTTTCTAGGCCTCATGCTGTTCCCCTGCACAAATTTGCTACTGCACAAAAGCTAAAACTTTCGACTTCTTTAAGTTTAAACCCAAGGTCAGGAAACCTAGCTGGTTCTTGATCCCCTCTCTTGTCTTGAGTGAAAAGGATGTCATCAAGATACTGTTCAGTGATATGGTTCCTCTGATTTCTGGATGAAATGTCTAGTCAAGTGTTACTCAAGTTGTTACATACACACTATGTTTTCCTTCTTTCTCATCCCTCCCTTACTTTCTGTAGATTATAATTGAAAAACAAGACTTCCCTTCCTTTAACTACCATATTGTCTTTTTTTAATGTTAATTTATTTTTGAGAGAGAGAGAGAGAGCATGAGCTGGGGAGGGGCACAGACAGACACACAGAATGCGAAGCAGGCTCTAGGCTCTGAGCTATCAGCACAGAGCCCAGCATGGAGCTCCAACTCAGGAACCCTGATATTATGACCTGAGCCAAAGTCAGAGGCTTAACCAACTGAGCCACCCAGGTGCCCCTAATATTGTCTTATAATGAATACACTTTTCCAAACTACACCTGTCTCCCTGAAGATTCTGATCTCTCCTTTTTTCTTTCTTCCATTCTCTTTGAGCATTGCTGGTCTAATGTAAGATTAGCCAGCAAAACCATCATTCTGGAAAAAGTTCTTCCCTGCAGTTGTGGAAGAAATAATTAAATGAATGTAAGCACAGCTAATGTATGTACTTAAGTCTTCTAAACGGGTCACCTGAAATGATGTCACATTTCATTTCATCATAATAGGAGATAGCAAAATGGAGGCTCTGTTGATGTTTGTTAAGAGATTTCCTTTGTTAGCTGTATAACTAAGATTTTCTTTAAATAAAGGAGGTCACAGAGGGACAGTGGGTTATAAACTATGTGCATTTCTTGGACCACATAATGATTTACCGATTGAATTATATGTAGAGATTTTTATTGGAACTGTGGTTTAACACTCCTTTTAAAGTCTTTTATCACTGGGATATATCAGTGAAACAAATGTGCTAAAACACTTTCAGAGTTTAATCATTTACCTAGGTAATGGGGTAGGGGTAAATGGGAGCAGTGGGGAGGGCTGGGGTATTAATGAATGGTACGTCATGTAGAAAGGAGGATTGACTGATAATATCCTTACTATTTTGATTAGCAGGCTGACATATATAGTTGTGCAAGTTTTACACCGCATCATGCTAGGGGACGCCATTCACATTTATAGTCATCATGGATATCTGTATTTATAATGTCAATTTTCTAACAGATGTTAGTACATTGTCTTGCAAAGATGTTTGGGTTAGTAGAAAGATTGCCTGAATATTATTAGAGAATCCTGCTACCACTACACTTACCTTAGGTAACTTGGGCAAAATACAATATTCCTGAAACTCAGATTCCTCATTTGTAAAATGGTTAAAAAACACATGTAAATGTAAGAATTGTTGTGAGTATATGAGAATATATAGAGAAAGTGACCAGCCCAGAAGCTATAAATGGAAAGTATTATTTGTTATAAATAATGCTAATGATTTGTTTTAAGCTAGTGAACTGATACATTTTATGCTGACCTTACAAAGAATTTTAGAAAATATCTATCTGAGTTTGTGATTTGCATATGACTACTAATTGAAATCTAATGAAATACACGAATAGCAGTTTTTAAAATAAATTTTCCGATGTGAATTTTTCTTTCCATTGTGAGATAATGACTTTCAAAAGGTAATTATTAGATAGATCCATGTCTGAGTTTCAGATATGTTCTTCTATACTCAGCTAATTAAAAATGCTATAATGTTGTAATAGTTATATGGTGTGTTTGTGGTATTAGGAAGGATACTTTCATATCACTATTGAACATCTTCAGTATATAGAGCATTTATATAATCTTTAGAAATTAATTTTCTCTAAACTGAACAAGTTTTATTACTGATACCAATTGCCTATAAAAAAATTATTTGGTTGGCTGGGCAGAAAAGGAAACAGTTTCTTCAGTTATCCCAGCCCCACCCAGTCCCATTGCCTTTGCATATCAGATGACACTACCCCCACCCCCACCCCCATCCCAGGCCACATTTGATTGGGCCAAAGTGAAATGTGACAATGCTGAGACAACCAGATTCACTCTCTTGGTAAATTAAACTCAAAGCCCCAGAGACTGAGTTAGGTAGCAATGGACATTCCATCTATAAGTTAAAGAATTAGGGACAGGAAACTAAGCACACTTGAAAAAGAACTGCATTGTAGAAGATGGTCTAGCTGAGAAGTAGAGAAGTTGTATGAAGGGTGGAAAACTGCGTTAAGAGTTTTTCATTTTTATCAAAATGTAAATATGTCTGCTTTTGGCTACTCTGAGATACCCTTGAATCTGTCTTCTAAATTCCTCTTTCATTTGAGCTGGTCTGAGTGGATTTCTATTACTTTCAACTGAAAGATCCTTAAGAATCTTGTCTTGTTGCAAGAAGGATTTCAGATGATGTGATAGGGTTATGCCTTTTGTGAGCCACTATGCTTCCAATGAAACACACACACACACACACACACACAGACACATCTTTTCAGATCAATTGCAAGAGGTTCATTGGGGGTGAGAATGACTCTCCTCCTTTTATTGCTTCTTAAAGACACCGATTTCTTTTTTTGGTTGAAGACTCAGTTAAAATTTTTCTGGTGGTTTCCAGATCTTTATACTGTGAACATTGGAAGACTGTTAACAATTTTTAGCCATTTTAAATATTTGGTTGTGATTTCCACTGAATAAGGGACTGGAGAATAAGGTGCTGGCGCCATTTGTCTTAAATTACTAGAATAGGTCTTGTGTGGCAATCTTTATAAGGTTTATGATAAAGCTTCATAACTTTGCTGAGTAAGAATACTAAAGTAAAGGATACCTGTTTTATTTCCTAGGACCTGAAAATTTAGAACTAATGATTCTCTTCTCTGGCTTACATTACACTTTGTGGAATTCAGTATAATTTTTTCTTTTTTTTTTAATTTTTCTTAATGTTTATTTATTTGTGTGAGAGAGAGACAGAGACAGAGTGTGAGCAGGGGAGGGGCAGAGAGAGAGGGAGACACAGAATCTGAAGCAGGCTCCAGGCTCTGAGCTATCAGCACAGAGCCTGACGTGGGGCTCAAACTTACAAACCGTGAGATCATGACCTGAGCCGAAGTCAGACGCTTAACTGACTAAGCCACCCAGGTGCCCCCAAGTTTTTCTTTAATAATTAATGAAGCAATTGGTCAGTAATTTAACACATATCACTCCATCCCCATATGGAACTTACATTACTATTCTCATGGAAAATTTTCTAAGGTTAAAAATTTGATTTTAGGAACAGTAAAATGAGGGAGCCTCTTTTTATAGCAAACTTTTAGACAATGGAGGAAGACTATAGCCTGGAAATAGAACAGATCTTACCAATTCTTGAAACTCAAATAGAAAACTACAGGCTGTCATTAAAAATAGTGTAAGATGGTGCTTTTATTGTATACTGCCTTTGCTCAAAACCATATACTATAAAGGCCATATGCTGGGTGATCTTTTGATTATCCCATCTGTTAGTATTCATTTGTCCCCTGCCAAAGGAATTACAGGTTGTGCATGGGGCATTCAATCTATCACTAAATGCAGTCACTTCTGGGCAAGAGAGCAGCTCTTGAACATCTACACATAAATTTGCTGAAGCAAGAAGCTGGGATTCTCCAACTGAGATAGCCAAATAGTTGGTTCTTGTGGTTTAACATATACTATGCTAAACTTCGTCTCTACAAAATAGACTCATTTTGTTGGGGTCATTTTCCAATTATTTTCTGGTCAGCCTTATGGTAATGGGATTTTACAGATTTCCAGGACATCAGGTCAAATTTTGTAAGTTCTATCTTAAGACTTAGGGGGCGCCTGGGTGGCTTGGTCAGTTAAGAATCCGACTTCGGCTCAGATCATGATCTCACAGTCCGTGAGTTTGAGCCCCACGTCGGGCTCTGTGCTGACAGCTCAGAGCCTGGAGCCTGTTTCAGATTCTGTGTCTCCCTCTCTCTGACCCTCCCCCGTTCATGCTTTGTCTCTCTCTGTCTCTCTCTGTCTCAAAAATAAATAAACGTTAAAAAAATTTAAAAAAAAAAGACTTAGAATTTTCTTGCCTTCACAAAAAGGAAAACGAAAATTTGAAGACAAAGAAAGCCAAGTTTTCCCATTACAAAGATCACTGAAAGATGAATAAATGTATAAAATGTTTTTGGGAGGTAAAAATATAACTGATTCAACATCGTGAAGACAGAGACAAGCATGGTACAATTAATGGGGAGGGATTCTGTGTATTTCATTAAAACAATAGAATACAATTTGGTATGTGAGAAAAATGCTTTTAAACCTGTAGTCACATAATGTCATTGGATTACTTAAAAGTATTACAGTAATCTGGATTTGTTAATTCACCCTGCAGGCTATTCCTAATTTAGTCACTTGAGAATTGAACATTGGAATTATGGAGGGATTTTAATTAAAGGCAGTGTCATATTTTCTAAATGCAGAGTAACTCACACTTCTATAACATGGGACTTTGACACCCAAAAGTCCTGGCTGAATCTTCAGTAAAGATCAGGAAAAAGGTTAGCTATAGTGAACATAATACTTATGTATGTACAAATGGTGCTTCCTTAACTGGTTGGTCTCAGTTTGTCTACTCAAGTAGTTAAATCAACACCCTAAATTCTTGCTGTCTTGTTCAAACCTATAATTTGTGCAGAAAAACATTGTATAAACTAAAGCAGAAATTTATATCATATATAGTTTCAGCTAGCAGAAGTAAATTATCCAGGCATTACTCCAGTTCAGTAGTCCAAACCAACAGGCAGAAAAAGCAATAATTGTCAAGGTGGAAAAAAAAAAAAAAGATAAGTTGTTGATTTATTCAAGGTCATTGAGTTAGGTCGGTAGTTAAGGTTGTTCTTTTATCTCTGCCTCTGCTTCTCCAAGAGTTCTATTCTGATCAATCATCACCATAAAGCCACCCTACTGTGGACCTCACCCTAGTGTTGAGCAATCTTTTTCCTCTCCATAATTATAGAACATTGTAATTTGCTACTAGATGTATTAACAGGACAATTTAGTTTTTCTAGATGTACAGGTGAATTTAATTAAATACAATAGAAGTGCCTCCTAAATGATAATCTCTAGAGTGGAAAATATTTTGAATTACAATAAAAATTTCAGATTTATAAAAGTTGGTAAGGATAAGGGGAAGAGAATATAATCTGATTTTTAAAAATGAGACAAATAAGGAAAATAAAAAAAGCGAGCACGCAAGCAAAAAAGCAACCACAAAGCCATGCAAAAGAGTGAAAACAAATCGATCTTGCTGGCTAAATATTAATAGGTATCATAAACCCAGTGACAATTTTTTTGATAATGTATCAGCTCAAGCCCAATAAAAATAGTTGATCATGTCAGGCTTCTGCCTTTTTTTTTTTTTTTCCTTTTTATCCTTTTATGTAATGTCATTCATTCATTGTGATGGTGTTACCTGTACTTGAAAAAATTTATGGCTAAATAAACTAACTGCTGTTAACAACGATTTTGTCATGTGAAGCCCGAGGACTGTAAATAAATATCAAAAGAGGCAATTGTTCTTTAGATGACGTCTGTTTATAAGAGGTAAGAATTATGCAATGCAATTCAAATAGAAAATGTTTTATTATCATCATTCCATGTTACCTGAGTTACATATGTGAGTAGTATAAAGTTAGATATTTGGGGAGAAACAGTTCACACTGACTCTTCGAGTATGATGCATTCTGAATTTGGAATAAAACTAAAACATAATTGTTAACCTGTTTCCAAAGAACTTGATCCATGTTTGTAGTCAAAAAGTCAACACATATATAATGTTAATATATATAATAGTATGCTAAATAATATATATATTATATATACTTGTAATCAAAGAATTATATACAAAAATTTATGATCACTTTTAGCTTGAGTATTTATAACATTGCTAAAATTTTTAATGACATATTTGCTTATTTTTTGTTAGTCTTGTGAGAAAGTTGACCTATATAATATTTAATTTTTAACTTGAATATATATCATTCAATATAACATTTCCAGAAACTTTTGTTAAAGAAATAATATAAATTTTTAATTTTCAATATGGTGTGAAAAACAGGGGCTAGTAGGCAATTAAGTTTGCAGTAGAAACGGAGAAATGGAGAAACTAATTTATTTTTAGAGGATCATAAGAACAAGCATAAGTAGTCACTGTATTTAAAACTATTTATTCATTTCATTGGTGATTATGACATTTTGTTTTTCCCTTAATTCATTCATAAACTCACATATTCATATGCTTCTTTGTTGAGTATATATTTTATGTTCTAACTTTTCTAAGTCATTTTAAATTTTTCTAATTATAGTAATGTCTTTATTATCAATTAATAGAATATTTCAAATGAATTAATTTTCCAGGCAGTTAAAGAGGCAGCAAATTATAAGCATTTTAACCATTTAAGTCATCATTATTTCTAAAATATATTGCACAGTTCCCTCCTAAAATGATAATCTGACAAAATTTAACTTTTATCATGTGGATCAATATAATCATGAACATGCAATGAAATATTTTTGTTGTCCTTTTACTTTTGGATTTTCATTTAACTTTTCAATTTCATGTCATAACCACATAGATATTCCATTGAGGGCAGGGGTTAGTAAAATAATAAGTGAGTGGCAAATGTTTATGAGTGATATATTATGGGCTGAATTTTATCCCCCTTCCAAATTTTTATGTTGAAAATGTATATGTCTTATTTATAGTAACTCAAAATGTAATATATTTGGAAATAGTGTCTTTAAAGAGGTAGCTTAGAATGAGGTAAATTAAAGAGGTAAGTTAAAATGAGGTCATTAGCATGGGCCCTAGTCTAATGTGACCAGTGTTCTTATAAGAGAAATTTGGACATAGATACGTACAGAAGGAAGATGGTGTGGAGGTGCTGAGAGAAGGTGGTCATCCATAAGCTGAGGGGAATGGCCTTAGATGAAACCAATCGTGCTTATGCCCTGAGCTCAGACTTTTAGCCTACGAGAAAATAGATTTCTGGTTTTTTAACCCCCCAGTCTGCAGTACTTTATTATGGCATCCCTAGGAACCTAATACATGATAATGCCATGGTGCCCTATGGGAGAATGAAATGTGGCAGCACAAGACTATGTTTTTGTTATTCTTACATTTGTTTTTTTTAGTCTTCTGCCTTCTCAGTAGTTCTCAAGGTATCAGTTGCAATCTATTTCTAAAAAATGCTTGAATAGTAACATGTTCACTTGATGCAGTAATTAAAACTCTCAAAACCATTGTGGTTGTTTTAATTTCTGAATTTTAAGTTGTCTTTTGAGCTTTCTCTTGTGGAAAGATCATGGTAACTGGAGTTGGAGGGCCAAGGGTTCTATTTTAAGCCTTTTTGCTGTATTAGCCTTATGACTTTGTCAAATATTACTTCTCCCTCTGTCAAAGGAGAGTAGTGATAATACTTTATCAGGTACCTGTGAGATTTAAATGAAATACTATACGTGGAAATCGTACTTTATAAATGGATCCGTGTTGCACAAACACTAGTTACCATAACCAGATACTGGACAAGTATCTATTGGCAAGTAGGGATTTGTCATACCAGCTAATTTATCATTTGTCAGTAATAAGTTATTTAAAACACTGGTGGCCTCATGTTAAGTCAAGACTATATGTAGTTATTTTTTTGTTTTTTTGGATGACATAATTTGGCAAATGGAAGTTCTACATTCATATTATGAAAAATATGGCTGGTAGTTTCTTACAGAGTTTATTTAAAGACTAAGGAGATCAGATTTTGTCTTTCCTCTAATAATTTCAAGTTATATTTTCCAGAGGTCAATATCATCACAAGTCCTTAAGTTCAAGTGGAATTTTTGTCATTGACAGTGCTTAGTTTAGATTTTATTTATTTTCTTGGCATATTAGTATTAGCCGTGCCTCAAATATGAGTCTGTTGCCCAGAATATCTTTTTTCATTCTTAGTTATACTTTATGCAATTTAAAAATTAAAGAAATTATCTTTTAATTATATGACCAGTTGTACCCAGAGCTACCTGCCCTTGTTTTCAAATGCACGGATGTATATTACACCTAATGTTAGTCAGTTACACAATGGCAGCAGCCCAGTGGTGATTAGTACAACTAGTTTATCTGTTGGATTTGTCTGGGTACTTCATTATTCAATGCCTCCTTGTAAGGTCCAATCTGGTGCTTTCAAAAGAGGTACAATCTTTACTATTAAATTAGTTTCTGCTCTAGTCACTCTGCAACTCATCACCTCTCTTTTTCCATTTGAGTTTCATATACATGCCCCACCTAATTTTAGAACTTCATATGTTTAAAGAAGACTTAATGAACACAGACTTAATGAGGGGAGACACTAGCCCTTTTAAAAGGCCAAAACTTTTGAAATGATATTAATCTATACGGAAACCAAAGCCCTCTGCTTGTTAAATTTGAGAGGATAATTTCATAGCAAAAGCATCCTTTATGTTGGTTTTACTTTGGTGATACTCACATTTTGGGTCTGATGCCTGTTTTAGAGTCTGAAATATGAGGAATAGGAAGTATCTTGGTTTTTGTGGGTTTTTTAAAAACAATAAAATGTATATAACATAAAATTCACCATTTTAACCATATCCCTCTTACCAGTAAGTGCTGTTTTTATCCTCAAATGTCCTGTACTATTAAGGAAACCACCTTTATCTAAATGACAAATAAAATCTATATTCTAATCCAGTTAAGTCCCAGGCCAGTGCTTCCATAATAGCCAATTTTCCTTGCCTTGTGCTCAGATGAGACCTGCAGGATCATACGGAGGCTCTCAGCTGCAATCACTGTATTCAGAATTCAGCCAATAAATTGCTTCATGCTCCAAACAGATGTTTCCCTTTTAGGTTAATGCACAGCTTCTGGACCACTTTTCCTTCCCTAGAGGAATATCAGCACGGCCATAAACTAGAAAGCTGCTTTTAAGTGTCCAAGAACCTATCCAGGAGTGGTGACAAAAGTAACAGGATGTGAATGTGGAGAAGCAGGGATAAATTTCTTCATGAGATGCCCGCCTCATTTTCATTTTCCACTCCCATCCTCCACTTTCTATGTCTGAGATCCCTTGAGGTATTATAGAATTGCCTATTTTAATTTTTATCCTAAAAAAGTTTTATCAGCTGGTTTATGTAACATGTTTTTAGTACAATAAGGTTTGAGACAAGGGCAAGGACACTCTCCAAACTTCTATGTGTAGCAAAGCATGCACTAGAAGCATCCCCTCCTAAACTGTGCCGGAATTAGAGACATTTCGGGTTATTAAAATGAGAGAAATAACCCCAATCTTAAAAATTTAGTAAGACTTTTCATGACAGAGAAAGAG
The DNA here is from genome assembly GCF_022079265.1 of Lynx rufus. Classification (NCBI taxonomy): domain Eukaryota; kingdom Metazoa; phylum Chordata; class Mammalia; order Carnivora; family Felidae; genus Lynx; species Lynx rufus. The sequence continues at coordinate 53,342,515 of NW_025814889.1, forward strand.
GCACTTTTTAAGAGGTTATCATTCTCTGAAAAAGAAAAAGAAAAAATGACCTGCTCCTTCATTGAAAGAATGAAATTCCAAAAAATTTTATTCCTTCATTTGTGGTATTTCACTTTCCATGAAGGATTAGACTATTCCTTCTTTGTGTAGAGAGTAAGTTACAACGTAAACAAATGTGAGTTCCTTTTAATGGATGGTGGTGTTATTTTTTTATGGAAGGTGTGAGTATAGTTTATAGACACAATTTTTCCCTCCCAGAGTGATAGTGCCATAGATATGCCTCAAAAATTAATGTCTCTACCTCTCTATTCAGTAGAGTGGAATGAAAGCTTCATATGCTGGTGTGAATGGGGGAGGGTAGCAGAAGTGTGGGAAGTGTGAAGGCATTTTACAATTTGTCCAAGTATGACTTTGAGTACATTATTAAAAACTTTTTTAAAAAGCATGATTTACATCTCTGTTAGAAAACTTCCCCCGGATTGAAAAATCAAAGAAGCTTTATAAGAAGAGAATTTTAATAATTGCTTTGGTAAAAATGTAATATTTTGGACTTTTCCTTTTGCTTAGTGATCAAAGTACTTTACACTTGTTTTTCAGCCAATCGAAGAAAAGTTTCCAAGCTTTTTATTCAATTTGTGTTAAATTTTCTTACTGACACCTAAATTCAAGACTCTGGATTTATTTTCAGATACTTAATATACCTGATGACTGAAAACCCGGTTTAAGTTGTTAGTGGACAAAAATGAATAGAATTCAGGAGTTGAGTAACTTAGAACTTATTTCTTTTCTTTTTAAATTATTTTTTCTTTAACCACACACACAAAAAGATTTATACAGAGATCTATATAGAAGCTGGCACAATCAGTGTTGTAGATCTGAATTGGCAGGGTAGAGTGAGGTTTCTAAAATTGAAATATTTTTGCTTAAGCAACAGTCTTAAAAGGATACTTACTTGTATGATTAAAGTCATACAATTCTAGGTGTATTAGACTTGCCTTAATCTTACTTTTTCTAAAATGCTACTACCTCTTTTTAAATCTACTAATGGATATAAACTAGAGAGAAAATTTACTCAAATTTGAAGTCATAGTCTAGAGATGTCAGACAAAACAGAGATGGATTACTGGAGTCAGCTGGATGGTTGAGAAATCTTTCTATTAATCATTCAGCCCATCAACCAATTAATTATTTAGTCTATTAATATACACATTGAGCAAATATTTATATTGCCTCCTATATGCCAGGTATGATGCTGAGTGTGTAAAGTGAGCAAGTATTATTGTTGCTTTCAACTAGTGTGTGTATGGCCCCATAGTAAATAAGCCATTTACATTCTCTCCTTGAAGTTTCATAACTATATTATAAAGAAAGGATTATCATGCATTTTGCAAATGAGGATCCTGAGGTTTGCCCAAAGAGCCCAGCTAATACACAGCCAAGCCATGATTACATGACACTCTCTCTGACTCTTAACCTGTGTTAAAATTTCTGAACCAGATTAGGCTTTAAAAATCACCTTCTTGGGGTGCCTGGGTGGCTCATTCAGTTGAATGTGCGACGTGGGCTCAGGTCATGATCTCATGGTGATCGGTGAGTTCGAGCCCGGCGTCAGGCTCTGTGGTGACAGCTCAGAACCTGGAGCCTGCTTCAGATTCTGTGTCTGCCTCTCTCTCTCTGCCCTTCCCCTGCTCATGCTCTGTCTCTTTCTCTCTCAAAAGTAAACATTAAAAAAACTTTTTTCTTTAATCACCTTTTTTAACTTCCAAACTCAGTTTGTTTATATCTGTTTTGACTCATTTTCTAAATGAGTGAATTACTAAGCCTTTGTTAGGTGTCATTGGAAAGGCAGCATAATGTAAAGTTAACACCATGGGCTCTGTACTTGGCTTTTGGATCCAATTCCTGCTCCTCTGTCAAGGAGCTGGGCAAAGTTTGAACTGTTTGTCTCCTTCCTGTTTGGTAAAATGCAAGCATTAATAATGCCTACTTCTGTCAAATGGGGATAATAATTGAACACGGAGTCAATAAGTTAATTCAATAATAGTTGAGAATGCACACATTGGAGTTAGACTGCGAGGGTTTTTATTCTAAGCTCTATCACCAGTTAGCTGGGCAACTTTGCACAAGTCACTCTAAAATTTTCTTTTTATGTTTATTTATTTTTGAGAGAGAGAGATAGAGTGCAAGTGCGGGCAGGAGCAAAGAGAGAGAGAGACACAGAATCTGAAGCAGGTTCCAGGCTCTGAGCTGTCAGCACAGAGCTCCACACGGGGCTCGAACTCACAAACTGCGAGATCATGACCTGAGCCAAAGTCGGCCACATAACCAGCTGAGCCACCCAGGCGCCTCTTGCACAAGTCACTTTAATCTCTGAGTATTAATGGGCTGATGTATTGCTAGGAATATATAGTGCTACGTGTGTTAGTTGTTATATATTCACATATAATTTTAAAGAAATTTGTTCTTCAACTTTCTTTTAATCTTGACATATAATGTCCATTTTCCAGGTCAGGACATAGAGATTAAGCTCTTTTTTAGTCTCCTAGTTTCCTATATCAGTGCTGTTATTTCTATTATAATACTACCATTTTGATTGATTTGTAACCCCCTCTTACATAAACAGTTACAATAGCCTGTTTCCCTGACTCGAGTTTTTCTTCCCCTCAATTCATTCAGCATACTACTGTCAAATTATTCTTCTCAAACACTACTTTCATCATTTATAAACTAAACAGAACTACTCAGATGAGTCATGCTTTTCCATATCACATACTTGCCTTTTATTTTACCTCTCTGAATTTCTTTCTCCCTAATTCTGCTTGGCCGTATCATATTTCTGTTTTGGAGATTACATTTGTCTAATGCCACCTTCTTGAAGAAGCAGTCTGATACTGCCAGCAATTTCTTCTCTCATTTCTCACATCATTGTATCTCTATCTCGCTAATGGTAGAGATAAAACTCTCATTGTTGCATTATTCTCATGCAATAGGGAGTCAGGAGAGTTTTAAATGGGCTAGAGTAATAAGAACTGTAACAATAAGAACCGGCTTTGTTTAGCAAAACATCTTGAAAAGTGATTTTTTGCCTTTGTATGTGTTCAGATTTTATTTGTTTCAAGTTTTTATTTAAATTCTATTTAGTCAATATATAGTGTAACATTAGTTTCAGGAGTAGAATTTAGTGATTCATCACTTACATACAAAACCCAGTGCTCATCAAAAGTGCCCTGCTTAAGGCCCATCACCTATTTAACCCATGCCCCATCTACCTCCCGTCCAGCAACCCTCAGTTTGTTCTCTATAGTTAAAAGGCTGTTTTATGCTTTGCCTCTCTCTCTTTTTTTAAGAAAGGTCTCAGAACATGTCAGGGATTAGATCAAGAGGTAACTAAATTAGAATTTATATGTATGTATAGGGATTTGTGGGAATTTAGAGCAAATGTGCTGGGAGGTGAGGGTGGGGAAGGGAAGTTATAAGAGAGAAAAGTGCTTATCAGTATAATGAATTTCTGGAGCCCTAGTGGAAGACATGAGGATGGATTTGAGGGAGGAGAGAAGATAGTTACTGAAAGACTTTAAAACAAAATCAATATACAAAAATCCATTGCATTTCTATACACTAACAATGACATATCGAAAAGAGAATTGAGAAAACAATCCCACTTACATTTGTATCAAAAAGAATAAAATACCTAGGAGTAAATTGAACCCAGGATGTAAAAGACTTGTACAGTGAAAACTATAAGACATTAATGAAAGTAGCTGAAGTCACATATAAATGGAAAGATATTTGATACTCATGAATTGGAAGACTATTGTTAAAATGTCTTTGCTACCCAAAGCAATCTACAGATTCAGTGCAATCCCTGTCAAATTCTATTTTTCACAGAAATAGAGCAATCTAAAATTTGTGTGGAGCCACAAAAGACCCTTAATAGCCAAAGCAATCTTGAGAAAGAAGAACAAAACTGGAGGCATCATACCTCCTGATTTCAAACTATATTGCAAAGCTATATTAATCAAAACAGTTTGGTATTGGCATAAATAGTCATACAGATCAATGGAACAGATATAATAACCAGAAATAAACCCATGCATATGCAGTCAGTTAATTAATGACAAAAGAGCCAACCCTATACTATGGGGAAAGGGCAGTCTCTTCAATAAATGGTGTTGGGAAAACTGGACAGCCACATGCAAAAGAATGAAATTGGACCATTTTCTTACACTGTACTCAAAATTGATTAGTGACTTAGATGTAAGACCTGACATGATAAAACTCTTAAAAGGAAATATAGTGGTAAGTTCCTTGACTTTGGTCTTGTTTTTGAATTTGGCAACAAAAGTGGAAATTAACAAGTGATACTATAACAAACTAAAAAGGTTCTGGACAACAAAGGAATTTTCATCAACAAAATGAAAAGGCCATGTACTGAACAGGAGAAAATATTTGCAAATCATTATATATGAAATAAGGTTAATATCCAAAATATATGAAGAACTCATACTACTCCATAGCAAACAAAACAAAACCAATCCAATTTAAAAATTGGTAGACACTTTTGAATACACACATTTCTGAATGGATACTTTTCCAAAGAAGACATACAGATGGCTAACAGGTACATGAAAAAGTGCTCAACATCACTAATCATTGGGGAACTCAAAACCACAATGATATATCACTTCACACCTGTCGAATGGCTATTATCAAAACACAAAATAACAAGGATTGGTGAGATGTGGAGAGAAGGGAACGCTTGTTCACTGTTGGTGGGAATATAACTGGAGCAGCCACTATGAAAAATGGTATGGAGTTTCCTCAAAAAATAAAAAATAGAAGTACCATCTGATCTAGCAATTCCACTTCTGGGTATATTATCTGAAGGAAACAAAAAACATTAACTTGAAAAGATAGCTGCATCCCCATGATCACTGCAGTATTATTTACAATAACCAACATATGGAAACAACTAAAATGTCCATCATGGATGAATAGTTAAAAGATGGTGTGTGTGTGTGTGTGTGTGTGTGTGTGTGTGTATAATACATACACATAATGGAATATTATTCAGTTATAAAAAAGAATGAAATCTTGTCATCTGTGACATTATGGATGGAACTTGAAGGCATAATGCCAAGTGAGGTAAATCAGAAAAAGAAAAATGCTGCATGGTATCACTTATATGTGGAATCTAAAAAAAACACAGAAACTAAAAGCAAAAACCAAGTTCATAGGTACAGAGAACAGATTGGTGGTTTCCAGAGGTGGGGGGGGGGGGGAGGGTAGGCAAGGCAAAATGGGTTAAAGGTGTCAAAAGGGACAAACTTCTAGTTGTAAAATAAGTCATGGGGATATAACATACAGTCTGGTGACTATAATTAATAATATTGTATTGCATGTTTGAAAGTTGCTAGGAAGTGGATTTAAAAGTCATCAAAAGAAAAAAAAATTTTGGTAACTATGTATGGTGATTGGTGTTATCTAGATTTATTGTGATCATTTCAAAATGTATACAAATATTATGTTATACATTTGAAACTAGTAAATGTTATGTATCAGTTATACCTTAATTTAAAAAAAAAGTAAAAACAAAAACCAAAAAACAAAACAAAAAACACAACTTTTAAGACCAGGCTATGTGATATTCAATTACACTGTGTGCTATAGTGTAATTCTCACTAGTATACCTTAAATATTTGGGAAATAACCTATTCTTCATTGTAACAGTTAAGGTCCTGGAAAGAAAGAGATGGGTACTCAAACTTGGTAAAAGGAGTTCAAAAACATATATATTAAGAGGTGTGGACAAGGTTTAGGGAAACCAAGAAGTGATAGTGCAGTTGTCTATGACTAAAGCCATAAAGAGAAGAAATAAATACCAGCAAGAACCCAGAGAGAGTAGCTCTAGTTGGCCAGTCACTTGATAGGAGTTGTGGAAGAGAAATGGAGTCAACATACAGCGAACCACCAGGAAGAGAACTGGAGAAATAAACTGCTTTACCTCACTTCACCCTCATGCTTTGATCTTGTTGGCTAAACAAGGTCTTCCCTCAGCTGATGTTCCATCAACTAAACCCAACCCGAAGTCAGTGGGCATAGCAGACCATGGAGCAAAACATACATTGTAGCCTCCCAGGTTGAGGGGCAAAATAGTAAGCTAGAATGTTTTGGAGGTGCAAACAGAAAATATCCAGCACCTACAAGTTGTGTGAGCTTAAAGAAAAGGAAGCACGTTCCGTGTTGGGTTCAATACATGGTAGACAGAAGAGAACAGTGTCAGAGTCAAGACAGGATATTGAGAACTTGGCTAATGCTAGAATTAGAAGTAACTAGGCACAACGTCAATCACCCATCAAGAGAGGCTCACTAAGTATTCTCAATTTTGATGAGGATTTCATTCAATTTTATTGAATCTAAAAGGCAGAGTGACTCAGCTAAAATATGTTCTACATGCTTATTTGCACACATATCCTGCCTGCTCTACTTGACTATAAATCTTCCTGAAGATAAGGAACACTTATTGTCCATCTTTGTTTCATCCCACAGCCCCTGAGACAGTTTTTATATAGTATGTGTTCCATAATTATATGGTGAATTGATTAACAAATAAATGCAATTCTTATGCTCAGAAAGCTCCCATGGCATGCTGAAATTGTTTCAATGCCCCTAATAATACTGTCCCACCTACCTTTTCAGATACTCGATTGTTTACTTTTTACTTGAACATGCCTTGATTTTTTTACACCTCTCTGTCTGTTTGGTTTCCACCTGCTGACTCCAAACAACATACATGCCTTTAGGCTCTGCACAATTTTAATTTCAGAGCTAAATCCACCACTGACCTCAGTAGCTGTTTCTGAATGCTCCTAATATTTGATACCTTTCCACTGGTCTTGTGGAATTAGAAATATTTCAAACTCTTCTCTTTGATTTGTCAGTTGAAGTAATTGAAACTCAGATGGGCTAAAGTGATTCACTTACTTAAGGTCTCTAGCTGACTTACCTTAACTCTCTTTACCCTTTGCCACACTGCTTCTTAGTGCTCTGTGTTTGTGCCTTGTTTTCCTGAGTCATATTCCTTAAGTACTTAGACAGTTTCTTATACATCTTTGCCCAAGACACAAAAGGCCTATCTCAGGCATGTGGTATTTACACCAGTATTTTCTGACTGGCTAATCAGTTAATTAAAAGTTTTTAGAACAGACGCCAATGAAAAGTGTAAGTTACCTAGGAAGTCTCTAAATATGTTTTTTTATGTGACAGTAGGCATCCCACTCACCTATCCCCAACCTGTTGGGATTGGTTTTAAATTGCTGATTGATCAGATGTATTATTCACTAATCCAGGTCCTCAGATTAAAAAAAAAAACAAAAAACAAGATAAAGGATTAACAAATATTGAGGTATGTTTGTGTGGCAAGTGGATAGAAGGTAGTGATTTTTCTTCTAGGTAACTGAATCAGGAAGACAGAGCGTAGCGAAATTCTCTTGGCAGATTTGGATAGTGTATTTCTCCCAGTTTGATAATTTCCAATCATGTATAACTAGATCCCTAAGTAGTTCAAATCTTTAAGATTTCTCCCAAACTAATGAACTGCATGTGTTTACCCAAGGTAAGGCTGTATGGCCTAACTTAAATATCAAATTTCTGCTAAGTCAGTGTGGTATTAATTATGCACACATGTATCTTTGATTGACAAAATGGAGAGATACATGATTACAGAAAGCATCTAGTCTGTAGCAGTGGTTAAAAAAATAAGATGGGTGTGGTGTGTGTATTTGACTGATGGAAAGTTTGGGAAACACTTGTGATGAAGTTTGTAGGATATTTAAACCAAAGAAGACCTTAGAATAATTTGATCCAGTTCTTTGTTTTATCAAACTGAAAAGGAAACTGATTTCTTGCCTTAATTTATACAGAGGTAATGCTAGATTTAGTGTCTAAGTCTAATTTTAGGTATATCCTTTGTATTACCTATTCCACTCTAGAAGTTATTTAAAAATTTTTTTTAAATGTTTGTTTATTTTTGAGAGAAAGAGAGAGAGAGAAGAGGAGAGAGAGAGGGAGACACACAATCTGAAGCAAGCTCCAGGCTTTGAGCTGTCAGCACAGAGCCTGACACAGGGCTCAAACTCATGAACTGTGAGATCATGACCTGGGTTGAAGTTGGAGGCTCAACCGACTGAGCCACTCAGGCACCCCTAGAAGTTATTTTTTTTAATGTTTATTCATTTACTTCAAGAGAGAGAGTATGTGTGTGCATGTGTGTGCATGAGCGGGTGTGAGACAGAGAGAGAGAGAGAGGGAGAGAAAGAATCCCAAGCAGGCTCCACACTTAGTGCAGAGCCATACTCAGGGCTTGATCTCACGACCATGAGATCACAACCTGAGCCGATATCAAGAGTCGGATGCTTAACCAACTGAGTCACCCAGGCGCCCCCACTCTAGAAGTAATTTTAATGTTAAGTGTTGGCGTCTAAAATTTCACGTCTCTGAAGAGCCATGTTGTATGAGTGAGCTAGGCAGTAAGACTTGGATCTATTCCAGCTTGATCTGTGTCACATTAACACTCCATGGTTGGTAAGACCAGTATTTCTAGGTTCTTGCTACTTTGCACACAGTGTAGGTAAACTTTTATAGTGATGTACAGATGGAAGCAAATATCATTGAGCTGGCCATAGTCCCGCAAACCCAGTTTAATTAACTATGCTTATCTGTTTAGAGAGACAATACCCACCTCCCCTGAGTTGTTGCTGGTTTTTAAAACTATGATAGTCCTTCTTATTCCCCAGCGTATTTCTATCTGAAACTATAATTATAATCATCACCAGCACAGCTTACATTTTTTTTTGTTTGGATTTCCAGTACATTTTAATAATATATAGGACTGTAATTTATATCAAATAGTTTACAAAATTCTGTTCTGTCAATAGATATTTGAGCACCTAAGTTTAATATTAAATTCTTGATATCGTCCATAATTTTATATACAAGAAAAACACTGAATAAACCACAGCTAATATTTGCTAGTGAACATGGTTGGAAAATTGCTAGAAAAGGTTGGAAAAAAAAGAGTCCTTTATCATGTTATGTAATTCATAGTCAAAAAAAACACCATGTTCTTCCTGAGATGAAAACCTCCTGTTAGTTTTCATCACATATACCTGATTTCAGCTCAAATGTAATACACATTGAGTAAGACCAGAGCCTATTTTTTTTCTTCATTTAGATTTATGCTTCTATTTCTACGGTTCATATTCGAAGAAGAAGAAAAAAAAAAAAAACAACAGGAAATAAAAGTAGTCTGGGTCCTAAACAGTCTGAAAGGAAATGGCAAAGCCACACAATTCCATATTTCATGGTTTAGACAAAAGAAAACATTTGGTTTTTTAATAATATCTTCTTAAGAATATTTACACAGTCGATTTAACATTATATCAGTTTATGCCCTTTGTATGTTTTAGATAACATTGTTGAATTTCCTTTGACTTAACATGAGGTGAACTTACCAGTGTGGTGAGCCTGTGCAGGCAGGCACTCCCTCCTCTATCCCAACAAAAGCCATTTATTAAGCAGCTGTTATTAGTTTACAAAAGGTTTTTCAACACTGTATGCTTTGACTTCACCTCTCGGTTAGTTTTGAGGGAAACCACATTCTTTAGATTCTCCTCTCTTAACTCTCATTATGCCAACAAAGTACATTTAGAGCATGTTGTTTTGGAAACTTAGACAAAACTATAATATAAACATAATTTGCAATATTTCTGGCTACCTACAAAGCTTATTTTGATATCAGACACAAAATCTATAAATCTGAAAATAAAGGCACTTTGTGCAAAGTCATGTTCTTTATGCTGCTTTCTATAAAGCTCAGCAAAAGGAAAACCCCAAACAACTTTCGTGACCTGAATCTAAGTCTGCCAGTTTTCCCATTCCAAGGGGGTAAATGACCACCTTTTCAACAATCAGATATTCTTTGGGTCAGATAAACTATTGAAGAGAAGCAAGAGATCACCTGTCCCACTTGTGGACCAGTGCCAGAAGGTGTCTGTCCTTAGGGCCCAAATGGTCACAAATCAAATCCATTTGTATCTTGCCTTTTTGGCACCCAGCACTCTCAGCACAGAATGAAAGTGTATTTTGTGAATCAAGACAAGTTGGGGAAAACAAATGAGTGCGTACCTAATACCTGATATCCTATTATTTTCAGTCACAGATCATATGGACTTAAGTTAGTTTTATTCAAAATATTTCAAAGCTAGTTAAATTTCTTTTAATGTTTATTTTTGAGAGAGAGAGGGCATGAGTTGGGGAAGGGCAGAGAGAGAGGGGGACAGATGATCCCAAGTGGGCTCTGCGCTGACAGCAGCAGGCCCAACGGGGGGCCAGAACTCCCCAACTGTGACATCATGACCTGAGCAGAAGTCAGACCCTCAACTGACTGAGCCACTGGGGCGCCCCTATTTTTAATGTTAGTTACACTTAGATTGGAAAGTTATTCTCAAGTTTCCTCTCACAGTAAAAATACATCTTGCAGAATGTCTGTGGTGCATGTGTAGTTTTGAAGAATGTATATACAACATATAGTCATGAATTTATGAATGATTATATATTAAGCGATTATTTGGAAAGCAATTATTTCAGATAAGGATTGTGTTTCCTCATAGGAAAGAATACTTAGTTTGTTATAGCAGACTTCCAAACCACATTGAACTCAGACTAGGACTGCATAGTGATTGAGTATGGTAAATTACCTGCACTTATTCTAGGAGAAAACAGATTCTGGGTTACAAACAACTGAGGTATAAGGACTATGCTGGTGGAAGAAATGGGACCTCCTGTTTCTGTATTCCTTTCATCAGATTCCTCAAAGGTACTGAACTTATTGGGGCTCCAGGCTTAGTAGGGAAGGGACAGAAGTCTGCATCATCAGATGTCTGTGATCATGGTCAGGTGAAAAGTTTGGTGTTTTTTGGGGGTCCCTGGGTGGCTCAGTTCGTTGAGCGTCTGGCTTTGGCTCAGGTCATGATCTCACGGCTCACAAGTTCGAGTCCCGTGTCAGGCTCTGTGCTGACAGCTCAGAGCCTGGAGCCTGCTTCAGTTTCTGTGTCTCCCTCTGTCTCTGACCTCCCCTGTTCTCTCTCTCTCTCTCTTTCTCTCTCTCTCTCTCAAAAATAAACATTAAAAAATAAAGTTTGGTCTTTTTTAAGAGAAAATTATTTCCAGGCCAAAGTAACTGCCAAACTGTGATGAAGTGGGGTTTCCTTGCCAAAATGCTTACTAGTCAATCGATAACATTAGATGTGTGTGCTCATACCCAGGAAACAGTAGGAAAAAATTTAAACTATTATCACGAAGTCTCTTTTTATTTAAGTCTTTTATTTTCATGCTTGTAGTATAGTACACAGAACATAAGGCATGAAGTAGTTACAGGAAAACCCAACCAAATACCGAATTAACACCACCAGGAGGGCAATTAATGGGTAATGGGTAATACAAAGAGTATCATGTAGTTTCTGACTCAGTCTCTTGGGGGTTTCCTCTCTACCCAACCTGGTCCCCAATCAGGAGGTTTCTCTTCTCACTGAAGGGAATAGAATACATATCTGTGGAACAGGGATGGTCAGCAGAATGAATGCATGGAGAACACAAAGAACACTTGAATGTTGTTTGCAGGAGACATAAGATACCTACATTAGAGAGCAGAGCTCTACCACTGAGCTAACTAAAGAGAAGTCACTTGAAGATAATGAATAATGATGTAAAAAAGCACAGACATTTTGTAAAGCATTTAAGGATGCTGGTAAATAAAGCATCCTTTGTAGTTCATATATAGAAATTTATATATAAAGTTAACTTTAAGTGAGTATATAACCAGGTAGGGGTTCCTCTCATAGTAATAAGGGTCCTGAAAGAAGAATATGTTGTTCCAGTAGATACCAACAAGGGAAAAGAATTACATAGGACACACAGAAAAAATAACCAGGCAAGGACAGCAGAAAAAAGATCTCTAAAATTTACCCAGAGAACATTCCCTTAATCACTCTGGCTAAAGGCTTTCACTGGTTCCTTACATGGGGGTGACTGGAAAAGGTATGCCAGAGCCCCCCTGGGGATTGCAGTGTGTTATTTGTGTTGAAGTTAATAAATTTCAGTCCTTTTCATATGTTCTCACTAATCCTTTCTTCATAAATCCTAGAAATATGGACGCCTAATGAAATTGATATCTGAACTAGTCTGTCTCTTTGCGTCTATTATGGTTAGGATTTTGAGACACAGAGTAGGAAAAATCTGGTGTGTGGAGCTCAAATAGAATTTTGCTCTAGCGAAATTTGGTTTTGACAGTCTATATTACACAGTGCATTTGTTTGCTACCTTCAAGGCTATGTTATTGACTCTTGCTGATTTTCCTATTATTGTAATAACCAGATCCACTTGTGGACTTAAAATTAACATAGCTTTTATTGTAAATCTGAAGTTGTGATTATTTCCACCCCTTTTCTACCCAGCTTTCCATAACTGCTCTTACTCACATAATTTAGCAATATCCTCAACTTACCTTATTTATCTGGCCATTGTAGGAGTGAAGCCTGTTTAGGTCTGAGTCATACAAACGTGCTGACTACACAGCTGGACGGCTCCAGATATTGTTGACTATATGAAATTAAAGAGGTATGAACTGGTAGAGATCTTAGGAAAGAGTCAGACTGACAAAGACAAATACCATATGATTTCACTGATATGTGGAATCTAAAAAACAAAACCAATGAATAAACAAACAAAAAGCAGAATCAGACCTGTAAGTACAGAGAACAAACTGATGGCTGCCAGAGGGAAGGGGTGGGGCATGGACAAAATGGATGAAGGGGAGTGGGAGATACGGACTTCTGGTTATGGAATGAATAAGTCACAAGAATAAAAGGCATAGCATAGGGAATATAGTCAATGATATTTAATAGTGTGGTTTGGTGGCAGATGCTTAGCTACACTTGTAGTGAATATAGCACAACATATAGAGAAGTTAGATAGTTGTGTCGTATATCTGAAACGAATGGAACATTGGTGTGTCAACTGTACCTAAGTTGAAAAAAATGTTTAAAAAGCTAGTCTCGTTTCCCATCAAATTAAGGAATCCTTCTGTAGGATCTGAACTTTTTCTCTATGATACTGATGCTCCATTGTGAGACTGCTGGCTTTATTAGGAAAGGCTCTTCATAGGTCCATCTAAGGTATTTTCTGTACATTCTCACAGTGGTCCTTATTGAGAGCCTTGGGAACTCAGAATAAACTTTTTCACAAGATAGGCCTTCAAATATTTGCAGATAACTATCTGGTTTATTCTTGTCTTCTGAGACTAAACACCAAGAACTCACAAATTTTGGGTCTACAGATATTCTTCAGTCTATTTCACCTGTTTGAAATAAAGTTCAGTTTGTCAATGTGGTTCATCAGTACTGTTCTCCACAAGTAGTCAGACTTTGGATGTTACAGTAAGGCGATCCTTCCCACCTCCAACAATACTTAGATTCAGACTCTGTATCAGTTAGTATAACCTAACAGCACATTTTGTGTTCTTGTGGTCAAATGAACATCAATTGTGGTCAACCGAACTGTTCAATATTCTTTCGGAGCAAATATTTTCAAACCTGAACTACCATATCCTGGAATACATAATTAAAAAGTTAAATTTTCATTTTACATTACACATGATAAATTGCATCTCTTGGGTTAATCGCAGCATTCCATTAATTGGAGATCCTACCGAATCCAGATGCAATGTGTTTGCTATCCCTTCCAGTGAGTTGTCATTTACAAGCTTGATGAGCCTGCCTCCATGCTTTTCTTCAAGTCACTGGTCAATAGCACATGGGTTTGACTTCTCTAGGTGATTAATGTATTATTGTGCACCCATTGGTGCAAGAAATATATGTGTTATTGATATTTCTTCATTTCTTTTTTTTTTAACGTTTATTTATTTTTGAGAGAGAGAGAGAGACAGAGCATGAACGGGGGAGGGTCAGAGAGAGAGAGGGAGACACAGAATCTGAAACAGGCTCCAGGTTCTGAGCTGTCAGCACAGAGCCCGACGCAGGGCTTGAACTCACGAACCGCGAGATCATGACCTGAGCCGAAGTCGGACGCTTAACTGACTGAGCCACCCAGGCGCCCCAATATTTCTTCATTTCAAAATGGATGAGAGTTTCTATCAAACACCTTCTTTAATTCAAATTACAGTATATCCATATTTCCCTATCCTCTAATAATCTTGTTTAAAAAGTTAATGAGGTTATTTTATCATGACTTTTCCTTTGGATACATGCTGGCATCACAATTTTTTTTTTTTTAAGATCTAAAATTGCAAACATCTACATCAAACTTACTATAGTTTGTGGAATTCATCCCTTCTGCTCTAATAAGACCAGAAAAAGAATTTGTGGCATTCCTTCCGTTCTTCAACTTTCAAAGATCCCAGACATTGGTTCTACAATCACACCTATACATTCTTTCAGTTTGCTGGGAAGGAATTCATGTGGGCCCAGAGAATGGAATGGAATGGAATGGAATGGAATGGAATGGAATGGAATGGAATGGAATGGAACGGAATGGAATTTATTTATTTATTTATTTATTTATTTATTTATTTATTTATATTTATTTTGGGGGAGAGAGAGAGAGAATGAGTTGGGGAGGGGCAGAGGGAGAGAATTCCAAGCAGGCTCTGTGTTGTAAGTGCGGAACCCCATTGCGGGGCTTGAGCCCAGGAACCATGAGATCACACCTGAGCTGAAATCAAGAGTTGGAGGCTTCAACCTTGACTGAGCCACCCAGGCACCCTGGAATTTATTTAAAATAGGTATTCTTTGGCTGTCATTTCCCGGCTTTAAGTTCATTGTAAAACATACCTGCTCACCACTTTCTGGATTAAAGTGTACTTGATACAGAAAGTAGTAACAAAATAGAAGAGGAGTGGAAACTTTTCTCTCATTTATTAACCTATCTTCTTTACATAGTTCATCTGTTTCTTTCCTGATCATTATCTTGCTATCCATATAAAATTACCTATATTTCTATGCTTTTTTTTTCATGATTTAAGTTTTTCTGGGTCTTTATAACTTTTCAGAAACAGTTTGGTAGGCCTGACATACTTTTGTATTCATCGTTGCTTATAGGTCTTCCTCTATAGCTTATATTTTTATACATCTCACCAGATAATCGTCTTTCTCATTTTAATATTGAAAATTAGGTCGATAGATTGTGCTGCATTCATGTTTAATTTTTTGGCAATTAAAACACACTTTTTTTTTATCATTTATTTTTTGTTCTCAGCTTTTGAGCCTATCATACATGTAAGCCGTGCATGATATTTCATTTGGATCTTTTCCTTGTTACTTCTCCTAGTAGTGTTCTCAATTCTAACGTAACACAAGCACGGATGCCTAAGGATTCTATCATTTTCTCAGACGTAACTTTTTTTTTTTTTTTTTTTTTGTTAGAGGTTAATTCACTTTGCTTCTCAAACATCAGCACCAGTTGGGTGGTACTGCCTGAACAGAAGTCTGGGTCCCAGCTCTGTGGTGCCCCTTTCCTTGGGTGTCTAGGGAAACACCACCAGTCAAACAGCAGCCCCTCAAGTGGTCTGCATCCCAGCTCTTCAGACCCCCTCCTCCAGGCTTCTAAATTGTAATCATCTCTTCCTTTTGTTTCCTCATTTGGGGAGTGGTAGCTGTCTCCTGCGGTTTCTGCTTCCATAATACCTTGCCATAGTTTATATTAAATTCTCTCTGTTAAAATAACTGGAGGACTTCTGGGGCGCCTGGGTGGCGCAGTCGGTTAAGCGTCCGACTTCAGCCAGGTCACGATCTCGCGGTCCGTGAGTTCGAGCCCCGCGTCAGGCTCTGGGCTGATGGCTCGGAGCCTGGAGCCTGTTTCCGATTCTGTGTCTCCCTCTCTCTCTGCGCCTCCCCCGTTCATGCTCTGTCTCTCTCTGTCCCAAAAATAAATAAAAAACGTTGAAAAAAAAATTTAAAAAAAAAAATAAAAAAAAAAATAAAATAACTGGAGGACTTCTATTTCTTGACTTATATCCCTGAGAAATACGGGCACCATTGACACAATCCCCAATTCACTCCCCATTTCTTTCTCCCTTGTTCTAAGTCACAACACTCAAAGGACAGTAGAAATGAACACACCTTTTATCTCCCATAGGCATTCAGCTTTGTATATAAAATATTCTGCCTTACTCTTAGATGCATTCTCAAGTACATAAATGACAGTGAAAAGCATCACTGACGTCAATATGTTTTACAATGTTTATTAAAGTCCACTGATGCAATTTCTGCTTTTTTCCCCCCTCAAGCTCAGTCTTGCTTTCACCAAACTGGCTTTTGTTCTGTGGCCTCTTTGAATTCGTTTTCTTCTGACTTTTTTTTCCTGCATTATTTCTGTATTTATGTCAAAAGAAATTTATTTTTAAGATACTTCAAGAAAAAGGTGTATTTTTGTAACTTGGCTCCGAATTGCCAAGCAGGTATAGCAGTGTGCACTTCTACTGAATATGATTGAACATAAATTCAGGAGAAACCAAGTATACTACCATCGACAGGTTACTCACGTGGCATGCACATCTGCTAAGTCTCTGAACAGTCTACTTCATGATGTTTTTCTGACTACTCACTCTTATGAAACTACCTCTACATGTGTCATAATCTATGTTTGTTCACAGAATGAGAGTAAAAATTATAATCCTAGGCTAAGACAGTGGTTCTCAAATATTTTTGCTTCAAGAATACTTTATATGTCTAAAATTTTTGGACAACCTCAAAAACTTTTGTTTATGCAAATTATATCTATCAATATTTACTGAGTTAGAAATTTGTATTAAGAATTTTTAAAAGGGGTGCCTAGGTGGCTCAGTTAGTCGGGTGTCTGACTCTTGATTTTGGCTCAGGTCATGATCTCACAGTTCTTGGGATCAAGCCTCCCCATCAGGCTCTGAGCTGACAGCATGGAGCCTGCTTGGAATTCTCTCTCTCTTTCTCTCTCTCTCTCTCTCTCTCTCTCTCTCTGCCCCTCCCCTGCTTAGAAATCAATCTCTGTCTCTCTCTCTCTCAAAATAAAGAAATAAACATTTAAAAAAAGAATTTCTAAAATATTGTAGTTTATTTTAAAATAATAAAATAACATCAGTGAAGCAATTTTATGAGAAATAATTATATGCTATTTATGATTTTTGCAAATCTCATTAATGCCTGGCTCAACAGGAGACAGCTGATTCTCTCATATCTGTTTTGCATTCAATCTTTTATAATATGCTGTTTTGCTTGAAGTCTTTGGCAAATGCAGCCTCACATAGATATCTAGTTTGAAAAGGGAAGAATATTTTTTCCAGTTTTTCTTTCTTTCTTTCTTTCTTTCTTTCTTTCTTTCTTTCTTTCTTTCTTTCTTTCTTTCTTTCTGTGTTACCCCCCCCCTCCTTTTTTTAAATTTAAATTTTAGTTAGTTAACATACAGTGCAATATTGGTTTCAGGAGTAGAATTCAGTGATTTATCACTTATATACAACACCCAGTGCTCATCACGACAAGTGCATTTGTTAGTACCCATCACCCATCTAACCCATCTCCCAACCACCTCCCTCTGTCAACATATCGTTAGAATCTCTTATGGTTTGTTTCCCTCTCTTCTCTTTTATCCCCCCACTTCCCATATGTTCATCTGTTTTGTTTCTTAAATTCCACACATGAGTGAAATCATATGTATTTGTCTTTCTCTTATGGACTTATTTAGCTTAGCATAATACATTCTAGCTCCATCCACAACATTGCAAATGGAAATATTTCAGTCTTTTTTATTTATTTATTTTTAAAAAAAAATTTTTTTTTTCAACGGTTTTTATTTATTTTTTTGGGACAGAGAGAGACAGAGCATGAACGGGGGAGGGGCAGAGAGAGAGGGAGACACAGAATCGGAAACAGGCTCCAGGCTCCGAGCCATCAGCCCAGAGCCCGACGCGGGGCTCGAACTCCCGGACCGCCAGATCGTGACCTGGCTGAAGTCGGACGCTTAACCGACTGCGCCACCCAGGCGCCCCTATTTCAGTCTTTTTGATGGCTGAGTAGTATTCCATTGTATATATGTACCTCATCTTCTTTATTCATTCATCAGTCTATGGACATTTGGACTCTCTCCACAGTTTGGCTTTTGATGATAATGCTGCTATAAACATTGGGGTGCATGTACCCCTTTGAATCTGTATTATTGTATCCTTTGGCTAAATGCCTAATAGTACAATTGTTGGATCATAGGGTAGTTCTATTTTTAGTTTCTTTTTTTTTTTTTTTAATTTTTTTTTTTCAACGTTTATTTATTTTTGGGACAGAGAGACAGAGCATGAACGGGGGAGGGGCAGAGAGAGAGGGAGACACAGAATCGGAAACAGGCTCCAGGCTCCGAGCCATCAGCCCAAGAGCCTGACGCGGGGCTCGAACTCACGGACCGCGAGATCGTGACCTGGCTGAAGTCAGACGCTTAACCGACTGCGCCACCCAGGCGCCCCTATTTTTAGTTTCTTGAGGACCCTCCATACTGTTCTCCAGAGTGGCTGCACCAGTTTCCATTCCCAATGACAGTGCAAGAGGGTTCCTGAAAAGGGAAGAGTATTTTAATAACATTTTTAGATAATTGTGGGTATTCTTCTTTGACATTACACCAAAACTTGACAAGTGGTAGTTTCTTAAAGTTCAGTTGCAATATGGGATCTGAAAGCATATTAACAAACTTTATGTACTCTATACATTGTAATCAATTGGTCTCTCTTGAACTTTTACCCATGATTGATTTTGTAAAATGATATAGTAGTCATTTGGAAACTCTTGATTCACTGAGTCAGTGCAGTGCTTCTAAATGTTGACACATTTCATTATACGATATAAAAATTACTTTCATTAAAATAACAATGAGCTCATTTGAAAACTTAGGTATTGAGAAGCATCAAACTCATGATGGCAAACAGAAGTTTTCGAAAATCTAATTCTTTTGCTCAAAAATTTACTTTTTTATTATTTACTTTTTATTAAATCAGAAAAGTCTGTTTTCCTTGAAATGATTGGCTCACTTTCTTTGATTTTGAAGAAATTATCAGCCAAATGGCTAAATTGCATAATGGTAGCTTGTCTGCCAATCATTCTTTCAAGTAAAAGTAGTGCTCCATGGAAAAAAGGTGGCTAGATCCGTTTGCAACTCAGAAAAATTGCACATGTGCTATTGACTTGGAGACAATCATTGCGCTCCATTATGTGGCAGAAGTGGTTTATGTATACTGCCTATTACATCACATAGAATACAAAACGTGTCAAGATTTAAGGAAACTAACATGGCTTTTATTGTTTCATAAAGGAAATTCTTAACTGAAACCATTTTTTTTTTAAATTGCAAGTATGTAGAGATGGTGTTTAGTGCAGAGGTACCCGCTGTTTTACCTGCCTTTGCTTTTGTGTCATCAGTGCAAATGTCAACACAGTGAGAGAGGCAAGTAACACTTTGTTGTAATTATAAACGTAGTTTTGACCCCATGGATTCCCGAAAAGACCCCCCAGGGGTCTGCAGAAGATACTCTAAGGACCACCATACCAAACAATATGTTGATTCCACTCACCATTCAGAAACTCTCAAAGATAAAATAGTAATTCATGTCATTGGTTTAAAACACACACACTTTTGTTTTCTATTCCCAACAGTTAGTTTAGCCAATTTGAAATTATCCATTTTTAGTAATAGTGACATTTATTTAATACTACATTTCATGGCTAAAATGGCAATAAACAACCAAAAATAGCATAGGAGAATGTAGCACACATATTTGTTGTGGTCTCATCAAAAGAAAGCCTTAGTTCTAGAAAAATCATTTTCTTTTTTTTTTTTTTATTTTTTTTAAAACGTTTTTTATTTATTTTTGGGACAGAGCGAGACAGAGCATGAACGGGGGAGGGGCAGAGAGAGAGGGAGACACAGAATCGGAAACAGGCTCCAGGCTCTGGGCCATCAGCCCAGAGCCCGACGCGGGCACGAACCCACGGACCGTGAGATCGTGACCTGGCTGAAGTCGGACGCTTAACCGACTGCGCCACCCAGGCGCCCCGAAAAATCATTTTCTATATCACATATTGTATATGCATACTTTGCACTGGAAATTAGAGAGCTTTTTTCCCCTCCTTTACATACATTTATGTTTGCCTCTTTACCACTTTTATGACATTTTATTACTAAAGATTTTTTGAATCTCATTAAAATCATGAATGCATATCAGTAAATGGTAGTCCTTTTGAGTCTAAACAAAAATGTACAAATTGCACTTCATTATACTTATGGTAGGTGGGAGACTCAAGTGCAGTCAGAATCTGTGTTTTTCTCAAAGAAATTCTCTTCACAAAAGGTAGTAAAGACTGAGCTTCTGTTTTGAACTTGCAAATTGTCCTTTCTTGACCCAGATATAAACTGCTATCTTAAATTTCATGCTTCTAAAGGAAAGTGTGCCAACTTACTCTCTCCCTTTCTTTACTCTTACTCCTACGTATATAAATCTAATGTGTGCATGCTTTCCAGAAGTTTCTATACATTTCTCAGAGTAGTAGTGACCATCCGTGGACTAGACTACTGAAAAGATGGGGAATGTTAGTATAGTAGTTGTAATTCCTACAGTGCTGAACGATAGCACCACATCGGAGAAGGGAATCTTCCCAGAATCAGTTTTATTTTAGATGAGAACAATCTTAGTAAATCTGATAAGTTAACAAAAATAAAACTCTTGTTACGTCAGATAAAGTGGAAGGAAAACAGGCTCTTTCAACTTCCTCTTATTTTAAGGAAAAGTCACAGGGGAATCATTTGGCTTTACAACTTTGATATACTTAGATGGATTTTCAGTACTTCTCATATTTTCATCTGAAAATTTTAAATCATTGTGAAGGAGTTACAGTGACCATTCACAGCATATGTGGAGAAAAACCTGCTTAGAAGTATGTAAAACACTAAGAATTGATATAATGTTTATATTTTAGAATATCTTTGGTTATTTGAGAATCTCATTAGAAACGACGTGTTAGGATATAAAGCTCTTTCGGCAGATTTCACCATGTAGAGCTGGTTACCCTTTGTTCCTTTGGCTGACCCCAGCAATATGCAGCATTGTCTAAGGCTGCCAGTGCACAACCAAGCTGTGGGCTGATGGAAAACGTCAGCCAAGAGATTCACCTAGAATCCAGCTAACAGGGCTGGGCGTCCCCTTTCACCCAAAGGCATCAGGAGACCATTAGTTCTTCTTTTTTTTTTTTTTAATGTTGATTTATTTTTGAGAAAGAGGTGGGGGTGTGAAAGAGCACAAGCAGGGAAGGGACAGAAGGAGAGGGGGACAGAGAGAGAGGGGTACAGAAGATCCATACTGACAACAGGGAGCCTGATGGTGGGCTAGAACTCACAAGGCCTGAGATCAAGACCTGAGCCAAAGTCCGACCCTTAACCGACTGAGCCACCCAGGCGCCCCAGGAGGCCATTAGTTCTAGGGGCAAAAATGACTGTAGCCGACAAACCATAGGCAGCCTTTATCTTTCCAAGTGATGGGAGACTCTATTCACTTTTGTCTTTTTGGAGATAATAAAAAAATAGTGTTCGAAATCGTCAAAAGCATGATAAGATACACAAGTAATATGGTGTTAACTTTTGAATAGAAGAGGTTAGATAAACAGCTTCACAAAGAAGAGTCTCTTCTCAAGAGCTACCTTCCTAAAAATTTCATCGGATGCTAGTCTCTTGCTTTTACTACCTTTACATAAATCATGTTTGTATCCTGTCTTTCCTCACATAGGAAGGCATTCCTTCCCTTTCAGAGAGGAAAATAAAGAAAAATGTTTCCTTGCAAAATTCTTTTGCTCACTTTGTTTGTGTTGAGATGGCAACCAACCCAGCTGTCAGCAGAGGCTGCTTGGTGCTTCAGAAATGTGTATCAGCAGAATACACTCCATCCTGTGTGCTGGAGTAAGAAGCCAGCTGGGTGATCACTGGTTTGGTGAGGACAGAGGAGTCTCCCTCAGCGATTCCTTTTCTATCTCTGCCCATCTACCCTTTCCTTCCTGCCTTCCTTCCTTGATCTATTCTTTCACCTTTCTAGGGTTTGTGCCACTGAACTTGGAACTAACCAGTGATTACTATATGAACTGTGATGTTCCAGTGCAACTCCTAATCTGCGAGGAAGATTTAGAACCTGCTCCTTCTTGTCCCAGGAGCAGTAGTTTTCAAACACTGGTGTGGTGTGTGGACCATCTGAGATATTGCAGATCCTGGGTGAGGCAGGGGATCTTTATGTGTATAAATATAAGGTAATTTCAACTAAAGTGATCCTGAGACTAATTCTGAGAAAAACGTTAAAAAACTACTTCCACTCTCTTCCTGGGGCATCATCTAACCTTGGGATAGAGTAAAGAGAAGTTGGAAAAGCCATCTGAAGAATTTGATTCAGCATCCATCTTTCTTGGCAACCATATCTCTAGACCAGGAGTTCCCAATCCTGGCTCTACCATAGAATCACTTGGGCAGGTTTAAAAAAAAATGCAAATAAATACTCACACTGACCTCCCAAGATTCTAATTTACAAGGCATTGGTTTTTAAAAAACAAAAACAAAAACAAAACTCCTCAAGGGACTTTAATATCAGATCTAGAGTAAAGGTTCTTGAAGTGTGGTCCCCAGAATCAGCATCACTTGAGAATATGTTGGGAAAATTCTTAGACTCCCCACAGACCTACTGGATCAGGAATTCCAGGGATTGGAACCAGTAATCAGTTGTTAAAGGAGACCTCCAGGTGATTCTAATGCATGCTAAAGTTTGGGAACCACTGCTCTAGACTAAACTTTAAATGTGAACATGTAAATACTGTTCCAGTGATTGATAAATCAGCTATGTTGTCCTTCTCCTCCAGAGTAGTATTTTTTTTGCACACACCGCTCAGTGAAGAATCCAAAGTCATTCCTAACATGAAGGTTTATTTGCTAGAAAAACATTTAATAAATTACAGTGAGACAAAAGAACTGAAAACCCCTGAGAGATGTAGAGTCTAGTTAATTAACCCTGTTGCTCATTGGCATATCACTTAGAAGATCAATGTTTTTCTAAAATAAATGTAAGAAAGTCAAAGATGAATCAACTACTGAAAGGCAGAAGATGAACCCAGATTTACATTATTTCTCCTTTCCTCCCCCAATATGACATGGAAAGGTTTGGAAATATGGAATTCAATAGAGTAAGCAGCCTCTTAAACATAGTGGATTCCTTTTGACTTCAAGCTTTAAAGTTTAATAGATGAGGTAGTGGCATTTTGGGGGCATCTATGTAATTAGGTATTTTTTATGTAAGATTCTCAGAGCTTTACAAGTATCAAATTATTTATTCTGTGCCACAACATTGGAGGTAGGTATGACTTTAATACAAAGAAGGAAAGCAAAGTGGGAAAGATGGAATAATTTGCCCAAGATGACATAGCTATAACGTGCCCGAGCCTGTTCTTTTCACTACACCATGTAGGGGGAAAAATCACAGCTGCTGGTTTGTTTTTTAATGTCTTGAAACTTTATTTTGTTCAAAACCACTTTTTCTTCATGACCTCAATTTTTCTTCCTCATCTCCTAGTGTCTCTTTTTTGCATTTGTTTGTAATTCTTTTGTTGTTTCTTGGGGGAAACATTTTGTATCACTTCTATTTATGCCTTGCAATGTGATTTTTCTCTTTTTAATCAGTTAGGAAAAAATAACTGAAAAAAAATCTGCTCTTTCAATCACAGGATGTTTTGAGTCCTTTGCTTTAACTAAGTTAAGATATTCGAATAAGTAAAGAGAGGTGAACATTTCACTTTCAAATTTTCCAAGGCAACATTAGCAGCTTCCTCTGCTGCTTCTGAGAAAGATGAAGTTGGCTATTTAAAGGAAATCCCCACCAAATTTAATCCCTTTCCCAGGATTTGTTTTTCATATTATTTATCACATTGATAGGTTTCTACATATTATGGGTTTGGCAAAGACTTCTGTGGAAGGGCCAGAAAACTAATCTCTTGATACTTCTGTGTCAAAAAAAGCACAGAAATTCAAGCTGTCAGGTATCAGAAGTCTGCACCTTATAAATTCTTCACCTGGCTTTGTAAACCTAGTGGCTTTGAATAAACATTCAATTTTCTCACTTATGATTAACAGTGTGGTGGTTTCTTGCACCATAGCCTACATTTTTCAGAAAAAGGAAGATTGAGAGCAAAAGGAGAGTGAGAGAAGAGTGGTGTTTTTTAATCCTAAACTGAGTACATAATAATTATGTGAAATATTGAAAGACTATTTATGCTTCTTTCATACAGGATTGAGGATGGAGAAATTTATTTGGAGTTCTGATTGCAGTTAGCAAGAGTTGATTGATCTAAGGACCTACATTTTCAACCTCTTTCACTCTTTATCACTCTTTATCCCTTTAGGTTTTAATTTCTTTTTACCTCCGGAAACACTTAAGTTTCTACAGGGCACTGTAGTGCTTGGGACTAAGTCAGTGGACAGACTAAGTTTGTCCACCTTTTGGACAGATCCTCAGGAATTCACTACCCTCTGTCCTGGGTTCAATCCCTTGGTGTTTGTGACAAGTCATGTCTACATCTTGGTAAAGTTGAAAGAGCACACAATTCTGGAAGGCTTGTGTGTAAATCTTGACTGACAACAACTTTCTGTATGACTTCAGAAAATAACTTAGTTCTTCAAACATTTTTCACTTGTGAAAATAAAATACAAATATCTATTTTATAAGGTTGTTATGACTAGTTTATGATTAATAACAACAGTGGCAGCAAAAACAAGAACAGAGCATCATAATAGCCAAATCCCGTTCTGAAATGGTGATCATGGTATTAGCTCAATGAATGTGAAGAGGAAGTTTTCCTCTTTAACTTCCTGAACTGCCAGCAAAAGAATAGTTTAGATATTTTGAAGCCACTTAAAAGCATCAAGTTGAACAAAAATCAAAATGGCTGTGCTAATGCTGCAGTGAAGCTTGATTTTTAAGTAATCTTTTTCCTCTTTCACAAACCTCTCCTCCTCCCTTCTGAGCCTTTTGTTTTGGAACCAGCACCACCCTGAAGACT
Source organism: Lynx rufus (assembly GCF_022079265.1). NCBI lineage: Eukaryota > Metazoa > Chordata > Mammalia > Carnivora > Felidae > Lynx > Lynx rufus. The sequence continues at coordinate 53,367,678 of NW_025814889.1, forward strand.
TGACTGGAGGCTGGTAGCCAGACCCAATCCTGGTGGAAACCAGCTAGATCCTGTAGTTCCCTAGAAAACACCTCAGCCCTTTCACCCAGGGAGTTTTGCAGGTTTTTTTGAAGGCCCTAGCCTGCTGCAGCCTTCTTTGCCCTGCAAAGCAATAAAGCTATTGTTCCTCTTTATCCCCAACTCTGTCTTCGTGTTATATTTTGGCTCCGAGCCATAGAGTTCGGTTTTTGACAACAATTTGCCCATGCCAGAGAAAGTTTTCTAAACAATCCACTATTAAAGAACATTCTCTGAACATCTGAGCTGGGTAAGGTTAACATTTTCCTCCGAATATGTGTTTTTGCAACCTCCATTAACTTCTAACGGAGTTATGCAAATTTCTCAAAGGACTGATCTGGCCTTAAATCATGAAAATGTGGGGATCTGTACCCTTTTAAGTATGTTTTTGGTTTGACATTGGCTGTGCTTTGGGCTAGATCCTTGCTTCTCGAGGCATTGTGTGACTACATGCCTAACCTCAGTGAATGCAAATTGCCAAAGGCCTGCACATTGCTAGGAATTCTAATTGAGTATTATAATATGTAAAATTTTCTTGGTACTATCAACATTTCATCAGTAGTTGAAAAATCTGGTTTTTATCAATTCAGAAACACAGCTTATCTGTAGACAGCCAGAAAGTGAGCAGAATATCTCCAGAAAAACAAAACAAAACAGAAAACATTATACTTTCAGATTAATTCTCTCTTGGAAAACAAAAATAACAGGAGTTAGTAATTTATGGCCAAGGAATGCAAACACAAGAGAATCAGACTTTTGGGGGGAGAAGTAAAAGAATATTTAATTTATTTGTTCTTTACCTTATTGTAAAATGGCACTTGATAAAGTTGTGTCTGGGACAGGCTTCTACAAGACATGCTTTACATTCAAAGTGATTTTAAAAAAAGGGTAAAAATGGGTTGTGTGTGTGTGTGTGTGTGTGTGTGTGTGTGTTCTTTTCAGTAGTTTTTCTCCTATTGTTTTGAAGCATTGAATGCTAGATATTACCACACATCTGCAAGTGCAGAGTATAGAAGATTAGCTTACTTAGATCAGCCAAAAAGTCGGCAATGCACCCTGATGACCCACATCTGTTCTCTTCTTTGAGCCAATTCCACATAATGTGAATGAGTCAGAGAAAAACATGCTGGTTCAGTCAACAGCAGCTCTTTTTCTTCATTTTAGCAATGACTGGGACTTAGAGCTGGAAATGGCTTAAAAATATGTATCTAGTCCTTTCCCTGCCTGAAGGCAAGCATATGGTAGAGAGTATTTTCATCATGAACCATCTCCTACAAAAGAAATTTTACAACTTCCTTGAACACTTTCAAGTGTCTAGCATCCACACATTGTAATGTATCCATTCTCTCTCTTTTTAAAAAATAATTTATTGTCAAATTGGTTTCCATACAACACCCAGTGCTCATCCCAACAGGTGCCTTCCTCAATGCCCATCACCCACTTTCCCCTCTCCCCCACCCCCCATCAACCCTCAGTTTGTTCTCAGTATTTAAGACTCTCTTACGGTTTGCCTCCTTCTCTCTCTGTAACTTCCCCCCCACTTCTCCTCCCCCATGATATTCTGTTAAATTTCTCAGGATCCACATATGAGTGAAAACATATGGTATCTGTCTTTCTCTGCCTGACTTATTTCACTTAGCATAACACTCTCCAATTCCATCCACGTTGCTACAAATGGCCATATTTCATTCTTTCTCATTGCCAAGTAGTATTCCATTGTATATATAAACCACATCTTCTTTATCCATTCATCAGTCGATGGACATTTAGGATCTTTCCATAATTTGGCTATTGTTGAAAGTGCTGCTATAAACATTGGGGTACAAGTGCCCCTATGCATCAGCACTCCTGCATCCCTTGGGTAAATTCCTAGCAGTATCCATTCTCTTTTTTGCCACTTTATAGTGCAACTGCTGAAACCTGCACTTCTTTAACTGCACCCCACTCCCAGTGGGAAGGGATGGTGACTCTTCCTTCCAAGTGCTTTAACACTGTCACTGGCTAGGGGATCTCAGAGAGCGTGTCATTAAAAAAAAAATCATGGCAGTGTATTTGTGTTATAAAGGCTATGGGTCATATTAACTGTTATTTATCTTTTTTATAAAAACATTTAGTGTCCTTCTTATGTGTCCTTGTACCATTTTATGTCCTCCTCATGTGCTCTTGTATTCCTAGGAGTGTATGCAAAAAAGAAGTACACGGTGGAAAGTAACAGATACTGCTTTGCATTTTTCTTGCTCCTTGGAACTAATGGAGCACTTCACTAGAGTCTGCCCTCCTTGATATGACATAATCCCACAGTGTAGGAGTTTTGTAGCCTAGGGAGAGAATGCCTCCAACACCTTTCCTAAGGGCAGAAATACAACCCTAAAGTCATTTGCTTGCTTTCCTGAACAAGACTCTCTTTTATTCGAAGGCTTTAAATTATTTAGTGAAAGAAAAAAAAAAAGATGAGCAACTATGGCTATAATACGAGCATATAGAGGGAGACGAGTTTCCCATGCTGCAACATAGTTTCTGAATTTTACAATAAACTCACATTAGCAAACCCACTCAACATGACAAATGTGAAAATAATGTACTTGTTGGGGGTGAGAAGGTACGGTCTCAGTCACTTTTTCTTGTGTTTTTTGTTTGTTGCGTTCAACGTGTTCCTTACCCGCCTTGAGTCAATTATGGGAAGGACTAATGGAAAGTAAAGAATGCATTGAAAATGAGGCCAGTATACCAAGAAAAGTGTTTGCTCAGATCAGATTCCATTCTCATGAGCAAATATGCTGAAGCCTTCATTTCTTTGGCATTGAGTCTAAAATCACATTATGTCATGAAAATAAAGTAACTTATATATGTTTAAAGATAGCCAGCTTCTGTCTTATTTGTTGTAACTTCTAGATACAATTCTTGGTAAAGTTCTATAAGTGAATTAGGCTTTTGAAGTTTTCAAGGGACAGATTTAATTCAGTCTGGAGCTAAACATGAATTTATTAGCTCATATGACCAAAAATTCCAGGAGGTAGGTGTGATTTTAGGTGTGGCTGATTTGACATTTGTTTTACAACAGCGTCCTCCAGGATCTCTCCCTTTTCTCTCTTGACTTTGCCTTCTTCTGCATGGGCTCTACTCTAAGGAAGAATCTTTCCAGAAGTTAGAAAAAGGGAAACATCCCTCCAGTGTCACAGTGCCAAAGGAAGGAGACCTTTTGTTTGTTGACCTTCCTCTAAGTAGTCCTGTGATTGTGGCTTTATTGTCCTGCTTTGAGTCACATAACCATCCCTGAATATTTCAGTGGTTATGGAATGTATCTGAATGAGCCCAGCTCCAATTGTCCCAATCAGCTCAAGGTGGTGATGATAGTTCTTAGCCTGTGTGGAATGAGGAATCTGCCAGGTGAGAAGATTCCTGGACTAAGAGACCTCCAAGACTTTTATCCTTTCATCTGTGAGAAGGGTTAACTTAACCACAGAGCTCAGGAACCACTTCTACTAGAATGTAAGACTAAAAAACCTCCCCAACAAACCATTACATTGATCTTATGTGTGGTTCCAGTCCCCAAACTCTTGTTGCATTCTACTTAGGCCATCTCTCTTTCTCGGTGCCTATGCCAAAGCTATCGAACTTCTCTTTATCTGTAGCTACACTGCAGGACCTATGAGTTTTCCATGTACTGTATGTAGGAGTTTTCCACATGCAAGCACCTAGCTCTGGAGTACTATATGAGATCAGCATCAAACAGGTAGTTAATTACCCATAGGTCAAAATACCCATAGAGTAAAAAAAAAAAAAAAAAAAAAAAACAACTCTAAACAGAAGAAAGGAAACTGGGAGGAAAAGGAAAGATATCTATGTCAGAACATGTTAATAATACTATTTGAAACTATTATCAAAACCAATGTATTTTTATTATTTTTTTAAAGTGTAGTTGACAGGTAATATTATATTAGTTTCAGATGCATGACATAGTGATTCGACAATCATATATGTTGCACAATGCTCATCATGATAAATGTAGTTATCATCTTTCACCATCCAAAGATATTACAATAGTATTGATTACATTCCTTATGCTGTACTTTTCACCCCTGTGACTTAGTTATTGTATAACTGGAAGTTTATACCTCTTAATCCCCTTCACCTATGATTCCTCCAACCACCAGTGTATATGAGTCTGTTTTTGTTTTTGTTTTTGTTTGTCTATTTTGTTTTTTAGATTCCACACAGAAGTGAAATGATATGGTATTTTTTTCTGTCTGACTTATTTCACTTAGCATGATACTCTCTGGGTCCATCCATGTCGTCAATGTCAAGATTTCATTCTTTATTATGGTTGAGTAGTATTCCATTGTAAATATACACTACATCTTTATCCATTCATCTATTCATGGACACTTGGGTTGCTTCCACATCTTGGCTATTGTAAATAATGCTGCAGTAGACATAGGAGTGCATATATCTTTTCAAATTAGTGTTTTCATTTTCCTTGGGTAAATACTCAGAAGTGGAATTACTGAATTATATGGTATTTCTATTTTTACTTTTAAAAATGTTTATTTATTTAGTTTTGAGAGAGAAGTAGAGGGAGAGAGTTCATTCATGAGCAGGGGGAGGGCAGAGACAGAGGGAGAGAGAGAAACCGGACCAGGCTCTATGCTGTCAGCCCAGAGCCCGATGTGGGGCTCGGTCTCACAGTGAGATCATGACATGAGCTGAAATCAAGAGTCAGACATTTAACCAACTGAGCCACCCAGGTGCCCCTCTATTTTTAATTTTTTGTGGAGCCTCCACACTCTTTTCCATAATAGCTGCACCAATTTACATTCCCATTAACAGTGCACAAGAGTTCCCTTTTCTCCACCTCCTTGCTAATACTTTTTATTTCTTGTCTTTTTTTTTAAATATTATTCAAATATAACTGACATACAATATGTTTGTTTCAGGTATACAGCATAGTGATTTGACAATTCTGTACATTACACAGTGCCCATCATGATTGACTGTAGTTACCATCTGTCATCATATAATGTTATTACAGTATTATTGACTATATTCCCTCTGATGTATTTTCATCCCCATGACTTATTTATTTTACAACTGGAAATTTGTACTTTGTAATCTCCTTCATCTATTTCACCCAACTCCCTTTTGCCTCCCTTCTGGCAACCACCAGTTTATTCTCTGTGTTTATGAGTCTATATCTGTTTTTTGTTTATTAGTTTTTCAGATTCCACATATAAGTGAAATCATATGGTATTTGTCTTTTTCTGTTGGACTTATATCACTTAGCTTAATACCTTCTAGGCCCATCCATAAAGCTGCAAATGGCAAGATCTCATTCTTTTATATACATGAGGGTTCCCTTTTCTTCATATCCTTGCCAATGCTTATTTTTTGTCTTTTTGATGTTAGTTATTCTAACTGATGTGAGGTGACATCTCATTGTGGTTTTGATTTGCATTTCCCTGGTGATTAGTGATGGTGGTGAGCATCTTTTAATATGTCTATTGGCCGTCTGTGTGTCGTTTTTGGAAAAATGTCTATTTAGGTCCTCTGCCCACTTTTTAATCATTTTTTTTTTTTTTTTTGCTTTTCTGGTGTGAGTTGTATGAAGTCTTTATATATGTTGCATGTTAACCCCTTGTCTGATATATCATTTGCAAATATCTTCTCCCATTCAGTAAGTTGACTTTTCATTTTGTTGATGGTTTCCTTTACTGTGCAAAAGCTTTTTAGTTTGATATAGTCCCAATTGTTTATTTTTGGTTTTGTTTTGCTTACTTGAGGAGATAGATCCAGAAAAATATTGCTAAGGCCAATGTCCAAGAGATTACTGGCTATGTCTTTTAGGAGTTTTATGGTTTCAGATCTTACATTTAGATGTTTAATCCATTTTGAGTTTATTTTGGTGTATGGTGTAAATAATCTGGTTTTATTCTTTTGCATGTAGTTCTCCAGTTTTTCCAATACCATTTGTTGCATATTTTTCCTATTGTATATTTCTGCTTTCTTTGTCATAGATTAATTGACCATATAAGTGTGGATTTATTTCTGGTCTCTATTCAGTTCCATTGATTTATGTTTCTGTTTTTGTGACAGTAACATATTGCTGTTCTGATTACTATAGTTTTGTAGTATAGTTTGAAATCTGGGATTGTGATATGTCTAGCTTTGTTCTTGTCTCTCAATATTACTTTGACTATGTGGAGTCTTTTGTGGTTCCATACAAATTTTAGGGTTATTTGTTCTAGTTCTGTGAAAAATACTACTAGTATTTTGATAAGTATTGCATTAAATCTGTAAATTGCTTTGGGTAGTATAGACATTTTAACAATACTAATTCTTCCAGTTCATGAGCATGTATATCTTTTTATTTCAAGTTGTGATAATTTTTTAAAATTTTATGTTAAATGGCAAAAGTGGACGTTTTCTCCATATAAAGATATTTGTGACTAGAGAATCTTTTTGTTATAATGGGTATAGTTCTTTATAAAAATATTCATTTAGCTGGAGGTTAATCTTTATAGGTTTGAATCTACTTTTGCCCATTTGACCTATGTCAAATGTTTATTGTTTCTATTGTGTGTTAGGCAGCATTTTCTAGAGAAACACAATGAATATATATAGAAAGAATTTTAAGGAACTGACTTACACAATTATGGAAATTGACAAGTCCATAATTTGCAGAGTGGACTAGCAGGCTAGAGACCCAGAGAAGAATTGATATTGCAACTTAAGTCCAAAGGCTGTCTGTTGCAGAATTCCTTCTTGTCCCTGGGAGAGGTCAGTCATTTGTTCTATTTAGCTCATCAGCTGATTAGATGAGGCCCACCTACTTTGCAGAGGACAATCTACTTTACTCAAAGTTCATCAATCTAAATGTTAATCTTATCCAAAAACAGCCTTATAGAAACATTGAGAATAATGTGCAATCAAAAATCTGAGAACTGTGGGCCAAACTGATACATAAAACTAGTTATCACATAATGTAAAGTATGGTGCTATAGCAAATCAGGTTTTATGAATTTTTGGTTATGTTAATGATCCAATGATTTGCATATTGTTTGGAATTTTGTGTTAGATTTTGTGACTATGAAATCTTCCTCTTCATACTTCCCTACATGAGAAGTACATGGCATGTATTTGCTGTACAGCTGAATGAATTCAAATTAGTATTGTTATAAGAATTTGTTGAATATATTAGTAGGTGGTCTTTTGATATTTTTAAGAGAAAACCTGAGGTCTTCTAAAACCAACACTTAGAGTATGTTTTAAGAGCAAAGATTGTACAGTTTAGTAATTTTTTTCCTAAAGTCAAAAATATTAAAGACATTGAAAATGAGCAGGAAAAAATGTTTCATGTTTCTAAGGATTAGAAGACTGTAAGAAAGGGAAAAGGTAAGCTTTGTGGTTCCCATGATGGTTTGATAATGGGCAGCTAAGCCAATTCATTCATCAAGTACAGGACATAATGCCCCTTTACACACTCATTCACATCACTCCCACTTCCTGCATATTTTCAGCAGGAAAATTTGCTATCTGAATCAATAGTTGCTGTTCTCAATATATTTCCTTCCAGAATTCCGGAACCAAAACAATTTGGCGCTTCACAAATTGGAATCAGTCCCAGGTTTGTTTGTATGTATGTATATATTTATGTGTATGTATAGCTATACATGTATAAATGTGTTTATTGTTTTCTTTAAAAGTGTCTATTCAATTTGTGAACCCTCACTAAAGAGAAGTGGAATGTGTAAAGCATTCAGACACATATAAGCCTGGTTGAGGTTTAGTGTTGTGAGAGGTAACGCGCATTTGTTCTTATCCACTGCAAGTACCAAAATTTTGACTGTGGTAATTTGCTTGTCCAGATATCTATTTACAGCAATGCTTGGAGAGGCCTTGTAATCTTTACTTTAGGGAGATAATGAAAATCTTAGCTTAAAATGACTGCACACATGCAGTGGAATGGAAATGACATTTATTTTACTGAGGTGTGAACCTAAGCATGATGATACACAACACGGAAATGGTTCAGATAGATTCTCATTCTGTCCTAATTTTAGAACAGGGTGAAATATCCTTGACCTGTGTGGCTAAGAGAAATATTTTGGTTGTCATCCACATGCAGTTTGCACCCCCACATAGTCCTTGTTTTTACATTGCCCTTTCTAACTTCAAACTCATGCTGTTCTGGGTTAAGATGATGGAGTCAACTTGTGCCTCTCAGCCTGCCTTCTGCCTCTCACAAACTACAGCGAGAATCACTGTCAATTTCCTTACTAAGAAGGTTCATTTCTGTATTACTCTTGACAGTTTCTGTTCTTAATTGCATGTGAACCTTGGGCTGCCTCTTCTTTGACAGGCTCCATACAACATTGTCTCTCATTTCTGTGATTTATGGATGGCACTACCTTCTGATTAACTGTGATACTGTATTCTGACTCCAATTCTCTGACACCCCAATTGAATTATAATTCAATTCTAACACTAACTTCCTAGAGTTGGTACTGACCCCACAAGTTGAAGTTCTTCACAAGACTGCCTCCACTTCAGAGGCCAGTCACAAGTTTGGGGGTCTCCAAGCCACCCTCACTTCTGCCTGGTTGGCCAAAAACTTTAGGGCTTCCCAGAGCCTCCTCAGGTTTGATAATTTGTTAGAACAACTCACAGAACTCCCTGAATGTGCTGTATTTACGATTGCGGTTTCATTAGAAAGGTTACAGGTCAGAAACAGCCAGATGAAGAGAGGCATAGAGCAAAGCTAGGTGGTGGGGTAGAATGCAGATCTTCCATGCTCTCTTCATGTGGAAACTGGATACACCCCTCTCACAGCACATAAATGTGTTCACCAATCAGGAATCTCCACTGAGTCTCCGTGCCTAAAGTTTTTATTGGTGTTTCATTACATAAGCATAAATAATTGAGTGAATCATTGTTCATGTGATTGGACTCAATTTCCACGTTTTCTCCCCTTCCCACAAGTTGAGTTGGCCCAAAGTTCTAACCCTTTAATCACACAGTTGGTCTTTCTGGTAATCAGTCTCCATCTTGAAGGTATGCAGAGCCTACGGGAGTTACCTCATTAGCATAACAAAAGCACTCCTTATCACTCAGGAAATTCCAAGGATTCTTAGAGCTCTGTGTCAGATAAGAGGGACAAAGACCAGATCTAGATATACATATAGATACAGATTTTATCATACAACAAATAGATTCTTCCCATTTCTGGTCTCTATTTGTGACATGATTAGGAAAAGTTAAATTGGCTCACTTTTGGTGGGAAAATCCTGCCTGGCTTCCAGGCTAAAAATGGTTCTCCCATTAGGTAGAAACATAGATGACATGACATTTCTACTGAAATAGCTAAATATTCTTCCCTAATAAATAGGTCAGGGACTTACTGTTTAACCCTTTCACAACCTACTGTCACATGTGATATAAAAGTACTTTTTTAAATTAAGTATTTATGTGGAGCCTTGGCTGGCCTAGTCAGTAGAGCATATGATTCTAGATATCATCATCATGAGTTCAAGCCCCATGTTGGGTGTGGAGCCTACTTAAAAAAAAAGATAAAAATAAATAAATAAAATTAAGTGTTTATGTTTCCCTTTGTGATTTTCATATTTCCAAAAACTAACTAAAGGTGAAACCTTAACCAATATTTATTGAACCTCTGTTATATACCAGACACTGTGGATGCACATTAAAATGAAAAAGACCAAGTTCCTTTTCTCTCTAGAAGCTCTAAAATATAAGTGCAAGAGCTGAATAATCATATATGTCAGTAATAACATATTCTCTTCTAGGCAGAGCTACTCTTGTTAAGAGTCATACTAAAACCCTTCATTGAAACTTGGGAGTTGGAACAGAGCACACATACACACAAATCACCAATGCAAGCTACATTATAAAGGATTTTTCAAGGTAAAACATGACTGGCTAAAATAACTACATCGATGAAGTGTTCTGAGAGTAGCGGAATGAAAAATCATAGGAAGCCAAAGTCCCTGCGAAAGCTACATCCGGTAAGGCAATAGAGTAGGAGAAAGGAAAGCCTGTGTGATGAAGAATGAGAGAAACCAAAGTAGGGAGCAGAATCTATTATTTGAGACACTATCGCTTGTTCCCTGTTTTAGCTGGAGCATAAGGTAGCTGTAGATGAGCAATAATTTATGGAGCTGTTTTCTGTTTGGCAAAGAGGGGAATAGAAAGTTTTTAAGATGATGTCTTGTAGGATGAACTGGGACAGATGAGCCCTTCTGGCTGGAGAACAATTTCAAAAGCATTTGGAACTGTTTTGGCAGATGACAAAGATTCCAACCAGGAGTAACAGCAGGAATGGGGAAAATGGTACAGGAACATATAGTTAACTTTGAAAAGGGCATAGATATAGGACTTGGCAAGTGGAAATGGAGAATAATTTTGGTGAAAATACCAGAAGCTTGAGGAAAATGTAAAATCACAATCGGCTGAAATCAGACAATACCGTCTTCAGGCAAAATGGAGTCTATTAAAATGTGAGAGGCTCTTTTTTTTTTTAACAGTATTTTCAGGTTTACGCATTACTTGGAGAAAATTGCAGGGATTGGTTCGTTGTTCACCTGTGCGTGTAGGTTTGTGAGAATATATAATGGCTTGAGAATGTATTGTAACAGTAATCTCCTGCATTAATTAATGTATTAATATAATTAATATCAAAGTACTCAGATATCAGTGTTACACACGGAAACAAAGATGTGACAGTTGCGGTGTAAAAGAAGGATGTCTTTTATGCCCAGTACTCTGTGGAGTGCTTAGAGCATTAAAACCACATCTGGACAATGCTTGCCTTATAAAACCAATTAGGTATGTAAACACTGACTGTAATGGCATTTTAACAGCTGAAAAGCATATTTTAAAATAAAACAGGAAGGCCATTCTTGTTTTAAGGTCAACATTTTCAAGATGAACATTTATTTCAACATTACATTGAAACTACCCAAGCTGAAATCTTTTGCACATTGCTCTAGAGCTGGCTACTGTGTCACACTCCTATACAGAGGCTGTCTACAGGAAGCCATTGGCTCAAACACTCTGGCCAAACACGTTTTTCAAGGCATTAGCTAATTTTTTTCAAAAGCAAAAATGTTCTGTGGGTAGACCCATTCATTGATGCACTAAACACACCACAGTCTGTGTATTCTTTCCCTTGAAATCTGAATAAATTGAACAGTCTGGTTTATTTATGGTTAATGATTAGAGGCTTTAGATTGATTACCAGGTTTTCATACCATTAATTCCCTTCACAAAGAGCTCTGCTGGTTGATTTACCACATCCACCCATCAGTGCCACCAGTCGTCAGCCAGCCAACTAGCACGGGACTTAGGTGAGGAACAGACAACTGGCTCCTTGGACATTTCTGATTATTTTCATCCTCAGGGGCATTTTTTTTTTTTAATTTTTTTTTTCAACGTTTATTTTTGGGACAGAGAGAGACAGAGCATGAACGGGGGAGGCGCAGAGAGAGAGGGAGACACAGAATCGGAAGCAGGCTCCAGGCTCTGAGCCATCAGCCCAGAGCCCGACGCGGGGCTCGAACTCACGGACCGCGAGATCGTGACCTGGCTGAAGTCGGACGCTTAACCGACTGCGCCACCCAGGCGCCCTCAGGGGCATTTTTAAAAGATGACAGAAACTAACGTTCCTTCTACCATTTCTTTCTAGAAGAGTTTGAGATTGTCACTTGCATACAGTCTGTGTTTGATGGCTAAAAAACACTTTCCTGATTTTTAGACTTTGGATTTTTTTTTAACCGCTTATTTAGAGTTGACTGTTTATACAAACTGGTTTGATATTTCTGAGTGACTTGACAATGGGATAAGCACAAAGTCAATTTCTGAGTTCTTTCTTATTGGCTTCTGCATACACATGTCATGGCCATGCTCCTCTAGAACCCCCTTCTTCATCTGTGAATCCAAAACTTCCTTTGTAAATTTCCACTAGTCTCCCTGGAAATCTTCAGTGTGTGGAATAAGAGACTGAAGTTTTGTATTTTTGTGATTTTATTTTATTTTATTTTTAGTATTTATTTATTTTTGAAAGAGAGAGAGAGAGAGATAGAGAGTAAGCAGTGGGGGTGGGCAGAGAGAGGAGACAGAATCCCAAGCAGTCTCCACACTGTCAGCACAGAGCCTGATGCAGGGCTTGAACCCACGAACCATGAGATCCTGACCTGGGCTGAAACCAACAGTTGGACACTTAACCAACTGAGCCATCCAGGCACCCCTGTGATGGTTTGATGAGAAAGCAGAGAAGATACATTTTAGGAAGTATAAAATTTGATTCATATACATATGAATATGGTACGATATGATATAAAATGATATGATAGATATATGAGTATCTATATAGGTAGTTATAGGTATATATAAAATGCAAAATTGTTGACTACCATTCTTTGATGTATTAGGAACAATGTTGGCAGTGGTTTGGAGTCAGGAGACCCTGAGGCCTGGCTCCGCATCTATGTGATTTTTAAGTGTCTATACCTAATATTTGGTTCTTGATTCTTTTTAAATAGGTAAATTTATATCTTTGAGCTAATGCTTAAGTGTTATTCTAAATTACATAGATTTGAAAGCAAGGTAAAGATCAAGAGTTAAACATTTTTTCTGTGGTGATCTGTTTAAAGTTATCATATATAAGGTGTCTCCTCAAACAGATAGGACCTCCCAAATGTGGGGCCACCTGATCAGGTGAAAGCCAGGTGGCATGTGTGGTGAAAGAATTCACCCAAGGCAGAACAAAGGAGTTAGAAGGTTATTGAATACAGCACAGGAACAACAGGCAGGACAGCAAAGAAGAGACTGTCTTCCATGAGGCCATGGGTGGGGGCTGTATTTAAAGCAAGAAGGAAGGTGAGGAGGAATGGGGACTCATGGAACTTTCCCTTTTTTGGTAATTGTGCCTGGTTGAAAGTAGCCCATTGTTTAGTTAGACGTATGGATATTTTGAGGTGGGTTGCCAAATGGGCCTGTTTGTATTCAGCTGGTCCCTGTGGGCCCTTTCCATATTCCATTTCTCAAGCCTGTTACCTAAAAACAGACTCTACAATACACACTTAATAGAAGTAACCCTGGCAAACACAATTGCTAGCATGCAGTTTCTTTTCTTTTCCTTGAAGCCCATTAGAAGTTGCATGGCTGAAGAGAAAGTTTGGAAACCATAGAAGTGTCACCTCTCCCCTCCACCGCCAGCAGGGTTAATTTGTTTTTTTGAAGTGAAAAATAACATTGTTCACTTAAGCACAAATCTTTTTCTCATTCTAGCTCATCCTTTATTCCAGTTTGTAATCACTGTCACCTTGAGCACTGATATACCCTGAAAATTCAACAAAATGAGTAGTAATCAATAGTTAAATAAGCAAAGAAGGAATAAAGAAGATGGAACAAGAGCGAAGGGATGAATCTTATTGTCGTTGAGGCTGAGAACTGAGTTGGGTTCTGAGAGACTCCCTGTCTCCGACTGCAGTGTTAAAAGGACCTGAACAAAGTCTGCTTACATCTCTTGCTGTGAACCAGCAGAATTTTTGAATAGGTTTCTCCACATATAAAAATCTATTGTAAAAATATGGAAAATAATGGAGTGGAAATACAGACACTGAACTTTGGGCCTGAATGTCTCTTACAGATGGTGTTTGGACCCTGAATATGGAATTCTCATGGAATTTTGAGATTCATCACATTGCAGTGTGACTCCTCCCCCCCCTTCTTCCTCCCCCTCCCCCAATGTTGGTGGTTGAAGATCTTCTCTTATGTGGCATGAGTAATTGCTTTTTGTATTCAAACCTTGAGCCAGAGGCGGTATATAAAGTAGATAAATTGGAATGGCATCTTAAACATTTTTATTGTTCAGGTGGTGGTGGTTTGAAAAGTGATGCAGACTTCAGTAGTAACTCCCTCTTTGAGGACACCTATTAACTTATTTTATTATACATATTTCTTTCTATATGTAATTCCTAAATTTTCTTGTCCCTTTTAGCTAGCATTTGAAGACTGAGGAGAAATCTCTACTTGAAGTTCTAAGAACTGATGCAACTTTGATACTTTGAGAATTTATTTTCGAAATGTTGACCTAAGTAACGCTGTAGCTGTTTTAGTTCTTCGTTTATATTTTAAAAATAATTTTCTTATTACCGAATCAATATGTTTCTAAAGAAATCAGAAACTACCAGTAAGCCAGAGGGAGATACAATCACCATAATTTTACATCCGTGATAACCACTGTAAATAGGTTAGTTTATCTCTCCAGGTGGTTTTACGTATACTTATTTATGTATATATACACTTATTTTCACAAAAATGGGATCATACTGTACATTCAGCATTGTAAACTACTTAAACACATCAGAAGTATCCTTTTTTTGTTTAAGTTTATTTTATTTATTTTTAAAGAGACAAAGATAGTGTGAGTGGGGGAGGGGCAGAGAGAGAGGGAGAGAGAGAATCCCAACCAGGCTCCACACTGCCAGCACAGAGCCTGAAGTGGGGCTTGAACTCATGAAGCTGAGATCGAGAGTCAGACACTTAACCATCTGAGCCACCCAGGGGCCTCTCAAAAGTTATCTTCTTGTCAGTACAAGTTTTCTATTATCTTAAATGGTTGCATTGTATGATGTACCATCGTTTATTTAACTAGTCTTCTAGATGTAGCATATATAGGCTGTTTTCAGCTTTTCATTAATACAAAAATATTTTTGATGAGCAGTTAAATCTTTATTCACATCTTATTAAAGTCCTTCATAACATGGATTTAAATCCATATAGCTCATTTTGTAAACCATTTTGTGTGTGATTCTTCTGCCTTTATCTAGAATTTGTAACTACTTCTCTTGTATTTATACACTTATGTTTCTTTGTTTGTATAAATATGATTAAAATTGTCAGCTAATGTAAGGAAGTTGCTCCCCCCCCCACCTCTGCTCCATCCATCTGTTGAGAAAAAGAGACAACACCAGGAATTTAGCCTAAACAAAAGAAAAAACTGGAGATGTTCTAGAATCTATACACATTTAGCTTGATGCTGTATACCATGGGTTGACAAACTATGGCCCGTGGTACTATAAATAAAGTTTTTTATGAGCAAAATTTTATCAGAACACAGCCACACTCATTTGTTTCCATATTTATCTGGCTGTTTTCATACTATAGTGGCAAGGTTGAGTGGTTACACTCATGTTCTACTTAGATATAGGCCATGAAGAAAAAATCTTCTGCTCAAAAAGCTTACATATTTACTCTCTGGCATTCTACAGAGAAAAGTTTTCTGGCCCCTACCCTAAACCATGGATTCCCAAAGTCATTTCGGTATATCATTGACCCAGTCCATCAATAGCACCATACACGTTTTTTCATTGGTGCTCTGAAGTTTTGTTTTATGGTGTTTTGTTTAATCAGCCCATTGTTTTATACAAAATTGGAATTGAAGTAACTTTAGTAGAGGAAAGTTACCAGTCCCATGCTTAAACAGTAGCTTTACCTAATTGTTACCCTTCAAGCATTATTAGAGCTTAGGAGCCTTCCTTAGTCATCTGAAATACTAATAAACTGAGGAGTGGAGGTCTAAGTAGGCACACTGTCTTTTTTGTGCCATCTATCAAAATTTCTTGTGGCAAAGGGAATATATGAGAGCCTTAAGGAATTCAGGTAACCCTGAACTAGAAAGCTGCAGTATAAATAGAGCTGCTGCTGTGTTTTTCTGCATGTAACATTCCATTCATTGTGAAACTTGAGGCAAGGAGCTCTGCCAGAATACTTCAGAATCAAAGTTTAGAGTGGTTGCAGACAATTAGCATGTAACTGTGAATCATACAGAAATATTTAGTCATACTTTATTCTATTTACTATGATTATTTTTTATTATGATATTATGATCAATAAGTGATGGACAAAATGAAGAGATTTATTTGTACTTGGGATAGTAGTGAAGATGGGATGGTGCGGACAATTGTGGTGGAGACAGACAATGACTGACCACATACATGGACTTTTTAGGTAGGTCTGTGGATTATTTAGGGTTTAGCTTATCTCTATATTTGGGAGGAAGGTAAGTGTTACATAATCACCAAAGCAATTTATGAACTATAGAAATGATCCCTGAAAGTATCCTCTTAACATCAAAGGAATTTAAAAGGGTGTGATAGATTTAATGGAGAGCATTAGGAATAAAACAATAGCCTTTATTCAAATGTTACCAACTTAGACCTCTCTTTACCATCTACATAATATCTTCCCCTTATTCCCTATCTCCCTTCTCTGCTTAATTTTTTCTTCGTGGCCTATATCTAAGTAGAACATGGCAAACATTTTATTTACTTTTTCTCTTTATTATTTATATTCCATTCTTCAGCTCCCACTAGACTATGCTCCACTGAGGGCAGGTACTTTGGTCTCAGTTTTTGTACACTTTGTTCACTGCCGTTTCTCCAGTGTCTGCATGTAGTGGGTACTCAATAAATATTTGTTAAATGAGTGGAAAAAAAAGAGTGAAGGGATGAAAGAGAAGATGCCTGGTTGAGGTTAATTTCAACACCTACCATGTCCTTGGAATATAAGTATTTGGTATGAATTGCTCCCCTTGATCACAGGATCCAGTTATTGTGGCATTACACTTTTTTTTTTTTTTTGGCACCAGTGTAATGAAAATGGTACTGATAATAGTGACAAATCCTTCCTTATTTCAGAAAATTTTTGTGCTGGTATATAAAAAAAACCAGTTTGTATAAATCTCTTCAAAAAATATGGCAAACTTTTTGCAAAAAGAAAAGTATGTATCTATAAAATCTCAGAGAGAACATTTCTAAAGTAAGCAGACATTAAAATGTTTGCTTAAACAAGGTCTATCAAAATGACCTACAAAGCAAAACTTAACTTTGCAAGTAGTTTGATGTAATGTGCTTCTCTCTTTCTGGTGAGGTAGAGACTTAAGCAAGCTAATACATACAGCCTGAAAGTGAACATCACCTGGGTGATGAAATTTTTTTTTTCCTGAAATTTTCTTTGTCTTTTTGGTCAGAGAGAGAGGGAGAGAGAGAATATACCAAGCAGACTCCACCCTAGCAGTGCAGAGCCAGATGAGGGGCCTACCTCATGAACCATAAGATCATAACCTGAGCTGAAACCAAGAGTCAGATGCTTAACTGACTGAAACACCCAGGGTGTCCTTGGTTATCATTTTTTATGTCAAGAAATTTTACTCTACCCCAAGGTTAATGTGTTAGTTTCCTATTTGCTGCCATAAAATAAATCACCACAAACTAGTGGCTTAAAACAATAGGAATTATTACCTTAAAGATCTATAGGTCAGAAGTCTGACACAGGTCTCACTGGTCTAAAGTCAAGATGTTGGTAGGCTTCCATTGCTTTCTGGAGACTAGAAGTGAAAAGCCTTTCTATGTCTTTTCCAGCTACAGGAGGCTTCCCCCATTCCTTGACTTGTGGCCCCATTCTTCTGTCTTCAAAGACAATAATGGTAGGTTGAGTCCTTTTCACATCCCATCACTCTGATCTGCTGCCCTCTTCCACTTTCAAGGACTTCTGTTACTATAGTGAACTCACCTAGATATTCCAGAACAATAATCTCCTTATTTAAGGTCAGCTGGTTAGCAATTTGTTTACCTTTGCCAGGTAACCTATTAATAGGTTCCAGGGTTCTTCTGAAGGCCACTATTCTGCTTGTAAATGTATTTTAAAAATATTATCTTCTAACATGTCTTTCTCGCGATACCCATTTTTCATCCATCGACATGTATTTACTGAGTATCTACCATATATATGGGGCAAAATATCAGGTTATGGGGACAGCTGGGAATAAATAACACATTACACACTCCAATTCTAGTGAGGAGAAACAGGCAAAATGGCAGTTGGTTTATTGCATAATAAACACTTGATAGGTGTTTCATCCACTCTTGTTGGTCATGGAAGATTTGGTGGAGGAGAAGGATGTGTCTAATCTAATATTTGAAAGGCAAAGAGTTTTAATGAATTTAATGAGTGAAGGAAGGAAAGGGGGTTTGAAACAGAAGGAACAGCACATGTACATGCTTAGAGGTGGGAGAGAGTAGGAGATGTTGGCCGCATTATAGGTGGTTTGCTATGGCTGGAAGGAAAACTGAGGTAGGATAGTGTTGGAGATGCTTGATATGCACCTGGATAGTTAGGTAGGGGCCAGATGTTAGAGACTCTTGAAAAGGTGGTTGGCGAAATTTAAAGTACAATACATAAAGACACCTGAGAATTTTAAAAGGAGTGTTAGCAAGAACATTTTCTGCAAAAAGGGACTCATTAAGATATGAGAAATTCAAAGATTCTGCCTTAGCAATCAAAAGCATCTTATTGTGTTATGAGTGTTTAGGGGTGCAGTCCGAATGATAGGAACAGAGTGATGCCAGACTATTTGAGAGCTGAAAGCAAGTCACTTACACTTAAGCCAAATACAGTTATTGAGCTTAATGACCTGCTAGAGCTCCAAGTTCTAGTAGTAATAAAGGAGTCATAAGTGGCCTTTTCCCATTGTTTATTTACACAGAACTAACACTTTAGAGATTCATAAAGTCCATTTTAGAAAAGAAGAAATTGTTTTCTGGCTATATTTTCCTTCAAGTTTATCAAGTCAAATTCTTTTCTAAGGCGAACTTGAATATAATAAGCAAAACCTGAGATTGATATGATGCTTTAACAAAAAAAAAGCTATTAGTTGGGGGGCACCTGGGTGTCTCAGTTGGTTAAGCGTCCTACCTCAGCTCAAGTCATGACCTCGCAGTCTGTGAGTTTGAGCCCCGCATCAGGCTCTCTGCTGGCAGTTCAGAGCCTACTTTGGATCCTCTGTCTCTCTCTCTGTCTCTCCACCCCTACCCCACTGGCACACAAGCAGTCTCTTTCTCTCTCTCTCTCTCTCTCTCAAAAAAAAGAAAAAGCTATTAGCTGGAAAAACAAATAATTTATGGGTCTACTTCCATCCTACTAAATTTAATGAATTCTTGAATAACTTTCTACTTTTTCTTTAAGTTGCTCTAGTGACTTTTCATACAATGAACTGATCTGCTGTTTGGTCATGGAAGAGATTATTTTGCAGAGTATCCGGGAACTTTGTTTCTCTAGCTTCATAAATTCATTTTAGTCAACAGGTATTTATTGAGCATTTAAATTTTTATTGTTTCTTCTGATTATTTTTCATTTACATAATAAAATACGAACTATGGGCCTGGCTCTCACAGCTCAATTAAGGAATCAGGTATAAACTAGAGGAATGGATAGGGGTCAGAAGGGCATCGGGAATCATCAATACATTCACTTAAGACTCAGACAGCAAGAGAGGAACTACCACAAGCAAGCATTCATTACCAGTCATCTACCATCCATGCTTTGTGATTTACCTATTATATTCATTTATCTCCACTCTTCCTGCCTCTTATTAGGTAATAAGATAATTTCAAGTTTTGCTTTTTTAATCTTTTTTAATCTGCCAAGTTGCTTTCCATTTGTACTTGCGTACTTAGGAAAAACTTTTTTAATGTTTATTTATTTTTGACAGAGAGACAGAGAGAGACAGAGCATGAGTGGGGGAGGGGCAGAGAGAGAGGGAGACAGAATCTGAAGCAGGCTCCAGGCTCTGAGCTGTCAGCACAGAACCCTACGCGGGGCTCGAACTCACAGACCGTGAGATCATGACCTGAGCCGAAGTCAGACGCTCAACTGACTGTTGGTGCCCCTTTAAAAAAATTTTTTTTAATGTTTATTTATTTTTGACAGAGAGAGAGAGACAGAGAGGAAAAACCTTTTAAATGATTTTTAAATCAAATCGTGTTCAAAAGTTAATCTTATTGTTTTCTTTATACGTGAAAAACTCCAATTCTGTATATATTTCAAGTTTTGAAATAAAGAGTTCTGTGTTATTGCATCTTATGTAACTTATATAGAATACATAAGACTAGCTCAAAGCAGTTTTTCTTATATAAAGTGAATATTTAAATTACTGTGTCGTTTTCAGACAGCTTAATTCCACTAATCACAGTCATAGACTAATTTAATCCATTTGCTCAGTTACAGAAGAATGTATGCACATATAAAATGATGTCACAATTTGCTTTAAATTGCATCATTTATTATTCTACACAATTACATTATTTAGAAACCTGTGAGCCCTAAAACTACCATTTAAAAATATAGTTTTTAAAAGTTTCAGTGTTTAACAATGTTTTAAGGTACATTTTTTCTTTATGATATTGAACAAAGCCTTTCTAAAGTAGGATAGTCAGGAGACCTTTATGTTTACTGCATTTCTTTTCCTTGATATCTCAATACATGACATTTATAGACCTTTCAAAACAGAAAATAATTGGAAGTATAGTTAAAATTCATGGCTTTTACTTAGCAGGATAATTAATGTTACATCCTCTGTCATGGAATTTATGTGATAACATTGGTAGCACTAAGCTATACTTCTGCAATAAGAATTTTTGTTATGTTATCAAATGACAGTTTGCTTATTGAAGAAAGAGGAAAACCAAGAAAACTGACCCCTAGTATTTGTTCCTTCCTGGGATATTGTGGTGGTCAGCTGAACCTTGAGGAAAAAAAAAAAAGAATTCTTTGCAACTGCTCTGTCCCATTTACTTCGAGTATAGAGTGTGGGAAGAGGGAGTCTGTCTAGATGTTATCTGTGTATGCAGAAAATACAAAAATGTAAAACATTTTAATCACTATATCTAATTGTAATAGAAAATAAATCACTGAAAGCAACATGAGAAGTATTTCAAAGCCAATCTAAACTAAAGAATGGTAACAAGAAAACAGGAAACTGGCTGGAACAGGATTTAGTAATAATTCAAGATGTGATTTAGGACCCGTAGGTGCCAGCACTTTCCCTGCATGCGATTTCAGACCATTTAGTGAGGGTTTCTGGGCTCTAGTATTATCTACAGAATGTTAATAGTATAGGCTAATTTCTCTGAGCTCAGTGGAGGCTCTGTACCTCCTCACAGCTGATTCATAAGCAGTATGTTTTAGTGGAGACAAGTTGATTCTACTTGTCATACTTACTCACCTGGCTAGGAAGCACTACAATCAGATCACATACTTCTTTGACCATATAGGAAAAATGGAACTTTTACAGTTCTAAGAGCCTCTTCATATTTTCATGCTCTGAGAGATTTTCTTTATATCCTTAAAACTTTAATTATTAATTGAATAATTCTTCATCCAGAGTGTTTCTTTCCCGAGTCATTATTCAAATAAATATATTTAAATTTGCTTATAATTATAAATAGCCATGCTTACACTGATAGCAGCCATGATTGTAACTGCTATAATGTAGAAAGTCTGGATGGCTAAGAACCAACTCTCCAGAAAGATGGGAATTAGCCATGAAAAGAGCATGATTTCAAGATAAGACCCAATGTCCTTTTTCATGATGGCTTTGCAAATCAGTTCTTACTTTATTTGGTCATGTAAAAAGAAATGAAATTTAAAAATTCTAGGACAACACACAGTAAGAGTCCTTGAATAAGACCTTAGCCACATATCCACTGCGAACTGGTCTATCGCATTTGCCTGGTAAAATTTATAAAGAATTGTCTGTAAGGTATGTAGATTATGAGAAGCCTGGTTGGCTCAGTCAGTTAAATGACTGACTCTTGACTTTGGCTCAGGTCATGATCTCACGCTTTCGTGAGATGGAGCCCAGCCTTGGGCTTTGTGCTGACAGGGCAGACCCTGCTTGGGATTCTCCCTCCCTCTCTCTCTGCCCATCATGTGCTTGTGCCTGCATGTGTGCGCTCCTTCCCTCTCTCTCAAAAAAGAATGAACATTAAAAAAAAAGTATGTAGATTATAACATTAGTATCCACTAGTTTTAGTTATAAAAGCATATCAGGATACTAAGATAACTTGAATCTTATGTTTTCAACCTGTTTAATGTACCTGGCAATTAATTTAAAATCTTTTTTTTTGAAGAACATTTTATTATTTTTTTAATGTTTATATACATATATACGTATATATATATATATATATTTTTTTTTTTTTGAGAGAGAGAGAGAGAGAACAAGCAGGTGGCGCAGAGAGAGAGATGGAGACAGAATCTGAAGCAGGCTCCAGGCTCCAAGCTGTCAGCACAGAGCAGGGCTTGAACTCCTGACCTGAAATCATGACCTGAGCTGAAGTCGGACCAGTTAACTGACTGAGTCACCCAGGCGCCCCTAATTTCAAATCTTTGTTGGGTACTTACTACAATTCTTACCATATAGCCTTGAACTGTATAAAGCATAATCTCCTTCCTTAGTAAGTTTAGAACACTTTTGGAGAGAGAAAAAATTAAATAACGTTGAAAAACATTGTGAAAATAGAAAAGCATTTTGTTTAGTAGGTATCTTCTGTCTTTCCTTATTTATTAAGAATGTTCTTCAGTTTCAGGCCTTCATCCCTGAGAATGGCACAGGGGTTCCCTGGGCATATTTTTAAGTGTATGATTCTTGATGGTTGTTATTCCTTATGACAATTGATATCATTTTGCCTTTCTTTGGAATATGAGATTTATTACTGTAAAAGTCATATCAAATATTTGAGCACAATTCTGTTTTGTATTCAACTCATGGAATAGCAAGATTTAGAAAGTATTATGTGTCAGATCTCCCTAAGAAGATTTGAAATCAAATTCATAGGCATCAGTATAATAGAACAACTAATATTATCCACATTTTAACAACAGCTTAATTTAAAAAATCATATATTATGATACTGTTTGGGGAAGCTTAATAGGCTGTCTTCCCTTAGGTTATTCTTAACCAAATTGTAAATGAAAAATTTGAAACCTCTTTGATCTTCTATTTAGTAACCAGAATAGATTCTTCTAGAATCTAAGTATTTTATAGATAATTATATATAACTTTTCTCATAGTGGTGTGGATTTTAAAATTGTGTCCTTGGAAAAACCTCAGGGAATAATGACAAGGAAATTCACTTTCACCAATAAGTCGTTATACACTCTACATTGTAAAATCATCAATGGCATCATTTAATCACTCTCTTTGTAGCAGATTGGCCTTTTCACTTGAGTCAGAGGACTGTCAGATCGGTTTTGCAGTGGTCCTTTGAAACCAGCAAACTGGTAACCAGAACTACTATGTTTTTCCAGGTCTGTTGGCAACTGTCAGAAGTCCTCTCAAATGTCTCTAATGGCTGCAAGTCTAAAACATTAAAAGGTTTCACTTATTCTTACATAAATATCTGAAGATATTTTTCCTCCCCAGAATATAGAGGAAGTTACAATTTGGTTTAATTTTCAAATAGAATTTCAGGTGATTTATCCATGCTTCTAATTAAAAAAAAAAAAAAGCAAGAACAGTCTTCCCTTATTTCCAGATTTCTGTGTCAAGGTATATCATACTAGGTTGACCTCATGTGAAGGCATAATTATGTAAGCTTTTCTTTTAGTGTGAAAAAATTCTGTTTAGGAGACCTGCCATAATATTTGTGTTGACATTATTACTTTTAGCAAGTAGAGATTAACAAAGAAATCATACAATTTCTAGGAACAGAGTTTGAGTCTGACAATTATGAGCACTTTTTTTTTTTAACTACTGTGAGTTCCAATTGCAGAGACATTCCCTAGATGGTAATGTCCCTTGCTTTCACAGTAACACTATTGAGTTCTCTGTGATAATGTGATGGTGATATAAACTCACAAAAAAAGGAATTACTTTAAGGTACCTCTTTTTTATGGTGAATAAATAAAGATGGTGCAATTAAAATGTTAACTGGAGTTCTGAGAAAGATTGTTGTAGAATATATAGGCTTTTGTGCTTTCCTCTTCTTAATTACGTTGGACTCCCCCATATAACAAATCCAGAGGAAATACAGAGAAGATAGGGATCTGTAAGAAAAAAAAATCTCAAAATGTATCATGTTCTTACTTCCCAGAGCACCAACAAATGGCAACAAGACTTAAAGGGGTTGCATATTCATTGTAAATTAGAGGTTACTTTTGCATGTAGTTCAGGGGGAAAAAAAATGTGTGAGAGAAAATGAGACTGTCTTCCTAGTTCCCATTAAAGTCAGAGCACTGAATCTAAACAAACCAAAGTAAAAACTTAAAAATTTTTACCCAGGAGGCACCTGGGTGACTCAGTTGGTTAAGTGTCAGACTTGGTTTCAGCTCAGGTCATGATCTCACAGTTCCCTGTTCTGGCAGTGCAGAGCCTGCTTGGGATTCTCTCACCTTCTCTCGCTGCCCCTCCCCCACTTGCTCTGTCACTCTCAAAATAAAATGAAAATAAACTTAAAAAAAAATAAAAATATGTTCAGAACCTATTTGGCTTCGGTCTTCAAAATCTTTCCCCTCTTCCTCCCTCTCTTCTTTCCTTCCTACCCCCATCCTTCTTTTCCTCCTTCCTCTCCTTTCATGAAACATTCTTCAGGGGCCCATCAAATGCCAGAGAGCAGTATACAAGGACACGAGGACCCAGTCCCTATCCTCAAGGAGCTTATGTTGGAACTGAACTACAAATACATAAGATGACAATACACAGTGTTGAAAGCTCACATGGGATTGGAGAGACAGAAAGGTGTGGAGAGGATTGGGCAGGAGAGAGTGAGACTGTAGTCTAGACAGTAGGAATAAATTTACACTTAACTTTTAAGCAGATGAGTTTTCAGAAAGCCCTTGTCTACACTAGTTTTCTCATTTTTGAAAAGTAACTGTTTACTCCAAAGAATTTTAGGTATGCCAGAAATCACACGTAATTCTGTGTTTTCAAGATCAAACTAAACTGCCTGCTTGGTTGCAATTATTTTATGCACTTGTGTTAAAAATGTCAGGAGGCACTCATTCCCAGCTGGCATTTCACAAGACTGCAAAAGCTCCTTTTCCAGGGACAAACTATCTTGGTCAGGAAAACTTACAGCTATTGGTTCTGTTCCCTGGGTGAATTGATTAGCACCCTGTTGCTTTTATATAACTTGAAAGATGGATCCAATTTCAGCCACGTAAAAGTATAATTACATTGTCACGACTTGCATGTTATATTATCTCAAATAGTGAAGGCCTGGGGAAGAAAAAACCTAGTTCCATTCAGTGTTCTACAGAAAATGCCAGCTTAATATCAGTGTGACTGCAGAATATATAAGATTCTGGAACGGACTGGTTAAGATTAAGCAGTAATTTCTGTACTTTTATTAGACACAATGAAGGGTGACAAATTTAATAAAAATGTTAACTCTATGGACATGGGCATAGTGATGTGAAAAAAATTAAAAACAAAAGCCCAATATGTCCAGGGTCCTTAGGATTTAAAAAGTTGCTGAAACTTGTTGCATAATTATCTAATCTCCTGACTCTATCCCACCAGGTTACTCCAGTGGTGGTAGTTTAGGAGATTGGACAGTAGGCAAGGAGGTTGAGGAAATAAGGGAATGTAAGTTCTGTCACTGAATCATCCTGTGTTACTTTCTTATTAGTTATTTAAATTGCCTAAGTCTTCCTCTGATATCTATCTTCTTTCGTCATCTTCTATTTCCTTTCTAGAAACTAACATGTTGTTTATTGTTTATTGTAAATGCCTAAAACCCACAAATCATTCCATGGCTATTCAGACATCTGGGTAGTCTGAACAGACACTAAGCTGTGCTCCTACAACACTGAATTTCCCCTTCTGTCTCATTTATGTGATTCCGTTATAATTATTCTTTCTGCTAAGGCTAGGTGACATGTGTCTTTCCTTGCTCACTCATGCATCCCAGAGTCTAAAAGAACACTTGGCAATAATGAATTTCTGTTTAGTGAACAAATAATGAGTGATTAAATATGTTACCAATACACACACACAAAGTCCTAAGAATAAATACAACTTTTAAATGCCTGTTAATTCATTATAATGTTGTCGGAGAAATTGTTTAGTATCATTTTTTTTTAAATCTAGTGGCTTATACATAGAATCTCATAGTTTCTCTTTTATGAAATTTACATTGAATAGATTATACTTTTTCCCTCCAGGGAACATTGTGATTAAAGAGTGTAGCAGATTTGATCTTTTAAAATATCCTATCCCTGTGTTTTGCTTAACAGCATGACATTAACATTTCTCCAATGAGAGGTGAGTTCTGTATTCCCACCACTGAATATGGATTGGCTAGCCTCAGTGACTCACTTCCAAGGGATAGCAGCACTAGAAGTAACTGAGTGACTTCTGCAAGTCTAGGTCATTAAAGGTGAAGCCACTTCCACCTGGCTGTCTCTTCTCTATAAGATACTTGATCTTGGAACTTGGCCACCATGCTGTGAGAAAGCCCAGACTATGTGGCCAGGCCATGAGAAAGTGTTCTGGTCAAGACTTTCAGCAAAGGTCTCAGCTCACAGCCAAATATCCACTACCAGACATGTGACCAAAGGTGTCCACAGATGATTTTAGCCCCTTGGAGCCTTCCAACTGAGATCTCAGATGTCATAGAGCAGAGAAAAGCCATCTTGCCCTAGCCTGTTTGAATTCCATGACCATATTAAATTATTGTTTTTTACCACCACGTTTTGGGGTAATTTCTTTTCTTTTTAAGTTTATTATTTATTTATTTATTTATTTATTTATTTATTTATTTGAGAGAGCAGGAGCAGGGGAGGGGTATAGAGAGAGAATCCCAAGCAGACTCCATGCTCAGCGCAGAGCCTGACCCCAACATGAGGCTTGATCCCAAGACTGTGAGATCATGACCTGAGCCAAAATCAAGAGTCAGAAGCCTAACTGACTGAGCCACCCAGGTGCCCCTGAAGTAATTTCTTCATGCAGTTGTAGTAATGGAATGAAGACTTAGCTTTTATTTATTTTTTTACTTGTTGAGATGATTTATTGAGATATAATTCACATATTCTAAAACTCACCATCTTAAAATGTACATTTCAGTGATTTTAGTATATTCAAAAAGTTGTACAACCATCACCAATATCTAGTTCCTGAACATTTCCATCACTGTAGAAGAAACTCCATACTTGTTAGCAGCAGTTTTTCCCTTTTCTCCTTCCACACTAGCCTGTGGCAACCATTCATCTACTTTTTATCTCTATGGATTTGCCTATTCTGGAAATTTCACATAAATGGAGTCATACAATATGTGGCCTTTTGTGTCTGGTTTCTTTCACTTTGCATAATGTTTTCAAAGTTCATCCATGTCATATGTATCAGCACTTCATTCCTTTGAATAATATTCTGTTATATGAATATACCACATTTGTTTATCCATTCATCAGTTAACGGACATTTGGGTTGTTTCTATTTTTTGGCTGTTGGGAATAATGCTGCCATGAATATACATGTACAGGAAGTTTTTCTTTGAAAATATGTTTTCAGTTCTCTTGGGTATATAGTAGGAATGGTAACTTTCTGTTTAAATTTTTGAGGAGCTGTCAAGTTTTTTCCACAATGGTTGTACTAATTTATGTTCCCATCAGCAATGTATACATTTCTCCACATCTTCACCAATACTTATTATTTTCTAATACTATTATTATTATTTGTTGTTGTTGTTGTTATTCAAGTGTGTGTGACATGGTATCTCATTGTGATTTGGGTTTGCATTTCTCTAATTACTTAATGATCTTCAGCATCTTTTCTTGTACTTCTTAGTTATTTGTCCATCTTCATAGGAGAAATGTCTTTTTATTTTTTATTTGTATATTATATTATATTATTATTTTATTATTTATTTATTTATTTTTTAATGTTTTATTTATTTTTAAGACAGAGAGACAGAGCATGAGTGGGAAGGGGCAGAGAGGGAGATACAGAATCTGAAGCAGGCTCCAGGCTCTGAGCTCTCAGCACAGAGCCTGATGAGGGGCTCGAACTCATGAACTGTGAGATTATGACCTGAGCTGAAGTTGGACGCTTAACCAACTGAGCCACCCAGGTGCCCCTTTTTTATTTTATTTTATTTTATTTTATTTTATTTTATTTTATTTTATTTTATTTTATTTTATTTTATTTATTTTAGAGAGAGATAGCACACGCAAGTGGGGAAGAGGGGCAGAGAGGGAGGGAGACAGAATCTAAAGCAGGCTCCATGTTCAGCTCAGAGTCTGACACGGGGCTTGATCCCATGACCTTGGAATCATGACCTGAGCCAAAATCAAGAATCAGATGCCCAACTGACTAAGCCATGAAAATGCCCTGAGAAATGTCTTTTTAAATCCTTTGCCCATTTTTAAATTGGGTTGTCTTTTTATTGTTGAGTTGTATAAGTATTTATATATTCTGGATATTAAATCCTTATTCAGATTTGCAATAATTTCTTATTGGATTATCTTTTCACCTTTTGATAGTGTCCTTTTATGTACAAAACTTATTAATTTTTGTAAAGTCTGATGTATCTGTTTTTTCTTTGTTCTTTGGGTGTCATATCTAAGAAACCATTCTCTAATCCAGTATCATAAAGCATTTCTGCAATGCTTTTTTCTAAAAGTTTTATTTCTTACATTTACATCTTTAATCCATTTTGAGTCAATTTTTGTATATAGTGTGAGTTTAGGGTGTCAAAATTCATTCTTTTGCCTGTGGCTATCCAGTGGTCTCAACAACATATGTTGAAAATACTATACTTTCTCCCATTAAATTATCTTGGCATCCTTACTGAAAATCTATCGACTATAGATATTAAGGGTTTATTTCTGGACTCTTTCTATTTTATTGATCTATAGTCTATCTTTATGCCAGTACCTCACTGTATTGATTATTGTAGCTTTATAGTAAGTTTTGATATTGTGAAGTGTGAATTCTCCAGTTTTGTTCTTTCTTAAGATTGTTTTGACTATATTGAGACCCTTGCATTTCCTTATAAATTTTAGGATCAGCTTGGCAATTTGTGCAAAAACAGAATTTTTATAAGAATTGCCTTGAATCTGTAGGTCAATTTAGAAAGTATTTCTATCATAATAACATCATCTTCCAATCTATATGCATGGAGTATATTTCTATTTATTCAGGTCTTCTGAAATTTTTTTCAACAATATTTTATAGCTCTTAGTGTACAAATCTTGCACTTTATTGATTAATTTATTCCTAGGTATTTTATTATTTTTGAGGCTTGCAATTGAAATGGATTTATTAATTTCATTTTTGGATAATTTCTATCAGTGTATAGAAATGCAATGGATGTTTATATATTGATCTATAACCTACAAACTTGGTGAACCTGATGATTAACTGCAACATTTTCTTTTGTAAATTCCTTAGAATTTTCTATATATAAGACGATGTCATCTGCAAATAGAACTTTTACTTCTTTCATTTTAATCTGGATGTATTTTATTTTATTTTCTTGTCTAATTGCCCTACCTAGAACTTCCAGCATGATGTTGAATAAAAATGATGAAAACAGACATCTCATCTTGTGTTGGATTTTAGGGAGGGAAGGCCTTCAGTTTTTCATCATTAAATGTAATATTAGGTGTGGATTTTTCACATATGGCCTTTGTCAAATTGAGGTTCCTTTCTATTCCTAGTTTATTGAGGGCTTATATCATGAAAGAGTGTGGGATTTTGTCTAATACTTTTTCTGTGTCTATTGAGATGATGTGGGTTTTTTTTTTTCTTTCATTCTATTAATATGGTATATTACAGTACCTGATTTTCCTATGTTGAACCAACCTTGTATTCCTGGAATAAATCCCACTGGGTCATGTGTTTTGTTGAGGCTTTTGTATTTACATTCATAACTTATATCGGTCTCTAGTTTTCTTATAATGTCTTTGTGTGGTTTTGTATTGGGATGATAATGGCCTCACAGCATGACTTGGGAACTGTTTCCTCCTATTTGGGGGAATGTTTGAGAAAGGTTAGAAAATAACATTTGACTCTAGCTGCCTTAAAGCGTTATTAGAAAAAACAAAAACAAAGTGATAACAAATGGCCACCAACTGGGTGGCTTAAAACAACAAAAATGTATTGTCTCACATTTCTGGAGATGAGAAGCCTTAAATCAAGCTGTTGGTGGGGCTGCACTCCCTCTGGAGGACTCTAGGGGAGAATCCATTCCTTGTCTGTTCTAGTGTCTGAGGCCTGTTGGCATTCCTGATTTGGGGCTGTATCACTCCACTCTTTACCTCTGTGGTCACATTGTGTCCTCTTCTGTTTGTCTCAAATCTCCTTCTGCCTTTCTCTTATAAGGACATTTGTCATTGGATTTTGCAATCACCTGAATATTCCAGGATGATATCCTCAAGAACCTTAATTTAATTACATCTACAAAGACTCTTTTTACATAACATTAACAGGTTCCAAGAATTAGGACATGGACATATATTTTTGGGAGGACCATTCAGTTCACTACACTATGTGAGAGTATTTTGTGAACTGTAAAATGGTATCTATCTATATTATACATATATATTGTTATAACATATAATGTGAAGGTTCAAATATGTGAACTTTTTGTTAAAGGAAGATTTCAAAGTAATTAGTATGGATAGTATTGTAAATGTTTCTAAAACGATTCTATTTCATTTTTAATTTTTGTGCCCCTTTCTACTTCCCCTCTCATGTGTTTAGTCCCTCATGATATAGTTGGGAACTCAATCTAATGTTTCACTCCTTATTTTCTTCTTATTCAAATCTATTTTTTAATATTTATTTATTTATTTTTGTAATTCAAGAGCAATACAGTCTAGGTATTAAAAAAAAAAAGTGAAGCATTACAGAAGTGTATACAGTAAAAAGCAAAAGTACATCCTTTGACCAGAATGCACATTCCCTTACCCCACTCTGCCCATGATGCCAACTTAGATCTAATGTGTTTAGATTAGATCTTAGATCTAGTGTGTTTCTGGAGGAAACCAGTCTGGTGGATATTCTTCCAGACCTTCACAACTTTGATGACTCTCTATGCCCTTCATTTAAAGGATTATACAGTGTTCCAGAGCATGGATAAACCTATGTTTAAACATTTTATTACAGTAGGCACTTAAATCATATACAATTTAATAAGATCAATCATCCTCAATATAGATTTGGTCAATGTTTTTATTTTTTTCTTCTGTGATTGACAGAAGATTGTATGATTTGTCCAATGTTCTACAGAGTTGTTACGTTTTTCTTATTGATGTCTAGTGATACTTTGAATTAGGGATATAACTTTCTCTATAAAGAAATACAGTCTAAGTTTAAATTCTAATTCCATTACTATTTCTGCATGCTGCTTTCCAATTAAATTTGAAAATAAAATAAAAATGTATAAGGGCTTTCAACTTACTGTAATTATGACCCCTTTAATTAACTACATGCGACTATGTATGTATATCATTTGTCACCATGATAGATGAAATAACTGAAGAGTCAAGTATTTAAAAATATCTGGATACCTTGATAATTTACATCATCTAGAAAAAATATAGAGGTAGTTCCATGAAGTAATTAATAGCACAGTCTTTGGTAGCAGATGAACTTGAATATTCTCCTGAGCCCTGTAGTCTTGAGTAAGTTATTGTATCTCTTTAAAATTTTTTATTTTATTGCCTATAAAATGGGTGTAATTACCTATTTCAAGAGGTGGTTATGAAGATTATATGAGATGAACCGTGAATAGAATTTTGCACAGTACACAGCACACAGAATGCATGTAATAAATGGTAGCTACCACAATATTATTATTGATAAATGATTTAAACATAGTAAAATCTGCATACTTGGCTATAATTTTCAGTTTTCAAAGAGCACAGTTCACAGTTGTCTTTCTCTTCATCTAATCTCAGTAGAAGAGATTGACATGTCTGGAAATTAAAACTTCAAGTTCAGATCAGCTCTATCCCGTGACTGTGGCTTCCTTAAGTTGTATTTGCACCTGAACTGATGAGCTCCTGAAAGAAATACTCTTGTTACTAAGAGTACCAAATTACTAAATTGGTACCAAATCCCACCCTGGTCTTCTGGTTGTGGTGGTCAGACCAAAGCTGTGATCTAGTACCCAACTGGCTAGATAACAATCCCCTGAGCACTACCACAGATAGTCTAGAAGATTTCACTTCTGTACATCAAAGGAAGGGCTTGGGAATCTGTTTTTTTAAAAAGCTCCCTGATTCTGATAGGTAGTTGCTTTTGATAACCACTGTGGTAGAGCAGGCCAAAACTCTCTCCTCCTAGTCTATACTCTTTTCACCTTCCTATTGCAGTACCTGACTGCTAAACTTTATAAAGATTAGTGGAGGTGACCCCAGGAGAGAAAAAATACTGCCATGGGAGAGAAAAAATAATGCCTGAAAGGAGACCAAGAGAGCACTTGTCCCTATGTGTTGCAGGATTTTTTTTTTACTTCAATACCTGGGATTCATTGTCTCACCACTTCAAAGAATGAGACACAAAATGAGCAGCAGGCAAAAGTTTATTAGAATATAAGATTAGAAAGGAAGAGTAGTAGGAAGGCTCTCTTTAAAGAGAGGAGACATTCAAAAGTGAATGCCAGAGAACTATAGGCAGGAGTCCTTGTTTTATAAGGTTCTGGTCACGCCCACACCTTCCTCACTTCCCCCTTGTTCCTTCTCAGGTTCTATCCTTATGGGCTGGATAACTCTGGGTGTTGGGTTGTCCATTTCTGATTGTTTCATTTCCATGGTATGAGGGATGGTCTATGGCCATATTTAGGTCTTTCTTCAAATTCCTGAGGGAAACCTGAGGGGGAGTAAGTGGCCTCTGTCACATTCTTAAGAGGAACCTTAAGCCTGAGGGGGTTTGCTGTGGTCAGACACTCCCAGCATTGTTCCAAAATATGTGTTTTTCTCCGCCCAGGGACCTCAGTCCTAATCCTTCCCTCTCTGCCTATTTTATCCTATCTGCCTAATTTCCTATTATATATGTACTTTTTATTCTCTTCTCATTAGGATTTGATCCCCTAACAAACTGTGTCCATTAAGTCCTTTCTCATCTCCAAAAATGAAATAACTGTTTTTTTTCTTTGGCACTGGTATGTGTTCAGAATACGAAAGGGAGAAGTGCTTCAAACTCCTTATGGGTTTCGATGAGAAAATTAGGGACTACCTGGTTTAGCAATCTATATAGCCTGGGATCCAATTTCAGCAAAATGAAACAAAAATTAAAGTAGATGAATAAAGTCTTCCTCATTCATCCCTCCCCGTGCACAGAGAAAACAGCCCCCACTCTACATAGTCCCATCTCTCTGGGCCTGTGAAATCTTAGAAGCTTATCTAAGGCTGACTGATTCTTAGGCTGCTGCCAGGGACTTAGCATTTGGAACCATGATAGGAACCACACCTATGACCACTGTGGGACAAATTGTTGGCAGGAGAATGACACTGGAATTTGTGGCTGATTAATCAGATAAAGCGTTTGAGATAATATAGAGCTTCCTCTGGAGTGCGGCACTGATGTAAGGACTTTACATATATTAACTCTTTTAATGCTCAGGATAGCATAGAAAGTAGATAACTGCTTGTCAGGAAATCTGTGAAAGCCATTGGAACTAAGAGAAGAGAGGTATATGAAAAGAATACACAAGTTCATTAAGATCAAATATTTTTAAAACATAATGCATATAATGAAACACATTTGAAAGTTTTCTCATTAGCTTTACAAAATGTACTTAAGTACCTGAAGAGGTTCATCAGTCAGATAAATAAAGCACTTAAAAAAAGAAGTAGAATGCAATTAATTGATAGATACAGATGTGAGGGAGGAAAAATAATTTTCCTTCTACCCTCCTAGGTTCTTGGCAGAGACCCTTTAATAAAAAGACAGATTAACAGGAGAAACACAAGGAAAAATGTTATAGTATGTATGTCTCCTGTTTACATGGGAGATACCCCAGAAAAGTAATTAACTACTTGAAATGACCCAAGCTCCAACCTTAGTTATAATCTTCAGTTGAAGACCAAAGATGTTGGAGGTGGGTGGGTGGAGGAGGCCAGTTATGGGAGGTTAATCAGAAAAACACAATAAACAACCATAAGGTTGTTATGCAGATTTAAGCCTTAATGCCTTCTACATTGGTAAGAGTTTTTGGAGAATCATTCTTCTTTTGAGGTATGAAGAGGAAGATGCCATTACAAATGGAGATTTCCCTTTTAAATGTAAATGTCTCTTATCAACACTGTGTAATGTAATGTTGTTTCCAAAAACCAACCAGCTTAAAATAATCCTCATGCCAAAAAGGCATACTTTAGGGTGCAGGATTCTGATCCTCTTCACAGACTTGAAGATGTTTAGTTAATTATGTTTTAATGGAACATAAGCATTGTTTAAAGGCCCCTTAAAATTGTTAAAATTTGCTAAACTGCGAATCGAATGTTATGTGTAAAAATGTAGTCAGAGCTTTAATTAATTAAGCAACTACATTTAAAACCAAAGGGAAATCTCTGAATAAATTTGACGTCTTATAAGCTACATTCTTGGGCATCCAAAAACTCACATTTAACAAAAACAAAAGTGAGAAAGACATAAAACTGTGATGAAGGATTAAAGCTCCTACCCTCTTTCCCTTAAGGAAATGTTGTAGGAAGAATATGTGTTATGCAATCAGTGAGGAAAAGCAAATAGATGTCACTTACCCATGTGGTGTGTTACAACAGCCCCCTTGCCTTCCACTGAGGTCCTTCCAGACCCAGCTTGAAATGACAGAGTCCCTACTGTTGCTTCTCCAGAACCTAGAGACCTTCTTACCTGGCTGTGTTTTTTGTTATTGGTCTGTGGTGGGACTCAAGTCCATCCATTTTTCTCTCCAGCCTAAAAATACTCCTTAGTATTTGGTACTCCAAATCTTACACCAAATGTGCTTAAAACTCACAAATGTGTAATCAAATGTTGTGGTGAAGGTGGCTTATGCAGTTTTTGAAATTTTAGTGCAAAGTTATAAAATGCTTAAGTAACAGAACTAGGTGTGGTCACAAAGATCTCATTTCCCTTATTTAAAAAAAATGCATGCACATAAGACTAATTTTTAAAACATAAACTGAATATTTTCATTTTTTTATTCATTTGGCCCTCGTGGAAGAAATGATGCTTGTGACTACTAACATGGAAGCTATGGTGTTTGCAAAACATCTTTCACATTTTATATAGGCCAGGTTATGTATTAAATTGCAATTTTTTTGTAGGAAACATGGTTAAATATAGGCAATTTAAAATGGTTCAATCTACTAATTAAGTAACCTCATGCTTACCAGTGTCTCCAAACAGAAATGTAGTCAAAATTATTATAATTAGTTTTTAAACGGGATTGGCAGCTCCAGATTACCTTTAGAGAACATTTTGAGATGCCCAAGGTATATTGTTACACTTGGCAGATTAAAATGGCAAGATGACATCTTTTGGAAGCTTAAATGGCCCAGGAAATTAAATTTAAAGAATTACTCTTCCATTTATTCATTGTAAACTTGTAAGTCTGTCTCTGTATTAATTAGGGCTACATTTAACTGTGAGTGTCAGAAAATCCAAATTAACAGTGGCTTAAACAAAACAGAACTTTATCTCATTCACATAAAATGAGGTACAGGGATAACAGTGTGGGGCTTGTAGAATGGCTCCACCATCATCAGGAACTATGGCTTCTTTTACATCGTTGTTTTGCCACCCTCTATAGATGGCTACCAACTCATGGGCGCAACAGGCTCCTTGAACTCCAGTCATCAGACTTTTATTACAGACAGCAGAATGGAAGAGGAGGGAAGAAAGGCGTGCCCACTCACTTTACAGAAGATGGCCATCATATTTGTTTACATCCCACTGGCCAGCATTAAGTCATATGCTACACTGTGCTTTAAGCTGGGAAATGTAGTCTCATTCTGGGCAGTCATATAGTCATAGAGGTAAAATGAAAAGTTTCATTAAGGGTGAACATACTATATTGGGGGGATAACAGGCTTTTACTCTGGGTTCATAGATACATTTCATTGAAATTGTCAGTCTCCTACAGTTGGTCAAATTTTGTAGAGAAAAAGATATACAGCTTTTGCCAGATTCCTAAAGTTCTCTGTCATGCAAAAATGTTTAAGAATCAGTGTCTCATATATAAATTTAAATCTCTATTCAGTTTTAAATAAATAACATACAAGTAATGTCTATTTCTCATTATACCTAATGAATTTTGTTACTGTCAATAATATACCTAAGCTCTTATTAGGTACATAAGTATCCTATGAAAGATATAAAACAGAATTTTAAAAAAAATTAAGCCTGGGAAGTGAACAAATATATTTAAACCCCAGAAGAATATGTAAAAATAAGTGAATCACTTGTTTCTTGCTTATCAACTATTATAAGAGAGTATGTCTGCTTTTTGTCTCTTACAATTTATAACCTAAGTTGGATTTTAACTCAATGTATTTAGCAATCAAAGAAAAGCAGATTAAAAGGGCAAAGCAGTATTTATTTAAGTCAAGAAAATAAAACAATAACAACTCTAATATTTCATGGCAGAATATAATTGATGTCATTTTGGAAGACAGTTTGAGAATATGGATAACATAGACAAATACTTTGATTAAGATCCTTTGTCCCATGGAATTAAAACAACAACAACAACAACAAAAAACTAAAAATATATAGATAAATATTTATTGCATTTTTGGCAGCATTTTTAAAAGTTTTATTTATATATTTTGAGAGACAGAGAGACAGAAAGAGAGGAAAAGAGAGAGAGAATAAGTTGGGGAGGGGCAGAGAGAAGGAGAGCCTGAATCCCAAGCAGATTCTGCACCATCAATGCAGAGCCCAACATAGGGCTCAAACTCGCAAACTTGGTGTCATGACCTGAGCTGAGATCAAAAGTCAGATGCTTACTGACTATGCCATGCCTTGCAGCATTTTTTAATTAGCAGTTTCAGATGGGAAAGTATGCAAATATCCAACTATAGGAGAATAGTTATGCAAATCATAATCTATCAGCAAAGGAAACACATGAAACTCTTCAAAGTGATAATTATGACACTTTTGTAAATAGCATTGAAAATTATCATGTTATACTAAATTAAAAAGACACAATAGAGAATTGTATACAGATACTTAAGAGTTGACCTTTGAACAACATGAGAGTTAGGGGCGCTGACACTCCGTGCAGTCAAAAATCCGTGTATAACTTTTGACTTTCCAAAAACTTAACTACTAAGAGCCTACTGTTGACTGGAAGCCCTACAGATAACATAAACTGTTGATTAACATATATTTTGTATATTATATGTATTATATACTATATTCTTACAGTAAAGTAAGCTAGAGAAAAGAAAATTTTATAAAAAACCACAAGGAAGAGAAAATACATTTATAATACTGTTCTGTAAAAAATCTGCCTGGAAATAGAGCTGCAGAGTTCAAGCCCATGTTGTGCCAGGGTCAACTGTATAAACAGTAGCTGTGTCATAATATACAAAAGCAAAGGTTGCATTGATTTTTTTTTCCTACATTTTAATTTACTGCAGTGGAGTATCTTTAAACCTGATTGGATTGGATACATATATACTTCCAAATCACTAATGGAGGATCACTAAAGCATGAGATATACTTTCAAGGAATCTTACACAATTTCATGTAATATCTGTACAACTGCTAAAAAATACATAAAAGGGAGTGTTGGGGCATTCAGAAGACTAGTTGAGCCAGGTTGAAATAATGCCATTAGGCAAATGAACTTCAGCGTTCTACTCTGTTGCAGAAGTTTTAATCCTGTAATATTTTAAGCTGGTGCTGTGGAATTCATCCATGCATAGACTTATCTGTACTCTGACCCTCTCTACCCTTCGCATAATGATATTACTCAAACCAAAAAGTCCATAATGAGTACTTTTAGTCTTATGATTTTTTTTTTTAATTTTTTTTTTTTCAACGTTTATTTATTTTTGGGACAGAGAGAGACAGAGCATGAACGGGGGAGGGGCAGAGAGAGAGGGAGACACAGAATCGGAAACAGGCTCCAGGCTCTGAGCCATCAGCCCAGAGCCCGACGCGGGGCTCGAACTCACGGACCGCGAGATCGTGACCTGGCTGAAGTCGGACGCTTAACCGACTGCGCCACCCAGGCGCCCCTAGTCTTATGATTTTTTTAAGGCTTTCAATTTAAATTTCTTAAACAAGAGAAAAAAAAAACACAAGAAAAAAATTTTTTTTCCCGGGTGTATAGTAACAGTAGCCCTTCCTATGCTTGCCTATCATTCCTACACTCACTTTTCCCCCCATTTTTTTAATCATGGTAAAATACATATAAACAGACAATCTGTCATCTTAACCATTTTTAAGTGTACAGACCAGTGGTGCCAAGTACCTTCATTTGTATGTACACTTCAAAAAATTGTACTAGAAAGATTTTCTATGACCTTAATGCTTTGATAATTTACTCAGCAACTAGTTTAAACTACAGAAGGGTGTCAAAGAGTTTGGAACTATAAGTTCCCAAATATTAAAATGGTATTTATCTCCTCTTATGTTGAAAATTCGCAAACTTTTTGGAGAGGTTTCTCTGATTCCTTATTGAAACTACTAGGCCAGTCCTATAAAGGCAGTCATTCTGCTTTAACTGACTCTAGAAGAGCAAAGGTGGAAGTGTATCTTTTTCAGTCATGTCATTTAATAGCATGCCTACAATGTGCCAAACATTGTGTTAAGAGCTTTTGTACACATAGCAAGGGTCCTCTGATGTAGATGGCATCGTTTACATCTTACGGATGAGGAAACCGAATCTCTGAGATTTGAAGAGCCTTGGTAAGGCATGGCGGAACTAGATTACAATCTAAATCTTTGGTCTCCAGGTCCACTGCTGGTCAGCCCAGTACAGCTGTCATCCCACATGCTTGCAGCATCTTAACAAATCCACACAGGCTGACTCCCAAAATGGCACACAAAGGAGAATGTTCCAGATACAACTATTTATCTTTTCTTCACCACTTTTAACTTGTTGGCATTTGTCACTTAAAAGACATCAACTCTAAGGTTCAAGGTGGTTACATCTTAATTATTACATTTTAGACATAATTCCTTTCCAGATCACACTGTTGGCTATAGTAGGTTTTTTTCCTTGTTTGATTGTGTGTCTGCTCAACCGAAGAGTAAGTATGTAGTAAATAGGTATAAGTGTAGCACAGAGAAAATAGGTATCTATATCCATATTTATATATCCATACTGATACAGTCTAGATACAGATATATACAGTGAGAGTATGTAGAGTATATAGAGGTATATAGTGCTGATACAAGGCCTGGGTGTCCACAATTAGACTGCAGTTCCTCAGGTTCTAAAAAGACCAGTCTCATAGGGTTATAAGGATTCTTTAGGATCTTACATTAGTTGAAGAAAGACTGGCCTTCTCTTTCTTTTTTTTATTTTTAATGTTTATTTATTTTTGAGAGAGAGAGAGAGAGAGAGAGAGAGACAGAGCATGAGTGGGGGAAGGGCAGAGAGAGAGGGAGACACAGAATCTGAAGCAGGCTCCAGGCTCTGAGCTGTCAGCACAGAGCCCAACATGGGGCTTGAACTCACGAATCGTGAGATCATGACCTGAGCCAAAGTTGGACACTTAACTGACTGAGCCACCAGACACTCTGAAAGATTGGAGTTTTCAATAGTTCTCTATATGTGTATACAAATACACACACACACACACACACACACACACACACACACAGAGAGAGAGAGAGAGAGAGAGAGAGAGAGAGAGAGAGAGAGAGAGAAAGCTTTGCTATCAGGGACTCTTAGCATATAGATCATTCAGAATAAAAATCTAGTTAGCTAAAGGTTGGGTCTTTCTAAAAACAGCCTTTCTTTCTTCCTTTCCTTTCCTTTCCTTTCCTTTCCTTTCCTTTCCTTTCCTTTCCTTTCCTTTCCTTTCCTGTTTTTTTCTTTTATTTCTTTTCTTCCTTCCTTCCTTCCTGCCTCCTTCCCTTCCTTCCTTTCTCTCTCCTTCCTTCCCTTCCTCCTTCTTTTCTTTTTTCTTTTCTTTTCTTTTCTTTTCTTTTCTTTTCTTTTCTTTTCTTTTCTTTTCTTTTCCTGTTTTGAACAAAGCTTAAAATATGCCACATATTTCCTTGTGTTTTTTTTTTTAATGTTTATTTATTTTTGAGACAGAGACAGAGCTTGAACGGAGGAGGGGCAGAGAGAGAGGGAGACTGAAGCAGGCTCCAGGCTCTGGGCCATCAGCCCAGAGCCCAATGCGGGGCTCCAACTCACGGACCACAAGATCATGACCTGAGTCAAAGTCGGACGCTTAACCGACTGAGCCACCCAGGAGCCCCCCTTGTGTTTTTTTTAAGCTAACATTTTTCAGAGATTATTATATGTCTGCCACTGAGCTGAACACACCTCCTGCTCTCTCATTTAATTCTCACTCACAACCCATGAGGTAGGTACTATCACCGTCATTTTACAAAAGAACCTGAGGCCTAAAGAAGTCAAAAAACTTGGTCAGGTTCTCATAACTAGTAGGGAGTAGTGAAGCCAGAGTTGAAATCCAGGTCCTCTGACCACCTTACCCCAAACTTTTTCAATCCCCTCACTGTACTGTCCCTCAGAATAATTTAAATTTTTGTGATGACTCTGCCTTCTAAAATTAAACATTGAATTCACCTGCATCATGCCAGAGTAAGACCATCTAGACCCAAGAATACAGTCCTACAATAACATAGATAACATATGCATTGTAGTATTGTAGTGTTGAGCCACTGAATAAAGTTACAAAGGGTCACCATGTACATCTATATTCAGTGGTCCAAGACTACAGTGTTTTGGGGGTTCATGACACTTAATTTTCTTCTCTTTTCTGTCTTCTTTCACTGAGTAGGTAGCCTTTTGTGGTCAAAAGCATGTGGTTTACAGAGGTAGGTATATTGAGTTCCAGCTCTGCTCTGACAGACACTAGCAGTGTGATCTCCTTTTCATCTGTAAAATGGGTGTGGCATTGTCTACTCTGGAAAAGATAAATGGAGACAAAGTAGCTAAGGGTCTAACACGGTGACTGGCGGGCAGTAAGTTCTCAACCAATGGCACACTATTATTACGGCATATCACTGCTGTCAGGTGGCTAACCATAATTTCTCACTGCTATCAGTGTTCCTGTTATATCTGGCTCTTTCACTAATTTGTAGGGTCTAATCTGTTTGGGCTTTGAAAGCAGTTCCTGTATTGGTAACATAGCAAAATGGACTTGTGCAAGATATTGGCACTGACACGAGGGTGCAGAGTCAAGCCAGGAACAAAGCCGGGGTGGAAATGCTGAGAAAACATGGACAACATTCCAAAGCACAGTCCACGTAGTTGAAACAGAATCAGAGACGTGACTGGGGCCAGATATTAGGGTAGCCCAAGAGATACCAATGGGAGAGCCAAAGTCCATGGCTCAGTCTGGGGTCACAAGCTGACAGGAGCTGAGCAGAAGATAAAGCACAGGGGCTCAGAGAAGACAGGCTTGGCTTGGAATGTGTTCATGCTCCTTTCGAAGGCCTGCGGCTTTTCCCCATGGATCCTTGGATCTTTTTAGAGGCGCACCTCCCCAAGACGAACATCTCTTAATTAGATTATAAGCTTTTTTGTTTTAAAGTTAAGGGGCATGGACTCTGAATGAGGATTTAGGGAATATTTCTTTAAATAACAAGCAGGAATTTCAACATGCACATTTTGTTTGACTGACTCAGATCTCTTTTATTTACCAGTAGGCTTTTGACTAAGTAATAGATTAATGAATTTTCTTGACCGCATAGGGTTGCCAGGTCAAGTATAGGATGCCCAGATACATTTTAATTTCAGATACACAATGAATAGTTTTTTAGAATAAGTATGTCCCAAATATTGCAAGGAATATACTTATGCTAAGAAATTATTCACTATTCATGTAGAATTAAAATTGAATTGGGATCTTGTTTGTTTTTGCTCATTCTGGAAACCATGGGTACAACTGACTATAGTACCATGAATGGTAATTAATAATTATTTAGAAGTTCCAGAATCAGTGATATTTTTACTGTACACTATTTGACCTCTTACAACAACTGATAAATTTGATGCAACTGTTGTTCTCCAAACTGTTGATCATCAGAGGAGAAGTGGGTGGGGGGACGGGTGAAATAGGTGATGGGGATTAAGGGATGCACTTGTTGTGATGAGCACCGGGGGTTGTATAGAAGTGCTGAATCACTATATTGTACACCTGAAACTAATATTGCACAGTATGTTCACTGGAATTTAAATAAAACTTAAAAAAATCTATTGTTCTCATATTATCAGTCTTGAAAGATTAATTTCTAACAGTTTGCAAATGGCAGAGATAGAAATCAAACTTATATCTGTATGACCTGAGCCTTAAATAGCACATATACCTTTTTATTAATTTAAATCCACACACATAGTCTGAGTCTGTGGCTGAGAAGGCAAATACATGTATACTGGCTTTCCGTGATGTTTAGATATTTGGATTCTGGCTACCTTCATTGTTAGTTAGCCCTATGATATATTCATAAAATGCAGCCATTTCCTCTCTATGTTTTCTTCGATCAAAAAGGAAAACTCATTTCTGACCTTTCAAGCTCAGACAGGTATGTTACGGGGCTTTCTCAGCAGGTGCTAGTTTTCCTGCACAGTTTGAGACTGCGTTCAGGTGACTCAAGTCTTCTGACCACTCTGTGCTGATGGTCCTGTAATACCTTGTAACAGCAATTTCACTTTCTTAATCCTTTTTGTTACTTCCCTGGCCTTCAAAACACTGCTGGCCAAATATAAATTTAATGTGGGCAGATTGGTCACTTTCCAGGAACTAATTGTTGGCGATGCTCCGTTGCCATTAAATATTAAGTATTACAAGTAGGTAAAGCTAATAAAACAACTTAAGAAAATGGATATCATGTTATCACACCCACTGATAGATGTCTAAAGCTATGTTGGTGCCCCAAACTTCCATGTGTTTTTGGATTTGGGGATTTTTACCTAATTACCACAAGTAACCTTATTTAAATAGTTACTTAATCACTGGAAACTGAACTGCTACAATCTTCATTGATTTTTGGAGAGTGTATTATCAAGAACCAGAATTAAAAACTATAATTTATATACCCCTGTCACTTCTCCTGTTGTTATTGACTTCTATTGGCAAAACAGTCTGGAGGCATTTGCTATTAACATGACTAAAGCAATTACATAAAAGGCTTTCAAATAATGTCCAGCAAATATACGGTTTATTGCATTTGACATTAAGGATTTATGGCAATTCCAGAGCTCATTTTCATTAAATAAGATATCATTATCCCAGGAGATATCATTGAGAAACATTAATTTTGAAATACTTTTTAAAATGTGTTGTTATCTAATTCCTCTAAAAACAAAAACAATGGAAAAACTTACTTGACTAAAAAAAGTCTAAGCTTTTTGTCTGTATGATACATTTATACTCATTCAAGCCCATTCATACTAAAGTCAATCAGTATTCCAGTTACCATTTTATTGCTATTTGCCTATCTTTAAATAGACCACAAAAGAAAAATCAGGGCTCTAGTGTCATATTTAAAAATATATACAACTAAAACATGTTATTTTCAACTAATTAAGTCTTATATAGAAACATTCAAATGATTCACTGGGTTATTCACTTTTTTATCTGGAGGTTTGGGTTTTATGACTGTACAGGCAAGCTTGAATTTACTGAGATAAACTTTGGCAAGATGCACCTGTCTCTCATATGACATCAAAGTGGTCAAAGGGAAATGAGTGTACTGGTTCCTTTGATGCAAACATCAGACTGGATCTGAAACAGTGATTGTGAAATCTTCAAAATGAGCCACCAAAGTATAGAATCTGGGGTTTCATGATAAAAGAAAAATAATTTCTCAAATTCTTCAAGTAAACAAAAGTATCTGGAAACTTGTAGTCATGTTTATCGGGAGGTTGGAAGTACATGTAGGCTTATTATGATTGCCTCAAACACTGTAGAACACTCTACAGGTTTCTCAGAGGGCATCACTTACATTCTTTTTAAGGTGCATTTTTAAACTCACAAGACAATGGTGTTTGTACACTGAAGCACATAACATTTAGTTTCATCAGGTTAACTTGACACAATCCACTATAAAGCAACACTTTTTAATGATCAGTGTTTAAAGAGTTTAAAGAAAAACATTTACTAACCGGTGACAGCATCAGAAAATTGAGGGTTTCAATTTCTTCAACAAAAAGGAACACTAGTTAGAAGTCAGTGATAGAATCAGAGTCTTATTAGTGTATTCTGAGAGCTTACTACCTTTTCTAACTTCTCTGCTTTCTATTTTAAACAGTATCATTCTAAAATTTCACATTGAGGGAATGTATCTCCTGCCATGATCTTATTTTTTTTCAATGCAATATTTTTTTCAAGTTTTTATTTTTATTCCATTTAGCATACAGTGTAACATTAGTTTCAGGGAATGCAATTTTTAAAAAATTCTTTAAAAATATTTATTTATTTTTGAGAGAGAGAGATAAAGTGCAAGCAGGGGAGGGGCAGAGAGAGAGGGAGACACAGATTCTGAAGCAGGCTCCAGGCTCTGAGCTGTCAGCACAGAGCCTGATATGGGACTGGAACTCATAAACTGTGAGATCATGACCTGAGCTGAAGTTGGAAGTCTAACCTACTGCGACACCCAGGGACCCCAGGGAATGCAATTTTTGTTTTTAATGACGAGGTTTTAACATACAAAGCATGTTTTATTTCACACTTAATGAATCAACATTCAAGAACTGGGAAGAGGGTAAATATACATACTTAATCCTAAATATCTTTATTGTCTGCTTTCATGCAGTCAGA
Source organism: Lynx rufus (assembly GCF_022079265.1). Taxonomy (NCBI): domain Eukaryota; kingdom Metazoa; phylum Chordata; class Mammalia; order Carnivora; family Felidae; genus Lynx; species Lynx rufus. Next base: position 53,412,498 of record NW_025814889.1, read on the forward strand.
GTAAATTTTCTCTAAACCAGCCATTAGAAAATCTTAAAAAAAAATCTCTTATTAGGGAAAATTTTAAATATACGTAAAAGGAGAGAATTGTATAATGAACCCAATATACTCTTTGTCCAGCTTGACCACGTGGCAATATGTTACTGATCATTTCTTCTGTCAACTATTCATCTTCTCTCCATGTCCATTATGTTGGATCCCTGATATTATATTGTTTCTTCTGTAAATATTTAATTTCTTTAATAATTCTATTATCATTCTATAAAAATAGTATTAATTTGCTGGGATTGTCAAATGTCTAGTTCACATTTATTTTTCCTTTTTTCCCCTAATTTATTTGAAATAGGGCCAATAAAACCTATATACTGTGGTGTGTTAATATGTCTATGTGTTAATATTAAGTTTTCTTAGTGTAATTTCTAGCATAATGATGGTCATGGATATATTTTCTTATATAGTGATCTTTGCCTTACTCTTACGGTAAAGTAAAATACAATTTTTAATTGATATTTTCTCCCTGTAATACCAAGTAAAACAATAAGTAGCACAATCAGTTTTGTGATATCTGAGCCTAAGGATCATTTGCTTAAAAAATTCTGGTTAATTTATTTATTTATTTCCTTTTCATTCAAATATTTTCTTATGGTGTATATGTAGGAAAAAACAGTAAATAGAAATTTAAATATTCACATATTTAGAGTTTTGACATTGGTAGATATCTTTAAAAATATAACTTACAGGTTAAAATACTCAAAACCATAATCTATTGCTGTTGATACTTTATATGCCATAATAATTACACATTTTCTCCTACTTTTATCAGGATATTTAATTTGGTTCATAGCTTATCTTGATTATGAATTAAGATTCTTTCTCTGAACCATGGAGACTGAAAATAAAGCTGTCAGAAGATATTCATGTACATCATTTAGGCATAATTTATATAATTAATTGTAATTGGGACTGCAGTTGTTAGAATCAGTTAAAACAAAATAACCCACTAATTGTTTTATTTACTTTTATTTAAAAAATCATCACTTATCCTTGGTTTTGTTCTAGATATGCATTTGATTTTAAAATGTCTTTTGGTTGAGTAGTTTCTACTCACAAGGAATGAGTTGGAATCTTTTTTTCTCCTTGAATTACTTATACCCTGGATACAAGTATAAATTTGAAGATGGGATTTAAAAGGTGAATGATTTATACGATCTGAAGAGAAACCAGAGCATTGAAGATGGGATTAAAGAGTACCCTTTACTGTTTTTAATTAAAACAAAAAATTTTTAGTGTTCCTTTATCTTTGAGAGAGAGAGAGAATCAGAATCAGAAGCAGGCTCTGAGCTGTCAGCACAGAGCCCAACCCAGGGCTCCAACTCATGAACTGTGAGATCATGACCTGAGCTAAAGTCAGAGGCTTAACTGACTGAGTCACCTAGGTGCCCCAAGAGTACCCTTTGTTAATGATGCCTTCTTATTTGCTAAAGAGCATGAAAAGTGCGAATTTCAAGTAGATAATATTACTGCCATTATTGCTGAAAGGGGTTTATTTAAACCAATAGAGATTTTGTTTGTTATATAAAGTGTTAAAGGATGCAAACTATTTTTCTCTTTTCTGAACAAACATGGTCTCTTAAATAATCCTGATTCTCCAAATAAATACATATATTTGCCTTTGTAAAGGAAATGGAATTGCAACATAATATCTTCTGTTGAATTTTCTAATATGCTTGGCAATTGAAGTTGCTTTCATAAATGTATTTTCTGTTAAAATTCTGAATAGGAAATAATAGAGAAAATAGTGATTCATGCCATCATTATGCCTTCTTTGTCTCTAAACAAAATTCCTGTGGGCAGTGGTAGGTCTTTAGGAACTCAGCTAATACTTATAAGGCATGTAATATGTTCTAGAAATATTTATAAGTATCTAATATACATTAATCTTATCCTTATAATGACAGGAAGTTACGATACTTATAATCTCCATCTTACCAATGAGGAAACTAAGAGATACAAAGTTTGAGTAACTTACAGAGAGTCACAAAACTAGTTTGCACCAAGGCAGTCTGGCTCCAGAGATTTACTTTTATACATGACACCATACTGGATAACAAACAGAAAGCCTATCAGTGGTTGCCTGCGATTGGGAAGAGGAATGAGTGCTATATGGAAGGAAGGAGTCAGTTATTCGCATAGTGGAAATATCGTGGACCTTAATTTGTGGTGGTAGCAACATGAGTGTATAGATCAAAACCCATCACACTGTCCATGTAAAATGGATACATTTTACCATATGTAAATTATACCTCAATAAAGTTAATTTGTAAAAAAATCATCAAGACTCACTTTATGGTCCACTATATAGTAAATATTGGCAATTTTTGAGTGTGTTGTTTTCTATATGACCTAATTGATATGTAGAGAAAATACTCCCCTTAAAAGTTACAAGCATATACATCCCTTTGAAATGCAAGAGAATAGGTTAGCACAATTTACCATGCAGTGGATCATAAAGTGGGTCTGTCACTAAACATTAGTTTCAGGTCTTCTATATCCATACTGATTTTCTCCGCTTGTTTTATGACAACAAGGAGAGCTATACCAAACAGATCATGATTTTGTTTGCCGTTTTCATTCTGTTTCTTTTGTCCATATATTTTTGCCATTTCTCATTCAATCCATATAGATGTTTTAGCATTATTATATTTGCCACTGGAGTGATCTCTTTATCATTAATAGTCCCTCATGGTTTCTAGTCATGCTTTTTGACTTAAGTCTAAAAATTTATATGCCCACACCATCTTTTCCTAGTTGGTATTTGCATGACATATCTTTTTCTGGCCTTTTGCTTCAAACTTTCAGGGTCCTATATATATATTTTTAAAGTTTTTATTTATTTTGAGAGAGAGAGAGAGAACATGTGCACATGAGTGGTGGAGGGGTAGAGACAGAGGAAGAGAGACAATCTGTGCTGACAGCACAGACCCCAATGCGGGGCTCTATCTCACAACCCTGAAATCATGAGCTGAGCTGAAATCAAGAGTCAAATGCTTAACTGACTAAGCCACCCAGGCCCCTCAGTATCCTATTGTGGATTCTTATCACGTCGGGGCCACCAATTGTGGGTTCGGCTTTTGGCTTTATTCAGCAAAACCGAGGACAGCAGAAAGGATAACTCAAGACTCCACAAGTCAAGAGAGGTAAGAAGGCTAAGGGAAGTCTACCCAAGGTGATCTCAAGCTCCCATATTTATTAAGCATACATTATAGGGGAAACATTGTGCAATATGTCCCTTGGTAATTGCCAGTAAGGGCTATAGAAAGCCTTGCGAAAACAAACAAACAAACAACAAAAAAAACAAGGCGTTCCCAAGAATACAAAAGAGCAGATGCTGAAAGCTGGGTGGAGAACAAGATAAGATATTCCTTTGATAACATGATCTAAGGAGTTCTTGAGCGCAGACCAGACCCAACCCCTATATACACATTAACTAGATACTGGTTTACTGTGTTTAGCAGGGCCAGAAAGCAGTGTAATGTGTTCCCTAATATCTTCTAACCCAGGACATAGCTATTTGATTTCCCACATCCTATATTTTATAAGAACATGCACTTATATTTGTTTTTGCTTTTGTTTTATTTTTCATATTCTGGGAATATTCATTAATTTTTATTTAATCACTGATATATTTGAGTTCACATTTACCATCTTCCTATTATTTTTTTTTTAATTAGTTCCATCAGTCTTAAGTTCTTTTTTTCCTTTCTTTTATTTTCTTCTTTTTCATTGATCAGTTTCTTTATTATTCCATCTCTACCTCTTGTTAGTTTTATACTACATTACTATCATTTTACTGTTTACTTTGGGATTACAATATGCATACTTCAATACAGTCCATTTATAAAATATAACTTTTACCATTCCCCAGTCACGCTAGGAATTTAAACCATTTAAATTCCATTTTACCACTTCTATTTTTTATATGTTATTGTTGTAATTTTAATTCTACATATACATTTGAATCTAAAATAAATTACTATTTTGCTCAGTCAGTATTAATTTATATTTACTTGTTCTTTCCATTGTTCTTTATTCTTCACTCTGAGGTCATTTTGACTCCTCTGGGGTCTTTTTTCTTTTGCTAAGGAAATCCCTTCAGTATTTCTAATAGTTAAGGTCTCTGGCAATACATTTTCTAACATTTTGCTTTTCTGCAAAAGTCTTTATTTTGCGTTCATTTTCGATTGATTTCCCCCCAACTGTTGTAGCATTCTAGGTGGGCAGTGTATTTACTCTGGATACTTTAAAGATGTCATACTCTTGCTTTCTGCCTTTCATCATTTCTGTTAAAAATTCACTTGTTGGTCTCATTGTTTGTCTTTTTAATGATGTACTTCCCCCATGCTTCCCCACTCCCCTACATCTCTGGGTACTTTTAAAGCTTCCCTTTGTTTTGGGTTTTCAGCAATTTGATTATGATGTGTCTAGGTTTCATCCTGCTCGTATTTATCATAGAAGTGAGCAAAGGGCTTCAGAGATCTGTGGCTTGATGACTTTCATCAACCATGTTCTCTTAAAAAACTGTTTTTCCTTGGTTCTTTCTTCTCTTTTCTTCCAGAACTCCAATAGCATGTCTGACATGTAAACTATTTTTCTTATATACACTTGTGGACTTTTAGTGTTTTTACCCTCTGTGCTTTGGTATGAAAATTTTTGTTGATCTGTATTTCAGTTGACCAATTCACTATTTTTCTCTAATCGGCCACATATCTCATTTATAATTTTAATTGTTGTATTTTACATTTCTAGAAATTTCATTTGACTTTCTTTTCAAGATTTAGACTCTGGTGAAATTTTTCACATTTTCATCTATTTTCTTCATCTTTCTTTCTACTTTCTTGAACATGTTACTCATGATATTGTAATGTCCTTATTTGATAATTCCAAAATCTGGATAACCTGTGGATCTCTTTTTATTGATTATTTTTTTCTTGTGGTGTTAAGTTATGTAATCCTGTTTTTTTGGTATGCTTGGTATTTTTAAATTTAATGTCTGACATTATATATGAAAAACTGAAGAGCTTTCTTCATATCATCTTCCTCAAAGAGTAAGAGGAGTGGGGGCTGATCCCTTTAGTCCACTCAGAAATTAAATTCCAGGCTGGATTGCACCTTTTCTAAGGCTTCTTTCTAGAGTCTCTCTCACTCTTGTTCCAAGAGTGTAGTTTCCAAGGAATTCCTATTGAGGACTCAGGATGCTCACCTGTGCCCCTATCTTCTGGTCTGCCCAGAACTTGAATGCCTGTCTTCTAGTACAACTGTTACACAGCCAAATCCTCTCTCTGCTTTTCAAAGACATTCTTCTTGGCTTCTTGGATTCTCTCCCTGCCCCCCCCCCCATAGCTGCAGAAATCAATGTCATGAGGGGAAATCCAGCAGGAGTGTGGATGTTGTTCTCTGTCCCTACTTTCTGGATGGAATCCTAGCTCCTCAAGTCTCTAATTTGTGCTTCTCCAGCTTCATGGGATGGTCAAAAGTTCTGGTGGGGTTTCTACCTCTTAGCAAGGACATCTACTTGGCCTTTTTCCTGACCCCAGCCACTTGCTACATGCTCAGAACTGGCAAATGCACCAAGAAAAAAACAAAACAAACAAACAGACAAAAAAACCCCACTGCATCATGTCCATTTTCCTCCAAAACTATTTCTGTCCTCTTAGCACCCTGTGCTTTCATGCCCTGGTTACCTATGGCAGCAATCTGATGCCCGGTCTTATTCTTTTGTTCAGCTTTCTATATGTCTTCAGCAGAGGCTTTGTCTCTTTCAAGATGCTCCATAATGCCCCATTATGAATCTTCATATCCCAGGTAAAACAACAGCAAAACCACAAATAACAATTCAACCCTTTTAAGGAGTGATATATGAGAATAGTAATAGTAGGAGGTTTATAACTCACTTCACACAAGAGGCAAATGGGAGAAATAAATGAGATAATGGTGAATCTAAATAACAGAATTAATTAAATAGAACTAATAGATGTACATTTGACTCTATTTAGTAATTACAGAAAATGTTACTCTCTTCAAGTCTCTATGGGTTGTTTCCCAAAATAGTCTAGAAGAGAACAAGGAGAATATCAGTAAATCTTAAAAAGGAGTAACATTATAGACAATATTCTCAGATTATATTGCAGTAAAAGTAGAAATTTATAACAGAGATTGAAATAAGAAAATCACAATCTGAAGTTCTAAATTTTTTTTTAACTCTAAGAGGAAATCTAGGCCTAAATTTCATAGCTGGAAAGTAAAAGTAAGACTTTAGATCCAAAAACCTGTACTATGTGAAAAGCTGTGGCTAGAAAAAAAATATGATAGCCAAAATCTTTAATTTTCTTTGAAAGAAGAAAAATTGTTAGCTATTCATATTAATATTTTAAAAAACAGCAAAAATTTAACTTAAAAGAAGGAAGACTTATTTTTTCCCCTTCCCTTCCCCCATGGTCTTCTGTTAAGTTTCTCAAATTCCACATATGAGTGAAAACATATGATATCTGTCTTTCTCTGACTGACTTATTTTGCTTAGCATAATACCCTTCAGTTCTATCCATGTTGTTGCAAATGGCAAGATTTCATTCTTTCTCATTGCTGAGTAGTGTTCCATTGTGTGTGTGTGTGTATATCTATATCTATATCTATATCTATATCTATATCTATCTATATCTACCACATCTTCTTTATCCATTCATCAGTCGATGGACATTTGGACTCTTTCCATAATTTGGCTATTGTTGATTGTGTGAAGATCATGGGGGAAGGGAAGGAAAAAAATAATTACAGAGAGGGACGCAAACCAAAAGAGACTCTTGAATACAGAGAACAAACTAAGGGTTGATGGGGGTGTGGGGGTGTGGGGGAGGGGAAAATGGGTGATGGGCACTGAGAAAGGCACTTATTGGGATGAGCACTGGGTGTTGTTATGTAAGTGATGAATCATGGGACTCTATTTCCAAAACCAAGAGCACACTGTATACACTGTATGTTAGCTAATTGAAAATTATATTTAAAAAAATAAATAAAACATCCTCCTGCTAAATAAATAAATAAATAAATAAATAAAGGGAGAAATAAGAAAGGTCAAAAATTAAATGTAATAAAAGAGAAAAACATTAGAAAGAATAAATACATTTTATAATGATTCTTTGAGAAACAATAACATTAAAATAGAAAACCTATTAGATTAACTCTCAAAGAGAGCTGGAGAAGGCACAAAAACACAAAATTAGAAATGAAGAGGACATAAGAATAATGTAAATTATAAGAACGGCCAGTATTTTGCTGGAAAAAACTATATTCTCATATTTCTGTATTTCTCATACTATTTTCCACATACTATTTTCTGATGCATCAGTAAATCTACCTGTTCAACCTTCTAAATACAACCCAAATCTGACCAGTTTTCCTCACCTTTCCCGGTACCTCCTTTCAGCCTCCACCATCTCACCTCTACCATTTTCCTACACAGTCTGCATTTAACACCTTGCTTATTGATTCTTTCTTCACAGAGAGAGAGAGATATTTTTAAAATAATAGTTAAATCATGCCATTTTCACTCACAGATTTCAACTTTGGGTTCTCATGTCTCCCAGAATAAGATGCAAAACCCATAAAATGCTTCTTGCTATGGCTCTTACCTACTTACTGCCTTCAGCCCCTGGTCTCTTGAGCATATTTCTCACTCAGGTCCTTTCCATTTACTATTCCTTTTTCCCTCCTCACACCAGATATTGAAATAACTCACTCTCCTTTCATTCAGGCCAGAATTTAAAATAACTACTTTATACCCCTATAATTTTCTATTCTCTTATCTAATTTATTTCCTCTTAGTATTTATAATCACCTAACATATTGTATATTAAATTATTATCCTGTTCTTCTTCTTAGAACATAAGTTCCAGAAGAGTAAGGTATTTGTCTGTTTTGATCACTGCTTTTTGTTTAGTGTTCTCATTAATACTTGGCACATATTAGTGCTTGATAACTATTTATTGAATACATTGATGAATGGTCTGATTAATAACTAGAAAGCTTCTGGAAAATCCATTGAAAAGCTCTTGCAAACAGTAAGAGAATTTGGCAAGGCAAATGGTTCAAAGTTAATATAACAATAAGAAAAAAGACAAAATAGCTAAAAATAAGTTTAACTATTAATGTGTAGGATTCTACTGATGGACATAAAGAGTTAAAAGAGTAGAGAAAAATACCTTACTCTGTGATAAAAAGCATCAATATTGTGAAAAGGTTCACTTCCCTTGATACGTGGAATTAAAATACCAGTAGGTATATTTTGGGGTAAATGGACAAAGGTTTTTTTTTCTTTCCTTTTTTTTTTTTTTTTTTTTTTTTTTTTTTACTGACGAGCAATCAGTTGACAATAATTAGAAACATTCTGGAAAGAAAAAGAGTAGTGAGCTAGACCATGTTTTTATCAGATATTAAACTTGAAGTTCAGTTATCATAACCTAAAGGATATGAGACTGGTGAAATGGAGAATTGTGGATTAGCTTTAAGAAGCAAGGTATGGATCTAGATTCATGTAGAGATTTAGTAGATGATGATGGTAGCATTTCGGATCAGTGAGGAAAAGTCAATAAAGGAGGAAACACTTGCCTAACAATTTAAAGTTTAAAAGGACAGTAAGTTTGTGACCTACCTCATTCTTGTATCAAATAAATTTCAGATGGGTCCAAGATTTAAATGAAATTCAGAAATCAGCAAATACACAGTCATCTCTGTGTATCATGAAATAACCAGGGAAGGAAAAGATGGAAGATACATTGACTATTTACAAATTTTAAACTTTTGTATTTCAAAAATCACCATAAACAAAGTCAAAGAAAAATGAAAAAAATGGGAAAATTATGTGCAACACATATAGCAAACAAAAAGCTAATTTTTCTTGCTTTTACACAGAAATGGAAAAAAATTAATAATCTCACATAAAATGGGCAAAGTGACTCAATGGATATTTCATCCAAAAAGAAAAGAGAGAAAAAAGTACTAACATCCAGCAAACACATGAAAAGACCCTTTTCATTCTTGATTTTAAAATGCTAATTAAGAAGATAGTGTGATGTACATTTGCATGTTACATAAAATGACCTAACTTTTTAGAGACTAGCTTAGAAAAATCACTCAACATTAAAGACACATAGTATTTGACCCAGGGAATTCCCTTCTAAGAGTTTCATAAATACTCCTATAAGTTTGCGAAGATAAATGTACCAAGATTTCGATTGCAGGGCCATATGCAAGAACAAACAAAGAGAAGCAATTTAAATATCTACCAATACAAGCCTGATTAATAAATACTAGTATATTTGACACATGCTACAACATGGCTGAAACTTGAAAACATAAAGCTAAGTGAAAGGTTGCATATTGTATGATTCTATTTATAGGAGATATCCAGAACAGGCAAGTCTTTAGAGACAGAAAGTAGATTAGTGATTGACAAAAGCTGATGTAGGGTAGAGGAACTGAGGGATGATGGCTAAGAGTATGAGGTTTCTTTTGGGGGTAGGAAAAATGTTCTAAAATTGTGATGATGGATGCCCAACTCTATAAACATACTAAAAAACCTCCGAGTTTTCTACTTTAAATGAATGAATTATATGAGCTGTGAATTCTATCTTAATAAAACTTGATAAAAATCATACCACCAAAAATTTTTTTTAAAAAAAGTAAGTAACAGTATATTGATGCAATGGAATATCATGCCATCAATAAAAGGCATGGGAAATGCATTGTTGAGGGAAAATGACAAAGATAGATTGTTAATAAAAAAAAAAAAAGCATCTTTAGCTTTCTTTCCAGCGGGCTGTGAGTGATGGGCATCCCTTGGGACAACTGGGCAAGACCAGGGGCAAAAGAAAGCCTTTCCACAAGGAGCAGAAGTTTGAGGTGGGACACACTCTGTTGCACTAAGATTGGCCTCTGCTGTATACACACAGTCTGACTTTGGGGAGGCAACAGTAATTACCGTGCCTGGAGGCTGGATCTGGGGAATCTCTCCTGGAGCTCCAAGTGTTCTATGTACAAAGCAAGGATCATCGATGTTGTTTGCAAATGCATCTATCAATGAACTGCTTCACCAAGATTCTGTGAAGAACTATATGATGATGACAGCACACCTCCCAACCATGGATGAATCCCACTATGTACTGTCCCTGGATCGGGAGGAGGCCCAGCTGACTCCTGAGGAGGAAGAGATTAAAAAAAAAAGATCAAAGAAAATGAAGAAGAAATATGAGGAAAGGTCAAAGAATGCCCAAATCAGCATCTTCCGGAGGAGGAGTTCCAGCAGGGCAAGCTTCTTGTGTGTATCACAAGAAAAGCAGGCCAGTGTGGCAGGGCAGATGGCCTTGTGCTAGAGGGCAGGGAACTGGAGTTCTGTCTATCTGAGGAAAATCAAGGCCTGGAAAGGCAAACGAATCCTCTGTCCTCCCATCTTCGTTCATGTAATAAAGGTGCTTATTTTTAGAAAAAAAAAAAAAAAAAAAAGGGAGGGGGGAAGTGCATGTGGCTGAATAATTTGTATATAGGAGTGCATTTTTTTGTTTTTCTTGGTAACAAGAATAAGCAAACCTAAGCTTATTCATGCATAGATAATTTCTGGAAACAAACACAAGAAGTTATTAGCAATGTTTGCTTCTGGAGACAGGACTGACATTCAATGATGGAGGAATATATTCTTTTTACTCTGTATTCTTCTATACCTTTTGTGTTTTTTTTTATGAACACTTTGATTACATTTTTCAAATTATCTTAAACTTATGTGACAATGCTAACATTCAAGTTTGCTCTAATATTAATTGATCATTTATTTCCTTCATTATTATTCGTTCTTTAGGAAGAAATTTCACCTAATTAGGAAATTTCACCTTTTAGGAAGAAAGTGCACCTCCTGTGTGTGAAAGAAGCCTGATTTAAAGATTAAAAGTTAGATGATGTAAATGGAGAGATATATTTCAAATTGTAGACTAAAGACTTTAACGTAAGACCTGAAACTGTGTGAAACTCCTAGAAGAAAACAGGAGAAAAAGCTCCGTGACATAGGTCTTGACAATGATTTATTTGGATGTGATACCTAAAGCACAAGCAACAAAATGAAAAATAAACAAGTAGGACTACATGAAATTAAAAAGCACCTGCCCTGCAAAAGAAATCATCAACAAAGTGCAAAGACAGCCTAAGGAATGGGACAAATATTTGCAAACTGTACATCTGAGAAGGGGTTAATATCCAAAATAGATAAAGAACTCATACAGCTCAATGGAAAAAATCAAATAACCAATTCAAAAATGGGCAAAAGGTCTGCATAGACATTTCTCCAAAGAAAATATATGAAAGGCTAACAGGTCCCAGGACAGATGTTCAACATCACGGGTCATTAGGTAAATGCAAATCAAAACCACAATGAGATATCACCTCATGTCTGTTAGATTGGTCATTATGAAAAAGACAAGAAATAAACTCTGGCAAAGATGTGGAGAAAAGGAAAACCTTTGCACTGTTGATGGGATTGTAAACTGGCACAGCCACTATGAAAAACAGAATGGAAGATCCTCAAAAAATTAAATATAGGATGATCATATGATCTGGTTATTCCGCTTCTGGGTATATATGTCCAGAGGAATGAAACACTAACTTGAAAAGATATCTGTACCTCTGTGTTTATAGCAGCATTATTTACAATAACTAAGACATGGAAACAACCTAAGTGTCCACTAATGGATGAATGGATAAAAAAGCTGTGGTATGTGTATACACCCACCCACCCCCCACACACACAAAATTAAATATTATTCAGCCATAAAAAATGACAAAAACATCTGCCATTTGCAGCAACATGGGTAGACATTGAGGACATTACGCTAAATGAAATACGTCAGAAACAGAAAGGCAAATACCGTATCATTTCATTTACCTGTGAAATCTAAAAATAAACAAATACAAAAAGCCAAACTCATAGAAAAAAGATCAGATTTGTGTTTATCAGAGGCAGGGAGTAAGGGGAAGGAGAATCGGAGGAAGGTGGTCAAAAGATGTAAACTTCTAGTTATCAGGTAAGTAAGTACTAGGGTGGAATGTATAGCATGATGACTATGGTTAACATCTATATGATATATGTATATGAAGGTTATAAAGAGTAAATTCTGAGTTATCACAAGGAAAATTTTTTGCCTTTTTTTTTTGCTTTCTCTCTTTTCTTATTTTTTAATTTATTGTATTTTTAAGTAAACTCTATACCAATTGTGGGGCTTGAACCCAAGATACCGAGATCAAGAGTCGCATGCTCCACCAACTGAGCCAGCCAGGTGCCCCCCTTTTAATTTATATTATTTTTAAGTAAATGCTTTCTCTTTTTATAAATGCTAACTAAATTATTGTAGTAATCATTTCACAATGTGTATGAATCAAACCATCAGGCTATACACCTTAAACGTACACAGTGATGTATGTTAATTATATCTCAATACAACTGGAACAAATTAAAATTAAAACATTGTGATGGGGAGAGAATGAGATCTGTTGCTCTTGTTCAAGTTTACACACATTGCTAGATGGTTTCAAAAGACTGGGTGTTCCCTAGGGCTTGTCCATTATTGTTATGCATGAAAGCAAGTTCTGAGTGCTGAGCATTAGCAAACTAAGATCTTTCATGGACTCAAGGTCCAGTAAAGATAGCTCTTGTTTTTATTGGAGTCAATAGCTGTGAGAGAAGGTTTTTCCCTTAATCGTTTGTTCTTTCATTCAACCAATATATATTGAGTGCTTGCTTTTACAATGTACTGGACCAGGCACTGGGTATATAGTGGTGACTAATAATAATCATACTTACATTTATTGAGCCATTAACCAGAGCATGGTTCTAAGCATGTTACAGAGATGATCTCATTTTCCTCACAAGAATGCTGGGATGTGGATACTACTATTACACTTTTTAACAGAAGAGGAATTTAGAGTTTAGAGAGGTTGAGTAGGTTACTCAAGATTACATAGCTAATAATAAGCAGTGACCTTAGGGTTTGAACCTACGGAATCTGATTACAGAACATTTACTTCTTTTTTTCTTTTTTAATGTTTTTATTTATTTATTTTGAGAGAGAGAGAGAGAGGAAGAGAGAGCGAGCAGAGAGCATGGAAGAGCAGGGGGAGCTGCAGAGAGAGAGGGATAGACAGAATCCCAAACAGGCTCTATGCTGTCAGTGTAGAGCCCTACATGGGGCTGGATCTCATGACCATGAGATCGTGACCTCAGTCGAAATCAAGAGTTGGACGCTTAAGTGATTGAGCCACCTAGGCACTCCAGAACATTTACTTCTAAACATTATATACTGCCTTTAAAAGCACCATTAATTTCATCGTGGGAGAAGGGAATCTTGCCATTCTATCACTCCCGCATGATAGAAAGGAATAGTTATCAATATTACTAGCAAGGAAGAACAAGACAGACATTTTTCCTGCACTCACTCAATTATTCAACAGAATTTTTTTTTTTTTAATTAAGTATGGGGGCACCTGGGTGGCTCAGTCAGATAAGCATCAGACTTCAGCTCAGGTCATGATCTTACAGTTCAGAGGTTTGAGCCACATGTCGGGCTCTGTGCTGGAGCTCAGAGCCTGGAGCCAGCTTCAGATTCTGTGTCTCCCTCTCTCACTGCCTCTCCCCTGCTCCTACTCTGTGTCTCTTTCAAAAAGAAACAAAACATTAAAAAAAAAATCTACCGTATGCCTAGTAGTGCTCTAAGTCCTGTGGCTATAACGGTGAAAAAGACTGGTAAGATCTCTGCCCACAAGGTATTTACATTCTAGTAGATGAGAAAGTCTAAACAAGTAAAATGCAAAAAATAACCACAAATTGAGGTGAGAGAGAAATTGATTACAAGAGTAGAGTAAAATAGAAGTGAGCTATTTGCGATTAAGGGTCAGAGAGAAACTCTCTGAGTAAGGTGACAGTGGCCAAGATGGTAACATGTACTCAAAACCATTTACTTTGCCTTCTGGGCACAGAGCTAAACAGCATTTCCCAGGCTCTTTTACAAATTGATGGAGCCAGTGGAATCTGGGCAAAATTGGCAGACTCCTCTTTGAGGCCTGGTGCTAAACCTCTGCTGTGATGCTCCACACATTCTTCCTTTGTCCTCTTGCTGTGCACAGACAGTCCAGTGAAGGACTCTGAGGCCTTAGAAAGTGATAAAGCCACCTACTGAGGAGGGACCCTGAATCCTCATTAGGAAAGCTGGCTGTAGGAACCTGACATGAGCTGATTAGACTGTGTCATGACTGAGGGATAAACCTTTTTTTTTTTTTTTTTTTAACAAGCCACTGAGATTTGGGGGTTGTTATGGCAATTAGCACATCCTGATACATTAAGCGCTATTGAAGCTAAATCTTGAGAGATGAGAATGATGTAGTGTGGGAAAGAGTGTTGCAGAGAAAGGAAATAGCATGTGCAAAGGGTCTGAGGCATGTGCAAAGGGAAGGAACTGCTGTGGACAACAATCTGAAAGGTGCCAGTATGCCTGCAGCCTCAGTGAGTGAGGGTGTTGAAGTGGGGAAGCGACACCTGCAGCCCAAGAAGGCAGGTCTTTGCAGACCTTGATGTGAGGGCTTGATTCTCAATGCAATGAAAAGCCATAAATGTGTTTCAACCAAGGGGGTGGCATGATTCATGTGATAAAAATAACCTGAGTTGTTAGTGTAGAGCAAATTAGAACACGCAAGACTACCTTTAGGACCAGGACAAGGTTACATAATTTGTGGGGCCCAGTGCAGAATGAAAATGTGAGGCCCCTGATAAAAAATTATTTAAAATTTCAACACTGCAACAGCAGAGCATTAAACAAAATACAGGGATGACTCCCAGGTCATCGCAGCGGGAACGGGGGGCATTGGGTGTTTTCTCCAAGTGACGGGAAACCGGAAGAAGCACGGATTATCCCCATGAAGTGATCATGTGGAAATGGCAACGGTGGATAGTAACTACCTACACCACTTAGGAGAAAAGAACAACCTTCACCTGAAAGGGCTGCAGGGGGAGCTGAGCCTGTGATGAGATGCAGATTTTAATTAAAGCAAGGTAAAGATTTGTTTACTAATCAAAGTATGGGAACTTTAGAGGGCACAGTGTGGTGGCAGAGAGTGTGGCTGACCAAAGTGGCTAATGAAGGATGATACTCAGTTCCAGTCCTTCCTTCCTTCACTATCAGTGATGTGCATGGTGATGAGAATAGCAAAGAACATGTCCTATCAGATTACTCTCAGTTCTGTTCCTAATTAGAGCCCAATAAAGTGGCTTATAATAACTAAAGCAGAGGAAGCACTTTATTTAGGGGGTCAGATTATTGCCAGAATCCTAGATGATGAGCTTACTTAAGGCAACATGGGATCTCCCATAGTGTCTGAGTCTTTCATATTATCAGCCTTTCTCAGTGCTTTGGTGGTAAGTGTCTCCTAGACCTCCGAGGAGTCTGTGGTTTATCCAAAATCTACTTTCAAATATTCTTAAAATGATTCCAAGCAGCCCAAGTTATTAATTTATAATCTAAAAGAAACAAAACAAAATAAACTAGATTATTTTTTTGAGCTAGCATACACCTTTGCTAATAAACTAACTCACAGTAAGGAGACAAACACATACCAACCCAAAGCAAAATTAAATATACAGATAAAATGCTGGTAAAATGCTGTTTTGCATAGATTTAAATATTGTAATTTGCTGGGTTTGTGAGGCAGGCGGATGCAGTTCATTCTGAAGTAGCTTTTGGGTCTTTTCACATGATTTGGCTATTCTTAGATTTCTGAGTCATTCTGTCCTCCATGCTAGTCGTTTTCAATTCCATATTCTCTATTCATGAGGGAGATACAACATTAACCAGTCCAAATTTGGCTATGTGGCTTAATACTCTGAACAAACAGGCTATATATTCATTCCTATTCTTAGCAATACCTTGGGACAAGTTGAATGTAAATAAAATATTTGGGCAATGCACTCTCACACTGTAGAATTTCTGGTAAGAGGTGCCAGGAAACCTTGGCATGCACATTATTGCATAATTGTTTTGATTCAATTTGGTTGTCTTCTTAATGACTAAAATCCCAAAGCAGTAGGAATACTTAGGAAAGAACAGAAATGTGGATAACATGGGATGAGCCAAAAGACCCTGCCAATGTTTTATCCAACAGAAGCATCATATCCTAAACACTATTTCAGGAGATACATTGATATCTAGAAATGAAATTCCTTTGACAAATGGAAGATAGTAATAAATTCTTTATCCAAGGTGTCATCATGGGAGCTAGGAAGTGTGAGTATAAATAGACTGTAAGGGGACTGGGAATTGAAATTTGAAATTCCATCTACATGGGTTTCTGAATACAGCAGAGGAAGAGGGAGAGAATCCACCAGATAAATTAAGGATTCCCAATGTTTTACTGTATTTTTTATGCCCACCTGATGAAAGTGTCAGCTAGATTGTTGCTCCTTGAGGATAAAAACCATAGCTCTTCATCCTCATATCTCCATTGCCCCAAATAAGGCCTGGGACATAATGGACACTTGATGACTATTTGTTGAACTATAAGAAACTTCAGTGGCAGGGTAAAGCAGGCCCACACTTATTCTTCCACCATATTGTTCTAGGGGAGCCACTGTGTGTTAGAACCACCTCCTTACCCTCCAACTAGCTTTTAGCCCATAGTCTCATCAACCACTCTGAAAATTTCAGTGGAAGCAAAGTATTGACTCTGTCCTACTTTTTACCTCATCCTCCATTTTCCCTCATTTTTTTCCATCAGGAAGGTTTAGGGAACCATATATGCCTCAACTGCAATAGAATCCCAGCTCATCCACTTCCCAGGTGGAGAAGTATTAGCTCTGATATGACTTGTCTGGTAAGGGCTATCAATCTAACTTAGGCCCCAGACCATCTTCTTTGTCTTCAAAAATTACAACCAACTTGAGATAATTCTTGGCTCCCTCATTGAACGAGTAGATATTAAAGACCAAAAGGCAGCATGTGTATGTAGTTTTGTGTCACTTTGTACCAATATGTGGTACTCCTAAGAAGTTAGATATTATAAGTCACATGCAGATTCATATTCCATGCTTTTATGCATGTTTGAGATCAATTTCTTTAGTACTCAATTCCACTGTTTCCTAAAAGGAAGCCAGAAGAAAGAAGTACCATACACATCATAGGAAAGAATTCCAGGAAAAAAAGGAATGGCCTACAGAGGCTTAGGCCACAAAAGTTGAACTGAAATAAATTCAGAAGAGTATCCATTGGAGCTAGTAATTAGGTCAATGACATTCTTAGTAGAAGCAAGTTCAATATGCTGCTCAGAACAGAAGCCAGTATTCTGAGGGTTGTGAGGTAAAGAAGTAGAAGCTGAAGGAGCTTGACCAAAAGAAGGAAGGAGAGAGAAGGATTAAGTCTATAGAAGAATTTAGGATAAGTAATGAAAATGTTTTTAAATAGGGCAGACCTGAATGTGTGTAAAAGCTGTAAGAGAAGATTCAGTTTTGGCTAACTCCATATGTGGATAAATAGAGGCCAGCTAAGGCCAGGCCATGAAGTGGGTACAAGAACCAGGAAGCAGTCAGCTGGGTAAGGGATGGACAGGGCTGGCCTCTGGGCTGCAGAACAAAGGGAAAGAGTCCTCTGAGAGGAGAGATAAAATCAAAGGCAGGCCAACTTTTCAACTTTAATGAATCTAAAGGGAGACTCCTGATTTAAGGCAGTAAGATAAAAACAGAGTAAATAAAGCTGTCGTGAAAGTCATTGGAGCAAACTGTAGGAAGTAGATCCTGGAGAAATTGCCTATGCATTGGGAACATAGCCACCACTCTTGTAGAGCTCTGGTTGCCCTGCAGAGAAGGAAAAATTTAGGGTGCCAACCTGGCTGGGTAAATAAAGATGTCAAAGATACTGGAGAAAGAGTTTGTAACAGATAGAACAAGGTCCCTGAGGTCGTGAAGTGTGTTGGCATCCTGACCATAGGTTGAGTAATTAACTTCATTAACATGCAAACCATACATGAGTTTCTGAGCCAAGAGGGAGAGTCAGCTTGAAGGCATTTTTTATGGGCTTAGATACCTGGGATCTAGAGCGGAAATTTCACTTGTGTTTAGACTCTGAGGGAGAAATACATATGCGTATTAAAAAGTTTGCATATTGTGTTTTTACAATCCCCAGTATTCTTAAACATTCCAAAAACTATGGCCAAAGAGACGTCATAAAATATTTGTGTTTAAATAACCTTTAGTAGTTTTTACATGGTTATTATTCTTTCCATTTGAAAGGATATTTCTTAACCTAGTTTTCTCTGTACCAGTCCTCCAAAGTACTCCTCTTAATTTCCATTTAATGAAAATCTCTACATTTATGGGTTTGTATTTTCTTTGGATTTAAGTTAATCCTTCAAGAGGAGCGTTAACTCTCTCAAGCTACTGGAACTCTGCTTTCTGGAACTGTTAACATTTACTACTGGGGAGTGACTATGGCACCAGGGAGGAGTTGGCTCAGTACATTTTTTCAACCAAATTGCTAACATAATAATTTTTGAATCAGAATATTGGAACTAAAAATCTAGATTTAGAAAATTATTCACTATTTAAAGACAAAATAACTATGTTCATGATTTATATTTTGTTATTTCCAAGTGTTTCTCTGAGAAGTCCTTGTGCTTTATTGTGTCTGTTTATAGTCCCTCATTCTATGAAATCCAGTATTATTTGACATTAAAAATCTAGGATAATGATGAAACTATCTGGTTTGTTGAAATTTAATATCTAGATTCAGAAAGAAAATAAACAGGAGAGGGAGGACAAAACTCACACCAAGGATTATTTCTTTTTCATGTTTTTCTTTTTGGATTAAAAATATTTTTAAAAAAGAAGGAACTTTTTCTTAAACAGCATCAATTGCAATGAATACCTGGTTATTAGATGCTCATGTACCTCAATTATTCATTTTTGGGAATTATTAGTTTACTAAGTGAAGCTCATAATCCAAAAGAGCTAATCAGACCTTGAAATCAGGTCTCCAAAATCATAAATGTTGAGTCTCAGTTTTTATTGGAAACTTCTAGGTGTCTTCCATATTTACCAATGCTGTTCTACTTCTTGTCTCTCTAGAATTGCATAGCAGATTTTCCCTTACTTTGTAATCTTTGACATACACATGTATATAAAATAAGTTATTTATTTATTTTATTCTTTTTCCAACAATATTTTTATTATTTTGCTTTAAATTTTCAGTTAAAGGTCTGGAAGAGGTAAATAATAATTTGGATTTTTTTTAAAAAAATGCTGCTCTTTGGATAAATCTGAGATCTTGACATCTGCTAATTACATTGATAACTTGGAAAGTGAGTGGAGAATTCTTATTTATTCATGCACTTAATGAATGATATTGGATGTATGTTTCCTTCTGGCTCAACACTTCAAGGTCGTGCACTGATCCCCACATATGTTGTATCAATGTCGAGATATCACACTGTCTTATAATAATAACAATAAAAGAATAATTTATAAGGACATTTTAGAACTTATCAGCAGGCTATAAAATCTATTTGATTGAACAACATTGTAAACTATGGTTATTGTGCCACTGAATTAATCAAAGCACCAAAAAAATTATAGATCAAGAACTGCTGAGCCTGATTCTCTATTTCCAGCCAGAATGGAGCTAAGAATATGCTTTCATGGATGTGAACTATGCAAGAACTCTCCCTCTCCCTCTGTCATATCCTCTTTTCCATTTGTCTCCAAGCAGAAAATTATCCAGTAGGTACCAGTAATAGTGTTTAGAGAAAGATTTATGCCTATTGACTTCAAAAGGATTGGAGGTAAAACCTTGCTCTGGAGGGGAGAAAAAGCTGAACGTGTAAAGGGTACGAACTCTGTCTGGGTGGACTTATTGGCTCAGTCAAGAAATTAAAGTGACCTATTTGGTATCTACTATACATTTAACTGTGTGAAGTGTGGCAGTGTAAATACGAATCATAAGCTAATTTACTGAACATGCTGCAATTTATTTGGAGAGATGAATGTGATAGGATGATGTACAAATAATTAATATATTTCCCATTCTTCCTCCACCCTCATTTGTATACTTTGGGGCTGCGATGCAACCCCATTTTATCTGGGTAGGCATTGTCCAAAAGGAGATTCTCACTCATTAGCTGTAAATCGGAAAAAATTGGGAGAAGAAGTGATTGGACAGAAGCAGCTGCCCACCCTAGTAGCATATGAACTATGATTGCTAAACTATGCAGGCAGGGAGGGTTGGAGGGGATGAAAGAGAGAAACAGAGGTCTTAGGAAATATTGAAAAGGGGACTATGATAGAATCTTACTATACTTAAGAATGTAAGGCTGAGAATAGAGAGGTTGAATGCCTCTGTCTAGTGGAATGCTGGAAAGTAGCAGTGTCACAGATGTGTCCTTGCCATATAAATGCCAATAATTAGTAAAGAGGGCTGTTTGGAGAATCTCAATGGCAGAACAGGCTAAGATAGCTGGGATAAGCTAGGCATTTCTGCTACTATCACCGGGGCTTAGTTTTGCAGCAGTCACCTTATGGCTTGATGGGGGATGAGAGGGTGTCTAAGGTAGCCTCCCTCACATGTCCAGAGACCTAGTGTTGACTATTGCCCATGATCAATGATCTGTGAGATCTCTCATGTTTCAGTAGTTGCTTCCAGGCCTCTTCCAATGGCAAGGATATTTTCCAAGAGTGTGAAGAAAAAACTAAAGCTTTCTTGAAAATTAGGTTCTGGAACTCCTACAACAGCACTTTTCTTACATTTCATTAGAGCAAGTCAAAAGGTGAGAGCTTAGCTTCAAAGAGTGGAAAAATAGATTCCACTATTTAATGGGAGGAACTGCAAAGTATTTGTGGTCATATTCAATCTACCACAGTCTACCCTCTGGCTATGCAAAATCTGCTCATCCCTCCAAAA
The DNA here is from genome assembly GCF_022079265.1 of Lynx rufus. Taxonomy (NCBI): domain Eukaryota; kingdom Metazoa; phylum Chordata; class Mammalia; order Carnivora; family Felidae; genus Lynx; species Lynx rufus. The sequence goes on from NW_025814889.1 coordinate 53,433,521, forward strand.
AAGCCTCATCTCTTGGAGTGCTGAGACCTTGTGGTAAGCAATGCTTTGAGCATATGCCACACGTGGCTATTGAACAATTGAAATGTGTGTATTGCAAATTGAGATGTGCTGATATTTAAAATACACATAGGATTTCAAAGACTTAGTAGGAAGAATATAAAATATCTCCGTAATACTTTTTTATAGTGATTCTATTTTTCCCAGCTTTCAAGGGTATAATAGACATATAACATTGTGTAAGTTCAAGGTATACAACATGGTAATTCCATATAGGTATATACTGTGAAATGATTACCATACTAAGATTAATTAACACATCCATCACCTCATGTAGTTACCCTTTGTGTATGTGTGTGTGTGTGTGTTTCAGAGCTTCTAAGATCTACTCTTTCAGCAACTTTCAATTATACAATATAGTAGTGTTAACTATAGTCACCATGCTGTTCATTATATACCCAGAACATACTCATCTTGTAACTGGAAGTTTGTACCCTGTGGCCACCTTGGCCCATTTCTCTCTACCACTGCCCACCCCCCCCCCAAGGCCACCCCTGCCAATCTGTTGTTTCTGAGTTTAGTGTTTTATTTCCACAATGAGGTGAGATCATACAGTATTGTCTTTGTCTGACATTTCATTTACATTAATGACCTCAAGGTTCATTTATATTGTCAGAAATGCCAAAATTTCCTTCTTTTTTATAGTTGAGTAATATTAATCTTGGATTGCGACTAACTTGTTCTGTGAGTGTTCTACAAGATGAGCAAACATTTCTAATAAGTTTTAACTTGATAAATGAGTGATGTCTTGCAATACAAGTAGTATGTGACACTGAATGTCACATGATCACAACTGAGCCAAGGTTCCTCTCTCTCTCTCTGTCTCTCTGTCTCTCTCTCTGTCTCTCTCTCTCACTGCAGGATTGTGGGTGATAATCTCCCATGCTTGGCTACTTGGTCTCAGGCCATGGTGTTTGGCAGAAATCAGAAAATCTGATTTCTGAAAATCAGAAATGTTTTTCAGATTTCTGGCACTAGTGTATTTTTTGTCACATCAAAGCACCTATGGATAGTCCTCTGCTTTTTCATGCAGGAGTAAGCTTAGGAATGCTTTGATGCAATCTAGGTCAGGCTGCCTGCAGATATAGAACCTTTCCTCTGCTGCCTCATTGCCAGTTACACAGTGTATGACAAGAGGTTATTAATACTATACTGTAGTCAACGCCTGTGTGAGCGTATATAATGGTCCCCATGCAGAAAAATTGAAAAGGAGGTAAGAAGGTGATGATTACAGTGGAAGTTAAGAAGGAGATCATTGGAAATATGAATGAAGTATGCAAGTGGCTGAAATTGCAAGATTTTATAAGAAGTCTATGTTTGCATCTTGTCTGCAGAGGAGGAAGAGAAAAAGGTGAAGGAATCCCTCACTTCAAATGAGATTAGGGAGATGTGTCAAATGTGGGAAACTGCAAAATTCTGTAGAAAACACCATCCAAATAAGGCTGTAGCAGAGCGAGCAATGAATCTGTTTAACGATGATGCAATGTCACATTTCTGCAAAATCCTCAAAAGGAGGCGTGTCATTGGATAGTTTTCTTGCTAAAGTTACATGAAATAAAAAGAATCCATTGAGCCAATGGATAGCAGTGATTCCGTTAGTGATAGTGAAAGTTGTCCTACACAATAACTCTCTTCCCTTGTCTCCCTCACACCAGCCACAAAGGTTTTCAAAGGAATTGTAGGTTAATTTGTTTATTTTTCTTTATATTTTGTATTCTCTTTATTATTTTGTATTATAGTACTGTAATCATTTTTGTATGAATATTTTTGGGTCGTGGAACGAATCATCTGAGTTTCCATTATTTCTTCTGGGGAAATTTGCTTTGATATACAAATGTTTTGGATTAAAAGCATGTTTGTGGAATGAATTATGCTCTCAAACCAAGGTTTTACTGTACACACACACACACACACACACACACATTTTCTTTATTCATCTGTTGATGGACACTTAGGTCATTTCTATGTCTTGGCTATTGTAAAAATTCTTTAATGAACATGGGGTACAGATATCTTTTCAAAATAGCATTTTCATTTCCTTCAGATATATACCCAGAAGTGGGATTGCTATATCATATAGTAATTCTGTTTTTAGTTTTTTGAGGAACCTCCATTCTGTTTTCCATAGTGACTGTACCAATTTATATTTCCACCAACGGCACACTTTTCTCCACATCCTTGCCAGCACTTGTTGTGTCTTATCTTTTGATACTAGCCATTCTAACAGGTGTGAGGTGGTATCTTGTGGTTTTGATTTGAATTTCTGTGATGATTAATGTTAAGCATATTTTCATGTGCCTGTTGGCCATTTGAATATCTTCTTTGGAAAAATGTCTTTTCAAGCCCTTTGCCCACTTTTATTTATATTGTTTATATTTATATTTATATTTATATTTATATTTATATTTATATTTATATTTATTTATTTTTTATTGGTTTCAGGAGTAGAATTTAGTGATTCATCACTTACATATAACATCCAGTGCCCTCCTTAATGCCCATCACCCATTTAGCCCATCCTGCCACCCACCTCCCCTCCAGCAACCCTCAGTTTGTTCTCTGTATTTAAGAGTCTCTTATGGTTTACCTCCCTCTCTGTTTTTATCTTATTTTTCCTCCCATCCCTTATGTACATCTGTTTTGTTTCTTAAATTCCACATATAAGTGAAATCATGATATTTGTCTTTCTCTGACTGACTTATTTCACTTAGCATAATACACTCTAGCTCCAGCCACATCATCGCAAATCCTTTGCCTGCTTTTAAATCAGTTATTTGTTTCTATATTTTTGCAGTTGAGTTGAATTCTTTATATATTTTGGATATTAACTCCTTATCAGATATATGGTTTATGAATATTTTCTCCCATATCTTAGGTTGCCTTTTCCATTTTGTTGATGATTTCTTTTGCCTTGTAGAAGCTTTTTAGTTTAGTTTAGTTTAGTCTCACTTGTTTATTTTTGCTTTTGTGGCTTGTGCTTTTGGTGTCATGTCCTAAACATTATTGCCAAGGACAATGCCAAGGAACTTTCCTCTGTTTTCTCCTAGGAGTTTTATGATTTCAGGTCTTATATTTAAGTTTTTATTCCATTTCAAGTTAATTTTTATGAGCAGTGTAAGATAGGAGTTCAGTTTCATTCTTTTGCATGTGAATATCTAGTTTATTGAGTATCTTTTCTCCATTGGGTATTCTTGGCTCTCTTGTCAAATATTAGTTAACCGTATATGCATGCAGTTTTCTGGGCTTTTGATTCTATAGTGGTCTATGTGTCTATTTTTATGCTGATAACATACTTTTTTGATTTACTATAGCTTTGTAATATAGTTTGAAATCGGGAAATATGATGTTTCCAGCATCATTCCTCTTTCTCGGGATTGCTTTGGCTATTCTGAGTTGCATGTGGTTCCATATGAATTTTAGGGTTGTGGTTTCTTCCTCTGCAAAAAAAAAAAAGTCCATTGGAACCTTAATAGGGATTGCATTGAATCTATAAATAGCTTTGGTTAGCATGGACATTTTAATAGTATCAATTCTTCCAATCTGTGAACATGACTTATATTTTCTATTTATTTGTATCTTCTTTAATTTCTTTCATCAAAGTTTTATAGTTTTCAGTGTAGATTTTTCACCTCCCTACTTATATTTACTCCTAAATATTTTATTGTTTTGATGTTATTGTAAATGGATTTTTTTCTTTATACCTTTTTCAGTAATTCATTGTTAGTGTATAGAAACACAACTGATTTGGGGCCCAGTTGTGCATGGGTGGCCCAGTTGGTTAAGTGTCTGACTCTTGATCTCAGCTCAGGTCTTAGTCTTAGGGTTGTGAGTTCAAGCCCTGCATTGCATTCTGTGCTGGGCATGAAGCCTAGAAAGAAAGAAGGAAAGAAAAAAGAAAGAAAGAAAGAAAGAAAGAAAGAAAGAAAGAAAGAAAGAAAGAAAGAAAGAAAGAAGAAAGAAAGAGGGAGGGAGGGAGGGAGGGAGGAAGGAAGGAAGGAAGGAAGGAAGGAAGGAAGGAAGGAAGACATGACTGATTTTTGATTTTGAGTCCTCCAGTATTACTGGGTTTATTAGTTCCTACAGTTTTTTGGTGTAGTCTTTATAATTCTATATGTAGAATTATATATATATGGAGAGAGAGAGAAGATAATGATATCTGCAATAAAAATACTTTACTTTTTTCTTTCAATTTTGGTACCACTTATTTCTTTGTTTTGCCTAATTGCTCTGGTTAGGTCTTCCAGTATTATGGTGAATACAAGTATTGAGAGTAGGCACCTTTGTCTTATTCTTGAAAGTTTCAACCTTTCATCATTGAGTATGATGTTAGCTGTGGGCTTATCATATAGGAACTTTTGTTAAGGTACATTCCTTCTACACCCAATCTGTTAAGGTATTTGTTATGAATAGATGTTGAATTTTGCCAAATTCATTTCCCACATTTATTAAGATAATTATATGATTTTTATTGTTCATTCTGTTAGTGTGATGTATCACATTTATTGATTTGCACATGTTAAAGCATCCTTCCATCCCAGGTATGAATCCCACTTGATCATGGCATATGATCTTTTTAATGTGCTATTGAATGTGGTTTGATAGTTTGAGGTTTTGTTTTTTTTGTTTTTTTTTTGAGAATTTTTGCATTAGTATTCACTAGGGATATTGGTTTATAGTTTTCTTATAGTGTTCTTATCTGGCTTTGGTATCAGCGTAGTGCTGACTTCATAAAATGAATTTGGGAGTGCTCCCTCTTCAACTGTTTGGAAGAATTTGAGAAGAATTAGCATTGATTCTTTAAATGTTTAGCAAAATTCACCAGTGAAACCATCTGATCCTTTGATTTTTTTTTATTACTGGGTGGGGAGGTTGCTTACTTTTCCAATTGTTTTATACATTATTGATCTGTTTAGATTTTCAGTTTCTCTCTGATTCATCAATAGGTTGTATGTTTCTAGAAATTTGTCCATTTCTTCTAGTTTGTGCCATTTGTTGTTGTGTGCAGTTGTTCATAGTAGCCTCCTATGAGTCATTGTATTTCTGTGCTTTCAGTTTCAACATCTCCCCTTACATTTATAACTTTATAAATTATTAATAAAATATAATTTCATGTGAGTTCTCTCTCCCTTTTTCTTGACTCTCTTTTTCTTTTTCTCTCCTCTTTCTAGCTAAAGTGTTGTCTATTTGATTTCTCTTTTCAAAGACCCAACTCTTAGTTTTGTTAGCCTCTTTGTGTTCCTGTCCTCTATTTCATTTATTTCTGTTCTAATTTTATTATTTTCTGCCTTCTGCTAATTTTGGGCTTAGTTTGTTTTTCTTTCTCTAGTGTCCTGTGGTGTAAAGTTAGGTTGTTTATTTGAGATCTTTTCTTTTTTTCTTGATGTGTGCATGTGTTAATTGGTATAAAGTCTTTCACTTTGACAATTTAATCATAATGTGTCTTGGTATAGCCCTTTTGGGGTTCGACTTATCTGGAATCCTTTGGGCCTCATGAATCTGGACGTTCCTCTCTCTCCCCAAGTTTGGAAAGTTTTCCGCCATTATTGCTTTAAATACACTTTCTGTCCCTTTCTCTTTCTTTTCTCCTTCTGGAATTCCCATAATGGATATATTGCTTTTAAAGTGGTATCCCAAAAGAGTATCAGAGACTTTCTTCACACTTTTATTCTTTTTGCTTCTCTCTGGATAATTTAAAATGACCTATTTCCTGGTTAATTATTTGTTTGTTCTTCTGTTTGGTTGATTCTGCTGTTGAAGCTGTCTATTGAATTCTTTCATTCAGCATTTATATTCTTCAGCCTTAAGATTTCTGTTTTTTGTTTGATTTGTGGCTCCTGTTTCTTTGTTGAACTTCTCATATTATTTGTGCATTTTCCTTCTTAATTTTATTTAGTTGTCTGTGTTTTCACTGAACTTCTTTTAGAGGACTGTTCTGAAGTCTTAGACATTTTATAGATCTTTGTTTTTTTAGGGTCTATTATTGGAGCTTTATTACTTTTCTTTGGTGATATCATGTTTACCTGATGCTCTGTGATCCTTAATTTCTTGCCTTGGTATCTGCTTATTTGAGTAACTTGTCTCTGCTTCCAGACTTTACTGGTTCACTTTGGTGGGGAAAGGCCTTCACCAGTGAGCTCAGCTTGGAGTATTGAATAGGTCAGCTGGTACTATCCTTGGGCAGGCAGGGCTTGCTATCAGGGTCTTTATTTGGATAAGGCTACTGGCCATGTTCTGAGGTTGGGGTGGGAGTGCAACAGGCTGGACTCTATGTTTAAGCAATGCCACTGAGTGGGATCCCTCACTGGGCAGGGCTGCTGGCTATACTCTGTAGTCAGGTGGGGCTGCCAGCAGGATTCCTCAATCACTTCTGATCATGTGAGGTCACAGCCTGTGTTTCCTAACATACTAGTGACCCTGGTTGGACTCCACAATTGGCCAGGTCTATGGGGTGGGCTTAACAATTGCTCCTGGTCATGTGGGTTTTCATGCTATGTTCCCCAACCAGCTGGTGCTATTGGCTAGACTCCGTGTTCAGGCAGGGCCACAGGCAGAGCTTCACAATTGGATGAAGCCTCGGGTTGTGCCCTGTGATCAGGCAGGGCTCTAAGTTGTGTCCTGAAGTTGGGCAGGGGCACAAATTGAACTTTTCTCCCAGGTAAGCCACTAGCAAGTCTCCACTGTATGGCAAGGTTCTTAGGTTCTTAGGTTCTTAGGTCAAGTGGGGGCTCCAGATGTGTCCCACAGTTGGATGGGGATAGAGACTGTGCTCTGTGGTTAGGTAGAGTTGTTTTCCATGTTCCTTATCAGTGGGGCTGCAGGCTATACTATGCAATTGGGCAAGGTCACCAGCTGAGCTCCCTGCATTGGTGAGCCTACTGGCTATGTCCAGCAATCAGTCAGGGCCACACATTGGGTTCTGCAGCTTGCCAGGGTCATTGTTTAGGCTCCTTGGTTATGCAAGGCCAGAGACTATACTTAGCAGTTGGATAGGGCTGCTGCCTTGGGTCCCCACCCAAGCATGGCTGAATATGGCTCCATGGTTGCCTGGGTTCTTTGGTTGAGCTTCCTGGTTAGGCAGGACTGAAGGCAGTGGGGTATGCCTTCTAATTTGCTTCCTTGCCCAGGCTGGGTCATAGAATGGGCTCTACTGCCCATACAGCTCATTGGCTGGGGACTCAAATTAGGCAGAACAGCCAACTGAGCTCCCTGACAGCATGGGGCAAAGCCCCTAGCTAGGATCAGCTCAGGCTCCACTGTAAGCAAAAATGTGTTCCACCATGATCTGAGTGTTGGTTGCTGTAAGCTCTGGCCAACTTTTCTGTGTCTGTCTGATCCCCAGTGGTCAAGCCCCACAAACTCTCCCAGTGATCCCCTTGAGGCAAGATTCAAGTGGGCCTCACAGGATGTGTCCGAGAATGCTGGGGGGATTTCATGTCCACCTTGCACTCTTTTTACTCACTAGATAAATTGAAGGCCAGGGCATCCTCTCAGTAAGGCACTGTGCTGGCTTTGGGGAGGGGTGATGTGGTCCATGGTGAGTACTTTATTTTTTATTTTTTATGTTTTCTCAGGGTGGGTACTTTGTCTCACCTCCCAATTCTGGGATTTTCACAGTGGTATCTTGTTTATGGATAGTTGCTAGTTGTTCTTGTGAAGGGGACTGAAGTCGGGAACAACCTATGTTGCCATCTTATTGATATCACCCCTGATTCTATGTTGAAATGATATTTTGAAAAATTGGTTAAATAAAATATTTTATTAAGATTAACTTCACTTGTTTTTACTTGTTTTAAAGTCTTTTTTTTTCCTTTTTATTTTTTAAATGTGGCCACTAGAGAAATTTAAATAACATATGTGTTGAACATTTTATTTTTATTGGACAGCACAAATTTAGAGCAGTAGTTGGCAAACCTTTTCTGTAAAAGGGCCAGATGAATGTTTTAGGCTTTGTGGGCTATAGGATCTCTGTTGCAACTACTCAACTCTCTCTGCAGTGTAAAGCAGGCAGAAATAAGATAAAAATAAAACAGCATGGCTTTGTTCCAAAACAACCTTGTTTATAAAAACTAGTGTCAGGCTGGATTTGGCCTGCAGGCTAAATTTTGTGATACCCTGTTTAGATCATTAACATTTAATGTAATTATTGGTATGGTTGGATTTCAGTGTACCTTTTATTTTGGTATGTGTTTGTTCTTTCAGGGTTTTGTTCCTTTTCTCCTTTTTTTTTGCCTTTTCTTGGATTATTTGAATTTTTTGTTTAATATTCCATTTTAATTTATATCTTGGGTTTTTGGTTATAATTTTATGTTATTTTTTAGTGGTTGTTATAAAGATTACAATACACATATTTAAACTTTCAAACACAGCTAGAGTTAAAAAAACTTATCTTAGATCATTTGTTGCTGTCCCATAAGTACTTGAGGTTCTGTTATTTTTTTTTTAATCTTTTTTTTCCCTCTCTGTTCTTCGTTTGGATAATTTTTATTGGTATGTTTGCAAGTTCACTGACTTCTTTGTAAACTTCATTCTGCTCTTGAAGCCATCCATCGGAATTTTTATTTCAAGTATTTTATTTTTAAGTTCCTAAACTTTCACTTTTTCCCTTTTTTATAGGGTGTATTTCTTTGTTGTGATTTTCTATCTTTTCCTGCATTTTGTATTTTCCTATACTACATTGGACATAGTTATTAGAGCTGCTTTTCCTTGTTAATGGGTCTTTGTATGTCAAGTAATTTGGATATTATCTGGAACATTGTTAATATGATATGTGCATATTCTAGGTGCTGTCCTACTCCTCTGGAGAATGTTGCTTTTCTTTTAGCGGGCAATCTTCCCAAGTAGTTGCACACTGTCAGCTTTGGCTCATCTTTTGTGACAAGCATTTTCAACTCTGTTCAGTTTTCGAAGGCTTCGCTTGGGTCTATGTGCAGATGTGGTTCAAAATGTAGGGTAAGATTTGTGCGGATTTAAATTTTTTTTTTTTCAACGTTTTTTATTTATTTTTGGGACAGAGCGAGACAGAGCATGAACGGGGGAGGGGCAGAGAGAGAGGGAGACACAGAATCAGAAACAGGCTCCAGGCCCTGGGCCATCAGCCCAGAGCCCGACGCGGGGCCCGAACCCACGGACCGTGAGATCGTGACCTGGCTGAAGTCGGACGCTTAACCGACTGCGCCACCCAGGCGCCCCTGTGCGGATTTATACACAGTATTAGGAGAAACCCTTCTGTGGTTCTGTCTCTTCTATTCTCCTGACTGCTGGGGCTTCTTTTTAGGAGCTCCTTTTTGCAAAAAGAGATGTTGGGGTTTCTTTTCAAAAAAATTTTTGTTTTAATGTTTATTTTTTTTTTTGACAGAGAGAGAGAAGGGGGGAGAGAGAGAGGGAGAGAGAGTCAGAGCGTGAGCGGTGGAGGGGCAGAGGGAGATGGAGACACAGAATCTGAAGCAGGCTCCAGGCTCCAGTTCTGAGCTGTCTGCCCAGAGCCTGATGCAGGGCTCGAACCCATGAATGGCAAGATCATGACTGGAGCTGAAGTCAGACACTTAACCAACTGAGCCACACAAGTACCCCAAGATGTTGGGGTTTCTGAGTTTTAGGTGTCTGCACTGTGCTACTCTCCAACAGGGGCCCAACCTTAGAGCAAAGAAATAAGACAAAAATTAAGTGAAATTTACCCCAGTGTGGATTGCCTCTCCAAGTGTTGACTCCCCTGCCTTTATGTTTGAGAGTCCTCAGGTAAGTTTTTAAAATTATAGGAGTCCTTAAATAGTTTATTTTTTTCCAGAGTTTTTAGTCGTAATCAGTAAAAGGGATGGGCTGTAAGACACTTGCACTGTCATCATAGAACCTACATCACCTTTCTTATGATTGTTTGGTTTTCTTCCCTTTTGTTTTATCAATCTTTATGTATTTCCATGTCATAGATGTCCTTTTGCTAAAAACAAACTGTTGTTCAGATTTACTTGGAAAGTTTTGTCACTTAACTATAGAACTAAGTCTGTTTACCTTTAATGTAATTATGTGTTTGAATTTACATCTACCATTTTACTTTCTACTTTTTACTCTTCTAAACTGTTCTTGATTCTTTACTTTCTCTCTTCTTTTAGATTGATTGATTTTTGTATTTCCATTTCCCTCCTAATTCAGAAATTATTTATTCAGTTTATATTCATTTAACATTACACATGAAATTATAAGAGTATATTTAAATATTAAATCTACTATTAACTGGTACTTTTACTATCCTTTTGGACAATACAAATAATTTTAAGTCCCCATTTTTATTGGTTTATGAAATTCATATACCTTTATTTTATTTATACCTTTTCTTTTTCTCTGTAATCTTTTATGCATCCTGATTTTTCATCAGAAATAATTTTTATTGTGAATGAAGAACATTGATTGGGATTTTCTTTTTTTTTTTTTAATTTTTTTTTCAACGTTTTTTTTTTTTTATTTATTTTTGGGACAGAGAGAGACAGAGCATGAACGGGGGAGGGGCAGAGAGAGAGGGAGACACAGAATCGGAAACAGGCTCCAGGCTCCGAGCCATCAGCCCAGAGCCTGACGCGGGGCTCGAACTCCCGGACCGCGAGATCGTGACCTGGCTGAAGTCGGACGCTTAACCGACTGCGCCATCCAGGCGCCCCTGATTGGGATTTTCTATGGGTGGCAAACTCCATTTTTTCTTGTCTTATAACTTCCCTTATTTCTTTTTTTTTAAATTTTTTAATGTTTATTATTTTTGAGAGAGACAGAGTGCACATGGGGGAAGTCAGAGAAGAAGAGAAACACAGTCCAAAGCAGGCTCCAGGTTCCATGCTATCAGCACAGAGCCCAACATAGGGCTTAAACCCATGAATCGTGAGTTCATGACCTGAGCCAAAGTTAAACCCTCAACCAACTGAACCACCCAGGCGCCCTGTCCCTTCCTTTTTATCTTGAAAGTATCCTTTTCCTAAGTATACAATTCAAGGTTGGAAATTATTTTCTTCATCTCATTAACAATGTCATTGTAGCTTCCTCTGTTGCCATTGAGAAGTCAGCTATGAGTCTTTCTGTGGCCTTTTTGAAAGCAGTCTATCTTTATTTCTTCTGACTCCATTTAATATCTTCTTCTTATTTTGATTTTTAAATTCCACATGAAGGTATGTAAATATAGATTTATCTTTAATTATTGTTTGGCATTCACTGAGTTTTTTGAATGTGTGGATTTATATCTTTAATATTTCATGTGTAATTTGATTTACTATTTAATGAAATAAATAGTATTTCATAGCTAATTGCTATTTCCAATCCACAAAATTTCATGTTATGTTTTTCAGTTAATGAATTCTTATTCAGTTTTTTTCTCATATCTGCCATGTCACAGTTTATACTTTCTATTCCCCTACAAAAAACTGTTAATTTTTGTTGACTTTTGCAGGCATTTTAAATACAATTATTTTATCATTTGAGGTTGATGATTCCAATAAGTCATATGTTTTGTTTTGCTTCTTTTTTGGGTGGTGTCTAATTGTTTATTTTGTCTGTTGGCTTTCATTCATGGTCTTATCTTTCCTTGTGTTCCTGATATTATTTGACTTTGTGATATTATATTAAAATTGTTTTACTAATCATAAGGAAATTCAGTTCAAAACCACAAGGAGGCCTCCCCTCATACTTGTTAGAATCGTCACTATCAAGAAGATAAGCAATAGCAAGTGTTGGTGAAGATGTGGATAAAAAGGGAAACTTTGTGCGCCATTGGTTGGAATGTAAATTGTTTCAACCGCTATGGAAAACTGGAGGCTGCTCAACAATTTAAAACTAAAAATACCATATGAACCAGCAATCCTACTACTGGATATTTATCTGAAGAAAATGAAAACACTAATTTAAAAAGATATATGCACCCCCATGTTTATTGTGGCATTATTTACAAAAGCCAAAACACGGAAATAACAAATGTACATTGATGGGTGAATGGATAAAGAAGCTGGTATTTTCATAACAATGGAACATTATTCAGCTATAAAATAATGAAATCTGGCCATTTGCAACAACATGGATAGAACTTGAGGACTTTATGCCAAATGAAATAAATCAGATAGAATAAGATAAATACTGTATGATCTCATATATGGAGTCTAAAAAAAAAAAAGAAAAAAATGAACTGATAGATACAGAGGACAGATTTGTGGTTGCCTGAGGTGGGGTGTGAGGGAATGAGTAAAGGGGGTCAAAATATACAAATTTCCAATTATCAAATGGGTAAATCATGGGATGTATAGTAATGTACAGTATAGTGATGACACTTAATACTCCACTGCATATTTGAAAGTAGCTAGGTGAGTGGATTTTGAAAGTTCTTATCACAAGAAAAAATTATAAAAAAACATTATGTGGAAAATATTTCTTATGTCTTTTATATATCATCTTTCATAGAGGATTTTCTGTTGCTTTTTCTAGGCATATGTGGTCCTGCCAGTCCAGAACCACTTTAAATGAAGTTTGAGATTTCAGCATCCCTACAGATGGTGCAATGTTGAGCCACATGTTCAAAAGAGGGCTTGCTAACCTCCAGCTTATCTTCTAGGTATAGCTCTTTGTAGTAGGTTAATTATTTAAAAAAATTATTAATGTTTATTGTGAGAGAGAGAGACAGACAGAAAGACAGACAGAGCATGAACAGGGGGAGGTGCTGAGAGAAAGGGAGACACAGAATCAGAAGCAGACTCCAGGCTCTGAGCTGTCAGTGCAGAGCCCGACACCAGGCTTGAACCCATGAACCGTGAGATCATGACCAGCGCCAAAGTCAGAAGCTTAACCAACTGAGCCACCCAGGTGCCCCTGCAGTGGGTAAATTATTAATGTTTCTTCTCCTAAAAAGTTCCTGATTTTGAGTTCTATTTCTCCAGTCCCACAAGACCACCAAAAACACTGCTAAGCCTTTCAACTACTCCTGCAGGAATGGTCTATAATACTCTTAGGGTAAGTATGCTTTGAGTACCTTAGCTTATATGTCTGACTACTTGTTTTCTACCGTATCTTGTTCCAACAAATTCTGGAGTATCTTGTGAGCAATTTAATATCTTTGAGAAGAATCTTGTCTGTAGTCTTATGTTTATCATCCATACTCAGGTTTACGTATCACTTCATTTGGCTACGTTTTTTCTTCATCTTCAAGAATTACATTAATAACTCTAAAACATGTGACAAAACTGAGAGTGTTAAGGAAATATGGTGATAGTGGTATCAGTATCCAAGTTCACAAGACTTTTTTAATTACAAAGCTTCACAAACATCTTAATCATGCACATCTGTTTCCCATAAGAATCATGAGATTTCCTCCTAGGAATTATTGAACATGTCAATCATAATTTAGAATTTATGCAAAAAAAACCAAAAAAAAACAAAAAAAAAAACAACACTGAGATACCGAAATGTGAAGTTGCTTAAGGAAAGCAGTGAGTAAATATTTGCACTACACGATCACATATAGTTATCAGTATCTACATTTGGGATTTTAGGCATTCTTGTGAGCTCTTCGTGAAAGTTTTTAGATCGTTGCACGGTATAGTTTTAGACATTTGAATGAATTCTCATTTTGGTTTGTTTTTAAATGTTTATTTATGTTGAGAAAGAGGTAGAGAGCAAATAGGGGAGAGGCAGAGAGAGAGAGGAGCAGGCTCCACGCTGTCAGCACAGAGCCTGACGCAGGGCTTGAACTCGCAAACTGCGAGATCATGACTTGAGCTGAAACCAAGAGTCAGACACTTAATTGACTGAGCCACCCAGAGCTCCTGAGTTCTCTTTTTGAATTAAATGTATTCTTCCATTCAAAAAGAGCTCAAATGTAAGATTTTATCCTATATTTTAAAGAAATTTAAATTTTTGTCATAGTAGCTACAGATGAAGTAAATGGAATTTTGAGAGAAATGTCTACTATCTACTTCTACTGGGCAAAATACTATGATGCTACCTGGACAAAGAAAACCAGGAGGCTACTTACCATAATAACAAGTCAGGATCAAGGTAAGAGATTAAACCTACCACTGTTTTTGAATATTACATATGATAAACTCCAAAGGTGCTGTCTCTTTTAGCAATGCCTTAGCACAAGATTGTCTCACATGGAAGTATATTGTAAATGTTACATGATTCCCAATATAGCACCAGGCTGCAGTCCTGGAAAAGCTTCTATTTATATCTCTTAGAAACAGCTTTTATCAGGAAGTGTTTTGCCCTCCTGACCAGCCCTCTCATAACCTTCCCGAGAGCGCCTTCTCTGAAGTGACACAGGGACCTAGGGTTTACTTTGTTAAAATAAAATGCATGATAGAATGATTAAAAAGTATAGAGAGAGGACATAAGGATAAGGTGGTATGATTGTCAGCCGTCATAGAATCCTAAACTGAGAAATCTGAACCAAGATACCACATTCATTTAAAATAAATCTTATGCAGGGATGCCTAGGTGGCTCAGTTGGTTGAGTGTCTGACTTGGGCTCGGGTCATGATCTCACAGTTTGTGAGTTCAAGCCCTGTGTCGGGCTCTGTGCTAACAGCTTAGACCCTGGGGCCTGTTTCTGATTCTGTGTCTCCCCCCTGGGCCCCCCCCCCCATTCACGCTCTGTCTCTCTCTCTCTCTCTCAAAAATAAGTATTAATTTTCTTTTTTTTAAATAAATCTTACACTGCAGTGGGCTCTTGAGAGTGTTGAGTATTGAGTTTTTCTTGCTTGGTGTTGGTCAGCTCCTTTAAATTTTGCCTATTGATTCTCTTAAATGAAACTAAGTCAGCTGCTTATAAGGATACTTTTGTTCCAAATAAGGCATGTCTTGACTTAACCCCAGTAAGAAAAGGAAAAAACAAAACAAAACACACCACACTGCACTTTTATGACATTTAGTTGGCCCTATTGGGCTTAAATAGAATAAGAGCTATCAGTCAAAACCTGCTGGTTCCTGATAACCATAATTTTACAAGGGGCGTAAGCAGAACTTATTTAAGAGGTGCAGTCGCACCAATATTTGTTCCTGACTTTTTTTCTTTGTACTGGTCTGTGTTTTCCTTTCTTTGAGAATGAATTGTTTAAGAATCACGAGTCTCTGATTTGGGGATGACTTAAATGGGGTGTGATGGAGTATCTAAAATCTTGGAATTTTTGTTTCATCAAAAATGTTTGAGATGAAGCATTTAAAATATATTAAAAGGCAAACATGAAACACAGAATAGAAATATCCCTGCAGGTTTTTATTAACTCAGCATGATTAAACACTAAGCAAGGAAAAAGATATCAAGGGAATGAAGAGTTAAATTCTGAGTCTAGTTGGAATTGAATGTGCACGTGCTAGAGATTTCCAGGGAAGCATGTGTGCCTTATGCATGAAAAACAGTTGGGAAGAGGGGCTCAATAAGAGAAACCACTTGGGAAGAAAGGTTACATGAAATTTCAGCATGTAGAAAGTGCATAGCCATTCTTAATAATCACATAAAATTATCCTCAGGCCAAAGTAAACTCTCTAAGGTCTAGAGAGAGTGGATCAGTGTGACACCTTTATTTTTTACTCCCTGTTCATCATTCTGCCTTAGTTATCTAATTTGACTATAACCATAGTATTTAACATTGAATTAAGAACTTCCCATGTTTCTGGCATGCTTTAATGTATCAACTCTTTAAATCTTCTTAACAAACCTATGAAGCAGAAAACTATTTTACAGATGAGGAAACTAAAACATATGAGAGGTGAGGTTCTTTGAGCAAGATCAAACGGCTGTAAGTGGTAACCTAGCTACAGTGTCGGTTCCTTCACCACTTACATCAGACTCCTGGCTACATACCTTACTTAGCCCAGTGACTGTGAGACCATGTAGGGTCACTTGTAACATTTGTATAATTGCTCAGAATCTCTAGCACACTTAAGATTCAGAGACCGTTTTGGCCTTAGTGAGCTGAATCTCACGTGCCTTTATGTTTTCTGACGTAAAAAATAACAAAGACTCCCTTCATGTTCCATTTTAAGGGAAAAAAAACATTTTGTAGACAACTATAAAACATTTCATATACTGCTGTGTTCCTGGTACTATGTGAAACATTTGACATTTACTCCTTGGAGGTATTTGATGTTAGTAATATTATTTCTATGTTAATAAAATTCAGTGCAGACCTGGTATTTAAACCTAGTTTGTTTTTTATTTCAAAGCAAGCATTCTCTTGCAAATTGTTACAAAGAAAAGTTAAGGTTATTTTGGTTATAAATGACAGGATGTTTTTAATTTTGAATACCTCTAGGAGAAGCTATCCAAATAAATCTATATCTGGAGGTGGAATCTGACTACTGGCCAGTCTGAGGAAATTCCCAGCTGATAGGCTGATGAACCACTTATGTAAAGATGGAAGAACTATCATGAGATTCTTATAGGAATACTATTCCCATATCTTCCTCTATCCTAAGAAAAAACCCAAGAGGGTAGACCAGCCTGCATTTAAACTCAAAAGGTAAGGAACTTCTGCCTTCTGGTATTGGTGGCATTTCTGATAATATTATTCTCTCGGTGAAAGGAATCTCATAGGAGACCATAGTGGCAATCTTAATTTTGCTCAGAAATGTACAATAATACACACAGAAGCACTAGGATAGCAAGAAAAGAATACCTCAGGTGGTTTTCAGAGAATAACTCAGGTGGTTTTCAGAAGAAGATTATTTGAAAACAGAAGTCAATGCACTTGACCTCTAAGCATGCTGTTCTCTGGAAATTGGTTGGACAGAAATGAGGAACAACTCTGTGATGAAAGAGAGTGGTATGAATTGTATCGGGTTGATTTAGTGGCAGCCGCTCAACTCTTACACAAATGGAGCAAAAATGGAAGTAAAAATAGAGTTGCTAGAGCCCTGAAGGCAAAACTGATTATGAGGCAAAACTGTTGGCTTCTTCATATCTTATTTGTTGCCAAGCTCATAGTTAGAGACTTTCTGGATGGGCGACTGGCCCTATCTATCAACAGATTCCTAGCATTACGTTGGGATCACAGGCCAAGTTGTGATAGAGCCACTGTGTTCTTGCCTTCTCAGCAGATAAAGAGGTGCAAAGGCAGTAGGGAAATCTTAGAACTAATTGTATTTTGTCTCTTCAATATAAGTGGCATCATCAGAAGACAAGGACAGTAGCAGTTACCATACAGTACCGTCTACCTCATGAAGTTCCCCAAGGTCCCTAGGTGTGCCATGTGGTAGGCATTTTAGTGTGTGTGAAAATGTTGATTGTTGAAACGTTTCATAATGGTGTGACTAGTTGTAAACAAATTGATGTTTTTCTACACTTCCCGTTAACTGTAATCAATAAAATCCAAACCAACAAGGTCCATTTTTATCCTATTCTCTGCCAGCTTGGTTAGGACAGAGCCAGGGGCCTAGAAGAAACTTTAATGTATATGTTAAAAGGCTATAAATCAGTAACAACATGACCTTCTGCAGACTGCTACATTGGAATGATTGTTTATATTCCAAGTTACCTTTCATTGAACAGGCATATTGATTAGGTACCATGAAGCAGTAATTGTGCTGGGATTATTAATAAATGATTAAGACTCACAATCTTTCAGGAAGCTGTGTTCTAGTGGAACAGATAAAAACAAGTAACTTGGACACAAGTTCTAAGGCAGCACAGAGTTGGTGAACTCAGTCCAGGCTGGATATCAGGGAAGGAAAAGACATCTGAACATGTCTTGAAGAATGCTAGGCTGAGAGTGAAGGGGAAAATGGTATTCAAGGTACAAGGAAGAGGTGAGAAAATGTACAAAGTTTGAAAGAGCCTGATGTATACAGAGAATCTTAAGCAGTTTGGTATTTCTTTATTACAAAATACAAAAGCAGAAACAGGTGAAAATATTGTAGTCAGAGAGAGATGTGAAGAATATGCATTGGACGACAGTTTTGCCATACTAAAAAGTTTGAATTTCAGTTTTTTGAAGTCATAAGAAACCATTAAAGGCTTTTAAATACTGTGGCCAACATTTCAAGGTTTGTGATTTCAATTTGTGAGCCTCTCTAGTTGCCTTGGAGAATGTATTTGAGAGGACAGGACTCTGACTAAGCAAGAAATAGAAAAACAAAGCAGCTCAGAACTCTAAATGGTATATTGGCTAATATGACACAGAACTCCCCATACCAAGTGGCTCATCTTTTTTTTTTTTTTTTTTTTTTGAAAACAAGCGGGGCCAATTTATTTATTTATTTATTTATTTTTTTATAGATATGAAATTTATTGACAAATTGGTTTCCATACAACACCCAGTGCTCATCCCAAAAGGTGCCCTCCTCAATACCCATCACCCACCCTCCCCTCCCTCCCACCCCCCATCAACCCTCAGTTTGTTCTCAGTTTTTAACATTCTCTTATGCTTTGGCTCTCTCCCACTCTAACCTCTTTTTTTTTTTTTTTTCCTTCCCCTCCCCCATGGTCTTCTGTTAAGTTTCTCAGGATCCACATAAGAGTGAAACCATATGGTATCTGTCTTTCTCTGTATGGCTTATTTCACTTAGCATTACACTCTCCAGTTCCATCCACGTTGCTACAAAAGGCCATATTTCATTTTTTCTCATTGCCACATAGTATTCCATTGTGTATATATACCACAATTTCTTTATCCATTCATCAGTTGATGGACATTTAGGCTCTTTCCATAATTTGGCTATTGTTGAGAGTGCTGCTATGAACATTGGGGTACAAGTGCCCCTATGCATCAGTACTCCTGTATCCCTTGGGTAAATTCCTAGCAGTGCTATTGCTGGGTCATAGGGTAGGTCTATTTTTAATTTTCTGAGGAACCTCCACACTGCTTTCCAGAGCGGCTGCACCAATTTGCATTCCCACCAACAGTGCAAGAGGGTTCCCGTTTCTCCACATCCTCGCCAGCATCTATAGTCTCCTGATTTGTTCATTTTGGCCACTCTGACTGGCGTGAGGTGATACCTGAGTGTGGTTTTGATTTGTATTTCCCTGATAAGGAGCGACGCTGAACATCTTTTCATGTGCCTGTTGGCCATCTGGATGTCTTCTTTAGAGAAGTGTCTACTCATGTTTTCTGCCCATTTCTTCACTGGGTTATTTGTTTTTCGGGTGTGGAGTTTGGTGAGCTCTTTATAGATTTTAGATACTAGCCCTTTGTCCGATATGTCATTTGCAAATATCTTTTCCCATTCTGTTGGTTGCCTTTTAGTTTTGTTGGTTGTTTCCTTTGCTGTGCAGAAGCTTTTTATCTTCATAAGGTCCCAGTAATTCACTTTTGCTTTTAATTCCCTTGCCTTTGGGGATGTGTCGAGTAAGAGATTGCTACGGCTGAGGTCAGAGAGGTCTTTTCCTGCTTTCTCCTCTAAGGTTTTGATGGTTTCCTGTCTCACATTTAGGTCCTTTATCCATTTTGAGTTTATTTTTGTAAATGGTGTGAGAAAGTGGTCTAGTTTCAACCTTCTGCATGTTGCTGTCCAGTTCTCCCAGCACCATTTGTTAAAGAGGCTGTCTTTTTTCCATTGGATGTTCTTTCCTGCTTTGTCAAAGATGAGTTGGCCATACGTTTGTGGGTCTAGTTCTGGGGTTTCTATTCTATTCCATTGGTCTGTGTGTCTGTTTTTTTTTTGCCAATACCATGCTGTCTTGATGATTACAGCTTTGTAGTAGAGGCTAAAGTCTGGGATTGTGATGCCTCCTGCTTTGGTCTTCTTCTTCAAATTTCCTTTGGCTATTCGGGGCCTTTTGTGGTTCCATATGAATTTTAGGATTGCTTGTTCTAATTTCGAGAAGAATGCCGGTGCAATTTTGATTGGGATTGCATTGAATGTGTAGATAGCTTTGGGTAGTATTGACATTTTGACAATATTTATTTTTCCAATCCATGAGCAGGGAATGTCTTTCCATTTCTTTAAATCTTCTTCAATTACCTTCATAAGCTTTCTATAGTTTTCAGCATACAGATCCTTTACATCTTTGGTTAGATTTATTCCTAGGTATTTTATGCTTCTTGATGCAATTGTGAATGGGATCAGTTTCTTTATTTGTCTTTCTGTTGCTTCATTGTTAGTGTATAAGAATGCAACTGATTTCTGTACATTGATTTTGTATCCTGCAACTTTGCTGAATTCATGTATCAGTTCTAGCAGACTTTTGGTGGAGTCTATCGGATTTTCCATGTATAATATCATGTCATCTGCAAAAAGCGAAAGCTTGACTTCATCTTTGCCAATTTTGATGCCTTTGATTTCCTTTTGTTGTCTGATTGCTGATGCTAGAACTTCCAGCACTATGTTAAACAACAACGGTGAGAGTGGGCATCCCTGTCGTGTTCCTGATCTCAGGGAAAAAGCTCTCAGTTTTTCCCCGTTGAGGATGATGTTAGCTGTGGGCTTTTCATAAATGGCTTTTATGATGTTTAAGTATGTTCCTTCTATCCCGACTTTCTCAAGGGTTTTTATTACGAAAGGGTGCTGGATTTTGTCAAAGGCCTTTTCTGCATCGATTGACAGGATCATATGGTTCTTCTCTTTTTTTTTGTTAATGTGATGTATCACGTTGATTGATTTGCGAATGTTGAACCAGCCCTGCATCCCAGGAATGAATCCCACTTGATCATGGTGAATAATTCTTTTTATATGCTGTTGAATTCGATTTGCTAGTATCTTATTGAGAATTTTTGCATCCATATTCATCAGGGATATTGGCCTGTAGTTTTCTTTTTTTACTGGGTCTCTGTCTGGTTTAGGAATCAAAGTAATACTGGCTTCATAGAATGAGTCTGGAAGTTTTCCTTCCGTTTCTATTTCTTGGAATAGCTTGAGAAGGATAGGTATTATCTCTGCTTTAAATGTCTGGTAGAACTCCCCTGGGAAGCCATCTGGTCCTGGACTCTTATTTGTTGGGAGATTTTTGATAACCGATTCAATTTTTTCGCTGGTTATGGGTCTGTTCAAGCTTTCTCTTTCCTCCTGATTGAGTTTTGGAAGAGTGTGGGTGTTCAGGAATTTGTCCATTTCTTCCAGGTTGTCCAATTTGTTGGCATATAATTTTTCATAGTATTCCCTGATAATTGTTTGTATCTCTGAGGGATTGGTTGTAATAATTCCATTTTCATTCATGATTTTATCTATTTGGGTCATCTCCCTTTTCGTTTTGAGAAGCCTGGCTAGCGGTTTGTCAATTTTGTTTATTTTTTCAAAAAACCAACTCTTGGTTTCGTTGATCTGCTCTACAGTTTTTTTAGATTCTATATTGTTTATTTCTGCTCTGATCTTTATTATTTCTCTTCTTCTGCTGGGTTTAGGCTGCCTTTGCTGTTCTGCTTCTAGTTCCTTTAGGTGTGCTGTTAGATTTTGTATTTGGGATTTTTCTTGTTTCTTGAGATAGGCCTGGATTGCAATGTATTTTCCTCTCAGGACTGCCTTCGCTGCGTCCCAAAGCGTTTGGATTGTTGTATTTTCATTTTCGTTTGTTTCCATATATTTTTTGATTTCTTCTCTAATTGCCTGGTTGACCCACTCCTTCGTTAGTAGGGTGTTCTTTAACCTCCATGCTTTTGGAGGTTTTCCAGACTTTTTCCTGTGGTTGATTTCAAGCTTCATAGCATTGTGGTCTGAAAGTATGCATGGTATAATTTCAATTCTTGTAAACTTATGAAGGGCTGTTTTGTGACCCAGTATATGATCTATCTTGGAGAATGTTCCATGTGCACTCGAGAAGAAAGTATATTCTGTTGCTTTGGGATGCAGAGTTCTAAATATATCTGTCAAGTCCATCTGATCCAATGTCTCATTCAGGGCCCTTGTTTCTTTATTGACCGTGTGTCTAGATGATCTATCCATTTCTGTAAGTGGGGTGTTAAAGTCCCCAGCAATTACCACATTCTTATCAATAAGGTTGCTTGTGTTTATGAGTAATTGTTTTATATATTTGGGGGCTCCGGTATTCGGCGCATAGACATTTATAATTGTTAGCTCTTCCTGATGGATAGACCCTGTAACTATTATATAATGTCCTTCTTCATCTCTTGTTACAGCCTTTAATTTAAAGTCTAGTTTGTCTGATATAAGTATGGCTACTCCAGCTTTCTTCTGGCTTCCAGTAGCATGATAAATAGTTCTCCATCCCCTCACTCTGAATCTAAAGGTGTCCTCAGGTCTAAAATGAGTCTCTTGTAGACAGCAAATAGATGGGTCTTGTTTTTTTATCCATTCTGATACCCTATGTCTTTTGGTTGGCGCATTTAATCCATTTACATTCAGTGTTATTATAGAAAGATACGGGTTTAGAGTCATTGTGATGTCTGTATGTTTTATGCTTGGTGAGCTCCGCAGCTCACCAGTGATGTCTCTGGTACTTTGTCTCACAGGGTCCCCCTTAGGATCTCTTGTAGGGCTGGTTTAGTGGTGACAAATTCCTTCAGTTTTTGTTTGTTTGGGAAGACCTTTATCTCTCCTTCTATTCTAAATGATAGACTTGCTGGATAAAGGATTCTCGGCTGCATATTTTTTCTGTCTAGCACACTGAAAATCTCGTGCCAATTCTTTCTGGCCTGCCAAGTTTCAAAAGAGAGATCAGTCACGAGTCTTATAGGTCTCCCTTTATATGTGAGGGCACGTTTACCCCTTGCTGCTTTCAGAATTTTCTCTTTATCCTTGTATTTTGCCAGTTTCACTATGATATGTCGTGCAGAAGATCGATTCAAGTTACGTCTGAAGGGAGTTCTCTGTGCCTCTTGGATTTCAATGCCTTTTTCCTTCCCCAGTTCAGGGAAGTTCTCAGCTATTATTTCTTCAAGTATCCCTTCAGCACCTTTCCCTCTCTCTTCCTCCTCTGGGATACCAATTATGCGTATATTATTTCTTTTTAGTGTATCACTTAGTTCTCTAATTTTCCCCTCATACTCCTGGATTTTTTTATC
Organism: Lynx rufus; assembly: GCF_022079265.1. NCBI lineage: Eukaryota > Metazoa > Chordata > Mammalia > Carnivora > Felidae > Lynx > Lynx rufus. The sequence goes on from NW_025814889.1 coordinate 53,456,491, forward strand.
TCTCTTTTTCTCAGCTTCCTCTTTTTCCATAACTTTATCTTCTAGTTCACCTATTCTCTCCTCTGCCTCTTCCATCCGAGCCGTGGTGGTTTGCATTTTGTTTTCCATTTCCTTTAAAGCGTTTTTCAGCTCCTCGTGACTGTTCCTTAGTCCCTTGATCTCTGTAGCAAGAGATTCTCTGCTGTCCTGTATACTGTTTTCCAGCCCAGAGATTAATTTTATGACTATTATTCTAAATTCACTTTCTGTTATATTATTTAAATCCTTTTTGATCAGCTCATTAGCTGTTGTTATTTCCTGGAGATTCTTCTGAGGGGAATTCTTCCGCTTGGTCATTTTGGATAGTCCCTGGTGTGGTGAGGACCTGCAGGGCACTTCCCCTGTGCTGTGGTGTATAACTGGAGTTGGTGGGCGGGGCCGCAGTCAGTCCTGATGTCTGCCCCCAGCCCACCGCTGGGGCCACAGTCAGACTGGTGTGTGCCTTCTCTTCCCCTCTCCTAGGGGCGGGATTCACTGTGGGGTGGCGTGGCCCGTCTGGGCTACTTGCACACTGCCAGGCTTGTGATGCTGGGGATCTGGCGTATTAGCTGGGGTGGGGAGGCAAGGTGCATGGCGGCAGGGGGCCAGGCTTAGCTCGCTTCTCCTTAGGTGATCCACTTCAGGAGGGGCCCTGTGGCAGCCGGAGGGAGTCAGATCCACTGCCGGAGGTTTGGCTCCGCAGAAGCACAGAGTTGGGTGTTTGCGCGGAGCGAGCAATTTCCCTGGCCGGAACCGGTTCCCTTTGGGATTTTGGCTGGGGGATGGGCAGGGGAGATGGCGCTGGCGAGCGCCTTTGTTCCCTGCCAAACTGAGCTCTGTCGTCCGGGGGCTCCGCAGCTCACCCTCCCTTTGTCCTCCAGCCTTCCCGCTTTCCGAGCAGAGCTGTTAACTTATGACCTCCCAGACGCTAAGTCGCGCTTGCTGTGGGAACACAGTCCGTCAGGCCCCTCCGCTTTTGCAAGCCGGACTTGGGGGCTCTGCTTGGCTGGCGAGCCCCCCTTCCGCCCCGGCTCCCTCCCGCCAGTCCGTGGAGCGCACACTGCCTCGCCGCCCTTCCTACCCTCTTCCGTGGGCCTCTTGTCTGCACTTGGGTCCGGTGACTCCGTTCTGCTAATCCTCTGGCGGTTTTCTGGGTTATTTAGGCAGGTGTAGGTGGAATCTAAGTGATCAGCAGGACGCGCAGTGAGCCCAGCGTCCTCCTATGCCGCCATCTTCCTGTCTCCCAAGTGGCTCATCTTAAGATGATAGCTAGCATTCCATCTTTTATGTGTTTGAGGTTTGAGCATTGCCCAAAGATTACTGTCAGCTTCCTGAATTACTCATGAATCCTATCTGCTTTTCATTAGTTGGCACATATAAATGGCCAACGATAAGGCGCTAGAACTTAGCCAGTCTGCTGACAGAAATGGTGGCCACACCAAACTGTTATTTGGTCCCCATTCATGTGAGTATCTATGTCTCTGCTCACATTGCTTTCTCTGCCTGAGTGTTCTTTCTCCATTGTCTGCTTACTAAACTACACTAACATTCCACATCTAAACCTTTTGTGACATTCCTTCCCTTAAGCTTTCATCTTCCTCCCTCAACAATTCTCTTCCTTGTGCCACATGTCTACCTGTAAGTATTAATTTAAGTTGTAATGTTACCTCCTAATGATTCCTCGTTAAGGGTCAGGCGCAATGCAAAATACTTTTCACAGACATCTGATCTTATAATAACCCTACAATTTACCCCAGATAACAGATGGAAGGATTGAGAATTTCACAGACATAATGTAACTTGCTCAAGATCTGGTTAGAAGGTGGTTAGAAAGTGAAGACCAAGGTTTGAATCTTGGTATGTCGACCTTTGACATTTATATGGTTTCATTAATACCAAACTGTTCTATTTCTCTCTCATCTTCTGTAATGCAAGAAATTTCATCTGCCCCCATGATGCCTAGCAAGTAAATAGTGGGTGTTGAAAAACTAATGTTTAAATGAATGAATATTTAGAACAATACCACAGTGCCAGATAAGTTCTTCAGTACCTAGAATTCCCATAAATGAAATGGGGCAACATAGTGTCAAATCAGCTCTTTTAAGAATATATGGAAGCGTAATGTCTTCTAAATTCATTAGTGTTGTTACAAATGGCAAGATTTCTTTCTTTTGTAAGGCTAACTAATACATTATTGTATGTATGTTATCACGTTTTCTTTATCCATTTATCTGTCAGTGGACATTTGGGTTGTTTTCATATCTTGGCTATTGTGAATAATGCTACAATCAATATGGAAGTGCAGATATCTCTTTGAGATCACAATTTAAATTCTTTTGAATATTTGCTCAGAAGTAGAATTGCTGTATCAGATGGTAGTTCAATTTTTACGTTTTTTTAAAAAAATTAATGTTTATTTTTAAGAGAGAGAAAGACAGAGCACACATAGGAGAGGGGCAGAGAGAGAAGGAGACACAGAATCCGAGGCAGGCTCCAGGCTCTGAGTTGTTAGCACAGAGCCTGACATGGGGCTTGAACTCGTGAATCAGGAGATCATGACTTGAGCTGAAGTTGGATGCTTAACCAACTGAACCACCCAGGCACCCCTCTATTTTTAATTGAGGATTCTCCATACTGTTTTCTGCAGTGGCTGCAACATTTTGCATTTCAACCAATAGTATACAGGGTTATAATTTAACATGCTGAGAGAAATAAGTCAGTCAGAGCAGGACAAACACTACATGATTGCATAACATGAGATGTTTAAAATAGTCAAACTTATAGAACCAAAATGTTAAACGGTGGTTGCCAGGATATGGGGGGGGAGAGGAAAATGGGCAGTTCTTACTCGAAGAGTATAAAGTTATAGTTATGCAAGATAAGTAAGTTCTAGAAATGAGCTGTTCAATATAGTGCCCAAAGTTAATGATACAGTATTTTGCACTTAAAAATTTGTTAACAGTACCCTCATGTTCAGATATCATGTTGAATGTTGTTACTACACAAAAACAAAACAAAACAAAACAAAACAATAAAGCAAAACAAAAACAAAGGGACACAAGGTGATAGACATGTTTATTACCTTGATTGTAGTGATATGTAGATATGGTTATGTCTACACTCATAAAATTGCCTATATTAAATATGTAAATATGTATGCAGTTTTAAAAATATATCAATTATACCTCAATAAAGCTGTAAAAAATACACTAAAGCAAATATTATTTAAATTTGATTTAAAACTTTGGTTAAAAATTGATTTAAAAAATTTGACTTAGGTATATAATTTCATGAAAGCAGTAAACAGTATAATGACATATGATAGAGATCTTTTTAAGGACAGGGCTATCTGAAAGATGATAAGTTTATCACAAGCACTCAAGAATATGAAAATGTTGGATAAAGTGAAATATTAAAACACCAACTATGGTATTAGTGTAGTGAAAATTAATTATGCTGAAGAATGTTAAAAAATTAACTCATATCTTTGCATGAATTAATATATAAATACTGCTTTTCAGATATCAATTTACTATGTGCTCATTCAAGTGCCTACTATATAACAATTGCAAGTATGATTGAGTCTTCTACATGGTAGTCTATTATATGATAAATATAAATATAATTCTGCTTAGTAAATGACAGAGCCTCCCATATAAACAATTGAACATATGATTGTGCCTAAGAATTGCAAATGACCACTTACAAAGCTGAATGTGATAGATTTCTTGCCATTAAAGAAATCAAAACTTTGTAAAAGATGTCAATCTTGTAAACAGGGGAACTAAATTTGGCATTAGTGTCATACCCCATCCTGAGGCCACATAAAACAGGGGAATGAGATTATCTTTATTTAAGCCAATAATTTGGGGTGAGATTCATGGTAGGAGGTCAATAATGTCCTCATAGGAGAAACTCAGAAAAGGCTTCACAGAGGAAGCAGTATTTGACCTGAAGAGATTGAAGGGAGCAAAGCACATTCAGATAATTGGAGAAGTTGAACACAGTTGCAGAAACATAAAAACCTTTAATGTATTGAGGGAAGAATGAGTGGTTTAACATGACTGCAGAGTAAAGTATAGGGTGTGGTATGTCAGGAAGGGCTAGAGGGAGATAGGCAGGGATTGGATCACAGAGAACAACATAGGACATACTAATGGATTTGAACTTGATTTGGTTAGATGTCACTCAAAAATTTTATGATGGTAGTAATGGTGGTGGTGTGTGCAAAGTTAGTTTTTCCTTATAGAAAATGTGTCTGTGACATGGAGATTTGATAGTGGAGGGTAGGGGAGAGAAGGAAGAAAACTTTAACTGGAAAAAGATAAGGAATTTAAGACAGGAGAAATAGAAATGGAAATGAAAGTTCAGGTACCAGGAATGTTAAAAAAAAGTAAACCCTACTGATCTTAAGGACTAATTATAAAAGGTGTCTGAGGAAGAGGAAGCAGTCTTAGATGGCTTCTGGATTTCTGACCTGGGGGCCTTGGTAGATTCGGTTGCTATTCACTCATGAATGAAACACAGGAAAAGAAGCAGGTTGTGGGTGGAGGTTAGGAGCAAGGCATTGATATAATTCTGCCTAGTGTGAAAAGTACAAGCTCTTTAGTTATATGAGCCTACTTCTAAATTGTTGTTTGCTGTGGGACCTTGGGCAAATTGTTGAAGAAATCAAGTCAAATTGAGACAGATATCAATTGAGCTTCTTCAGGAATAGATCCCGTAACAAATGGTGTATGTATGTGGTACCCAAATTCATAGAGAAAGGGAGTAAAGTGGTGGTTGCCAGGCGTTAGGAGGAGGAGGGAATGGGCAATAGGTGTTTCATGGGTACAGAGTTTCAGTTCAGAAAGATGAAAAGTTTTAGAGATGCATAGGAGTGATGGTTGTACAATGGGAATATACTTAATGCCACTGAACTGTGCACCTACAAATGGCTAAACAGGTACAATTTGCATTATTTCTATTTTATTACAATAAAAAAAAACAGAGGGGGAAAAAAAGGAATAGATCTTGTAATCAAGTTACCTAATAAAACACTGAATAACTGAAGAAGAATTAAGGCTAATAAGATTCTTTTTTTTTTTCTTTTTTTTCCAACGTTTATTTATTTTTGGGACAGAGAGAGACAGAGCATGAACGGGGGAGGAGCAGAGAGAGAGGGAGACACAGGATCGGAAACAGGCTCCAGGCTCTGAGCCATCAGCCCAGAGCCTGACGCGGGGCTTGAACTCACGGACCGCGAGATCGTGACCTGGCTGAAGTCGGACGCTTAACCGACTGCGCCACCCAGGCGCCCCAATAAGATTCTTTTAGTGAGCCTTAAACACTAGTTAGTATATGTCCACAATCTAATTGCACAAGCTATCTCTGCAGACTAATATTTAGAGAAATCCAATTCTACCGTGTCAATCTTATGAAACCCTAATGAATTAGCTGTTTGGCACATTATAAAATCACTACTATCTATGTTAATATTATTAGATTGGTGTAATATAACATGTCTAAATAAATGTATGTAATCTCCAAGAGAATAGTAAACAAATGAAGTGTGATTTGAAAAATATTTCAATTGTAGTGCAGTGTAAAACTGTAAATATCACCCCTTGCCCTGAAGTGAAATTTGGGCAGACCACCACCACCACCACCAACAACAACAACAAAAACCCAGATACCTGCAGGCCACAACAACCACACACGCACACACACACCAAAAAAACCCCTAAAAAATTACATTCTTAAAATTATTGCCCCCTCTTCTAGTAGATCATAGTAGAATAATTGAAAAGAAATAAGACTATCGTTTAAAGTATTTATACAAAAATCATTACAAAGTCAACATTTAAAATAGCAAAATGTAGGAATTTGTCCTGAAAGCACAGTTGATTAGGAGAGAGCAGGTAGTGGAGTTCTCATTAAGTACATTGTGGCTAGAAAAATAGAGCTTTACGGGAGACTAGATTCATTTTAATTGGAACAGGCCCCTGTGGAAAATGAAGTACGTCACTAGAGTTGTTCTCTACATTATCCGTGGCTTTGAGGCTAGACTACTCAATGAAGCAATTGTTTACTTATTTCATTAATTCTTCTGAAAAATAAGCTTACTCTGTATTCTCTGGAAACAGAAACTGTAAAAATTGCGTTTTCAAGGGGAAGTGAATGCATATGCTCTGAATTAATTTGTCTGGAAGTCTGGAAAACATTACTGAATGTGGTGAACATTTATCAATTTCAACAACAACAACGAAAAAGAGCACAAGATTTGCAGTGAATGAGACAAAGTCTCTTAGAGAGGGATTAGATTTCAGCACCTCTTTGTCACCGTTAGATTGCCACAAACAGAATAATCCATTCGGCACATAGTAGGACTTCACATATTCATTGAATGATACAATATTTTGGAAAACAAGTAAAATATTACATTAAAATAAGCTAAACAGGTGGTATTTAACTATTTTTTTTTTACTCCACGTGAGTCTTTTCTTTGGCTGTCTTCCCATTTCTTCAGTCATGATTTTTATGTAGCCATTAGTCATTACTTGATCTCATATTTCAGAACTTACAGCATACCTGATATAATATATTAGAAAGATACCTTGCGTTTATAATCATGAATTTTTGTCAGAAATGTATGATTAACTTATGAAATACCAAAAGTGACATGTCCTTTTCCTGTTGTTTCAATGTCAAGCTTTTTTCCTTGCTCCAAATTCTACGAACTATAAATTTGGTGTGGTGTATGTGTATATGAATGGAATGTGTGCGTGTGTGTGTGTGTGTGTGTGTGTGTGTGTTTTCTAGGTTAAACAAGTTCATGTAATTCTCTATATTGAAAGATTCCTCTGGGCTCTTAAAGAAGGAACATTCTAAGTAATCATTTTCCAAGAGGCAAAAAATAAGGTTTTTGTCTCTCCTATACATAGTTGATAAATTATGTTTCATTGAATAATTTTAACTACAATGACTGTACTGCTGGAGTTAGAACTTTAAAATATTTTATCATCCCCACACTGAATGTTCTCAGTATTAAAAATGAAACTTAATGAGATCATGTATAAGTTTCTAGCATGGTAACTATATAGCAGGCATTCTCATTGTTTCTGATAGAACAGCCTTATTCCCCATGACTCGTGTATTCCTATTTCACTCATTCATTCCGGTTTATATTCCTTTCAGGCTACATTATTCTTTCCTGTCAAAAGCCTAGGCAAAATAAAAGCAAACGGTGACCTAATTTCATCTGAGCATGATTCTTATATCAGAAAGCATGAGAGACATTTAAATGAGGAAGGGAAAAAATTCAACCTTGATCTGACAGTTGTTTGATGAAATAGGGAAGTGAATTTAAAAGTTCAGGGGGCCTTGAAATAGTAGTCATGTATTATTGTTCCCAGCTTCTCAAAATTTTGTTTCTCAGAACCAGGAGTTAATGATAAACTTATCAAAGCAGGTGGTCCTTGTTCTGTAGTCTGTTGATTTTACAAAATAAGTAGATGAAACTTAAACCCCAGAATGCCCCCAGTATTTCAGTTCTGCAATCATTAAGATGCTCTCCAACCCTGAGATTCTGTGACTTCGTGGTGGAAATCTGAAATTGATCTGGGAGAGGAGATATAGTTATGTCTTATATATGATATATCAAGGTAACAGTAACTTGTTGTTTGACAAGGGGACATATTTGACCACGATTATGTCTACAGGTTAGACATAACCTGTGACAACCAGGTTATCCTGGGATTCCAGTATATCTGTCTTGGAATTAAAAAGTAATGTGACTGGTAGATGTATACATTTGCAGTTCTTATAGATATACATCATAGACCCTCTTCAGTACAACTTGAGGAGGAAAAGTAACTTAACTAACCTGAATAGTTTGGGAAATTATTTGTGAATAATTTGATTATTTTAATAATTATTGTGAATAATTTGTGGAGTGAAAGAGGCAAGATGAAACTGCAATATTCCCTTACCCCACCCTCATGATACTGCAGTATAATGAGAAATGCATATGTGGTCTTTCCCTCTGGTTCCTGGTACAGAGCTCCTAAAACCCTAGGAATTCCCGGAGTCAAAATTATGGAGTGTCTTTGTTATTCATAACAAACCCCTTTCAACCACACCTAAGTATGCTAGTGAGGTGACCCTGGGTGGGCTTCTAGATAGTTTCAGGATAAGGGAAAGTTGGCGGAGGAAGTGACCATGTGATTGGTGGCTTGGAACATTCAATTCCTCCTCACCCAACCTCCAGGAGAGGAGAGGGCCTGGAGATTGAGCTAATCACCAATGGCTAATGGTGATGATTAATTAATTAGTCATGATTAAACCATTAAACCATAAACTGGTTTAATCAGTCCAGTTTATGGTAGTGGAATTTCCATAAACTTCCTAAACAGTGGGGTTCAGAGAGCTCTGGTCTGGTGAAGACATCGTGGTGCTGAGAAGGTGGAGTGTTCAGAATAGGCCGGAAGCTCTGTGTTCTTTCCCCCAAGCTTACCTGGGCATCTCTTCTGTTTGGCTGTTCCTGAGTTGTATCCTTTCTAATAATCTGGTAATAGTAAGTAAACTGTTTTCCTGAGTTCTGTGAGCTGTCATAGCAAGTTATCTAACACAGGGAGGGGATTGTGGGAACCCCTGATTTATCACTGGCCAGTCAGAAGGTTTAGAGGCCTGGTCTTGTGACTGGTGTCTGAAGTGGGAGTTAGTCTTGGGATTGAATCCCGTGGTGCCTGCACTAACTCTGGGTTGTAAGTGTCAGAATTCAATTATATGACACCTGGTTCAGAGGCCTGGAGAATTGGTTGGTGTGGGACCCCCTCCCCCCACATATTTCATGTCAGAAGTGTTGTGTGTAGTTCCCCTCCACCACTGCACACACTTCACTAATAACCAACTTCTGCCAATACTTCCTAGACATTTCACAAACCTGGCTTTTCTTTCTCTTTTCCATCCCCACAGTCACTGTCCTTGTTCAGTTCGTTACCACCTCTGCACAGTCAATATAAATTCACACATCTCATAAGTTATCTCTTTTTCCTAGAACACTTCTTTCCCCCAAATTAACCTTATCCTGTGTCTGGTTAATCCTTTGGATCCTATACATCCCAGTTCAGGAGATTCCTGTGAGTCTTAGTGTCTTTTTTTTTTTTTTTTTTTTTTTTCTGGAAAGACTGCCTATATCCCTGGGAAGGTCAGAAGCCCTTCTGTTCTCAACATTATGAGTACAGCCCCCTCATTGTACTGACAACTTTGCTTTTTTGAGAAGTGGAAAGCCTATCTTTGTTGTCTCTACATTCTCAGAACATAACAGAGTACCTGCTCTATAACAGTTGCTCCATAAAATATTTCTTGAGGGCCTGAAGCTTGCTCTAAATGCCCCCTCGATAGCATCGGTAGAGTCAGCTGTGTTTCCACATATACTTCTTACCTTTGCTCGAGACATGAGCTACTCAAGAAAATGTCTTCCCTTCAGGTTTCATTCTCATTCAGTTCTACACATCTTTCTAAAATATGTATCTTACCATATCATTTCTCTCCTTTCTTTATCTTCCTATAATTCCCAAGGAAAGTTCAGGGTGAACCAAATATTCTGGTTTACCCTTTAATATCTTTGGATTTGCGCTTTGTCTATTTTGCTCAACCCCCTTCACTTTTCTATGTATATCTTTGGCACAGATTTATAGAACAACTGGTATTCTTCATAATGGTCATGCGTTTCAAGTTTTTATGGCTGCACACACACTTTCTCTTTTGCCTTAAACACCTTCCTCCTAATGCCTTCTCCTTTCTTCTAAATCCTGTCCCTCTGTTAAAGTGTCAGCTCTCTTGGGAAAGACTTCTCTGAGCCACCTCCGTCCACGTCATGTGCCCACATCTGAGTCACTGTTCTCATTACACTGCATGTTTCCTCCATGATGTACCCATCACAATTCACTATCACTGTCAATTTATGCCTCTCTTTCCTCTAGGTGAGTACAAACTCCTTGAGGGAAGGACCTCTGTCTTCTTGCACCTGCATTTTCAGCATTGAGTGCAGTATTTGACACATAGTATGAGATCAATTGCAAAGGAAAGAAGGAGAAGGGAGAAAAATAAAGAGAAGCAAAGAGAAGAAAGGGCAGTGGGCATATACTAATTTCCAGATATTTAAAACCATTCCAAATAGTAACTTCTTTAAACATAAGGGTCCCGGTAGCTGAACGATTGCTGTCCTCTCTGTTTCTACAGTACCTTAGAAAACAAACCTTAGTTTTACAATCATAATTTATTTGATCATTGCAAATGAATAGATTTTGGTAATCTTGCCATTTTTAAAGCTGTAGAAAAAGAACCACAAGAAATTCATGAAACTAGGAAGTAAGAAAATCAGGATGTGAATCAGTCTGATCAACACAAATCTGGATATTCTGATACCATACCCAGGAATGGCTACACAATTTGTGGAAAATAAAAGTGCAAAATTAAAATGTGGGGCATCTTGCTCAGAATTACTGAGAATTTAAGGCAATGAAAGTAGAGCATTAAACCAAGCTCAGACCTCTTCTAAGGTGGGGTGTGTGCAACTATACAGGTTGTACGGCCATGAAGCTGGCCTTTGCTGTACATTCCCATAATTCTATGGGGCTCTCATTCGAGTGCTAGGAATGGGATTGGCAGCACATTGATCAAAGGCAAACTCTGTCTTGTCAAACTAAGGATAACGAGAATTAGCATTAAGCACCAAGCACTGGGGGTAAGTGTTTTGGGTGTCATCTCATTAATCCTCACAATAGCCTTGTATCTTCTAAGATGACTTTCTCCCCACATCTTCATCAGCCAGCTCAGTCCTATGCCTTTTGAAGCATCAACTCTTCTGGGAAAGACTTCTTTAACCCCATTCCTCTACATGGTACGAATCATTGCCTTCCTACATGGTCTAAGTATACCCTTTACTGGTTCCAGTGTGTCACCTGTGTTGATTTTATTTTCTTACCTGATACAAAAACAAACTGAGACTGAGTCATAGCTAGGAAATAAATGTTGTTGAGAAGATTTAGGTTTACAGCTCCTTTCATTGCTAGCTCAGCATTCCGTTATGCTATTTTCACCTCTTTGAGGCCACTTAACCACCTAAAGTGTTCAGCATTGGCCACCTTTGTCATCACTTTGCTTTTATGCCCACAAAAGTAGTATACTGAGGGTTGAGGAAGGAGGTGATACCTGGTTTTCTTGGTGAAAGATAACATACTGGAACATATATAGGTCTTACCTAGGCTTTGTGACTTGTTGAAGGTATGACTCAGTGTATATGAGGGTAAGTATGCACCTTTGTCTCTCCAAAGCTGGGATTAAAAAAATAAGCCAAGAAGAATCATTTCTCTAAGAATAATACCTAACAAGCTATCACTTGCATCTGAAAAAGAGAGGCTAAATCCCTTTGCATTCCAGGAAGCTTGAAGACAATATTAGCATTTCTTACAGGATTTGGTTTCCTAAAATGCTAAATGATCTTAGTGTCATGTTGGAACTGCTCCGTTGGCAAAATAAACATTTTACCGTGATGTAATATAAAATTTTTAAGAGCTTGACTTTGCAATTTAAATTTTAAAACATATTTTAAAATGTAATATATATGCCTCTACCTTTAAATATGAGAATTAACATATAGAACCACAAAGTAGAGCTTAATGTTCTGCATATAACAGAAGACACATGGAAGCCAAAAATCAGCTTCTTAAAGTACAGTAACTGCTGAGATATGACCAAGATGAACATTTTTCTATGGTACACTTGGCTTAATTAATTGAAGATGAGGTCATTGATTTTTAGAAGGTGTTTAAAAAGTGCGGTTAGAGATTGACATTTTCTAAGGCGAATTCATGAATCTTTGATAATCCTCAAACAGAATAAGGAAGTACTGGTACAAAGGAGTCTTCTGTCCATCATATAAGCCCATGTGAAGTTAAATCAGTGAGGTTGTTGTTTTGTAACTGGATGTTAATTCTCCGCAAATAGTAGTAAAGCTCATAGTAATACAGAACCTAATGTGGAATTAATTTAAAAATTTTTTAGAAAGTAACTTATTTGTAGACATTCTTCCAGGATTTTGGGAAGAAACTGTAAAGAAGTGCAGGAGATCCTCTTGGGCACATCCCAGAAAATCTCACTAATTGTTAAATAGCCTCTCTATTGATTTCTGAGCACTTTCCCCCACTGTGGCTGGGGGAGGAATAGATGTACCCAAACTATTAAGTAAAGTGTGCAGCTGGGACTGACAGATCTAAAACGGACAGATTCACTGTGTCTGCCAACCTCAGCTTAGCAAGGGCTTTAGTCCAGATAACATCATTTTTTAACATTGTTTGATGGGCTTCCTTTCAGATATGTAGAAGTATTGCTTATCCCTTTAGCGCAATCTCTCAGCTTTTCGTTTAAAAAAATTTACGTTTATTTGTTTTTGAAAGAGAGAGAGTAAGTGGGGCAGGGGCACAGAGAGAGGGAAACACAGAATCTGAAACAGGCTCCAGGCTCTGAGTTGTCAGCACAGAGCTTGATGTGGGACTCAAACCCACCAATATTGAAATCATGACCTGAGCAGAAGTCAGACGCTTAACCGACTGAGCCACTCAGAAGCCCTCCCCGCCCCCCGCCTTTTTTTTTTTTTTTTTTTTTTTTTTTACTGTTGGGAAGGAGGTGATGCAATGAAAGTTCAAATACGCTTTCTTTTCTAGCTTTTCAAGTATATGACATTTATTCTAGTTGGCCCAAAAATTCATCAAACCTGGAGAAGATTAAGACATGTTATTGCAAGAAGGATGATGTAATAGCTTCTGACATGGAAAATAAGATTTTTCAAATTCTTTAAGTTTCCTTTCAGTGTATCAAGAACACTGGTGGATGAAGAAAAGGAAGAAGTTAAAATTCAGCCAGAAATGTGTGTTCTTTTTTTTTTTTTTTTTATCGTGGGCTGCTGCTCAAAGACAAAACGAGTAAATAAATGAGAGCAAATGAGACCAGTATTGGACTTTTGTGCCCACTTCTCATTTGAGACTCTGAGCCCTATAAGCTACCCCTTTAAGCTACTTATCTTATGAAGTAAATATTATTCTTCTCATTTTAAAAATTGACGGGGCGCCTGGGTGGCTCAGTTGGCTGAGCGTCCGACTTCAGCTCAGGTCACGATCTCGCAGTTCGTGGGTTTGAGCCCCGCGTCAGGCTCTGTGCTGACAGCTCAGAGGCTGGAGCCTGTTTCGGATTCTGTGTCTCCCTCTCTCTCTGACCCTCCCCCGTTCATGCTCTATCTCTCTCTGTCTCAAAAATAAATAAACGTGAAAAAAATTAAAAAAAAATGAGGCAAGTGGAGAGGAACAAGTTGCTCAAGGTTATTCAGATGGCATAGAACCTGGATTTGAACTCAGGACAGTGTGACTAACCACTCTTAACCATAATACCCTATATACTGCCTTTCTGTACTGCATTGTGAACAGAGCTATGGGGGGAAAAAGTTAATTAAAGTGGTGAAGACTGAAATAAAGTCAGCAAAATTTTAATATTTTGCAGTTATAGAATAAATGAGTTTCTAATTATATTGTTATTGGATATGATATGTCACTTGCCATGCTAGTGTCGTAGTCTTTTAAAATCTAAGATTTTGAGTAGAAATGGAAATTTAATATGTAGCTTGAACTTCTATGTTGGCTTGTTTAAAAAAAGTACAGCCTCTTTAAATTGTGTTTTTGTTCAGTTGCATCCAAACTAAAAGTATATCTTTTTATTTGAATGTCTTCAGTGATTTTGTTATTATTGATAATTATGAAAAATAATATAATTTCTGTTCTTGACTTATGAAGGATCATAAACTTCTATAATAGATTTGTAATTTCCTCAGAGTTTCAGAAAATAAATTAAACGCAACAATAAAGATGCTCTTTGAAGCTCTTTTTAATAGGGTGCTTTGTTAATATTCCAGTCATTCCCTTAGAGATGGTGGAAATATTTAATAATTGTTTTGGGAACCAGACTTTTGTATAAAAGAATATTTTGGGTCTTCATGTTATTTAATCCCATCATCCAACAGAATATAAACTACCTCCTGTCTAGATGTTATTTCCACTTTTAGGTTGTTGGCTCTTTATTCACATGTTTTAAAGGATTATTTCATAGCAGTTTATTTGAACTAAATGAGACATTTCTGACATCAACTTTTAAAACGTGATGGTTTTGGGGCGCCTGGGTGGCGCAGTTGGTTAAGCGTCCGACTTCAGCCAGGTCACGATCTCGCAGTCCGGGAGTTCGAGCCCCGCGTCGGGCTCTGGGCTGATGGCTCAGAGCCTGGAGCCTGTTTCCGATTCTGTGTCTCCCTCTCTCTCTGCCCCTCCCCCGTTCATGCTCTGTCTCTCTCTGTCCCAAAAATAAATAAAAAATTTGAAGAAGAAAAAGAAAAAAAAATTAAAAAAAAAAATAAAACGTGATGGTTTTGTTCTCTTTATTTAGTGTTTTGTAGATTTGCTGTCTCTAGCGCAAGGCTTGCTTTTGCTTGTAAACCTATAGTGTTACCAATTAAGTGATGTGGCAATTACAGTAATGTTAACTATCCTGAATTAAAATGCTCTCGGATAGTAAAGCAGCAGTTGAAAATCATTGGAATTTGAAAAAAATGTGTCATATGATCAACATATGACACATGCTGCATGATTTTTAATGTACAAGGTCTTAGCTGGAAAATGAAGGTGAGCCTGCTACATAATTTCATGCATAACATAGCATCAAGTGGAAGGGAAGAAGAAGACTGGAGCAAATGGGAATCCTGGCTTCCCAGAATAGTGAGGGAACCAAACGCGACTGAGAAAAGTGATAAGTAAATGGTCTAAAAATCGTTGGAGTTATCAACCAGCCAACTGGTTGATTAGATTATATTAGATTAGAATGAGAGACAAAGAAATATTTCAATGTATGATTTATAAGTAGTTTTCTACAAAAGGGAAAACCTTCAATGCTAAGTGAAAAAAAGTAAGAATATCATCAAACATAGTAAATGAGATCAGTTTCTTCTCAGCTTACTCAATAACACATTATGAGAAAACTGTGCAGGGAAAATGTAGGTGGGACCCAATGAAAATGTCAAAATCTATCCTGATCGAAAAGAAACTCCTACATTTCATCAAAGTAGGAAAGATAACTGGGAACAACTTACATAAGTGTGTCAAAACTTCTCTGCAACAAGTTGCAATAAAATGTGTGGCCTAGCCTGCAACAAAATCAAAATTGTGGGAATTTTAATGAAGTACCTGTGGAATTGAAAGAAGAAAACATAATGCATTTATCATCATGCCTGTTTGAATTTACAAGTGATATTGTTTGGTGAATACGTAAAAAAGTTGTGAAAAGTTCTCAGTTCTATCATGTCTTCATATGATACCACTCACGAACGTGCAGAAAGGTGAACACTTCTTAAAAATGGGTCACCAGAACAAAGATATTATACATGAGCTATGAAAGTTGCAAAACAGAGCTTGACGTATATTTCATCTTACATATTGGTATAATGAAGATGCATCTGGAGATAAGCAGATGACTGGTGAATCGAGTGTTTGGCTGGCAGATTCCAAATTTAAAATTATAATTTCCTTAAAACGTTTTTTTTTAAATATCCTGTGCTGTTCTTAGAATTCTTTCTCATGAGCAATAAAATTATATTACAGACCCTTTTTCTTTGCTTTCAAAAAATAAGCATTATTCCTTTTTGTTCTTTTTTTTTTTTGTCAGAGAGAGATAATACATATTTTAAATCCATTTGGGAAGAAGTGAAAACATATATCACAAACTAACCTCTGAAGCTTTCAAAGTACCCACGCCCTCTCTTCAAAGGAGGCACAATGTCAACGCATAATGAATTTTTCTTATTTCATGGAATGAAGTCTCATATAAAGCAACATGAGGATGTTCACTGAGAGCAAAATTTTGTCTGTTTTGTTCACTCTACTCCCTGCACCTGGAACAGGACCTAGCACGTGGTAGATGCCCAATAAATATTTTATGTAGAACTGATTGAATAAATGAATAAATAAGTGAATGAATAATTATAGGCATATATAACCCTAGAATTCTAATTCGCTGAAATTTTGCAAATCCTAACTTCATCCATGAGTGTATCAACATAATCAGTATGGGCATTTGATGTATTTAATGTGGTATTCATAATGACGCTCACTCAAACCTGGCAATGTTTTGAGTTGGCCAATTGCTACAGCAAGGCACGTGATTTATTTCCATTCCATTTCATCCTTAAAATTACTTTAAAATTACCGTGAAAATAGAAAAATAATACTAGTTGCTGGCATTGATGGATATCAGGAAAGAATTGATAATCAAATTGATGGAGTCAGAAGGGCTTAGTGGCCCTGGGAAAAGATTTGCCACATCAACAGAGAGAAAGTGATGCTTCACTAATGACACCCCTCAGAGCTTATTACTGCAATATTATATGTTCTCATTATTCACATTTTGGATTTTAGCCTCTCACTTCTAACAAACACTGCTTTGGTTATAATTCAATGTGATGTCTGTTTAATTGCTAACAATAGCATTAGGGAAGTTAACATTATTTTATTAAAAGCTTCTACTTTTGGGGCACCTGGGTGGCTCAGTCTGTTGAGTGCCCCACTCTTGATTTTGGCTCAGGTCATGATCCCAAGGTCGTGGGACCAAGCCTTTTTCTGGGCTCTGTGCTGAACATGGAGCCTGCTTACAATAGTGTCTCTCTCTCTTCCTATGCCCCTGTCCCCCACTTGCACACTCCCTCTGTCTCTAAAATTAAAAAAAAATCTCCTACTATTATTAAAATTAACGACCCAGTTGAAAGATTGCTCTCAAATTCCCCATATAGCGTTCATTTTGTTTTATTTAAAGTCCTTACCTAGAGTACCGACCACTACCAATTCCTGGGAATCACATCCATTTCATAGACCTATCTGAATTATAAGCATTAGCATTCAGCCCATTAGGCATCTTGAGAGTAGGAATATAGTCCATGTTTTTAACTGATTAGGGAGTTAAAGTTATATAATAGGACTGAATGGCCAGTTTCTAAAAAAGCAGCTCTCCAGTTGACCTCAAAGGAAACCCAAGAGGATGAAATTGTTTTCCCTAGGTTTACCAGTGGATGCTTTGCCAATTGTCCTCACTTCCAATAGTTTATAATGCCTCTGTTCATTTTATAGTATTGCACTTCCATTCTTGTATTTTGTGTTATTCCTTCAAGCCCTTTAGTCTGCCTGCTTTACTTTATCCCTCGGTTTTGGAACTTCTATGTTTTAAGTGGTATTTGTTGACATTCAGTTCCAGCTCCCTGTATGTCATTTTGGGGTTTGGAGTATTCATTTCCTTACTTGGTTTCATCTCCCATGTGTGCATATGACTCTACATACATGTGTCTAGGATTCATGAGCCCCTTCTGCTCCTAGTGTGGCAAGCGTCACACCCTGGACAGGAGGGGTTAACATGTCACACCCCCTCTGGTCACAGCTCTAAAATGCACATCTTCTCATGTCATGCTCTTTCTTACAATCCTTTAATACCTCCCTGGGATGATGCTGACATTCCTTAACAGTTCCTGTGAGACTTTCCATGATATGGTCCAGGCTCACCTCTCCAAGGCCACATTTCATCATTTAATCTCTGGCAATATTGAAATGTTCTCAGTTCTCCAAATCTGTTCCCTCTCCTTTCACATGCTTCTTCCTGTGCTAACAACACATACCTCCCTAATGCCATTTACCCTCAGGACTCAGGTTATGTACCCTGTCCCTTGGAAGACCTTCACTACCACCTTGCAGATTATACATAGTCAAGCCACCTGCTCCCTGGCCCCTTGTACTATCAGAGAACAACTGATCCCCTAGATTTTGATTACCTATTTACTTTACTCCCTACTGACTTTAAGGTTCTTGAAGACAAGACCTGTGACTTGTTCACTATTTTATGTGTAGAAAAATACTGAGCGCAAATTAACCAGGCAATATTCTTTCATAAACAGAAAGGTAGGTGTTTTGCCTTATTCAGCATTGTATTCTAAAGACTCAAAATCATGAATGTTTTCTTCCTGATTCCTCTAGATTTCTATGAATTTTTCCAAGTATTTGAATTTAAGCTTATGTAATAAAAAACAACTCACTTTTTGCTGTTTTAAATTATGATTTAAAAATTTTAAATTACCTTTGAGCATTGCCTTGGCTAGTTCCTGTAAATTTTGGCTATAATTTAGTCATCATTATTAATTCCTGAATAGTTTATAATTATAGATTTATAGTTTTGGTCTAATATTTAAAAGACCTCTTGTATAATTTTTTTAATGTTTATTTTTGAGAGAGAGAGAGAGAGAGAGAGACAGAGTGCAAGTGGGGGAGGGCAGAGAGAAAAGGGAAACAGAGAATCTGAAGCAGGCTCCAGGCTCTGAGCTGTTAGCACAGAGCCCGACATGGGACTTGAACCCATGAACTGTGAGATCATGACCTGAGCCGAAGTCGGATGCTTAACTGATTGAGCCACCCAGCTTCCCCTTTAAACGACTTTTTGAATTGTTAAATGATTGGGATCCTTCTTTAATATTTCTTCTATAAATATCTAGTTTCACTCTTTTGCAAAGTAAATATAGATAGCAATTTTTGGACACTTGGAATTTATGTAGGTTTTTTTGGCAAAATATATCTTTGCTATATATAGATATGTTTTAAGGGTCATTTATACTAGTTAACTGTTTAAAGCCTTACACAATCTGAAATATATACAATTCTGAATTTATTAGTCTTCATTATATATATTTTATATAATTGATTAAGGGCTAAGAAATGTGTATTTAGTTGTGCCTATGCCTTATTATCATTAAATGCCAAGAAATTTTCTTTATATATTTTGACACATTTTACAAGTTTTATTTTTTATTATTTTAAAGATCCTCTTTCATCCATGTTAAAAAAATCTACCTTCTGTTCTACTTTGTTCAAACTTATAATAAGGTTATTTGTCTCATTTTTCTTAATAATGCCTAACTCACTGCCACCCACTGTTTTATGTGTTACCTTTCCTTGCTGGTTTGCTTAAGTTCTGTCTTTTTAAGTAAAGCTCATTTGATTTTGGAGTGCTGTGAAATGTCCCTTCTGTCTCCCCTCAAGCCAAATGAGAGGGGATTCAAGGAAGCCCCTTAAAGAGGTTGCCTTGTGTGCTGGGGTTTGGGGCACAGTTTGTTGCCCTAAGAGCTACAAGACTCACTGCCTTAGGAAAAACTTGCATCGCCAGAGGTCTGTGGAAAGAAGAATTCATGAATGCTTTCTGGCAACTCCTGAGGGCCACATAGAAGAGAGAGACATAACTGCAGCCCCCTTTCAGGGGTGATAAGCTCTTGAGAAAATGTAATGGGCCTCAGAAAATCAGGCTGAAGTCCTGAATGTCCACGCAAAGGAGACCTCACTTGTGTTATGAATGCAATAATGGGAGACCCTGTGCCCAGTGACAGTTCCATAGAAATTACAAAGATGCTCCATGAGAAAGAATCAGCCTTAAATCCCTGCCAAGCCCAGAGGAAAACAATGCCAGATTACACTGGTGCCTGTCAAATAAGAACTTTCTTGGAGTTTACAGCTCTCTAACACCTCTGTGAAATCTAGAAGATCAGGATGCAGGCTGTTGACAAAGAGGAGAAAGTGAAATAAAGGAGGTAACTGGAGCCCTCCCCACACTGCAGGCTTACAACCCATTCCTTAACCTGAGCAGGAAGGGAAGAAGTTGTTGTTGTTTTTAATAACAATTATTGTGGGTCTTGTTTAACAGCCATATATATTACTGACATATAGTTGACACACAATGTTACATTAGTTTCAGGTGTACAACATGGTAATTGGACAAGATTATGCCTTATGCTATGTTCACCACAGATGTAGCTACCATCTGTCTCCATACAAGGACCGCTATTACAATACCATTGACTATATTCCCTATGTTGTACCTTTCATGGCCGTGACTTACTCATTCCATAATTGGAAGCTTTTATCTCTCACTCCCCTTCACCCATTTTCCCCATCTCTTCACCCCTCCTCTCTGGCAACCATCAGTTAGTTCTTTGTATTTATGGGTCTATTTCTGCTTTTTGTTTGTCTATTCATTTGTTTTTTAGATTCCACATGTAAATGAAATGATATAACATTTGTCTTTCTCTGTCTGACTTATTTCACCTAGCAGAATACCCTCTAGGTCCATCTATGTTGTTACAAATGGCAAGATCTCATTCTTTTTTACGGATGATTAATATTCCTCTGCGTGTGTGTGTGTGTGTGTGTGTGTGTATGGTACATATCCAGTGTATACCACATTTTCTCTATTCATCTATATGGGCACTTGGGTTTCTTCCATATCTTGGCTATTGTAAATACTGCTGCAATAGTCATAGAGCTGCATATACCTTTTTGAATTAGTATTTTCGGGTTTTTTTGTTGTTGTTGTTAAATATCCAGCAGTGGAATCACTGAGTCATATGGTATTTCTATTTTTAATTTTTAAGGAACTTTCATACTGTTTTCCACAGTGGCTGCACCAATTTACATTCCTACCAACAGTGCACAAGTTTCTTTTTTCTCTATATCCTTGCAAAAACTTGGGGAATGGAGGAAGTTTTAAATGCAGTTGGGAGTCTTGACCATTACTTGGGAATGATCATTTAAAGATTAAAATTAAATGTTTTATGACTAAAAGTGAGCAGAGGACTTTTTGTTTTCGGAGAATGATTAGAAAAGCCTTGGGATCTGCTTAGACTTCATTGAAGGGGCACAGGATTAGTCTCACAGAACAGATTTGAATGAGCAGTGAGGGAAGAGAACAGAATTTTCTGTTTAATTCTAGGGAAACTGTTTCAGTG
The DNA here is from genome assembly GCF_022079265.1 of Lynx rufus. Lineage (NCBI taxonomy): Eukaryota > Metazoa > Chordata > Mammalia > Carnivora > Felidae > Lynx > Lynx rufus. The sequence goes on from NW_025814889.1 coordinate 53,477,390, forward strand.
ACAGCATACTTTTCCCTCTGTGTGTTTTCCTGGATCAGTGGTTCTTACATGTTGATGCAAATCAGAACACCTGGAGAACTCAGAAAGAACACTGAAGAGTAGGCTCATCGAAGAGAATAAGCCTGAGCTTCTTGAGTTATACCAGCTTCCCAGGTGATTCTGATTCCAGCTAAGGTTTGAGAACCACTGTCTTGTCGGTGGAAAAATGGATGAGGCTGTGTCATGAGCTGCTTGCTAAATGCAAATTAAATCAGAATCCCTTCTGGAAGTTATCTGTAACTGGACTCAGTCCTGTTTTTCAAATTGCTTATTCTTCCTGTCTGTGTTTCAACCTTATTCCTTTGTCTCATTTATTTACATCCTAAAGAACTAATGTCCTCACCACTCCATAACCATTCTACCTTATCTTGTATCTAATTACCATAATTAGGGTGCTTCATATTCTATTTTAATTTTATACATCATCAGGCTGTGTGCTGAAGGCCCAGGAAAGGACTTTGGCCTTGATACAGTGAGGTCTTAATTAAGGAAGATTCTTCCCCCATTTCTCTAGATTTATTATTTTGGCCTAACATCCTTTTATGTTAACATAATTTAGTTTACAAATCTACACATTGGACAATTAAGCTTTTTATTTTAATTTTCCCCTTCAGTTAATCATCAGTATTTTAAAAAAATCCATTTGCTGTATTGATGAATGTATCAATGACTTGTATATTAGTTTCCTCTGGTTGCTGTAACAAATTACCACACATTTCAGTGGCATAAAATATATTTTCTCACAATTCTGGAAGCCAGAAGTCCAAAATCAGTTTCACTAGGCAAATCAGGTGCTGGCATGGCTGCACTGAGCCCTCCAGAGGCTCTCGGGGAAAAATCTGTTCCTTGCTTCCTTCAGCTTCTGTGGCTGCTAGCATTCCTTCATTTGTGGCCGCATCACCAGCATCTTCAGATCTCTCTGCTGCATCTTCACACTGTTTTCTCTCTTCTACGTGTGTCCGTCTCATAATTCCTTCTGTTTCTCTTGTATAAGGAGACATGTGATTCCATTTAGGGCCAACCAGGTTAACAAGGATAAGCTCTTCATCTCAAGGGCCTTAACTTGACCACCTATTTTGCCATATAAGGTAATAATCACAGGTTCTGGGGATAAGGAAGTGAGTATTTGGGGGGGGACCCAGTTTTTCAGCCTACCACAAATTATATTGCTGTGACATTATGACCTCTGTAATATTTCGCTGTGTAAATACACCAGTTTATTTATATCGATGGGTCCCTGGGTAGTTTTCAACTCTCTGCTATTTTAACTGGTGCTGTTAGAAGATTCTTGCCCATGTCTCCTGTTGTATGGATGCATGAGCTTTTGTAGCATGTATGCCTAGGACTAAAAATTCTGGTCATGGAGTGTGTGAATGTTCAAGTTTTGGAGGCAAGGTCAAACTGTTTTCCACAATGGTTTCACTACCTTTACAATGGTAATATACAAGAAATCTTGGGAGTCTACAACCTCCCTGATACTTGGCATTTTCGCATTTCTAAAGTTGTGCAAACTTAATGGCTGTAAAATGGTATCTCATTATGGTCTTAATTTCCCTGCACTAATCATTAATAATATTTAATATATTTATTTTTTAAGTTTATTTATTTTGAGAGAGAGAGAAAGAGAGAGAAGAAGGGAGAAGGGCGGGATAAAGAGAGAGAAGGAGAAAGAGAATCCCAAGCAGGCTCCTTACCAGCAGCATAGAGCCCGATGTGGGGTTCCAACTCACAAACTGTGAGATCATGACCTGAGCCAAAACCAAGAGTCAGATGCTTAACTGACTGAGCCACCCAAGTGCCCCTATTATCATATATTTATTGTCAATATGCACTTTACCTACAGTTAAATGTTTGTGTCTTTTTATCCATATACTTTCTGCTTTTCTTATTGATTTTTAAGGAGTTTTAAAAGATATATTCTTTATAGCAGTCTTCTGTTGTTGCAAATGTGCAAATGTTTTCCTTCATCATAACCCTTCCACATCCCCACCTGTTTCCTTAAGGTGTTTTGTATGAATAAAATTTCTTACTTTTGATACAGTACTGTTTATTTTTTGTTTTTGTTTTTGGTTTTTGTAAATTAAGAAATCTTGGGGCGCCTGGGTGGCTCAGTCGGTTAAGCGTCCGACTTCAACCAGGTCACGATCTCGCGGTCCGTGAGTTCGAGCCCCGCGTCAGGCTCTGGGCTGATGGCTCAGAGCCTGCAGCCTGCTTCCGATTCTGTGTCTCCCTCTCTCTGCCCCTCCCCCATTCATGCTCTGTCTCTCTCTGTCCCCAAAATAAATAAACGTTAAAAAAAAATTAAAAAAAAAATAAAAAAAGAAATCTTTACGTAGTAAAGACTTAAAGGTAAGACCTTACCATTAAGGTCTTAAAAATATTCATCTATATTTTCTTCTAGATGTTTTATATTTCCATTTTTGCATTTAAAATCCCTATTTCACTTAGAATTGTTTTATTATTAAATATTATTATTATATGCAGTAGGGATCAAATTTGGCCTTTTTCTGTAATAGATAACTTTTTTCCCAACTCCAGTTATTAAACAGTTCCTTTTTTCCCACCTCTGCATATATCAAATTTCCACCCTGAAGTAGCCCTATTTTGGGAGTTCTTTATCTACTCTGCTGGTCACTTGGTCTCTATTACTATGGCAGCCATTGTCTTAATTATCCTGGTGTCATCATAAGCTCCAATTGTTTAAATTTCCTTAAGTAATATCTTAGGTTAAAAAATGACCTCTATGGATGAAATATATTTGCATTGTAAACATTTTTTTGAAAATATACATTTTTGAAAGGAGTGGAATTAGTTAATTCTGAAACCAGACATTTATTAAATATTCTAGTATGGAAGAAATAAAAATGTCTTCTTACTATTGGTATATTTGGGATTTTATTTGTAGAGTCAGCATATTATAAACTAAAGAACCACAAGTTTTAAATTCAAGGTTAGTGTTCACCAAAGGTACTTATGGGTTGCTACTTGTTTTTCCAAGTATAAAATGGGCCTGATGCAGCTTACACCTCAAAGTGAATTTTTTGGTGATAAAAATGACAGATTTCACATTTTCTAATTAAGTGAGGCTTAGTCTTTGCATGTGCTTGAGATTTTAGTCTATTTTAGACAATCAAGTTTCAGCACATTGGAAACATGCACTTTAACTTAGGGGGTACATTCAAAGTAGTTTCTGATAAGTTGATTTGCTTGGAGAAGATTGAGGGGGCAAGTCACTGTAACTTGCTGACTGCACTTTCATAGATTTGGTGTCACCTGAGGGGAGGCTAACTGGCTTGAGGATGCACACTGAAGTATGACTCCAGGTCCTCTAGTCTGCCCTATATTCTAGAGCAGCTTAAAAAACATACACAGATTTTTTTATACTTAATGGGCACCAACTCTGAGCTAAAACTAATTGCTGGGAACCGGCCCCACTGAGTCCACTGTTGAGTGAGAATTTTTGAGAGGTCAGTTGCTAAGCATAATCCTGATATGAAACATCATACCCTAAGTCCCTTCTCTGGATTTTCTCAGTTCTTCCATATAAAGTTGAAGTAGATATCATTAACAACCAACTGGATCGTCATAGTAACATCTTGATCAATACAGTCAGCGCTGGGCGCCTGGGTGGCTCAGTCGGTTAAGCGTCTGACTTTGGCTCAGGTCATGATCTCACGGTTTGTGAGTTCGAACCCCATGTCGGGCTCTGTGCTGACAGCTCAGGGCCTGGAGCCTGCTTCAGTTTCTGTGTCTCCCTCTGTCTCTGACCCTCTCCATTCAGGCTCTGTCTCTCTGTCTCAAAAATAAATAAACATTAAAAAAAATTTTTTTTAAATGCAGTAAGCACCATTTGGTAGGAATCACCAAATAGTAGCACAACTGCAACTCCCACTGACAGAATGAGTTCCATCCTCTTTGCCTATTTTACTCAATACAAGTTCAGAGTCTAACATGGAAGCGTCTGTTTGGAGATGCCAATACCCTAAGTGCTGGGAGTGGGAGACAAATACAGGAGTGGGTTTTGCTCTTTTCAGCTTCTATAGTGGGAGATAGTTCAACAAAGGCATATGATGGGGAATTCTCCAGATATACAAAGGTATTTCAGATTCTAGGCAGCCAAAGAAACACAAGTGTAATTTGCCCAAAGTCACTGAGCTAAGTGAAAGAGTCCAACTGCAAATCTTTCTACTCTAAGACTCATGGTAGATACTGTGTATGATTAGGTAAACAGTGATAATATTTTGGATTTATAGCATTTCTCAGCAAGTAAACAAACCCTGAACCACTTTGACACTTGTTTGCACTTAAAAAATTTAGTAGTTTGAATAATTTATTACTTTATGTAACAGATGACCAACCTGAGAGAAAGAGACACTAAATGGCTTCCCCATGCAAATAGTCGATAGTAGATTTACCATTATTTGTTTTTCCTGACTCTGTTTCAGCCTACTACTGTCCATTACCTGCCCTTGGAAAAGAAAAGGATATGGCTACAAATGAAACACTTTGAAGCTGAGTGATGTGTTTTCCTCCCCCAGGCTTTTTGTATGATGCAGGAGGTTAGTAACAGGAAAACTGAAATTTAGGAGATACAGAAAATAATGGATTTGGTCCGACTGGACTATGAGAGGATTAGAGCTGAGTTAAATTATCATAGCTTTAAATAATGCAAAGTCCAGCTTAAATGGAAAGGTACTCTCAAAACTTCTTGGCATATTTCCACTTTAATAATCCAACACCATCTGTGAAAACAAAATGAGTATTATAGGTCTCCACTAAATGGATTATATGTTTCTTAGCAGACACCTGTTCAGAGCACTTAGGTATTAGGTGACTCAGGGATCTAAAACACATCCATATCTATTGATTGAGCCTAGATATCGAATCTAAATGTCGGGAAATACAGTGGCAGTTTTAGAGAAAAAATATCATGGAAAAATATTATATATCCAGTTTAAGCTCTTTGAATTTGAGATTATCAAAGGCATAGTCTTATTCATTTGCACAGAATGGCTAATTTATGAAATGTGTTCACAGTGCAGACACACTGTCAAACATTGGCTACTACTAGGGCAGTGCAGGTGTGTGGTCATATATTATGGGCTATAAGTTGGGGAGTTAGGGAGGCCTGTCCATCCACTGGACTGACAACCTAGGGTTTCTCTATAATGTTAGGTGTGTCTGGCCAATCTGGCTGAATGTGGTGGCCCTGGATTTGTCACTAAAATTTGGGTCGGCTTAGTCCAGAGTTTTCTTTCCTTTATCTTGTGTTCTTCAGGACCTGGTAAAAAAGCTATAATAAAGATAAGTATAGACTTGAATTTTGTTACAATTTAATTTGTGCTGTAGAAATACACTGAACTTTGAAAAGCAAGCACAGTGGTTCAAGAAAAAGCAAAAATTAAATAGGAGGGTATACACATTGCAAGTAAATGTAGCCCACACTCCAATAATACTTTAGAATTAAAAGAAATCAGAATCACCCAGGACTCTGATATATAGGAGAATGAATGCTTTTCAAACTTGAGTTTTTGTGCATGTATGCACAAGGACCTAGGAACAGTTCGATATCTTTTGAAAAATAATATGTTTAGTGATAAAACTCAGTCTGAAATAAGAAATAACATAACTCATCATGTTTCTTGAACGTGGGGGCTAAAGTATGCATATTCCAGTGGATATTGCTGTGGAGAAATGCATGAAGATAAATAAAAGCAGGCTTAGACAGATATAGCTATTATTCTGTTCTTCAGGACTGGAGGAAAGGAAACGGGTAAGGTAGGACGGCCCAAAAGAAAAAAAAAAGGTAGATAGAAGTTTGTCCTAGAAGTTTCTTTTCCACCTACTTTACTGGGAGTCCTGCCACCCAATACATAGACTTATAAAAAATGGGAAAAATGACTTTAAGCTAACCTGATGATGCTGTATAGTAAATGCATCCTCCATTTAGGTAATACATTTGTGACTTGGAGTGCTGTTGTGGAACATATTTGGGGATAGACACATCAGCACACTTAGGCTTAATTAAAAAAAAAAAAGTAGGAGAAAGTAGAAATTGCTCTTGGTCCTGGAAGATAATTGTTTTTCTTATTAATCAAATCTCATTCATAGGTTAGCAAAGAGAAGAGATAATAGAAGTAAGTCTTTAAAACAGAAGGATGTTTGAAAATGGCTATTTTAAGATTTTTTACTCTAGGACAGTGTGTCCTGACCTTTAGTGCTTATAAGCATCGCCAGAAGTAGCAAAAAAAAGTAAAAAAGGGTAGATTCATATGCTCCATCAGCAGAAATTCTGATTTGGTGGGTCTAGGGGAGCTCAGGTATTTTAATTCTTAAAAAGCTTCTAGGAGATTCTGAAGCAGATGGTCTTGAGAGAATGTGATGATCCCAGGTCCACAATGAACAGAATTCCTGTTCAGTTCATCAGGAGCAAGGCTCTTACCTGTGTGTAATACAGCTCCAGAGTCTAAAATTTAAGATAGAGAATTGTAAGTGAAGAACTGGAAAGGAATTGCAAGGAGCTGAATAAAAATATTTGTTTGTATTGTGAGAGCTGATAGGAGGACTTTTTTTTGAATTGAAAAAAACTGACGTACAACAAGGTAAAGCTTATGTTCTTTATTTCTAGCAGATTGGTTTTAAGGGATTGTTTATATTTTGTCTCCCTTAATCATATCATTAGCAGTAACGGTTGGTTAGGGGATTTTAGAGGTTTTTTTTTGTCAATTACAAGTGTTAGAATACACAGAAATAGATAAAACTCTGAGTAATGTAAACAAACATCCACCCAAACAGGCGGTATTTGAATATGTCATTGTAATAGAATATATAAATGTGAAGATATTTCTGTATCTGCATTTACAAGACATATCTATTTCTACTATAGATTCTCTGAGGAAAATGTTTAATATATTTTTTTTTACTATTTGCTTATAGTTCATAAAACAAAAGTGTTGCTTCTTAGGAGGTTGAAAACAGTAACTGAATATAAAGTTACCACATAGCTTTCTGGATACTAATCATCAAAGAAGAGTTCTGGAGCTAGTACTCGTCTATGGACTGGAATTTATTGACTTAATTATAACATTGCTAAGTATGAAAAAAAATCAATGCACCAAAAAAAAAATACATAGAAAACACTTATACTGGGACTTTTTCATTATGGATAAGAAAACAGGACAAGAGTTTTGAAGAATGTTATTATATATACCACTAAAATTGCTTCCAATGGAAATTCAAAGGAATAGAATGGTGTGATCATGAAATTAAAAAATGTTAAAGAATAAAGCAGAACATGGCCTAACATAATATGCTGCAGGGGGGGATGTAATGTGTGTTGAAAGACAAACAAAATAAATATAAGAAATTAGGCCAATTAAAGACAAGAAGGACTTATGACAATAACCTTCTGAGTTTCCCCAGAGAGGTTAAGAATGCTCTCTGAAGATGGGAACCCATGAGGCAAATGGGCCCAGATGATTCTAAGGAAGAAGAAAAAAGGAAGCAATGATCATGAAATTACAGATCTGGGAGGGATTTGAAAGATTAGTCACATGCCGTCTGCAGCAGTCCTTCAAGTTGATGGCCCTACTGCCACAAACATCACATAGAATGGCCTCTCTAGTCTCCATTGATGATTCATAGAATACATCTTTAATAGTCTCCCTTGACTCATTTTTTATATCTAGTAACCTGTCCTACCCTATGTCCTGCTCTTAAACTTCTTTTTTTACTAACCTATTTTTACCTCTGTCTTATACTCTGAACTTGACAGTTATATTAAGGCTTTGGCTGTGACCATACTCTGCTCTCCACATTCAACCAGTCATTGTTGGTACTCTCATATCCTGACACATCCTCAGATCTTCACCGCCACCCCTCCGCCCACCCCAGTTTGCTCTCTTTTGCCCTGCGACCAAGACTTACTTAAATCCAACCTCTTAATTGGAAAGCTAAATAAATGAAGTTCTACAGAAGTTATGTAGCTTACATAAGATACATAAGACATTCAGATAATCAGTAGACATAATCCTGGTCTGTTTTCAACCATCCCAGTTTTATTTCTACCTAGAGTTCTCTTTTTAGTACTAGTATCAATGGGTAGATACATACATTTTAACTCAGGTCCTCCTCCTAGTAATTTTTTTCTTCAGCTCACTCAGCAGTAGGTTGTCCAGAAAGGGATGCTGACACAAGTTCCTGTGCTCCACTCATCATTGTTGTAGCGTGATTCCTTAGACACCCGGCACGCCTTAACCCTCCAGGTGTTGCGTGACTTGCTGTACACAGCACGGTCCACAGTCCAGCAGCAGCAACACTGCCTGGAGTTTGTGAGAAATGCAGAATCCCAGACCTGCTCCACCCACTAGCATCAGAATCCACATGTAATCTTTGTCCTGATGAGAGGAAGGGAGACTGAAGCTGCAGAAGCAAAACTCCTTGTTTTGAATTTTGTTAGCAATTATGTTGGGACAGTCATTTACCCTCTACTCTTTTTACTTTAAAAAATATTTCATTACTATTTTTAATGACTAGTTTTTTTTAAGAGCAGTTTTAGATTCACAGCAAAATCAAGAGGACAGTACAGAGTTTCTCCACATCACCCTCTGTCCCCACACATGCACAGCCTTCTCTTTTATCAACAACATCCCTCATCAGAGGGGTACGTTTGCTGCAATTGACGAACCTCCACTGACATATCATGATCACCCAAGGTCCATTGTTTTATATTAGGATTCACTCTTGCTGCTGTACATTCCGTGGGTTTGGACAAATGTATAATGACATGTACCCATCATTATAGGACCATTCCGAGCATTTTCGCTTCCCTAAAAATCTTCTGTGCTCTGCATATTCATCCTTCCCTTTTTCCCCATCCCTGACAATCACTAATCTTTTTAATGTCTCCATTTTCAGTATGGCATATAGTTGGAGTCATGCATAGGTAGCTTTTTCGTATTGACTTCTTTCACTTAATCACATATGCTTAAGGTTCCTCCATGTCTTTTCATAGCTTTATTGCTCATTTATTTTTAGTGCTGAATAATATTCCATTGTCTGATGTACCACAGATGTTAACCTACTGAAGAATAAGTTGGTTACTTCCAAGTTTTGGCAATTATGAATAAAGCTGATACAAATATCTATGTGCAGGTGTTTGTGTGGATATGAATTTTCAACACCTTTGGGTAAATATCAAGGAGCATGATTGCTGGATTATATAGTAAGAATATGTTCCCTTTGGAAGAAATCACCAAACTGTCTTCCAAAGTAGCTATACTATTTTGCATTCTCACCAGCAATCAATGAGAGTTCCTGTTATTCCACATAATCACCAGCATTTCATGATGTTGGTGTTCCAAATCCTGGCCATTTTAATAGGTAAATAGTGGTATCTCATTATTGTTTTACTTTCATTTTCTTGGTGACATACGGAATATCTTTTCATGTGTTTATTTGCTGTCTGTATATCTTTAGTATCTTCTTTGGTAAGATGTCTGTCAAGGTCTTTGGCCCATATTTTAATCAGATTGTTTCTTTTCTTAGTGTTGAGTTTGAGTTCTTTGTATATTTTGCACAATAGTCCCTTATCAGCTGTGTTTTTAGTAAATATTTTCTTCTAGTGTGTGGTTTGTTTTCTCATTCTCTCTCTGTTGTCTTTCATAGAACAGAAGCTTTTAATTTTAATGAAGACCAATTTATTATTCTTTCCTTCATGGATTGTGCCTTTGATATTGTATCTAACAAGTCATTGCCATACCCAAGTTCATCTAGATTTTCTCCTATGTTATCTTCTAGGCGTTTCATAATTTTGCATTTTACATTTACTATCAACATTTTTTAAAGATTTCTTTTATCACTTGCAATACCTAAAAACATGTTGGCCTTTCTTGCTTGTGATAACAAGGGCTGCTTGAGTGAAATTTATGTTCGTTCCTTCTCTTATTTAGGAACTTATTGCTGTGATTCATACCACAGCAGGATCTAAAGGCATTCTGACTCATTTAAGAGAGAAGTTTAGAATGTGTCAAATAGGTTGCATTTTTTAAAGCCCCATGATGCTATAGTGTGTAACATGCTTTGTATAAACAGTCCACAAAGCCTGGTATTCCTGCTTTGTTCAGCAGTAGCTAGGCTTTTAAAACTGTGGGATACACAATCCTAGAGCCTGAAACTTAAGAAGAAGTTGGTAACTTGGAAGAATTTGCAAGGAACTGAATAAACATGGCACCTACATTATGTGGGCTGACAGAAATTGTCCATTTCAGTGATCTTCTACACCAAATCTCACATTTTATAAGGACGATATGGGTTCACATTTAGCCATCATCTTATAAAGTGGAGTTGTCTTACAAATGAGCTGTGTCTATTTGGGCATTTGAGAAAACATGAAGAGCTGAGAAAGTGTGACGATTCCTGACTCAGGCCATGTTACCTTGATATGCATGTTTTGGACAGAAAGTCATGGCTTCTAATGTCTGCTTGAGGGAACTTGGGTGTCTGGGGTAATAGAAACAAAGTGGAAAGCACGGATGTAGTACCTTTGATATTTACATCCAAGGTTTTGAAATTCTGGGCAAACTATCAAAATGCAATTCTATACATGATCCCAAAGAAAGCATAAACAGAGTATTTCCTTTTTATTACCGTTTCCCTTTGTTTTCCCCAAACTATAAATGCTAATATTTTTCTAGCTTCAAAGTTTATAAAATTAAATGTCCTAGATACTCCCAGTATAACTAACCTCTAATGGAATCCTAGAAGCCTAATTTAAATCCTCAGGAATCTATTTTAGGTTCTAGTAATATAAAATATAAAGTTCCCAATAAACTTCAGAGATTGACATTTTGTGTACCGGAGGTATAAGAATCTTTGCCTTTTATGCACAGGTTCAGTTTTCACTTGCTTTAGCTCATCTCTGGAATTTTGGAAAGAATGACTGGTTTCACAAAAAACGCTTCTTGACTTAGAAGGTTTGACTAATGGAGGGGAAACAGCCATGGGCAGGATGAATGGGGGGAAAGCTTCCTGAAAACTAGAGAAATGAGAGAAGCCAAGGGAGAAATCATCCTGTATTCTTTGGCCATCACTGCTATATTTGTTCTACTTTTGCAGTTTATAACTGTAGAAATGTCATGAGCATAAATATGAGAAAGTGTCATTCAAAGTGACAACTTCAGCCACATGTGCTTAAGTTATTTCAGCAGGACCATGCACTCAAAATCAACCTTGAGTGAACAAATTAACCAAAAATTTGAACATAAAGGTTTGCCCCTAAAGAGTTTTTGGCCAGCTGCGAATAGGTGATGTGGACCCAAGATCACAGGCGTGTCATGAGGGATAACTATAAAGCATGTTTTATCAAGGCGGTGACTACCTGATTCATCCAGAAATAGAGAGACATTTCCAAGCCCACACCTTGATTTTTCACTGCACGTTTATTATTTTCCAAACCCAATTCTTTACTGACACTAAATTCCAATTCTGAAAATATTATGTTACAGTGGCAGTCCTGAAGGTAGGTTCTAGATAAACATAATACCACACTACTTCTCTGCATTTCTTTTTTTCTTTTCTGTGCTTCATCATCTTAACCTGTTGATAGTGTCCAAACTGAGGTCTCAGTTGTACAGCTGGGAGTGTTAGCAGTAGGAAAAAGGGGAAGAGACATTGTCAAGATTTAGAGAAGTACCAAGGATCAATAATAGAATGACAAGATTTTAAGGACAGCAGACGGTAGCAAACTGTCAGCATTTGGTCAGTATTTCCACATTCAGGTGTGATAGGGTGATAAAGAGTCCAGAGAGGGACGAACAACCAGGAAATCAACAGACATGATCATGATGATGATGATAATACTATGGCACATTTATCTGATGCTGCGAATTTACTGGCTACTTTCACACAGAGGGAATTAACAATGTCTCACAGTTTATCTGCACCTAGGGAAGTGTATTTATGGGGTATAGTGTCTGGTCTTAATTGTACTAAACTTTTTTCAAATTGACAAATGGTTCTAATGGATTTCTGCAAAAAAAAAAGACAAACAGACAAACAAAAAATCCATAGACTGAAAAATTTGTAATGCAACAGCAAGCAGAGAAGACAATGGAAGAACTGCCATTTCTACCCCTAGTCACATTATAAAGTAAAATAAGGATCACTTATCACAGCAATATATTTATCATATTGCTCTCACTGAAATTTTTGTATATAAAAAATGAAATAATATGAATTTATGTCATTTTATTTCCTCTTTAGGTTTAGAATTAATTCCTTAGAGGGAAGCCTGACAGGGGATGAGATAAAACATCTCACATTGGGATGGTCCCACAGGATGTGGCAGTCTTGGAGGCAGATTTCAGGAATCAATGTCCTTGGTCCAGCAAGTGGGGTAAGTGGCGGAAGTGGCCAGTGAAGAGCAAGAAGGCAGGACACATGGCATTTCTCATATGGGGTGAGCCGAGGTGTTAGGCAATGGTCCTCGGCTGTGCATGTTGTGGGTCAGTGCTTCATAGAGGGTCAGCAGTGGATTGTATGAGAAGTTTGGGTTTCTATTTGTTGGGTGAGATGAATTGCTTACTTTGTTTTCCCCTTCCCTAGTCTTTGGAAGGTGGAATGAAGGTATACTAGATTGACTCGTGTTAACCCTTTCAACCAAAAGGTATGTGCGAACATAACCCCTAGTACCTGCAAATGTGACATGATTTAGAAATAGGGTCTTTGCAGATGTAATTGAGTTAAGATGAGGTCATACTGGATTAGGGTGAGCCCTAATCAAATGAGTGGTGTCCTTAAAGAACAGGAAAATTTAGGCTTTTTTTTCCAGCTTTACTGTGCTATAATTGACATATAACATTTTGTAACTTTAAGGTGTACAAGTGTTGATTTGATACACATATATTTCAAAACTATTTCCACCACAGTGTTAGCTCACACCTCCATCATGTAACATAATTCTCTTTTTTGTGGAGGAGTGGTAAGGACATTTAAGATCTACTTTCTTGGCAACTTTCAAGGACATAATAAAGCATTATTAGCTATAATCACCGTGCTGTCATTAAATCCTTAAAACTTATTCATCTTACACCTGGAAGTATGTATCCTATAACCAACATCTCCCCATTTCCCACACCCCCAGCTCCTAGTAACTGCCATGCTATTCTCGCGTTCTGGGAGTTCAGCTTTTTTAGAGTCCACACATAAGTGATATCATACAGATTTGGTTTCTGTGTGACTTATTTTGCTTAGCATAATGTCATTAAGGTCCACCTATGTTGTCCCAAATGGCAAGATCTCAAGAGGAAAATTTGGAAACAAAAATAGGTGAGGGAGAGAGCCACAGAATGTGGAGACAGAGATGGGAGTGATACATCTATGACCCAAGGAAGCTCAAGGGTTGCCAGAAGAGTACTCCCCAGAAGCTGGGAGAGAGGGGTATAACATTCTCTCTCAGGGCATCCAGAAGTAGCCAGCCCTGCTCACAAACCTAGATTTCAGGTTCTAGCCTCCGCAACCATGAGAGAATGAATTTCTGTTGTTTTAGGCCACTTACTTTGCGCTCATTTGTTATGGCAGCCCTAGGAAATTAGTGCAGAACAGTAGAGATTAGCTCTCTATTTTGGGAGGAAGTTAATTGATTTGCCCATTACACATCATTATTAAAAGGCAGAATCAAGGCTAGCTGTATGAATGTGGGCACATTACTGGGCTTCAATTTCATCTGGAAAAATAATGTGAGAACCTAGAGGCAATTTAAAGTTTCTTTGAACTTTTTAAAGTCAAAAAAATATATGTGCTTACATGTGCTCCTCTCCACCTTTCTTCCCTAATAATGAAGCAATTATTATACACTACTGTGTTTGGTGCAGGAGTTAAAACAACGTCATTAAATTCATACATTCTAGAGCAGTGGTTCTCAATTCCTAGTGCACATCAGAATCAGCTGGAGGACTTAAGCCAGAATGCCGGGTCCTAATCGCAGGAGTTTCTATTTCAGTAGGTCTGGGAATTTGCATTTGTAGCAAGTTCCGAGGTGATGCTGATGTTGCTGGTCTGCTAACCACACTTTGAAAAATGCTGCTGTAGTGCATGTTTCCTAAGCATCTTCCCAATTGTGATTTTGACTTAGGACACAGTGATGTTGTTGTATGGTAATATAGTTTTACCTGGTAGCAAGACAGGGCTTTAACTGTTGCAGCTGCAGAATGTTGGTAAGTTGGATGGGAGAAGCTGAGGCTGTTAGCTTCTGATGGCTTCTATTATCCTAGTAAAATAGGGGGCCATCAGCTGAGAGTGAGGTGGGCAGGGGGAAGTGTGGGATATTTGAAAGTAGAGCAATAGTTGTGAAATTGTTATCAGGGAGAGGGGGACCCTCAACTAATGAGAAAATGTGGTAAGTTTTCTGGGCTTTTGTGAAGGCTCGTGGTTAGTGGTTTAAAGTGAGATGGGTTAGTAATCTGGCTGGTTTGTAGTCAACCATATGAGCCTCTCATGTGTAAACATGAAGTATACAGGGATTGAGCCTCACTAGATTCGGGGTTTTGTCCAGTAATGCAATGGATGATGGATGTCAACGAGTTGACATTATACACAAGGACACGAAGATAGTGACAATGAGATGCAAGGTCTGAGTAGACAGTGAAAAGGTTTCCAAGATAATGGATTTTATTCAAGGTTGGGATGAACAATTCTTGGAATTGGGATCTGGGAAATATAGGAGTTGGTGGTTACTTAGATTGAGATTTTGTAGATGGCTGAGTAGCATCAATAAATGAATCATTTAGTACCATTAATAATCTCAGACTGGCTACATGAGTGTTTGATTTTTTCACTTATCAAGAAGTCCCAGGTAGACAATCCAAGGCTGGTGCAATTATGCATTGTTGCCTTTAGGACTCAGCTTTTGTATGTACGTGTCTCTCTCTCTCATATAGTAATAGATGCAGTTTGGTTACATATTTATTTTATTTATTTTTAAGATCTTGGGGTCTGTGTTCATGAGAGTGGTTGAACAACACCTATCCCATTTCTTTTAATATCCTTCTAAGGTTTTGATTTAATATTTAATAATATGTTGACCTCATCAAAGAAATTGAAAAGTTTTTTTTTTTATTTTTGTTTTGTTTTGTTTTGTTTTTTCTTTCCTATTGTCTGGAAGGCTTTATGGGAGATTGGTATAATTTTTTCCTTAAGTGGATGGGAGAATTCACTGGTGAAGCCATTGGAGTCTGAAGTTTGCTTTGTGTAAACTTTCTTAATTAAAGATTCAAAATTTTAAATAGATAAGAAACCATTCAGATTTTGTATCTGTATCTGTTCTTGTGCTAATTTCAGTAAACTTTTTCTAAAAACATATTTATTTATAAAATTAATTGTCATGAATGTTCATAGAGTATCTTAGTAGAAGTTGTAGTTCCTGGACCAGCAGCCTTTGTATCACCGGGAACATTGTTAGAAATGCCTATTGTCTCCCCCTCCCGTGCTTACTGAATCAGTTCTAGAGTGGGGACCCAGCAGCCTGTGGTTTAAGAAGTCCACCAGGTGATTCGGATGCATGCTGATGCCAGGTGATTCGGATGCATGCTGATGTTTGAGAGCCACTGCTTTAAGTTAAGCTCTAGCAGCATCCTACAACTTTGGGATGTTGTTTTCTGTTACCAGTATTTTCTAAGTTTCTTCTTTTAATTTTAATCTTTCACTGGGATTTCTTCTCTGACATAAGTGTTATTTTGGTGAGTTTTGCTTAATTTTTAAATATTTGGGTTTTGTTTTGCATAGGTTTCTAATTTAATTTCACTATGGTCAGAAGATGTGTCCTTTATGACGTTAGCCTTTTGAAATTTGTCTTAACTTGGCCTAGTATACATCTGGTTTGGTAACATTTTCACATAAACTAGAAAAGAATGTATATTCTATCATTGTGTATAGTGTTCTATATATGTTAATTAGGTCATTTGTTAAGCATGTCCAAATCCCTTTTTTTTTTTTTTTTTTTAAGAGAGAGCAAGCATGAGAGGGGGTGGGGGGTGGGCGGGTAGGGGTAGAGGGAGAGAGAGAATCTCAAGCAGACTCCATGCTGAGCATGGAGCCTGAAGTGGGGCTCCACCCCACAACTCTGGGATCATGACCTGAGCCAAAATCAAGAGTTGGACTTCCGACTGACCGAGCCACCCTGGCTCCATGCATGTTCAAATCTTATATGTGCTTACCATCTGCTTGTTTTATCTTTCTCTGAGGTAGTTATGTTAAAATCTCCCATTATAATTATGGGTATGTCTTTCTGATTTTAATTCTGTTAAATTTACTTACTTTTAAACTATACTATTCAATGCATAAAAATTTAGAATTGTTTTATCTTCCTGGTTGGCTGACAAATTTTATCACTGAAATGGCCCTCTTTATCTTGAAGCATTCATTTGCCTTACTTTCTACTTCACCTGATGTTAATGTAGCAAAGGCAGTTTCATTGTACAGTATTTGAGTGGTTTATCTTTTATAAATTCGGTTTCTTTTACATTCAATGTGTCATTATAATTAAAGTGTGTCTCTTGAAAGCAGAATGTAATTAGGTTTTGGTTTTTTTCAGGTTTGAAAATTGTGTCTTTTAATTGAAGCATTTATTTCATGTTCATAAATCTATGATTTTATATTTGTTTTCTGTTAACTCCACCTGCCCTATGTAACTTTCTTTCCCCTCTTTTGTCTATTATGGATTGCTTGGTTTTTTTTTTTCTAATTCTATTCCTTCTGTTCTATTAGCCTATTAGTTTTGCATTTTTTAAAACTCCACTTTTAGTGGTTAACCTATTGCAGCATGAATTCTTGACTTACTAGAATCTTCCTTATATTGACACTCAAGCAATTTAAGAAAATGCAAGGACTTTAAGTACTATAATTCCACTTACCCATTCAAAAATATTTGCATTATTCTTGTAATTTAATTCTACCCACATTTTATGCTCTATAAAGCATTCATATTTTATATAGTATTTATTTAGATATGCTGTATATGTTTTTAAATTTTTAAAAATCTTTTTTATTTTTGAGAGAGAGAATATGAGCAGGGGAGTAGCAGAGAGAGAGGGAGACACAGAATCTGAAGCAAGCTCCAGGCTCTGCGCTGTCAGCACAGAGCCCAACCTGGGGCTTGAACTCACAAACTGCAAGATCATTACCTGAGTCAAAGTCGCATACTCAACTGACTGAGCCACCTGGGCACCCCTAGATATACTGTATATTAACTCTTTCTATTAATGTCTAGCTTTCTATCTATCTATCTATCTATGCCTTTCATAAGCATCCCCCTTAGTGTTTTCCACAGAGCAGTTCTGCGGGGGACAAATTCTACAATTTTTCTTTATATACAAATTTTAAAGATTTAAAAGATCAGTTTTTTTAGAGATAGTTTTGCTGGATATAAGTTTCTTGGTTGGCAATTAATATCTTCAATCATTTAAGATACGTTATACATTTCTCTTTTGGTTTCCATTGTTTCTTTCTTTTTTTGAGATCTAATTGACACATGATGCTATATTAGTTTCAAGCATGCAACATAATGATTTGGTTTTGTATATATTGCAAAATGACCACCACAATAAGTCTACTTAACATATATTGCCACATAGAGTTATACATGTTTTCTTTCTTGGGATGAGAACTTTTTAGATCTACTCTGTTAGCAACTTTCAAATACAATACAGAATTATTAACTATAGTCACTATGCTGTACATTACATCATAGGATTTATTTATTTTATGGTTAGAAGTTTGTACTTTCTAACCACCTTCACTCATTTCATCCCTTGTCCCATCCCTTCCTTTGGTAACCACCAATCTGTTCTCTGTATCTATGTTTGCTTTTGTTTTTGCTTTTAGTTTCCACATATAATTGAGATCATGTGGTATTTGTCTTTCTCTGACTTATTTCACTTAGCATTATGCCCTCAAGGTCCATCCACGTTTTTGCAGTTGGCGAGATTTCATTTTTTATGCCTGAACAATATCCCATTGTGTGTGTGTGTGTGTGTGTGTGTGTGTGTGTGTGTGTGTATACATATACATTCATATACACATACACCACAATTCCTTTATACATTCATTGATCAATGGACATTTACATTGTTTCCATATCTTGGCTATTGTAAATAATGCTGTAGTGTATGTGGTTGTGCATATATATTGTTCTGAGTTCTTGTTTTTGTTTCCTTTGGATAAATACCAGAAGTGGGATTGCTAGATCATATGGCAGTTTAATTTTTAACTTTCTGAGGAACCTCCATTCTGTTTTTTTTAAGGTTATTTATTTATTTTGAGAGAGAGCACAAGCAAGGGAGAAGCAGAGAGAGGGAGAGAGAGAGAATCCCAAGCAGGCTCCACACTGTCAGTGTAGAGCCCAAGGTGGGGCTCAATCTCATGAACCATGAGATCATGACCTGACCCAAAATCCAGAGTCAGATGCTTAACCGACTGAGCCAGGCGCTCCCTTCCATACTGTTTTTTATAGTGGCTTCACCAACTTACATTCCTACCAACAGTACACAAGGGTTCCCTTTTTTCCACATTTTCATGAACACTTATTTTTTTGGTCTTTTTGATAATAGCCATTTTAACAGTTGTGAGATGATATTTCATTGTGGTTTTGATTTGCATCTCCCTGATGATTAGTGATGTTGAGCCTTTTCACATACCTGTTAGCCATTTGTTTGTCTTCCTTGGGAAAATGTCTCCCTATCTTTTAATCAGATTGTGTTTTTCTCTTGTTTCTTTAGAGAAATTAGCTTTCATTCTTTTTGTTGCTTCTTTGAAGGTGGTATGTTTAATTTCACTGATTTAAGATTTTTCTTTTTGCACTTGGTTTTGGGTAATTTTTTTATGATGTGTCTCAATGTGGTTTTCTTTCTACTTATCATACTTGAGAATATAGTATTTCTTACATTGGTGGCTTCTATTTTTCCAGAGATATTGACTCCTCAATTTTTTTCTTCCAGTCTTTTTTCCTGAAAGACTTAGTCATTTTCTTATCCTGAAAGACTTAGTCATTTTCTATGCTTCACTACATCACTCTCAGTATATTGGCTTTGAGCCTTAGATCCTTATACTTCCCAACTTATGGCTTCTAGTTGGTGGCTGTACCTCTAGGCCACATGTCTGTTCTAAGAAAGAAGAAAGCTCAAGTGAAAGCAGCAGTACATTTATTTATATTTCATGTGACTACCATGTAGGATCCTGAAGAAAAGTGTTTAGCTTTTGCCTTCTATACTGTAGATTCAGGCTAGAGAGGGTTGGAAATAATCCTGGTTAGCTAACCATCAGTGTCTGCTACAGCAGTTATTGGTGATAACAATATCTAGGTTTTGATGATGAAAGTGGATGACAGAGGTGAGATAGCAGATAAGGTCACTGAAGGTAAGAAAGTCAAGGAACTAAAAGGCTAGGGTCTAAATTGGACATTGTAGATGGTTATTGAAATCATTAAGAATCAGTAGTAGGGAAAAAAACAACACAGTGATTTGGAGTCAATTCCTTCAATACTTATGATGGTAGATGACCTGAAAAAGAAGAGTAAGGGATGACATTAGAGAAATAAGACACCTACCATATATTTCTACTTGAAGACACTGCTTCTCATGCAGCTCTCCTCAGTGGAGACCCCCTCACCCCCCAATCCAAATGGTGTTGAAACAGCATTGATTCACTTTTTCTTTTTAACTGCATCTTGTGTCTCCTTCTTACCCTAGAAGTCATTACCTTTAAATCCATCAACTAAACCACATTCTATCTCACCCTGTTGGAGACACCTGGAGAACTCCTAAGTCACTCTTCCTCATTTTATCAAGGCCTAAATTTCAGGCACAAGGGCACTGTCTCCAACATTGCTTTCTCATCTTTCATAATGATATCAATATCTATATAGATAATCCTTCAAATATACTGGCTCAATTCCTCAATTCCAAAATCTTCTTTCCCCTAATGATCTTATCCCACAGTTTGCCTCCATCCTCTGCTATACTCTTTATGACGAGAACAGAGATATCATCATCACCAACAATGTAAGCCTCCATAATCTCAATTCCTAGTGTTCTGTTTTCTGACCACAACATTCTATCATTCTAATTTACTTCCACAATTACTTAAACTGTAAAAATTACTCTGCTCCAACTCAATCTGCCACCATCTTACTGTCTCTTACTTTCCTCAAGTTCTCATTTTTCTCATCCAGTATGAATTCAGTTGTCATTCTCTATAATAAATAATTCCCTAATTTTTCTGTGCCTTTGTGGTGCTTACCAGGCATCATCCTCTGCTCTCTGCTTGGTCAGCATGTGTCCAGGTGAATGCAGCTGGGAAAAATACAAAACGCTGTTGACTGCTCTCACTTTAAATTCATGACTTCAGAGCCCCATGTATATTTACAGCTGCCCACAATCTTAAAACATTTCTCTAAACCATTCATTGCTTACTATGCTAGATTTCTATTTCCTATCTTTCTCTGCTCAAATTTGTAGGTAGTACTTCCTCTCCCACCTCACTTTTAGCTGATGACCTTGCTTTCTATTTCACTGAGAAAATAGAAGCCATTAGAAGAGAGCCTCTACTCGTAGAACCACATTTACCAATATGGGCCTGTGCACATTACTCCTTTTCTCCTGTTAACTATGAAAGGATTGTCAGTGCACCTATCAGAGGCTGACATTTCTACCTGAGCACTAGACCTCCCCCCGCCTTGCTCAAGGACTTTATTACAACAAGTTTTCCCTCTTTATTTATGAGCATTACATTCAGCATAAAATATGCCAAACTTAAAAAAAAAAACAAAATTTCTTGACATCACATCCCTTCTGTCAGTGAACTTTTACTGCACAACAAATTACCGAAGATGTAGTGACTTAAAACCACATTCTCCATTGAACTTCCCCCACTCCAGATTTGCCTACCACTCCGTATGCATCTTTTGCTACAATCATCAATGACCTCCATGCAAGTAAATCTCTTGATAGATTTTGAGTCCTTTTCTTATTTAACCCTTCACAGTTGATTACACTTTCATTTTTGAACTGTCTTCATTTAATAGACAGGAGATCACATTCTACAGATTTTCTTCCTATCACTGAACACTCCTAAATTTTCTTTTGATGGGGACTCTTCCTCAATTTCCAGTTATGGCAGTGACCCAGGATTCAGCTCTTGGACATTTTTCCTATGCACACTATTTTTATGATATTGTTCAGTTCGATTGCTTAATCTATATTCTGTAGACTCCCATGTTTATATTTCTGGACTGGGTTTTTGCCCAAATTCTAGAATCTTTTTCAAAGTGTTTACTTTCATATGTCTTATAGGCACTACAAATGTAACATGTATAAAACAAAATTTCTGATTTTCTTCCAAACCTACTCCTCCAGAGTAATCCCCTTCTGTTAGCTAATCCTATTGGACCTCCTTTCACAAATACTCAGAATCCAACCTTTTATTAACAACTAAATTCATGCCGCCATCGTCTGTTTCCCAGATTATTACAGTATTCTCCCAGTGGGTTTCTGCACTTACCCTCTTTTGGTTTATTCCCAACAAATCAGAGTCGTGCTTTTAAAAACTAAGTTATATCTCACTAACAATCTAGTCAAAACCCAACAAATATTTGTGAGGTGAATGAATGAATAGCAGGAAGGTTGAGTGGATTTCTAAATTTATTGGACATTTGGATTGGCACTTGTTAGAATTGCAAATCCATATCCATGCCTAATTACAAAAAATTTTTTGCAAAAGTTTTTTGGTGTTATTAACTCTTTTTTTGAAAAAATTTTAAATGTTTATTTATTTTTGAGAGAAAAGGAGACAGAGCGTGAGCTGGGGAGGGGCAGAAAGAGGGAGACACAGAATCCGAAGCAGGCTCCAGGCTCTGAGCTCTCAGCACAGAGCCCAATGAGGTGCTTGAACTCACAGACCATGAGATCATGACCTGAGCTGAAGTTGGATGCTCAGCCAACTGAGCCACCCAGATCCCCTAGTCTTATTAACTCTTTATCTTTAACAAACATTACAAGTATATTTCCCAAACTATGGTTTGTCTATTGACTTTTTAATGATTTTTTAAAAAATGCATAGTATTAAAAATATATTAATCAAATATGTCTATCTTTTTTTTTTTTGCTTCAGAGTTTCTAATCTTGATTTTAAAGTGCCATCCAACTCCTAGATTATGAATACAAATTTTCTCCTATTTTAGGTTTTGTGTTATTTTTTATTTCATTTGGAATTTTTCTTATATATGGTGTAAGGTAAGGAAAAGTGTAAAGATAGCCAACTGTGGGACACCTGGGTGTCTCAGTTGGTTAAGCATCCATCTTTGGCTCAGGTCATGATTTCACTGTTCATGAGTTTGAGCCCAGCATTGGGCTTCACTGGAAGTGTGGAACCTGTTTGGAATTCTCTCTCCCCTGTCTCTCTGCCCCTCCCCAACTTGCGCTCTCTCTCTCTCTCTCTCTTTCTCAAAATAAATAAATAAACTTAAAAAAATAGCCAACTGTGCCATCACCATTTATTATATAAATTTTTTTTTCACATCTAAGTTTTCATGTTCATTTCTGATTGTATTGGCTTTGTTTTTAACTGGTATGGCAAGTTACTCTTCAGTAGTCTTAGAGTTGATTTTTTTGTTTGTTTCTTTTAAAATTTATTCTTTATAGGGGTGCCAGGGTGGCTCAGTCGGTTAAGTGTCCAACTTCAGCTCAGGTCATGATCTTGAGGTTCATGAGTTCAAGTCCCATGTCAGTCTCTGTTCTGATGGCTCAGAGCCTGGAGCCTGCTTCAGATTCTGTGTCTCCCTCTTCTCTGCCCCTCCCCTGCTCATGCTCTGTCTCTCTCTCAAAAATAAGCAAACATTAAAAATAAAATAAAATTTCTTCTTTATAGAAACCTTAAGATAATTTTATCTAACTTTTTTCCCATCCCCCTTCCAAAATAAGTCAGTTGGGATTGAAATTAGAAGAACATTACAGTTTTATATTAATTTGGGGACAATTGATATTTTCTTTCCAAGAACATCTTTTCTTTCATTCTGGTCACATTTCATGACCTACAATGAAAGTTATATTTTTGTTATGGCACTATTATATTGGAATACTTTTTACTATTTGTGTTATTTTATATAGCTATTGCTAATATGAAAAAAAAAAACTGTTGTATATACCTTGTATCCAAACACTTTACCAAACTCTTTCATTCAAAATACACGATTTATTAGATTTTTAAATATGCAATCATATCATCAGCAAAATAGATCATTGTATCTCATTAGTCTAATATTTATATTAATTACATTATGCTGATTATCACATTTATAGAACCTCCCTAAAGGTTTAGATAATGATGATAATAGCAAGCATATCTGTTTTTTTTTCTTTCCTGCATCTGATGAATATAGTATCTTAGTGTATCTTTTTTTAGACTGATGGTTGCTTTATTTTTCACTTGGTTTTTCTCCTATTTAATTCCTTCTATTTATATTTAGTTTATAATATTTTAGTAAGAACTGCTGCTTATCTTAAGTTTTAGCAGTAGTAGTCCCAGGTAAGACTACTTTAATTTTAATGTGATTATATTGATAACCTTCTTGATATTAAACTATTCTTTAATCCTCAAAATCACATCATTTTATAATAGGATATTTTTTCCCACAATGCAGAATTCTATCATCTAATATTTTGCTTAGTATTTCTGCTTCTATTTTTATTAATGATCTTGGTTTATAGTGTTCTTTTTCCCTCTTCCTTTTTTTTTTTTTTAATGTTTATTTACTTTTTGAGAGAGAAAGAGAAACAGAACATGAGCAGGGGAGGGGCAGAGAGAGAGACACACACACAGAATCCAAAGCAGGCTCCAGGCTCTGCACTATCAGCACAGAGCCTGATGCGGGGCTCCAACCCACGAACCGTGAGATCATGACCTGAGCTGAAGCCAGATGCTTAACCGACTGAGCCACCCAGGTGCCCTCATTTTCCTTTATTTCTTCTTTTTCTTCTTCTTCTTCTTTTTTTTTTTTTTTTTTTGGTTATCTACTTATAAAAAGAATTGAAGATTTTTACCTCTTTTTCTATGGTCTGAATATTTTGTTGTAATGTATGCTTAAGTAATGACTACATTTGTCCCCTTAAACTATGTCAATTTATTGAGTGGTTTAGTTCTTCACTGGTGGACCTCCTATTGTTTAACGAACAGCTTCAGAAGGACAACAGAGAAAATTGGTAAAGAACAGAGACTTTACCTGAGTCAGGTGGCCTCAGAATCTCAGCTCTCTGTCATTTCTTTCAAGCCAACATGAGCAACAGATTTCAACCTCCCTGGCCTAATTCTTAAAAATATGTTGTATCCTTTGGCCTTGCTGTCAATTGCCCATTTCCTATGCTTATGTAAAAACACTTTTGCAACTTTTGCAGAACTTTTGCAGAATTTACAATATTGCTCCATTCTCCCCTTTTCAGAGTAATTTAATATTAAATGGGGTTTAGGCAATTAAATTCTCTTTCAATGTTAACTTTAATTTTAAAAATACTATTCATCATACTTACATAAGGGTCATGGAGGCTTTTAAGAAATAAAATTCTCATTTTCCACTGAAAGTGTACTCAGAATTCTCATAAAGTTAAAAATGGAACTACTCTGTGACCTAGCAATTGCACTATTAGGTATTTACCCAAAGGATAAAAAAATACTGATTCAAAGGGGCACATGCACCTCAATTTTATAGCAATGCTATCAACAATACCAAATTATGGAAAGAGCCCAAATTTTTATCTACTGTTGAATGGATAAAGATGTGGTGTGTGTGTATGTATGTATGTGTGTGCACACAATGAATATTACTCAGTCATCAAAAAGAATGAAATCTTGCCATTTGCAATGACATGGATGGAACTATAATACATTATGCGAAGTGAAATAAGTCATCAAAACTCTTATCAGAAAGTTTCTGGTTACTAATTCAAAAGGATATTCTTATCCTACTTGAAATGTCTTCACTGTTAGACACTCTGAACCACTCTCTCCTCCAGAATGCTTTCCTTTTTGTCTGAGTTTCCTGTCCCTCTTATTTCTCTGTGCTGTGGAGTGCCAGATATTCAGCCTTTCCATGGCACTTAACTGTTTGTGTTCTTTACTTTTATTCTAAGCAATCTCCTCTCCAAATGTTCTTCATATTAAGTTATCCACATTCATATCTCCATTCATTAGCTTTATGCTTCTGCTAAGTCCCAATGGGTATCTCTGGCTTAGAGAAGCAAACCTATGTGTCAACCTGCATATTGAACATTAGGACTTAGTTTACAGGAACCACAAACTCAATATGTACAAAACAGAATTCATCTTATTTTTCAACTACCTCAGTGGATTACACAACCATCTAGCTATTTGCTGAAGCCAGAAACCTAAATGTCAACCGTGTTACTACCTTTTCTGTCAATTACACTGAACTGTCAAATCATTCACTTGTTTCCCACTACCACTGCAATTACCTTACTTCATGCCACAATGATCTTTCACCTGACAGAAGGCAATACACTCCTACCTATTCTCCATGCCTCCAATCAGTTTTCCTCCTGAACAGAGAGACCCTTCTAAAATTTAAAACTGGTCCTGCAACTTCCCTGCTAATGTTGTCCCCCCAACCTTTGGATAAAGTCCAGAGTCCTTAATGTGACTTAATTACCCTTTCTGGCCAGCTCCTTCCTAACTATGCAGTCCCATTTCTCATCATTCCTCCCAACTTCACCACCACTCAATATATTGTCTTTGCTTCAATCACACCTACTTTTTTACTTTGTCTTAGCTGTGCTTCCCTGGTTTCTATCTCTTTTGCCTCTCAATTCCTTTACCCCTGTTCCTCTTACTCTTTTCATCTGTAACTGTCTTCGGTATTCCAAAATCACTCGATTTAATTAACAACTCTATATAATCAATACAAACTATTATAATTAATTAGAATCAATAGGGTCATTACCAGTCCTTACTCCCAAACTCAACTCCCAGCTCATTTTGTATGTTCCAGATGAGCAAAATGGCCAGCTGATGAAAAAGCCTTCTCTTGGTGATCATAAGTTCCTTTGAAAAGCAGATATAGTTTAGCGTTTTTTTCTTGGTCAACTTAAATTGTCTAGCAGTGTGCCTTATACATGGTAGGTACACAATAAATAGTCATTTCTCTCTTCCTTTTTTTTTTTTTTTTTAAGGACAAACACCTCTAGGTTCTCCTAACTATTCTTTCTCCAGCATGACTTGAAGCTGATATGTTGGGCTGTTTTGTGCATTTGTTCCAATTACTCATTGTCTCTCTTAAAATGTCATGTCTAGGACTAAACTCAGAGCTCCAGATGTGATGTGACCAGTAAGATTACTGTCACCTCTATATAAATACTAAAAAGCTCTTAAGGAAGCCTAAGATTGTCTCATTTTGTGTCTTTAGCGATCACATTTTACTACTGCCACATATTAATGAATCTACCCTGTTCTTTTTCACCTGAAGTGCTATTGTGGTGACTTTTCTACACAGTGGTTAAAAGTAGTATCTATGGGGTCAGTTTTTATGAGTTCAAATTTGGGCTTTTCCAATTCCAAGATGTTTGATTTTCAATAAGTTATTTAATAGCTGTAGTTGTATCATTTGAAAAATGGGAATACTTGTAGTATGTCTAGAGACATGAACAGTAGTCTTATAGATATAGATGGAGATCTAGAAGAACACATGAAAAACCTTAGCATAGTTCTGGGATGTATTAAGCTTTAAATAAATATTAGCAACAGCAGCATTATTATTATTACCATCATCATGTTTTCAACTCATTGCTTGTGCAATTTTTTTTTCTTAAAACCACAATCTTGCATGTGCACATTCTGAATTTCATTGTCTAGTAGCTATCAAGACATTTCTGAAAATGTGGTCAACTTTTTGCTTAAGGTCATGTTAAAGTTCTAATGTCAACAGTTTTTCATAGTAAGAGAGGAAATTATTTTCTCTTTTACAGTTACTATTATCAGTGAAATGTTTCAGATCTTTCTAAAATATTAGTGTAGGTAAGAGAATTAAGCTGATAATCAATACTAACAATTATTCCAGTGCTCACATTTTATCAAGCATTTGAAATTAAGGTTTGTCATTTATTTTATATTGGTGATAGTTCTGCTAAGTATCAGCCAGAGTAGACTTGCTGTGTTAAAATAAATACTTAGCTTTACACCTGGAATGTAAGCTCTCCATTATGCTACTAGTCAGAAAATGTAACTTATTTAAGTAATTGGATGTTTAAAATGATTTAGCATCAGCCTGTTTTCTTCCCTATGTAACACTCAATTATATAGTCTGTATAAGAAAGGAATCCCTTCAAGGTGGAAAAAGAAAATGATATAAATTTTGGAGTTTATGTTTTTGTTAATATATTCATGTCCCAACCAAAGAAGGAAAAGTGAAGCAGGAGGATTCTACTTGATGATTTGTTTAAAAAGGGAAGGAAAGAAGTGCCCAGGATGAGACTGGCATGTCAAACAATTTCTAAGAGCAATGCTTTTGTTTGCCCAATAGTGTGTATGTAGACGAGGATATTTTTAAATGCATACTTTGAACAATAACAATCCTCAGGAAATATCTTCAAACTCATTCCCAACATAACTTTTCTGTCTTTGTTAATATACTATTTGCTTAAAATTACTCCTTTTCTTTTCTGGCTACCATCTACTTCCCAGCTTCACCTAGATTTCTTCAATGCCTTGGGAAAGTACTAATACAATTTAAATCCTTATTCTTCATGACTCTAATCATAAGACCAGTTTATTCCCTCTTTCTTACAGATGAAATCATACATTTTGCTGATGTTTTGACCTATTCTTACAAACTCTGCTGTCGTAGAGTAGGAACCCTCCTGGCAAATTATCTCTTTAGGAGTCGAAGTATATTTTATTGAATCAATTATGCTGACAAATCACATAATTGAACTTTTCAGTTTTTATGGATAAACATTTTTACTTGGAATCACTCTGTTGCTCACAATGTTCATGACTGAAGCAAGACTTGATCTCATCATTAATATTATATGGAGAGAAGAACATACTTCAGGAATTTTAAAAATGATATTTCAATACAGGTTCTTTGACTCATTATTTAATATTATACACACATTCAAAGTAAAAATTGACAAAAGAAAATTGGTTGGAAAGGTTTAAAGTAAACACAAAAAGTGAGGGATTGCCTGTGAGAAATATGGATAGGAATATATCTTAACTAAAGTCTAGGAATAATCTTTATGTCCCAACTGCTTTTTAAGCTTACTGGCAACATCTTCTATTATTAAGAATTACTTATTTTACAATGGTATTAGAAAACCCCAAATGTGGATTGAGATGCCAAAGGATGCTGCCAGCATAAAACAGAGATGTGAACTGATAAAACAATATCGCCAAAGAAAGAAGGGAAATTAAATTAGGCATGTTAGACAATTAAATTAGACAATTAAATTTTACATTTTTGCAACGCAAACTAGACAAATACAAAGTTAACTAGCTAAGAGGGCGATGATCAGTTTTTTGTTGCTATTGTTTCATTTTTATGGCTGTTTTAGAACAGTCACCATTGTGGGTCCTTGATATCCACCTCTAGTACAATTTTATGTGATAGAAATCTATAACAAAAGAGGCCGTATCAAAACCAAGGGGATGACTCTTTAAAAAGAAGGTAAACATTTCAAAGAATCAAGTAATTTAGAGAAAATACTCAAAGTGGGTCTGTGACTTTTTTTTTTTTTTTTAACTTTCCACTCAAATTTTGTCTGGAGAGTTAGGCATTATCTGTATTTTTTAACTTTTTCAATAGGACCTGCCACAGACCACATAACTGAATCTGGAAAGAGACTTAAAAGAGGATATAATTCAAGTCATTGTTTAAGTGAGAAGAGAGAACTAGAGAGATTAACGACTTACCCAAAATCACACAGCAGTTATTTGCAGATAAGTTTTTTGTTTTGTTTTGTTTTGTTTTGTTTTGTTTTGTTTTGTTTTATTTTATTTTATTTTATTTTATTTTATTTTATTTTATTTTATTTTATTTATTATTTTGAGAGAGAGCAAGAGAGAGAATGAGATCACAAGCAGGGGAGGGGCAAAGAGAAGGAGAGAGAGAGAATCCCAAGCAGGCTCCATGATGTCAGCTCAGAGACCTATGTGGGGCTTGATCCCACAAACCATGAGATCATGACCTGAGCCAAAATCAGGAGTCAGATGCTTAACTGACTGAGCCATCCAGGTGTCTGACTATCCAGTGCAATGCTCTCTCTGCGTTCCCTGGTAGGAATTGCATGTTACTAGGTTTTGTTTTGTATTATCTAGATTGTATTCAACAAAATTCTGGAACTTAGCAGCCATCCAATAAGTTCTTATTGGATGTATAAATGAAAAATGGGCCCGAGGTAGCATAGGCCAATACTCCATTTTGTTGTCATAGCTTTCATTAAACAAATCCTGTGATTATTCCTGGTATCCGTTACACACTATAAATAAAACGTGTATAGCAAATATAATGTTTTTTAACCTTTCCCATCCAAATTGATATTGAACGTTCCTGTGCTTGTTCAACAATTCTGGCGCAGGCTTTAAAAAAAAATTCTAAGTTAGGGGCACCTGGGTGGCTCAGTTGGGTAAGTGTCTGACTCCAGCTCAGGAGCTTGTGAGCTCGAGCCCCATGTCGGCCTCTGTGCTGACAGCTTGGAGCCTGGACCCTGCTTTGGATTCTATGTCTCCCTCTCTCTCTGCCCCTCCCTGCCCCTCACTTTCTCTCTCTCTCTCTCTCTTTCTCTCAAAAATAAATAAAATTTTTTTAAAAATTAAAAAAATTTTTTAAGTTATATTTTGGAGTTAGAGGCTTCAGCCAAGGACAGAAAATTGAAATAATAGTAATGCATACAGTTCAAGGATATGTAATTCTGGGAGTTTAGAAGTAAATCATAGCTCCTGTTCTCAGGAGCTCTGCAAACAAAGATACCAAAGAAATGGCAGATTGCCTCTCAATCCAGGGAGGAACAAGTAACAATGACCCATTGATTGCTTATTTATGAAAATTATTTCCCTCCTGGTATGTAGTTGGAAGATCAACTCAGCCATATGACTGGCACATGAGATTGAAATCAAGGTGGGATGCTACGTCACGGTAGAGCAAGGGTTTTAAAAAGCAAAGTAGAATCAAAGGAGTATGTAGGCAAGTTGTTGGTGTTGCAGAAGAATATGAGCTCTAAAATGTAAGGAGGTCTAAACACGAAATACCTCTTTGCTTACCAACTTGGATAATTCATCCTGAGGAGCCTCATAGGCTTCCTGTATAACCCAAAGTGAAGACAGTTGCCCTGTAGGGTTACTATGAGGAACAAGTAGGATATTGGGAAGGCACTGGCCTTTATACACATTCTCTGTGTCTGGGCTGTTTGTCTCAGAAACATTTTTAATGTTTTCAATGTTAGTATGTATGTGTGTGTGTCCATTACTACATTGGACAATTTGACCCCAAGTTGCTGACAAATGACATTCTAGAGGTACTGCAAAAATACCGAGAAAGCTTAACCTTCTAGATGTTAAAATAAAACTTTTGCAGTGGTTCTATTTACCTTCAGTGGAAATTGTTGAAGAAGAAAAAATCATCAGGGAGTTAGAAAAAATTAAACTACTGCACTTTGAAATGATGAAGTAAAGAAGGCAGCTTGGAAAAATTCATGTCCAGAGACAGGTCAGTACTTGAAGAGAAAAAAAACACATTTGCCATGTAGCATACTGGACAGACTAGTGGACTGTGTCCAAAGTAGTAGAGCACACCGAGGCATCCAGTATAGTTATCTCCCTCCTTCTCTCTCTTTCTCCCTCCCTTCTCCCCCATTCTCCCCCTCCCCTTTGTCTCCCCCCTCTCTTCCCCCTCTTTTCTCTCACCTTCATTTCTTCTTCCTCCAGTTTCCCTGCCACCCCCTTACTCACTCACCTACAGATGTGATAAAGTCTCTGCCTCATTTAACAAAGGATACGACTATTGAGCTAAAGCCAGTGGCCTCAGAGAGCAGACACAAAGGCAGCATGCCTTGATAGAGCTTCTTGAGGCCTGCCTGGATCTTTAATGTGGGAATGCAGTGGACAGGAAGATTCCTTGAGTAAGGCATGGTCTCATTAATCTGGGAAGATTAATTTACAGCTGTGCCATGGTTCTTTTTCACTTGAGGCTTAGGGTATTCTTCAAGACAGCATGTAGACTTAATATTTTTTTAAAGGACATGTTTGTAGGCAAAGAGAGCCTACAGGTTCTCAAGTGAACCCCAGCATCCATGTTTTTATCCTATAAACAGCAAAATTAGTGTTCAGTCATCCCTAGTTGGTTTCTCTCATTATGTCCAGATACATTCTACATGATCCATTCCCCACAGTGATAATCTAACTCTGATATTTGGAGTATCTTTTTATGGAATGGATAAGTTCCATAATGGATTAGGTCTCAGGACCAGAATTTTTAATCCACTTCAGACTTTTAGAGTCAATAACCATTTACACAAGTGCTTTTAAAAAGGTTTCCCTGCCTATGAGAACAAAGTCACCTTGGGCTTATCACTTGCTGGAATAAAATAATTGAGTATACAAATAACCTAATTTGTATTGGTCAACATACAATGTGTTAAAATATATATATATATATATAATTCTTTTAGCAAACTTTGCACTGCATTCTCCTTTTTAATATCATCCTTTGTTTTCCTTTATGATGATTAAATAATCACTAATTAGATTCCACCAGCCATCTCTTCATGCTGGCTTTTTTTTTTTTTTTTTTTTTTTGGTCCTTTTGTTTTTTCCCATAAGTCTCTTAAATTTTCTTTCCTCCCTCTCTCCCTTTTCCCTTTCTTTCTCCTCTTTCTTCCTTATTTAACATACTTCAAAAATAAAAAATATAAAAGTTATTTAATGAAAATTTACCTTCCTGTGGATCCTTTATTTGCTCAGTAAATATTTTACCTCTCCCATGCCTAAGGTAATCACTATTACTAATTTTCTGTTTATCCTTTCAAATAATTTGTAAGTATAAGCCAATAAAATTGTAGATTTTGTCCCCTCTTTTAAAAATACAAGTGGTAGCACACTTTCATTTAACAACAGATTATTTTCAATCTTATGCTATTAAAAAAGTTGCAAAGAATAACCACATAAATGCATCATTTTCCACACATGCAATTATACCTTAGGATAAATTCCTAGAAGTAATTTTGATATTATGAAAATGCTTTCCAAAGGGCTCTACCAGTTTATATTCCCATCAACAACAGATGAAAGTCTCTATTTCCCCAAATTCTTACCAATCACATGTGTCCTAACTTTTGGGTTTTCACTAGTCTGAAAGGAGTGGGGAGCACAATGTTTCCCAGTGCTGTTTATATTTGTATTTCTCTAATATGAATAAGGTTTTATTTTAAATGTTATTTAAATTTTTAAAATTTATTTTAATTTTTAAAATACTTAAAAACCGTTTGTACTTGCTTTCTTGTGAGTGTTTCTTTTCATATTATTTACCTATTTTTTTTTCTATTGGGTTATTGCTGATTTTCTTACCAATTGATAGCTCTTTATATGCCAAAGACATTAACTCTTTTATGACATAAATTTGGACTATATACTTTTTAGAATGTCATTTGATTTCTTGACTATGCTTATGATATTTGTTTTATTTTTTTGCCATGAAATAGATTTAATTTTTATGTAGTCCAATGTATCCATTTTCTCTTACAGTTCCTAAATATTGTATTATAATTAGGAGGATTTTTTTCCCAGTCTTATCTTATAAAAATAATTCTTCCATGTTTTCTTTTATAGTTTTGTATCTCATATTAAGATATTTAATCCATTTAGAATTTTTTTTTCTGGTATATAGTATACATTATGTGGAATTTATCCAACTTTATTTTTCTATTTGGCTCCCCAGGTAAACCTATTCCTTGGTATTACTACAAAGCCCATATTTTGGAGACTTCCACTCTGGGAAGAAGAGATAGATGTATTTTTTTTCCATTCCTCTCCCTAAGGACAGCTAGAAACTCTGGGCGTTGTATGTAAAACACATATGAGAAGACTCTGAAAACTGAAAAGAAAACCACTAAGGATCTTGAGACCCAAAGAGCAACTCAGTGGTGAGTTCCTTGGGTTTTATTTTGAGCTTATATAACCCAGACTTGGAACTGAAAAATCAGAAAACTGAAAAATGTCAATAGGCACAGACAAAAAAATAACCCCGACAAAATCCAACTCTTGGTAGCCAAATGACCAGGAAAGGGCAGCCTAGCAAGACACAAAATGTTTAGACAATAATCTCTCTACTCTAGCCAAAAACCACAGAAAAAATGTGGCCTTACCTTCACCTAAACCACCAAAGTCTGAGGCTCCCCCACCTACCCCTTCCCCATGACCCATGGTATCAGGGAAGGCTCAATAGAGAATCAGGAAACTCGTTCCCACCCAGCATTGAAAAATCTACCAGTCATCTGTGGTGTGGCATTACTACAAGTGTAGTAATGAGGCACTTCTACCCCTCTCATCTAGAGTGGTATCAGCAGAACTTACTGCAACCCAAGACTTTCACTAACACCTCTCATAACAATGACCCCCAACCTCGCCCTTCAGGTGTCAGCAGAGACTGAATGAGAACCTGGTTTTTACCTGTACCTGCTGAGGTGACTCCTCCTTTTCCCCTGCCTGAGTTCTGTCAGAGGAAGCTAACTAAAAATGGAAGGTTTAAATAAGATCTAGAGTCTCATAACATAAGTCTCCTAAACATCCAGGTTTCAATAGAAAGTTACTTGCCATATGAAAAACTAGGAAAATCTCAACTCAGATGAAAAAGACCATCAGTAGATGCGAGCACTGAGATGACAGAGATGTTAGAATTACCTGACAAATATTTTAGAGTAGCCATCATAAAAATGTTTCAACAAGTAATTATGAACATACCTAAAACAAATTAAAAAATAGAAAATCTCAGCAAAGAAATAGAACATTACAACAAAGAAATAGGAGCTATAAAGAAAAGCTAAATGGAAATTTTAGAATTGAAAAAATGTAAAGGTAAGAACTCAGTGGATAGGCTCAATAGCAAAAAGGAGTGGGGAAGAAAGAATATGCAAAGTTGAATATAGAACAACAGAAATTACTCTGAACAATAGAAAGATAATAGATGGGGTAAAAATTAACAGAGCCTCTGGGGACCTCTGAGGCTACTGTAAAAAGAGATCTAACATTATGTTATCAGAGTTCTGGAATGAGAGGGGGGAAAGAGGGAAGGCTGAAAAATACTTTAGAAATAATAGCTGAAAACGTCCAAAATTTGTCAAAAGACGTAAGCCTACAGAATCAGAAAGCTATGTGAAATCCAAATAGGATAA
Organism: Lynx rufus; assembly: GCF_022079265.1. Taxonomy (NCBI): domain Eukaryota; kingdom Metazoa; phylum Chordata; class Mammalia; order Carnivora; family Felidae; genus Lynx; species Lynx rufus. The sequence continues at coordinate 53,511,862 of NW_025814889.1, forward strand.
ACACAAAGAAGTCCACAGCAAGATGCATAAATCAAACTTGTGAAAACTAAAGGTATAGAAAAAAAGTCTTGAAAATAGCAAAATAATACTTCACCTATGGGGGGAAATAATTTCAATGAGGGTAAATGTCTTATCAGAAACCATGAAAGCTGGAGGGGGTGGCACAATGTTTTCCCCAGAATTCCATATCCAGCAAATATATTAATGCAAAGTATTTAATATATTTAAGAAAAATTTTATCAGGGCACCTGGATGGCTCAGTCAGTTAAGCTTCTGAATTCAGCTTGGCTCATGATCTCACTAGTTTGTGAGTTCAAGCCCTACCCCGGGCTCTCTGCTGACAGCACAGATCTGCTTCAGATCCTTTGGCCCCCTCTCTCTCTGCCTCTCCCTCTTATTCTCTGTCTCTGTCTCTCTCTCAAAAGTAAATAAACATTTATTAAAAAAAATTTTATCATATTAAGGTGAGTCCATTTAATCTTGCATTTTAAAGGATTGTTTCCAAGATAAACTTTTAATTGTCAAACTATATAATACACTTTAATGCAGTGGTTCTCAAACTTTTTCTTAGGAACTGTTTACAGTTTTAAAATTCATTGAGAACCCCAAAAGGTATGTTTATGTGAGCTCTACCTATCAGTATTTCCTATATGAGAAATTAGAGCTGAAATATTTTAAAAATATTTATTGTATTTCAGAATAATGGTAATAACCCCATTACATGTTAACATAAATATCATATATTTAAAAGTATAATTATCTTCAAAACAAAATTTGCTTATGAGAAGGTTGGCATTGTTTTGCAAATCATTTCAATATCTGGCTTAATAGAACACAGCTGGAGTCTCACATGCTTCTGCATTCAGTCTGTTCGGGTATATTGTTTTGGTTGAAGTGCATGTGGAAAATCTGGTTTCACACAGATGTATAGTTGGAGAGCACTGAGTATTTTAATAGATTTTGAGAAAATTGTCAATATCCTTCTTTGACATTTTATCAAAGTTCAGCAAACACATCCTAGTTTTTAAAATAGTAGCCACAATGTGGATTCTTAAACCATATCAATGGAGTCTTGGTATTCTGTTGCATTAAAATCTATTTTGCTCTTCAAATGGATCTTTCATCTGTATCACTTTTGTAAAATCATGCATTGGTCATTTGGAAAATACTGGTTCAGGGACTTATACAGGCCTTCCAAATATTGACCCATTTTATCAAATAGTATAAGAGACACTTTTCTCAGCATCATTGCAGTTCTCATCCCCAAAACTCTTTTAAGTATTAGAAAGCTGTCAAGCTCAGAGTAGCAGATATAATTTTTCCAGGATTCTAATTTTTTGCTTTTCGGTGGTTTTTCCTTGAACTAATATGCTTACTTTGTTCATTTTCAAAAACATGTCTGCTAAATACCAAAATCAGATTAGACATAGATTGTCAATTATTCTTTCATGTGAAAATGGTTTCATGAAAAAAAAAAAAAGCAGCTGGTTCCACTCACAGCTGAAACAATTTCACAAGCGCTTTCACTGAAACGATCATCACTCTTTGGTGTAGAACAGGAGTGTTCTTTGACCTTCTATTTTGTCATGTTTTTGTCAGTTTTTTTAAAACATATCGTCTAGGGCTGAGGTATAATAAATTAAGATTTTTTTTTTTTTTACCACTTCAACAAGGACATACTTAAGTAAAGCCGGAAATTTGTCTGTTTTTGCAAGTGTCTGACACAAGAAAACAATGGCTGCTATTACAGTTAGGTGTTACTGCACTGATTTCTAAAATGGAAACAATTTTGCCCATTATTATTTGGCAGCACCAATATAAATGTCTACGCAGTGAAATGAGCATATAATATTTTAGTAGTATTATGAAAGTATATTTGATCACCTGAACCTTCTCAAAGTGTTACCAGGGTCCTTAGATGTCCACAGATGACACTCTGAGAACAACTGGTTCAATGTTTAGCCAGTTTCTATTAGTTGTCTCCTGTAAGCAAGGGTACATTTAACATATTTTAACTTTTCTCTCTCTTTCTCCATCAACTGACATTGGTCAATAGTGCTATCTTTCTTCATATTTACTTTTGTACTGTTAAGTATGCTTAAACCTCTATTAATTGATCTGCCAGCATTAAATGATATCCTTTGACTCCAGAGATTACAGATGAGGTAATGAGCAAACCTACTTTACCTTCAACCTCCCCTCTCTTTCCTGGCAAATTTTTATTGGTTCCATCATTTCTGCATTTTCAGAGTACAGTTACCTTTTGTTTTGTCACTGCAGTCCCTACACCTGTCTTAGCCTTTGTGATCATTGCCAATTTCTCAGCCACAGTTTCTCTATTTGTCTGACTGCCTGAAGTATTTCTCAAGAAGTGCTTACAGAAACATTTCCCAAGTTTTTGTAGGCATCTTTTGAAAGATAATTTGGCTATATATTAAAACCTTTGTGTAAGCCTTCTTTTCTTGAGTGTGTGCATCTTGTACTCAAGATAGTTGTTACCCTGTAGCCTTCTGCTGTTAAATATTATGCAGGAGAAACGTTAGGCCAGCCTGCTTTTCCCTTTACAAATGACATAGTGTCCTTGTCTGACTTCCATAAGGATCCTTTGTTCATTTTTGAAGTCTAGTATCTTTGAAAGAATATCTTTGTGTTGATCATTCTGTTCAACTTTTCCTGGTACTCAGGGTGTTCTTCCATTACCTACGTTAACATCTTTACTTAATGAAGTTTTTATTATAAATTAAATTTTTTTCCTGGCCCATTACTTTGTATGTCCTTGAATCTCAGTTGTATACAGATCTTCCTCCATTTAGGAGGGGTTATATCCTGAAAACCCCATTGTAGGTTGGAAATATCGGGGTGTTGAAAATGCATTTAATACACTTAACCAACTTAAATGTGCTCACAACCTTTGTATTAATGAGCCGATAGTTGGGCAAAATCATCCAACACAAAGCCTATTGAGTAATAGTGTGTTAAATATCTCATACAATATATTGAATACAGTGCTGACCGTGAAAAGGGAAATGATTATCAGGTACCAAAAGGCTGTTAAGTGTTGGGATTCTTTACCCTTGCGATCATGTGGCGGCCCAGGAGCTGTGGCTCGATGCTACTGCCCAACATCACAAGAGAGGAGGGTGCCACAGGCTAACCTGGGAGAAGATCCAAATTCAAGGTTCAAAGTTTAGTTTCTATTGAATGCGCATTGCTTTCACACCATTGTAAAGTGAAAAAATCTTAAATGGAACCATCATAAGTCAGGGAATGTCTATATTGGAACTCCTTTACTTTTATCTTCTTATTCTATCATTTCTCTCCAAAACTTTTACAGTTTTTTATTTCTTCTTTTTAAACTTGCAATCTCTATTTGCTATGTCCCATGCTGTGTTTTTCATGAAGAACTTAGAGGAAACTATGCACTTTATTTTCAGGTAAAATGTGTGTTGTTATACTGATCTTTCTTTTCTTAAGTCAAGCTCAACAAAAGCATAAAACTACATATGCTTCTTGGAACAAGCAGTCAGTGCTCAGTAGTGTCGGATATCCCAGAAAACTTAGTTCCTACCTGATGTTGAAAGATCTCATCTCCAGGAATGTAGAGCAAATCTGGAAGTTTATCTTTCTCTGCCCCCAATATTGATAGTAACAGTGTTAGTGATGGTGGGGATACGTTTGAAGCCACGATTCTGGTAGGTCTCTCAGCTTTGCAAATGTAACTCTCATTTGTGTATGAAATTCAAAGATCTAGTTCTACTACCATAGATCCAAACTCTGGTCTCCAATCCAGCTTTCCTATGATAAAGCTAGTGTTTGGATCTGTTGGACGCACATTTCTCAGTTGTTTCTGACTTTATGTGGATTTGAGGGGCAAGGTAAGATTGATATGTCTGGCCTTCAAAACTTCTACCCCCTCTAATTTCTTCCACTCAAGCCTCTGTTCTGTCAGGTGTAAAGGGGATTTAAAATACATCTATATATATCTCCCATCCCAATATCTAGCACATGATATTTGCTTAACAAATATTGACAGCTCCCTCTTCCTCCATCCGAATATATACTATACTTTCTCTAAAAGAAAAGAGATAGGTCCTTTAGATCAGCTGTGGTTTCAGAAGTTGACTTGTAGAACTTTTTACACAGATATTTGCTGAATATTATATTCAGACACTATGCTTGATTTTTAGAATTCAGAAAGAGAAGATATTGTCCTTTCCCTCAAAAAGCTCAAGGTGAGGGTGTGTGAGTAAAACATGACTAAGAAATTACTATGCAGTGTAATAAGTGTTTTCACTAAAGTATATCCAGAAGGCTAGGAAAAAGAAGAGCATCTAACAGCCTGGAAGAAGTGAAGAAGGTTTCTCAGAAAAGGTAACATTTCAGCTACAGAAGGAAAATATTATAGAATGATATGAGGGTGTCAAACCACTCAAATAACTGTAAGTAATTCAATATGAGAGGAGAGGAGGTTGGGCATAAAGAGAGATGATGCTGGAAAAGTAGGCAAAAGTAGTTACCACGGGGTCTACTATGATGTGATTAAGCCATTTGGACTCCATGCTGAAGGCACAGGGGAGTCAGTAAGGATTTTAAACAGTTAAAAAAAAATGGTTGCAACATGACACAGTGGACTAAAGTGGGGGAAAAAACAGAAGCTGGGACATTAGAAGTCTATTAAGGAGTTTGATGAAAAATATTGGACTAAAGCAGTGGGAATGAAGAAGTAGAAATGAGTTTATTAATTATTAAGGAAGAATAATTGACCAAATTTAGTGATTATTTAAATGAGCAGGATGAAGGAAGGAGAGAGATTCAAAAATACATCTAGGTTTCTGACATAGATGGCTCACTTGATGAGGGAAAGGTTTTTGGTGAAAGATAAGATTTTAGTGTTGGACGTGATGCGTTTTACATTGTTAATAAGCTTTTTATTTAAAATAGACTTAATTTTACAGATTATATATATACACACATATATATAGTGTATATATAGTGTATATATATATATATATATATATATAGTGTATTATAGGTTTAAAGTTATGAAAAATTATAAAGATAGTACAGAGAGTTCCAATATACACATCTAGTTTTATTAATATCATTCAGTAATCTGGTACATTTGTCACAAATAATAAACTAATAATAAACTATTATTAAGTACATATGTTTTTAGATTTCCTTAGTTTTTACTTACTGTCCTTTCCCTGTTTAGGAATTCTATCCAGGATACCACATTACATTTCGTCATTATTTCTTTTTAGGCAACTCCCGGCTGTGACAGTTTCTCAGACTTTTCTTGTTTTTGATGACCTTGAGAGTTTTGAAAAGTGCTGGTCAGGTATTTTGTAGAACATCTCTCTCCTAGGGTTTGTCTAATATCCTTTTTCTCATGATTTTATTTTTTTTCCTCATGATTCTCTCATGTGATTTTTTTCTATGCACATATTGCACATTTCAGTCTTTTCTACTTTATTCAAGTCCCTACTCATGACCCATTTATTCAAGCTGATATCTTCCTAATTTTCTAGAAATAACTACTATAATGCCTTGCATGGCTCTGTGTTTATTCACATTGTTACCTTCTTCCATCTTTTTCCAGAATGAATCACTTCTACTTCCTCTGATTTCCATCCCTTCAAATATGTCTCAGTAATTTTAATTTTCTCTTTTTTCTCTTGATTCTTCTCATTGACCTATAAACATGTTGTGGAAGTGTTTCATCTGAAAAGAATACTTCTTTCCATAATCTTTCTTTCCTCTGTTAACACTATGTTTTCTCTTCATCTTGAAAAGATGATCTGAATTTCCTAATGCCCCTAAAAGAGAGAGAATTCTGACAACAATGTGCAGATGGGATGAGTTATTGACAATAGTTGCCCTGGTTTTCTGTCACGCATTATTAAGTCTCCGGCAATCTGGCTTTCATTCCTGTAACATTGTTGAAACTGGACTCTTGATTGTTTTCATTAATCTCCTAATTTGCAAATATAATGATGAGAAGATAATCTTGTTTTGCTATTGTATGCTTATTTTTCATATCCTTACAGGTTCATGTCTGGACATAGAGTGTAATCACATATGGCAATGATAGAATACTGTGTGCCTAGCAGGGTAGAGAATTAAATACTGCTGCACTTGACTTTTTTGTGATAGTCATTTTAACATGCCTTCTTCTCAGAACAGGAGACCATGGGCCTAAGAGCACATATTAGGGTTCTCCAGAGAAATAGAACCAGTATGAGCTATATGATATATACTATATAATATTTATATTTACATATATATATATATATATATATGATTTATTATGAGCAAATTGATCACATGATTTTGGAGGCTGACAAGTTCTGTGATCTGCCTTCTACAAGCTAGAAACCCAGGACAGCTGATGGTGTAAGTTCCAGTTCAAGTGCAGAAAACCAATATCCTAGCTCAAAAACAGTCAGAACAAATTACTTTTTACTCTTTTATTCTACAAACAAATTGGATGAAGCCCACCCACATTCAGAAGGGCAATCTGACTGAGTCTACCAAATAAAATGTTAATCTCATCCAAGAACACTAGCACAGTCACAGACACACCCAGAATAATGTTTAACCAGATTATCTGGCCATCCCATTCCCTAGTCAAATTGACGCTTCAAATTGACCATCACAGGGTAAGACAGACCTAAGCTTTGTCCCTCACTACTCTTGACTTCAGCAAGCTTTCCTTAGCTTCAGTTTTCTCATCTGTAAAATGTTCATAGCATGCTTTCCCAGAGTGGCTGTGGATATTAAATAAGTGCGTAGAAACTCTTTTTTCACAGAGTGGGCACTGAGCAGAACTTGCTTCCCTTTTTATCTCTTGTTCTTACCTCTCCCTTTAAAAAGGATTTGTTTCCCATGATGTGTCTTATCATATTTTGTCCACTGTACTTTTTAAGTAAACAGTGAGTGACCAGTGAAGGGGATTCTACCATTTCCCCTGAGATAATGTTTCACAGATTAAGAGATCTCACTGCCATGGAATGTTTCCTGATCTTTGCCCGAAAGTAAATAGCCTCACCAGTACCATATATAGAAAATTATGATGAGCATGGTTTGTGACTTGATACTTCTCCATCAACCCTGGAAAAAGAAAAGTTAGGTTTCATTTTAAATTAGTGTCTTGGATCATAACAGTCCAATTTTTTTTTTTACTAGTTATTTTATTTTCTTAATTAGCATCATGAGAATCAGCTTGTGTTTCCCTAGGTGAATTTTAACTTCACATGTGAATTTTTAATCATTCTAAGTAAAGTTTTAAAATGCCTCTTTCTTCTGATCTTTGTAGTACCCTCTAGAGTATGTCATATATTATTAACCCTTTATTTATGATCTTCAGTAAAGCTCTACATTGTGAGCATGATTCTAAGGACTAACAGAAGCCATTTCATAATTTTATGGTGTAAAGTTAGTAGGGTTTTGGTAGGAAATGTTATATTTTGACTACCATTTCTTGTTCAGTATGCACTGAATATGTATTAGGTCGCTTATCCCCATTAATCTAACTTACACTTTAAACAATCTGACTTTATGGAAGTGTTCTTTCATATACATATATATATATATATATATATTTTTTTTTTTTTTTTTTTTTGAGAGAGAGAAAGAGAGAATGAGTGGAGCAGAGGGGGGGAGGATGGGAGAGAGAATTTTAAGCATGCTTCATGCCCCACACGGAGCCCAATATGGGTTCAACGCTGGGCTCGATCCCACAACCCTGGGATCATGACCTGAGCTGAAATCAAGAATCAGAAGGTCAACCAACTGAGCCACCCAGACACCCCTGTCCTTTCACTTTAAATAAGGGAAGCTCAGCAGACAGCTCTCTGCTATGTCAGTTTTTATGTAATTTCACCATATTTCCTTTTCTTTATGTCGTAAGATAAAATCTGTCATGAACTTACAAGTAATCAGGCAAAGTGAAATCAGGTAATTATTTTGTGACTTTGATCAATGGAAATAAACACCCTGGATAACTCAAGCCCCATTTCCCACTTTTTCTTTAATAACATTTACTGAAAAGTCACAGCAGATTTTTAGGTAATTGTCTCAATCTTCTTCCCTGGGCCTGAGTAAACACAGCTAATGGGTCTGTTTTACATAATGAAATGTTATGGAAAATTCAAAACATAAGCCTGGCAGGGACTTTCAGAGGTCATCTGGAGCATCTCACTTCCTCTAGGCAGGCTTCTTGTAAATCTCTCTTTAAAAGAAAATGTCTGTGTCTAGGTTAAGATTTGCAGATGACACAGGACTGAGTGATCTAGTAAATATGATTATGATTTAAAACAATATCCAAAAAATGGGGATGCTTTGAAATTAACAAAAAGAAATTCTTATTTACCTAAAATTTCAATTGCATAGGTAGAAGTTGTAGAACAGGAGCGGGGAGCAATAACAAGATATAGTCAAGAAAGATGGTGACTGGATCAAATGTTATACAGTGGCCATGTTCAGCATATTAACAGATGTGCTGGGTCCTACTTGACCTGAGGCAGTGCTTGTGCTCCCAATCTGGCAGAGAAATGGATGATCATCTACTGCTTTAGAGACCGACAGTCCACTGGGGAGAACAAAGCTGCCATCTCATATACTTAGCTGATATGTTGAAATGACATTAACAGGCAAGCAGGTCTTTTCTGTTACATTCTCTCTTCACACATAAAAGATTCTCTCAGCCGCAGAGAAGCAGAAGAGTTCAGGGAGAAAAAAATAAGTTAGGACTAGAAGCATTATGCAGACCTAGGAGTGAGAGGTTCCCTGTGAAGTCCAGAGGATAGATAAAATATTGGTGCTTTGATTATCCCCTTGGAAGCTGAGTATAGTTGAGATGGTATTATATTGTGCTATCTTAACTGTAAGTCAAGCATCATCCTCCCCACACCCCCATGTAACATTTGGGAAGGAATTGGGAGATTGTCTAAATCTATCCTTAATTGCTATTCTGAATTATGTGTTCTATTCACCTCACTCCCACTCCTGTGGGACCAGACCACTATTGATTTTATTCCTAAAGTAATGGGGCCCCTAGTTACAGCTATTTCTATGTTGCTACCTTCATGAGGTCATCTACACAACAGGAGTGATCGTGGGGTAATCTTCTCTTTTTTAAAAAAAAATTAATATTTATTTATTTTTGAGAGAGAGAGACAGAGCATGAGTAGGGGAGGGGCAGAGAGAGAGGGAGACAGAATCAGAAGCAGGTTTCAGGCTCCGAACTGTCAGCACAGAGCCCCATGCAGGGCTCAAACTCACAAACCATGAGATCATGATCTGAGCTGAAGTCGGACACTTAACTGACTGAGCCACCCAGGTGCCTCTTCTTCTCTTCTCTTAATGGTCCTGCCATCTACTTCTTTTTATAACACCATTAAGCAAAGTTGTATGGTTATATCAGACTTGGCTGAATGGATGAGTTAAACAAAAGAGGATGTTTTAGATTTCGTTTTTGCATTTCCACAGATTTGCTTTGACACATTGTCCCCAGGTTCTAGTCACTTGCTCTGTAGAGAGCTCCAACTACTTTCCTATTTGCCTCATCTACTAATGGTGCCATCTGTGTCATCCTCTCTGGGTGAAGTTTGAATTCCGGTACAGTTGCCATCATGCTTATCAAGGTAGGAGAGCCATTGTGGCTTTCGCACCTGAGTCTAACCTAATTGGACCCAAAGAGACCCTGCCTCTTCACACCACTTTCCAATTCAGATAAAGCACATCAATGCTGGGAATGGGATCTGATTTCCCAGATTGGCCAGGTACACAGGTGGGAGTCAAGATCTGCTTGAGTTTTGACTTCTGTAAGGTTTTCAATTTCAAGCTCTGGAACAATCAAAATACTGTCTAATACTAGAGAAATATATGGAAAGTACTGTGCCAGGGTTGGTAGAATAATGACTCCGAGGCATGATTAGAGCCTGTTGTTAAAATGGATTAGGGATGTTATATCCTCAGCCAAAGATGCCTCTTGGTTATTACCCATGGGGACAGTTCTACAAAGTGTGTTTTATCTGCCATCAGGGCTCCTCACTGTCAGCCAGGTGATGAACAATCGGCTCCCAAGTCCCATTTCATCGATTGCTTGTTGGACCATTGCTAATACTAATGATTACAGGTTGGGTTTCTGGAAGCAGAACTGAGTGGAGTTCAAAAGGCAAATTGTTTATTAGGAATTAACACCTGTGAAGGGAAGGGGGCGGAAGACAAGTCTGGCAAAAGAAAGAAGTTAAATTGCAAGGGAGAGTTCACACAATCTTACCAACTCTGCAGGGAAAACTTAGTGAGTACAGTCCACCAGAGTATACCATATTTGGGCTAAAATGGCTGGCCTTTTAGTCTTACCTCGCTCAGTTAGCAGCCTGCCTCCAAGAAAAGTGTGACTTTAGACAAGGGGATGCTCTTCAGTTTTGGCCAGCCAGGAAGGAGCTGACAGCTATAGATGGTGGGGCACCACACTGCCTTCAGCTGATCAGTAAGCTCTTTTTTGAGGGGGATCCAGCGATGCATGCATGTTTCTGTCACAGTTGCTGGGCAGAGAAACGTTTCTGTTGAGAAAAGGAAGAGAAGGTAATGTTTGGTGAAGATAGGAATTTTTTTTTTTTCACGAATTTAATTGAAGAGGATAAAATTAAGAATCTAGGAAAAGTAATGGAGTGGAAATTTGGGTCAGGAAAAAGGAAGTCTAGAAGGCAATGGGTATTAGAACATAGGAGAAGATAGATAGAGATTTACAGTTTGGAAAGTAATGAGGAAAATAGGAATAAGAAATATTGTCAACCCCCCACCCCGTCTCTAAGCCATCTGGTCTTACTGATTTTAGTTGCGGTGTTAAAGAGTGGTTTGTAGTTGTCTGTGGAGTAGTACCTTCTATTTCCTCCTGACGGCGAGGCGGGGGGGGGGGGGGGGGGTGGGGGTTGTAGAGGGAGGTAAAAAGTAAATGGTAGCAGTAAGCAGCTGTGAATGAGCCAATGATTCCTGGTCTTGCATGATATTTAAACTCAGGGCTGGGTGCTAATGTTTCTGTGTCCATATTTTAATCCTCTTAGCTGACTTGGAAAGATTTGAGTCTGAGACTTCACAGAGCCTGTCAGAGCTGATGGGATAATGTAGAAAAAGGTTTGCTATTCTCACGTACAAGATAGGCCAGTTCTCTAGAGTCTTAATTTTAACACAGAGCTTAACATCTTTTAGGTCAGCAACTAATTCATCAGAATTAAGAGGAATAAACAGGTGCAATCTTCTTTGTAGTTAAATTAATAAAACTGTTACCATGCACTGTAAGCAGAAAACTGAGACCACTGGGATATTTGCCATGAAGCTTATAGCTTGAAAAGGGGTTTTCCTTGCTGCGTTCGATTCTTAGGGTACCGAATATCATACATACATATGTATATACTTCTTTTCTCTTCTTTTCTCTTCTCTTCTCTTCTCTTTTCTTTTCTTCTTTTCTTTTCTTTTCCTTTCTTTCTTTTTTTATGAAAGAGAGACAGAATGCGAGTGAGGGAGGGACAGAGAGAGAGGGGGACACAGAATATGAAGCTGGCTCCAGGCTATGAGCTGTCAGCACAGAGCCCCACATGGGGCTTAAACTCACGAACCATGAGATAATGACCTGAGCTGAAACCAAGAGTTGGACACTTAACCAACTGAGCCACCCAGGTGCCCCTATGCTTCTCATAAAATAGTATAGTGTTTTATAAATTTCCATTTTTAGTTAATATATATTTTATATATTCTTGTATTAATAAATATGTCTAAATTATCACTAATTTTTATTAACGTTTTTTATTTATTTTCGAGAGAGAGAGAGCAAGTGAGCATGAGTGGGGGAGGAGCAGAGAGAGAGGGGGACAAAGAATCTGAAGCAGGCTCCAGGCTCTGAGCTGTCAGCACAGAGCCTGAACCCAGGAACCTTGATATCATGACCTGAGCCGAAGTCCAATGCTTTACTGACTGAGCTACCCAGGCTCTCCTAAATTATCACTTTTAATGACTACTTGTATTCTACTTACTATATGTTTTTGTCATAATTTAACAGATCCTCTGCTTTGGGGCACTTATTATATATTTTTATTCTATATATTTTTTTTAAGAAAAAGGGTTTTAGTGAAGCTTCTGGTCCTTTTATGCCTATAGACTTACTCAATTATATCTTTATATTAAATTCCTAGAAGTAGAGTAGTGAGTCAGAGAGTCTATATTTTAAGTTTTAAGTTACTAAATTGTTCTCCAGGAAAGCAATGTAAATTTATATCTAAGTTAAAAACACATAAGGATATTCTATACCCTCACCATTATTGTTTTTAGTCATTTATTTATCTCTGTTAATCTCACAGTTGAAAATTATATTCCCTTTTAAAATGAAGTTGACTATTTTGCTATGTGTTTATTACAGATTTGTTTTCTTTTCCCTTCCTCCCTTCTTCCCTCCCACCCCACCCTCTTTATCTTCTTTCTTTCCTCCTTCCTTCCTTCCTTCCTTCCTTCCTTCCTTCCTTCCTTCCTTCCTTCCTTCTCTGTTTTTGTAAAATTGCCCTCTCATGTTCTTACCCATTTCTGTATATGCATTTTGGTCCTTTTTAAGAAATATATTTTTATATATCAATATCTAGTCTTTGTCCTAGTTGATGTGTGTTACCTTTCTTTTTTGCAATTTTTTTTTTTTAAATTTTTTTTTTTCAACGTTTATTTATTTTTGGGACAGAGAGAGACAGAGCATGAATGGGGGAGGAGCAGAGAGAGAGGGAGACACAGAATCGGAAACAGGCTCCAGGCTCCGAGCCATCAGCCCAGAGCCCGACGCGGGGCTCGAACTCACGGACCGCGAGATCGTGACCTGGCTGAAGTCGGACGCTCAACCGACTGCGCCACCCAGGCGCCCCTGCAATTTTTTTCATGTACAAAAATACAAATGTTTAAAATTTTTTTTAATTTGAATTTTTCAAATTCAAGTTTATTTTCCTTTCTTAGTTCCACCTGTAGCCGCATGGCTTGCCACATGCTCACATGAGTAACCAGATAAATTTCTTTCTAGTACTTTTATATTCACTTTTCATAGGTACAAATTTTAATATATTTGAAATTTATTATAGTGCCAGATGTCAAGATACCTGAACATACTTATTTCCAATTAGAGGAGCATTTGACCCAGTAACATTTTTTAAAGAATTTATCCTTTCTCATTGATACATAGTTGGTATGATTCTGGCTTTGAATACTCTTACATTAATCTGGGTCTATATTTCATCCTTAGAATCCTACTGCTTTAATTATTGTAACTGTATGATAATTCATACCTTAGAGGAAGAATGGTTATTAATATACTTTTGTCTTTCATATTGTTTTTTATTAATTTTACAGAAGTTTTTCAATTTTTAAAAATTTTAACTCAAACTAGCTTAAGCAAAAGGCTTAAACTCTTAGAATCCAAGAAAGTTTTGGCAGCTTTGCTTTAAGAAAAATAAGGGAGCAAGGCAGTTCTCTTCTAACAAGGGAAACTAGAGAGAAATGCCTTTCCTTCCCACTATGGCTCTGCCTCCCTTGACACATCAGGATTCTGTCGCCATTGTTATTCTCATGGTGACAAGTACAGCTGCTGGCAGCCCAGGACTTTTGTGTTAGGGCCTCAGCCACCAGATTGAAACTAATCTCAATTTTTGGCTTTCGGTTAGTGGAATTTTCTGACAAGAGACACATTAGCTCAGCTTGGGTTAGGCAGCCACCATTTTACATGGTTCATTCTGGAAAGTGCCTTGAAGACTATTATACTCTTGGCAGGAAATTTTGTAATAATTTCTGTAATGCAGTAGTAGGTTTGCGAATTATAAATAAATTGTTTTGAAGGTATCGTCAGAATTGTTTTTGGTGAACTATTTTGACACAGGAAATGCAAAATGAGAATGGTTTTGTCTTCTCATGTTTCAATGGTATAGGGAACATTGCTATTGAGTTTGCTGTTTGAAAAGTGGATCCGCATGAATGGTTTAAATGTTTGAAATGCATGCTTAGTATTCATTATAAAAGAATGTTTCTGAACTGTGTAGATTTGGTTTAAAACCCAGCAGCTTTTTATGACTGTGGGCAGCCATGGCTTGGCCACATCAGTCAGGCATCCAGATTCTACCTGTAGTAGACAAAACACTCCTTACACATAAAACTGAAAGATAGAAGGAGGAAATAAAGAAGTGGTCCTTTTAATAACTTCATTTATTATTATTACCATGTGATATAATCAAGAAAATCCAGTTTTGTTTAAATTAAGCCAAAGGTGTGCTTTCATCAGGATTCCATTTTTACTATCCATTCCATGATTCCTTTACCTTCAGCAAGTCCTTTTATGTAGCCATCATAGCCTTAACTTATGGTCTATTTTATTTTATCCTTTTTTCTTAAATTGTTGATCACACTGCCTAACCTGTCAGCTTCATTAGAGCATGGACTTTCTTACTTCTCTTTAAGTACCTAGAAGCTAAGTACTGTGTTTAAATATAAGTTGGTACTCCATAAGTGTGTTTTATAAATATGAAATAGAGAGTAGAAATACCAGAAATTAGGGTGGAATAGAAACTAGCTAACTTATTTTTATATGCCCAAATATTTTACATAATTAAACTTCATGTTAACTTTACTTAGGCCTTAACTGTTTTCTTTACTGTAGTTCTACCCATTACTCATATTCTAGGCATCTTGTAGATAGTATAACTCATATTTTCTTTTTCTATTCAACTAAGCCATTTGATTCTCCTTGAGGTAGTTTTAGTGAATTGGAACACTAAACATTGCTCATGAATTAATAGATGTTATATACAGGAAATTATTTCATAGTGTAAGAAGAGTTCACTAAGACAAAATATATAATATTGCTAACTTGACTACAAATCGAATGAGTAAACAAACTTAGGCATCTAAAAGCCTTTAGCCGTCTTATATACTCTGCAAAAACAAATGTCCTCAAGATCAACACTCTATGAATTTGCAATTTAGGTCCAGCTCCTAGAGTGAAAATAGATCATCAAAAACATACCTGTATTTATTTATCTCTTTAATAGTTTGATTGAAGTATCATTGATATACAACGAACTGCATATGGGTACGATTTGGTAAGTTTTGACATGTGTACACATCTGTGAAACCATCTGTCACCTCTAAAGTTTCCTCATGCCCCTTTATAATCCTTCCTTTCTGTCCTTCCCATGCCCTTTTCACAGGCAGCCACTTACTTGCTTTCTGTCACCGTTGGTTAGTTTTCATTTTACACAGTTTTTTATAAATAGTATCTTGCAGCATGCATACTCTTTTATTTGGTCTGGCCTCTTTCACTCAGAATTATTATTTTGAGATTCACCATTGCTTTCCATGTATCATTTGTCCCTTTTTTCTTATATCTGGGTTTTATTTCATTGTATGGGTATGCCATCATTTGTTGATCCATTTGCTTCTTTATGGCCATTTGGGTCACTGCCAGTTTTTACCTATTACAAATTAAGTTGCTATAAACATTCACATGCAAGTCATTGTATGAAGGTTTACTTTCTTTTCTCTTGACTGAATACCTAGGTTTGGAATGACTAGATCATATGGTGCATGTTTATGAACTTTTTAAGAAACTGCTAAACTGTTTTCCAAAGTGGTGGTGCCATTTCACATCCCCACCACTGGTGTGTAAGCTCTAGTTCCTTCACATTCTCACCAACACTTGTTATGGTTGGTTTATTAATTATTTTCCTCATGATTAATGATGTTGGGCATCTTTTAAGGTGCTTTTATGCCATCTATATTAGTTTCCTATTGCTGCTGTAATATATTATCATGAACTTGTTGGCTTGAAACAGAAGGTTATTCTCTCACAGTTATGGAGGCTAGATGTCTGAAATCAGTTTTACTTAGATAAAACCAAGGTATTAGCCAAAATCCTGTTCCTTGCCCTTTGCAGCATCTAGAACTGTACTCCTTGAATTCTTTGGCTCATGGCCCCTTCCTCTCTTCCATCTTCAAAGCCAGTGGTGTAACATCTTCTCTCTCTGACTCTGCTTCCCTCTGCTTTCATCACATGGACTTCCTCTCTTCTATGGTCAAAACTTCCTCTGCCTTCCTCTTATAAAGAAAATGTGATTGCATCTAGGGTCTACCCAGGTAGTTCAGGACAATCTCATCTCAAAATCCTTAGTTTCCTTAATTTACTTACATCTACAAAGTCTTTTTTTTCTTTTTTTTAACTAGAGATTAGCACATGGATAAATTTTGGGAAGCCATGATTCACCTGCCATATCATTCATTATTTCTTTTTTGGTGAAGTATATGTTCAATCTTTGACCTCTTTTTTTTTTTTTTCTCTTTTAATTCAGGTGTTGTTGTTGTTGTTTTAGAGAAGGAGAGACAGAGTATGAGCAAGGGAGGAACAGAGAGAGAGAGGAAGACACAGAATCCAAAGCACGCTCCAGTTTCTGAGCTGTCAGCACAGAGTCCCATGCGGGGCTCAAAGCCATTAACTGCAAGGTCATGACCTGAGCTGAAGTCACACACTTAACTGACTGAGCCACCCAGGCACCTCTAATTCAGTTTGAGAGTCTTTTATATAGGTCCTTTATGAATGCTTTGCAAATATTTTCCTCCAATGTGGCTTATCTGTTTGTTATCCTAACAGTATCTTTTGAAAAACGGAAGTTCCTAATTTTGAGTCCAGTGTGTCATTTTTTTCTTCTATGGATCATGCTTTTGGTGTTCTAAGAAATCTTTGACAACCCAAGGTCACAAAGGTCTTCTCTTACGTTTTATCCTAGAACCTTTACAGTTTTAGATTTTACATTCAAGTCTATGATCCATTTTGAGTAATTTTCTTACATGGTACTAGATATGAATGTAACTTCATTTTCTTGCATGCGGATTTCCAAATGTCTGAGCACCTTTTGTTGGAAAGCCTATTCTTTCTGCATTGAATTGCCTTTGCATCTTTGTCAAAAACCATTTGTTTATGTGCGTGTGGGCCTATTTTTGGACAGTTTATTCTGCTCCATTGATATATTTATCTATTTTGATGCCAATGCCACACTGTCTTACATTACCATAGCTTTATAACATGTTTTGAAATCAGGTCGTATAAGCCCTCCAATTTTGTTGTTTTTGAAGCTTTTTGACTATTTATGTTCTTTGTATATCCAGGTGAATTTTAAATGTCAAGTCCTAGCCAAAAATAAAAACAAAAGGAAAATCCTGTTGTGATTTTGATAGGATTTTGTGGAATGCTAGATCAATTTGAGCAAAAGTGACAGGCTTCCTGTCAAGGCTTCATGTCAAGCTTCCTGATCCATGAACTAGACATATCTTTCTAATTATTTAAGGCTTCTTTGCTTTCCCTCAGCATTTTTTTTTAAATTTTCATAATTCAGGCATTTATTCCTCTATATTCTTTTAAAAACTTTAATTTTTTTTTTTTTTTTTTACTTTTGAGACAGAGACAGTGTGTGAATGGGGGAGGGGCAGAGAGAGAGAGAGGGAGACACAGAATCTGAAGCAGACTCCAGGCTGCTGTCAGCACAGAGTCTGATGCGTGGCTCCAACTTATGAACTGCAAGATCATGACCTGAGCTGAAGTCAGTTGCCTAACCGGCTGAGCCACCGAGGCACCCTTATTCCTCTGTATTCTTTATCTGTACCATACACCATTAAAGAAAATAAGGTCATGACACCAATATCAAAACCTTAAACTTTCTTCCATATTTCTCTGAAAATATATTTTATTTGCTTAATATGTAAACTCCATCTTTTTGGAGATATTTCTATTGTTTCAAAAGTAGTTTTGTCAGTATGTCCTTGTCAAAATAGAGTAAATATTTTCTTATCCTTGATTTCCACAGCATTTTACAGTTTCTTATGAGAATCTCAACACACTTAATCTATATTTATAATTTATCTTTACATCACATAATTAAGTGATGAAGTTCAAGAATCTGGCAGTTCAAGAATCTGGTAGTTACAGGATTTACCAACTTCAGGTTCATAGCTAGTTGTCAACAAAGACATGTAGAAGTCAGATAACTATCTTTGAATTATAGGACCCCTGATTATATTCTGGTAAAAAAGCTTTGATTTTTTTTTTCTTTGTTTTAAGGACTGTGAAAAAGGGCTTTAAACAATTTTCTATGTACAAATCGTGATTATTTTAGAAGATATAACAAAATGTCCAGATATTGTATCAATATTTGAAGCATAATTTTTCAAAAGGCACAGAGGCTAAACATACGTGCCTTTGTTGTCCAAACCCCAGAGCACTTAAACCAGGGGGCTCTATTTGCATTCCATCACTATAACAAGTGGAGTGCATTTCTGTATCTGTTCTGCAGTTCTAGCAGCAGAAAGTAAAACTCCGTCTTCTCACGGATTCTCAGAAGTTATCACACAAAAAGCATGTAAGAATTACCATGTTGCTTATCAAAGGGCAAAGCCCATGGTTACAGCCCTGTTGACTGGTAGGTGGTGTGGAAGAGATCGATGTGAGCTGTGTAATCATCCCTCCAGCTTTATTACAACGTCGGTTTTTTCCAAAGACATAAGATACATGGGTACTAATGGCTAATTAGTTTAAATTAGTTCAATAGTATGCATTTTGACTGATTTCAACAAATATTTGTAACATATAGCTCTTTCAGAGGGACACTTTTAACAATCAAGCACAGTTGAAT
The DNA here is from genome assembly GCF_022079265.1 of Lynx rufus. NCBI lineage: Eukaryota > Metazoa > Chordata > Mammalia > Carnivora > Felidae > Lynx > Lynx rufus. Next base: position 53,530,566 of record NW_025814889.1, read on the forward strand.
GTTTCAACATGCCTCCAGTTTCTACCATGATGTCAGGAGGCATTTGAAAAGATTAACTCCTTTTCACCAGAAATGCCTTCTATTTGATAAATTTCAAGGTAAATACCATCTTAGCTTGCCACGTTTTCCGATCTTTACAATGATGTTGATTTCATTTTTAATGCAGAAAATGACTATCACTGTGAGTTGACTCAGCTTTTTGTGGTTGAAGGTTATTACTATTTTTACACCACTCCATGTGCCAGTAAAATGTTTCTCACTTCATTATCATGCCCAGGCCTTTATGGTATCGCTTAATACAGGATGAAAATATTTGTCCATTTTGTGTTTGGAAGTTGGTGAGCATGGATGATTGTGGGGATTCAAATGGAGTCGTGAAAAGGGTTTTTACTGAGGAATAACAACAATCTTTCAGAGCTATGGGTACATGTATTTTTAATAGGTGCATTTATTTGATTACCAGCAGCCACTTGTAGTGAGTTCCAGTTGCTCCCCATTAACGGACATAAAAAAATAGTTATTAAGCTGAGATTTCTCAGATTTTCTGAGCAAGACTGACTTCTATTTAAGTATGAATTCAAATTTATAAAGTATTTTAAAAATGCTGAATGATATTTTCAGCATTCGGCTTATTTTGGAGTTCAGGAGTGACTACGTCGGGTGACTTGTTATGCTGCTTTTTACCGACTTAGAAATACACGGGTGTTTTAAATACACGGCAGAAGACTGACCTCAGGGGAACCTAGATGGCCTATTATTAAAGAGACTTAGTTTTTGATAATTAGACACTGCATTTGTTTACATGTATACTCAGAGTGCCTCTGAGAAACTAAATTCCCACATTTTTAGCTCCCTACAAACAGTGATAGACTTGTTCTAACCAGCTTTACCTGAGTTTATTTCTAAGTGGCTTTTAGGGCAAATGACTTGAATCACCGTGTTGTTCAGGTTGATATTATATGATGATTTAACCCTCAGAACTCTTGTGCTGTGTACTTTGGCTTTACTCCAAGTCACCGTGAGATACGCACAGGGCACGCTTTGTCTTCGCTGAAATCACGAAAACACTGCAATTTCAGAATATGTGGTACCTGTTCCAAGATCATAAAGTGGCCTATCTATTGCCTTCACTCGTGAGCCCATAAAGTACTCCCCATGGTTCCTTTAAAACTAAATTGGGAAGGTGTCCTGTTGCTGGATGTTCATTTCTGTGAATATTTCACATTAATGTGTGGATTCATGTGCTGTCATTAGGTTTGTTTTAGAGGTGGATTTTGACAGGAAACTAGCAAGGTTTCAATGTGAAATTTAGCTACAATTTCACATAGATAATTCTTCCTGTCTCTACTTTTTCTTTGAGCATGTAAAATTGAACACACGATTACTTATTTGTACTCAAAGTTACTAAGTAGAGTTTCAAGCCAGGAGCTTCCAGTGGAAGGCAGTCTCTTTTGTTAGTGTTTGATGCAAAATGCATGAAAAGTAAATTTAAGATTAACTGTGTTTGGGGGGCACCTGGGTGGCTCAGTCGGTTGAGTGTCCAACTTTGGCTCAGGTCATGATCTCACAGCTCATGGGTTCCAGTCCCAAGTCAGGCTCTGTGCTGACAGCTTGGAGCCTGGAGCCTGCTTCAGACTCTCTGTCTCCCTCTCTCTGCCCCTCCCCCGCTCATGCTCTGTCTCTCTTTCTCTCCCAAAAATAAATAAACATTTAAAAAATTAAAAAAAAAAGATTAACTGTGTTTGGAAGCACTTTTAAAAGAAAACTCACAGCTATGTTGTACAACTATTGGTGTTAAGTCAAAGGACTTGTTCTGGTGGAGGAGATAGATCTGAGAGATAAGAACATGTAAAGTCTCAGTGGTAAATCAGTTTGGCATGAATAAGGCTTCAAAGTGTTTAAATCCACTTCCACTTTCAGTCTACAGAATACCAAATAGTCTGTTTAATGTATTATTTCATGATATTCCTCCAATGTTTGAGTGGTGAGAAAACTAGTGAATGAGAAACATTACTTTTGAAATTAAGAAAATTGAGTTGAGTATATATTAGCAATTTGAACCAAAAAAAGCTAAATATTTCTCTTTTTTTTTAAGTTTTAAGAGTTTAAGCAAACATTGGTTTGAATGGGGCAGTGACAAACTGGAAGTGATTAGAACTGCTCCCAAGATAAGTATTTCTAATTTTCTATTTTGAATCATTTATACATAATCAATATTTTAAGTTATAATTTCTAATGTATTGTGGATGCTATATTTTAAAACTATCCTAAAATCATTTGGGCATATATAGCTATTTGTGTGCATGTATACACACATATGTATAGTATATAACATATATAAATTTTGGTCATTTTGAAAATTGATTCAGAAAACTTAAGTTTTAACTATGTGTTTTGATGAATACTATAGGTCCATAAATAATAATTTAGGTATTTATATATGTGTTTAAGTATATGTAATATATATGCTTTGTCTCAGAGGGTTTCCTTTTAAAGGTATATAGAAATATATAAAACTAACATAAATTTGCTTCTAAGGAGCATCATGTTTTTAAAATTTAAATAATGTTAAAAATAATATAACAAACTATCATTCAATTTATTGAATATGTATTAGGTTCACTTTCAAGTGAGACAATAGTGAACTTATATGGCTTCCTCATGATCTCTCATCCAAAGAAAAAAGAATAAGAGGGAATAAGCATTTTGTGCAGTGCTCTGGTTTTCATTCCCCAAATATCTGGGTGACCTTCTGGTGTTGTAGGGTTCAGTATCTGAGTAGGGGGCTCTACTTTCTTGTGAAATCATCCAAAAGAATTGGCCTTATCCTTCATCTCTCTGGTCTCTGAGATTCTGAGCCTTGCATCAATGGTCGAATTAAATTCTTCAGTCCAGAAGAATAGACTCAGTCTTCCCAGGCATCCCTCAACAATCTTGGGCAGTCATCAACCAAGAAAGTAGCATCACACATGCTAAAAGAAAAAAGATTTTCTAGAAGAAAATAAAGAATTCAGTAGTGTCTACTAGATGCAGGAACAAAATATACATTGAAGAAATAGTAAAGCAATTAGTATCGACTTTAAGACAGGAAGTATTTTTTATGTTTCCATTTGTTTCTCATTAAGACCACCTCAACTTATTGGTGCATATGTAACAAAAATAACTCACTTATTCTTATTTATTTATTTATTTATTTATGCACACAGAGTAAAAACGCAGACTTTTGGGATTTTATTCCCCAGCCATTATCAATGGGTTTTTAAGCTAGCTAAAGGAAAGGCAATTCCTGGGAGAATTAAAATCTTGTAAGTGAAGACTCAAGACCAAATTAATCCATGGGTATATATACTTTACTATATTGCAACAAACACTCTTGCTGGCAAAAGCAATTTTGATATAGACCAGTCTTCTCTCCTTTATTCGATTAGAAATTTTTCTCTGTAGGGATTTGAATCTCAAAGGCCTGAAACAAAAGTGAAAGTCAACTTAATTCTTTGTGTTTCTGTCTTTTCTTTCTTCCTTCTTTTCATCCCAACCACCAAAGATTTATGTTCTGTGCACTGGGCTAGGTACCAGGGAATAAGAGATAAATAAGACACAGTCCCTGCTGATAAGGGCTTTATCATCTAGTGGGAAAGATAAAAATAAATAAATACAAGAAATAAAGTATTGTAGGCTTTTTGATAAAAGGATGTACCTCTAGGGAAAGGGAAAGAAGCAGTTAGTTACTTGTAGGGGGATCTGGCAAGGCTTCGTGGATAAAATGATGGTTGCGATGATTATGACCTTGTAGTCACCAGTGGACAAAGTGAGAAGAGTATTTCAGATAAAAGCAGCACACAAGAAAAGTAAAGAGACTTGAAGTGGTAGGTACGTGCAGAATGGTTTGAATAGTTTTGGGGGGCGCCTGGGTGGCGCAGTCGGTTAAGCGTCCGACTTCAGCCAGGTCACGATCTCGCGGTCCGTGAGTTCGAGCCCCGCGTCAGGCTCTGGGCTGATGGCTCAGAGCCTGGAGCCTGTTTCCGATTCTGTGTCTCCCTCTCTCTCTGCCCCTCCCCCGTTCATGCTCTGTCTCTCTCTGTCCCAAAAATAAATAAACGTTGAAAAAAAAAATTTGAATAGTTTTCGTATGGCTGGAATAGAAGATGCGCATGTGAGAATAAGAAAAAGAAAGGCACCAAAAAGGTGAACTAAGAGTGTTGAACAGCTCTGTCATTTTAGAAGTCTGGAGTTTGTACTACAGAAAAGAGAGACCTGTAGGAGAACTTGTTGTTTTGTTTTGCTTTAGTAATATCATTGTTGCAGCCATGTGGAAGGTGGTTTGCACAGAGGCCCATGCAGACGGAAGTGGGGAAGGAGAGAGACTGTTTTCACAATCCAGGCTGATGCAGATCTAGAGAGCAGAGCAGTTACAACAGCAATAAAGATAGAGCAAAGCACACAAAAGGAAGGTAATTCAAGGGGCTGCCAAGGATTGTTTTTCCTATTTCCACCAAGATTAGAAAGCAAGTGGCCAAAGCGCTCTATGTCCTTATAATAATTGGTTGTGTAGCATTGACCACTTAATTATGTAAAAGATAAGAAAAGAGTTTCTCTGTAGTTCCTGTATATGGCAGAATGTCTTTAGGCAGCATTTCTTTTCTTTTCTTCTCTTCCCTTCTCTCTCTCTCTCTCTCTCTCTCTCTCTATCACTTGGTCTTGTTGCTGTTTGTATCTAACAAAGTTTATGCTGGGAGAGGGAGTTTGGGCCACTTTGGGAAAAAGAAATTGATTTCTTTGTACATTTATTCACTCAACAAACACTTAGAGAGTACTGCACTGTGTCCCTGGGGATATGAAAAGAAAATGGCGCAATCCATGGCCTGGACTTGGAGATTTCACAGCACAATGGGGAGCGTATATAGTAACCACTACACTATCCTAATCTCCACAGTGGAGGCATGTATGAACTGCAGAGGAACACAGAAGAAAGTAAATGCTTGAGGTCACACTTGGAAAATGAATAATTTGCCATGGGGAAAGGGAGTCAGACAGAATGAATATTTTATATTCAAAATTTCAGACAAATAAGGGGAACCTGGTATGTTGAAAAATAAATGGTTCAGAATAATCCCAGGAAAAATGGTGAGAGATAAAACCATTTAAAGTAGGCAGGAACCAGGATATAGAGGGATGTTCAAGATAAAATATTCAAGAATTATGACATGGTCCAAATTGCATGGGTAGAGAAAAGAGAAGGGACTAAGTTAAGCAGGTACTTAACTCTGTGATGAATGCTTCAGGGGTAGTATTTCAGCATGATGCAATGGGAAGAGCACAGTTTTGAAACGGAACAAATTGGAGTTTAGATCCTAGATCTTTTTTATTAATTTTTAGAGTTGGGTCAATTAATTTATTCAAACATCTATCATCTTCATAATGTTTTATGCCTATCTTGCATGGTTGTTATAAAGAACTGATGTTAGCTGCAAAGTGTATGACACGATAGGTGTAGTCATATCCTTAGTACGAATAAACACTATTAGAGCTGAAATTCAAAGCTCTGCATAATTCCAAAGAATGCACATGACACAGCCCTTAACCAGTCAGAATCTTGCAGATCCTTGGACTGCTTCACTTAACAGTTGGTATGTGACTCATTCTGAGCCCGCCGAAGTTAACCCTAAAAATTACATGGAGATCCGGTCAAACAAGCCTTCTTTTTTTGCAGATTTAGAGCACTGAGAAGGTGAATCTAGAGATCATTGTCACTGTTTGCCACCATGAAGCATGAACTAACTGGCCAAGAAATCATGCTAAAATAGAAGGAGGCAGAGTCAGGAAAGTGACAGTAAGTCCTAGTTCAGCTGTACCTAAAGTTAGCTCTCCCTATGTACTTTTTTGGTAAAGGAGCTAAATAACAATAATAACCACAATAATAAAAGTAACTTCCCTTTTGGTTTAGCCTGAATCGAAATAAGTTTTCAGTCACTTTTATCCAAGAATACTGACTAATAAGGTTGGAATTAGTAATATAGATGCACACTTCGGCACAGCAATAATGTAGGGATAGAGCGTTTGTAATCAATAAAGGAAAGAACTAAATATTACGAGGGAGAGACAGTTGGTGTAGATTGCTTGTTCTAGAAGCTGAACCAAAAAAAAAAAATCTTAAAGGAGAAAGCACAGTAGCTAGAGTGGAGACAGTTAAGGAAGTATTTAGTCCCAAGATGGGAGAGACTTGAGCATGTTTCTAGCCTGCAGGAATGAGGCCAGTGAAAAGGAAAAGGTTGACAGTACTGAGAAGAGAGGGGATAATTAATGGAGGAAAGTCCAGACAGAGGCAGGAAGTGATGAATATTTCTGTTGCCATGAAATCTCTAATAAGGTCTAGTGTCTGCTCAGATGGTTGATCAATTTGACTAAAAGTTCTAATTTTTTTTTAAAGAATTGTTTTAACTTCTACATGTCTAGTTATATTTTTTACGTTTCCTCCAATTCCTCCTATTTTCCCCAATCCATATGAAGTCGTATAATACCCCAGTTTCCCATCAAACAAAACCAAACAAAACAAAAAACGCACAAGCAAAACTAAATTAAAACCCCCCATTCAAACTAGTGGAGATTTCCACAGCCAAAGAATATCCAGGATAACTGAAGGCATCTCAACAGAGTCATTTTGCAAGTTTTTAGGTTTCCTCCACTTTTTTTGTCCGTAATTTTCACAATCTGATGCACAAAAACAATGGGAAAGAAGATTACGTCAAATGTATGAAAGAAGTGGCAGAAATCCAATGGGAAAGACATGCCCTCCACATTTGGCAGGAGATGTGCAGAGAGGCAGTGGCTTTGTAAAGTGATGAGTCACACTTGAACAGAGGCTCTGGAAGGAATTAGTTCAAGAGAAGGCTGGAGAGCTCCCTGAAATGTATGAGTGCCTCGGGCCATTAGCAATATGTGTGTGATCATAGCGAGACAAAGGAAACCCTGAGGTCTTCAGCCCGTTTTTTTCTGGAACCAGCAGAGGAAAATATCCCTAGCTTTTCCTGTCTCTGTGCTGTGTAGAAAATCACAGCCCTTTTCTATTCTAGTGAGAAAACAGTTCATAAGCACTTTTTAGAAAACTTTATCTTGACCCAAAGTATGTAATACAGATTTTAAATATGGTAACTAGATGACTCTGAAGGGAAGATTGATCTGCTCAAAGGTCACTGGGCCACACAATTAATGAGCTTAAGACAGACTGGGCAAGAGATGGATGAGAGAGAAGAAAACTGTTTGTTTAACTCTGAATCAATCAACAAAAAGCAAGCAAGCATCAGGCTGGCAGCAAATGACTAGCATATGGACAAAGCCTCAAACAACCAGGCAAAGAACAAAGCCGAATTTACATAAAGACGTGCCTATTGAACAATATGGTAAATATCAACGGCCACGTATCAGGGATCAAAAGTTCCTGATTCGAGTGCTAGCAAACTGCTCAGTATTTAATGTCTTAAGCCGGGATGGATTACCTTTCTGCAATAATTTTGAAAATAACTATAAATATTTATAGACATAAATGACAGCTATTTTCCTAATCCTGTTTGTTGTACCACGTCGTAGTAATCCTAGAACTTTGAAGGGCAGAAGTAAAATTTCAGATTTATAACAATCACATTTTGAGCTTGTGACATGGAATAATACGACTCATTGTTATACTTCTGTATGTTCAAATATGACCAGAGAATAAAAAGAGGTTAGGGTTTCATAGGCTGAATTATCCGAGTGAGACCTAAATCCCCACAAATTGGTTTTTAAGTGAAGTGCCATGAAACCAATAAAATGTTCCAGTAGATTAATGCAACTGATTGATCAATTGGTTCATAAAGTGGAGTACTTTGTTTCTAAAGCATTAAACGATAGATCACGGAACAGAGTGTTGGTTCCAGGCCTTCTAAAATGGATACAGAACGGCTGGTGTAGAGGCAATTGGCAATATTGTCAGAAGACAGCCTCAGAGTGTGCTAAAAATCAGCTAATTTCTAGCTGTTATACTATAAAGTTTTATTTATTTATTTATTTATTTATTTATTTATTTATTTATTGCTTTTTATTTACTTATTTTTTTTTTCATTTCAAAAGACCAAAAGTACTTGACATGAGTGGGGAGAGAGAACCCTCCCAGTTCTGGGAACTTTGAGTGAAGGCACTAAGTCTGTACAGCCCAATTGTGATAAAATGACTTAAACATTTCATTATTCCAGTTTCATTTGCTTGGGAGAGTATCCTTGACCCTAGATTAATGTAGACTTGAATTGAAATTTCCACAAACTGTAAACCTCTCACCATGTAACTAGAATGATGTCAGTAGAGCAGGTGATCTGAGGCCTTCGGTGACCTCTGAGGGGATGTCCTCTAACAGCAGTGGTGAGGGGGCTCGTTTGGCTTTGACTTTTAAAAATTGCCGGAGAAGACTATTCTTTGTCTCTTGCCATTTGAAAAGAACTGGAAGCTGTAGGTATGTGAGAGCTGATTGTCTCCAGTCCCCCTCTGCATGAAAATTCTTGGCGCTCTGCCTGGTTTACTTTACAGTTAGTATTACCTCATTATTCTTATTTTCTCCTGGTGTCCTGCCTTGAAGAGCTTTTCCCGAATGTGATTTTTCTGTCTCTCCCTTCAGAGTTGACCATGCAAAAATCAAATAAAGACAGTCAAAGCACTGCCCTCAAGGGTGTGATTATAGTGACTTTTGCCTAGGCATCACAGTCCATTATTAATGTAATTCTTCTGAGGAGGCCTTGTGAAAGAGTCCAGTCTGATATAGTTTCCCCATTCTATGATTGAGAAGCTGAGGTATATTTTAAAAATGGAGGAAGGTAGCAATTACAGTGGTCAGGCAACAAAATATTGCAGCAAATAAAAAGTTGAGAACAGCATCTATGCTGTGCCCAATTCTGTGCTAGGTGCTAAAGTATGTCCGTTCAAATCCTCAAATTAACTTTCTAAATTAAATGGCATTTTGTTTCTATTTGCTGCTAAGTCCCAGGGCTAGAATTTGACCCCAAGGTCATCTCCTTCCAAAGCTCAGTCTTTGTCACATCACACAGTACTCTTTCCCAATTGAAATAGTACTTTTATAACATATTTCAGTGATGATTTACACTGAGTAGTACATTTTACTAACTATCCTCACAAAAATCTTTTGTACTTAATAGGGATAACTAACTTTTTCTTACAGATGAAGAAACTGAGGCAAATTCAGAAGAAACTGAGGCCAGGGGAGACCCTCCTTCTTCCTACAAAACTTAATCACATTATAGGAAATAGGATTAAGGTCTTCTGTGTTGCAATGCTATGGCAGCTACATTAGATCACATCATCTATTGGGGGGTATTTATTTTGGGATAGACCCAAAGCAGTTAAGGATAATGATATATGTATAAGGATTTCCACAAATAACCACAAAATTTTACATGATTTTACTCAAGCTGTAGGTAAGAGGTGCTATCATCACACAGTGTGGAGAAAAATGCAATGATAAGTTCCCTGACAGCAAGAACAGTATATCCCCAGCAATCAGCACAGTTCCTGGCAAATAGTGCATATTCAATAAATAGTTGCTGAGTGAATGGAGAATAACTTAATAACATTGACAAATAAAGAGAGAGCTTGTTTGGGTGCCTGGGTAGTTCAGCCGGTTAAGCATCTGACTCTTGATTTCGGCTCAGGTCATGATCTCATGGTTGTGAGATTGTGCCCTTCATCGGGCTCTTTGCTGAGCATGGGACATGTTTGGGATTCTTTCTCTCCCTCTCTCTCTCTCTCCCTCTCCCCCCCACCCAACTTGTGCCCAAGCACTCTCTCTGTCAAAATAAATAAACATTTGAAAAAGAGAAAGAGGGAGCACTTGCTAGTGAGAAAAACATTTAAAAATGAATGGACAGCATTGGTGTGTAGGTGGAACTATAAAGCTGCAACTTTTCAGCTTGTCAGCAGGGCCCACTGACAAAAAAAAAAAAAAAAAAAAAAAAAAAAAGAAAAGAAAAGTATACCTCTTCTCAAAAGGCTTCACTGGGAAAATGTGGTCTGAGGAATGTTGATTAATTTGACTATGTATATATCACACCAAATTCATCTATACATGGAAAATGCCACTAAACTTATCAATGGGGTATCTCTTTTTGGATGCACTCAGAATGGCTTTATACTCCTAAGAATTTGTTAGTTCTTTTGATCAATAACTAAAAAAAAGTTGAGTGCCTACTGTGTCATGATCCTCACTAGTGAGGATAGCAGTACACAAAATGGAGAAAAATTCTTCCTCATAGATCTTATATTCTAGTGTAGGAAGAGACAATAAACAAAAAGTTTAAATATATACTCTGTCAAATGAGGATAACAGCAATGAATAGAAATAAAACAAGATATGGAGTGCTAGTTGTGTGTGTGTGTGTGTGTGTGTAGAGAGAGAGAGAGAGAGAGAGAGAGAGAGATAGACAGCCTGTGCAATTTAAAATACAGTGATATAGGAGACCTCACACATAAGATGATATCTAATGAAAGATATGAAGGAGTGAAAGAGATATAGATACTTAGAAGGGTGAGAAAGACATTATTGAAAATGGGCTAGTAAGTACAAAATCCCAAAGGCTGGAGTGTGCCTGTGTTGTTAGAAGGAAGAAGGCTGGTCTCAGGACAGGGAACAGGTACACAGTAAAGTCGGAGAGGAAAATGGGTATTACATAGTGCCTTAGAGATGATTGTGAAGGCTCAAAATCTTCTCTGCAGAGGAAACCATTAGTGGGCTTTGAGCACAACAACATGATTTAAAATATACTGTACAAGGATTACTCTGACCACTTACTGTACTATGAATTGACCAGGGGCAAGGATGGAAGCTATTGAAGTGATCCAGGGGAGAGATGATGATGATTTGCTGAGATATTAACAGCAAAGTGGTAAGAAGTGGCCATAATCTGGATATGGATTTGAAGGCAGAATTGCTAAGGTTTGTCAAGGAACTGGGTATGGGGTAGAAGAGAAAGACATCTGTCCAAGATAACACAGAGGTTTTTGTCCTTAACACCAGGAAGGTGTTGCCATTTACTAAGACAGGAAAGACTGTAGGGTGAGGAAGTTCCAGAGATGGGGAATTCAGTTTGCAGTTGGGTGTGTGAGGCTGGAGCTCAGAGGAGATGTCCAGGCATGATACAGAGATTAAAGAATCATCAACTTATAGATGGTATTTAAAGACCTCAGACTGAATGAGCTCATCTGAGGATATACTATTGATCAATAAGAAAAGGAGTCCAAAGACTAAGTCATTTCATGATTGAGCACAAATAAAAGACTGAGCCTCCACTCCCATGTGTATTGCAACATTATTGACAACAGCCAAGATATGGAAGCAATCTAAGTCTCCATCAGTGGATGAATGGATAAAGAAGATATGATTGTATGTATCATATATATCACGTTATATATATATATCACATCATACACATGATAGAATATCATTCAGCCACAAGAAGGAGGTCCTGCCATTTACAACATGGATAGGTTCTCAGAGAAAGACAAATACTGCAAACTATCATTTATGTAGAATCTTAAAATGAAAACAAACAAAAACCCCCAAAGTCATAAAAACAGAGTAGAAAAGCAGGGAGTGGGGGCTAAGGGAAATAGAAGAGGGGGATAAGGACGTGGAAAGAGCACCCAGTGATGTAGGAGAAAAAGCAGGAGAATTTGATATCTGAGAGCCATGTAACAAAAGTGTTCTAAGGAGGATCGATCAATGGTGCCAAATTTTGCTTGAAAACCATGGAAGATGAGAATGGAGAACTCATCAAGAGTTTTAACAATGGGAGAGTATTCATGACCTCAGCAAGAGCTGTTTCAATGGAGACATGAGCCCCAAAAGACTGGATTGGATTGGATTGGATTAAATAGATAATGAAGGAGAGGAATTGAGGCAAACATAAATATACAGTTTTACATTTCAGTACGTGCAGAGAATTGTGAAGGACAGAGATGACTGGAATAAGAGGGGATTGGGTTGCATACTCTGATGGCATGAAAATCTACTCTCAGTGAGTTTAGGAAAGAGAGAGGGAGGGAAGATAGGAAATGTCAACATGAAGAGCACTCAGCAGCCTTCATACCTAGAGATAGTAGGATGTGGGAGAGAAACTATCCATCATACTTGGGGGCTGAGTGGGAACCTGTGCCATAAGGAAAGAAGCATTTTTCAGTTGGAGTAAAAAAAAAAAAAAAAAAAAAAAGGTAAAGAAAAAAAAAAAGGTAAAGGGAACCTTCAGTGACATATTTGAAGACATGGGGTATTGAATGGCCCTTGAGCCCAGAGGGCTTAGTGTAATGGTTTCACAAATTGGAGAATGGCAGGAGGAGATGAGGTTAGGTTAGGAGATATGGGTTTGGAGTCTCAGAGATGGAAACAAGGGCTTATTGTGACTGATAAAAATAATGATAATAGATATAAATTTAGTAAAATTAAATTTGATAGTCTTAAAGCAAATTGTAGAGATATAGTTGTGAGTATTGTAGATGAGGGAAGAGGAGATGGGAGTATTGTCCAAAGTGTGAGGAACACAGGGTGCTTTGTTACATGATATCTGTAAATGCCAAATATTTCCTTGTCTTTCTGGGTAGTGTATTTTTAGACTTTTCCCGGACTCTGAGCTTATACTATGTTGTAATAGTCACTAAACAAATATCTGTTGAAAAAAAGAGTATAAGAATGAATACATGTTTCCATAAGATGATAAAATGCTGAATGAGACTTCATTTTACATGGGATGGAGTAACTTGTGTGGGACCAGGACTGGTATTTAGAACAACTAGAAAAGCCAGGTAAAATGATGATCTGTTTGACAACATCACAGGCTGTCGAGGAAATAGACACCAGGAGCACTGAGTTGGGAGGCTGAGATTTGGAGTGTACCCATCATGTGGCTGATTTTTCTCCTCAGGACAATTCCTAGATTCTGGGGCTTGTGGGTTAAAGACAGCAAAACTGACTGGTGTTTGATGTCTGGTAGTTCTTAAAATGTCTGGTGATTCCCTCAGTTTGGGACATACAGTCACCTGAGTGAATAACCATAGGTCGCTTTGGGAAAGGACTAAAGACTAAGTATATATACCACATTATATACTTCCATGGTGTTACAGGGTCCTTCCTCCTAGGCCTCCCTAGGTTCCAAACAGGAAAATTAGCTCAGTTCTGATAACCAAGCAAAGAACTGTGATATTTTCTTGGGGCAGTTTCCCTCATCTTCTTACCCCTCTATTCTTGCTCTTTTGTTGCTGCTGTTATTTATTATTGATTTTGAGCAGAATCTTGGCAGGCCCCCACCTCTCTTTCTCATGGGAACCCCAGATTCCATTAATCATTTACACTGTTCCCTGTGGGTCAAGCCTACTGGGCTCTTCCTCGGCTCACTCTCTGACCTTTCTGGTATTACAATCATTGCAGGCTCATCTTAATGCCTTTCCTGTTCTCTAGGACCTGGGTCCCTTCAGTCTGGGCTGATTTGGTTGCTCTCTGATGCTACCATTTGGCTTTTGTTTGTATTTTATTAAGCTTTTTGAGTTATTCTAGATGGCAAACTTAGTCCGATAGCAGCAATTTAGTCACAGATGAGTTACAGAATATTTAAACACTACGGTTTAATAAATACCCTTTGCCCCTGGGAGACCCACTACTCTACCTCTTAGCACTCAAGTCCAGCCACACAGAAACAAATTAACATTTTATTCCTAAAGAGAAAACGCATTCCCTACAATATTTTTCTCACCATTGTCTCATGTCCCTGCTATACTGCGCTTTTTTTTATCCTATAATAAGATACCCTTTGACAGTTTTAAAATATGGTCATTCAGATTTCTGTGTTTGAGGCAAGGCATCAAGTGTAGTATTTTAAAACATTAATAAAACTAAATGTATGTTTGTATGTTGGGAAGGAGGCTGGCAGGAGGATTCTGGAGACCAATGGTTCCTTAGCTACGGTCTTCCTAGGAAAACCTGGGGTAAACTAACATTTTAATTGAAATTATGATTTTCATCACATCAAATGTATTGTTTGTCTTACTCCTTTTCTTGAGTGAAAAATGGCATGCATTATATTAGCAAATATATCAGAAAAGAAAAGCATCAAAGAGATGGGGTATACTTGAAATCTTTTTGACCGCATGATTTATAAAGCAAGCTATTCTATTTATACAGTTAACATCACATTGCACTTCTGAAAATCTGAACTTAGTTTTCAGAGTTAAAAATTATTTGCTGTGAATATGTGTTTTAGATACTTAAATAGTTGTTTGAGTTCTGTATTACATGCATATGCTTTTTAAAGCTTATCTTTTTTGGCAATTTATCAATTTTTATTGTTATTGATTGATTGATATTTTATTGCTATATAATTGCTATCCTTTCTATTTCCCATAGGAAAGTATATATTAAGCATTATAATTTTCAGGATAACAATGAGAAATTACTTAACATATGTCAAATTTCTCTTAAAACTATGAATTCCTAATAGCAATAGCTATCACTTATAATGAGCTTTTAATCCTCACAGCAATTCTGTCCTACAGATCTTGTTCTCATTTCGCAGATGTAGAAATTAAAAGTCAGAGTTTAATACCAGCTTAAGGTTGCATGAATATCAGTGGAAGAGTCAGGAGTTAAAACCATTTCGTAATGTACACACACAGCAGCTCCTGGTTATTGAATCAAGCACTAATCTAGATCCTTCTAGAATCTAGAATTCTGTGAAGGAATTTTGCAGATGTGATTAAAGCTGCTAATCAGTTAAGTTGATCCCATGGGAGATTATCTTGTATAGACTTGAATCAATCCATTGGAAATCCTTTCAGACATGCTCAAGTCTCTCTGAGTGGAGAGCTTCCTACCTGTGGTCATCATAAGCTTTTGCTCCTGCTCCTGGGGTTCCAGCTGGCTCACAACATTCTTTTCCTGATGGCTTTCCCAACAGGCCTCCCACTTGCGTAGCCAGTACCCACAATTACATAAACAAAAAGGCATATATTTGCTTATAGATATAATCTCCCACGGGTTTGCATCTCTGGATGAACCTTGACTAATACTCTTGCCTTCACTGCAAATCTCATGCTTGAGTCTGAACTTTGTGCAAATTCAGAATGGAACAGTGGGGAGGGAACAGTGAATTTAAGAACAGGGTGGAGAGAGTGAAGAGCTTTATTTTTGTATCTTTACATCGTGATGTTGAAACAGTTTTTACAAAGAATTCTTTTCCTGTCATTTGAGTGACTCATGTTCAACAACTTTTGACATCATTTCTAAAATTATATGGTATTAAGTAAATATAACTAGTGGCTATTAGTATCTGATTAGTAACACTAGGAGTTATGACATATCAACATTTTTCAGTGTAAACCTTGAATTTGAATCCAAAAGTTCTGGATTATAGGGAAAAAGTTTTGCTGCTATTACATGTGTACATGAGAATGCTCCACAGATTTGTGTAAACAGTACTTTTCTGCAGAGCATTCCCTTATAACCTGCTCAATAGTCTCCAAACAAAACAGATTTCTCTTTTAATGAAGGAATACTAGAATACAAAATACCTTAAAAAATATTTTTATGGACTGAATGTTTGTGTCTGCCCCAAATTTATACATTGAAGCACTAACCCCCTAGTGTGTTTGTATAAGGAGATGGAGCCTTTAAAGGAAGTAATTAGGTCTTCATTCTTTTTTTTTTTTTTTCAGTTTATTTATTTTGAGAGACAGACAGACAGACAGACAGAAGGAGCTCGCACGCATGTATGCAAGTGGTGACCTGAGCTAAAATCAAGAGCCCAGAGGCTTAACCGACTAAACCACCCAGGTGCCCCAGGGCTTCACTCTTATGATCTCATTTAATCTTAGTCCAGTGGGATTGGTTTTCTTATAAGAGAGAGTGCTCTCTCTTTCTCCACCAGTGGACAAGGAAGAGGTCATGTGAGCCCGCAGTGAGAGATGGTGGCCACCTGTAAGCCAAGAGGAAGGGCCTCAGAATAAAACCTACCTTGCTGGCACCTTGATCTTGGACTTTCCAGCCTCCACAACTGTGAGAAATAAATGTCTGTTGTTTAAGCTACCCCGTGTGTGGTACCTTGATGGCACCACAGGCAGATTAAGAAAAATACTACACCTAAAAGATAACATTTTAGGGGCACCTGGATGGCTCAGACTGACTTCAGCTCAGATCATGATCTCACAGTTCATGAGTTCGAGCCCCGTGTTGGGCTCTGTACCAACAACTCAGAACCTGGAGCCTACTTTGGATTCTGCGCCTCCCTCTCTCTGCCCCTCTCCCTCTTGTTCTCTGTCTCTCTCTCTCTCTCTCTCTCTCTCTCTTTCTCTTTCTTTCAAAAATAAATTTAAACATTAAAAAGAAATATTTTAAAAAGGTAACATTTTACTAAAAATTAGTTAAGTATATACAATTTATTTATTAACTATCTCAAAAAGCATATACTACAAAAAGTTTCTTAAACTTTTTATTATCTTAGGCCCATAATTTTAAGCTAAATTAAGTAGCAGACATGCAGACAATGTAGTAAGCATAATAAATTCTAGAGGAAAAAAAATAATAGGTTTTGGGGCACCTGCATGGCTCAGTCTGTTAAGCGTCCAGCTCTTTATCTTGTCCCGGGTCATGATCTCTCAGTTCGTGGGATCAAGCCCTGCATCCAAAATACAATTGAAAAAAAATTTTTTTTTAAATGTTTATTTATTTTTGGAAGAGAGAGACAGAGCATGAGTGGGGGAGGGGCACAGAGAGAGAGACACACAGAATCGGAAGGAGGTTCCAGGCTGCAAGCTGTCAGCACAGAGCCCAACACGAGGCTCGAACTCACAGACTGCGAGATCATGACCTGAGCCGAAGTCGGACCCTCAACCGACTGAGCCACCCAGGTGGCCCCCAAAATACAATTTTAAAACACTTAAAAAATTTTTCAAAGTGATTAACCATCATAGCTATAAAGGTATAAGATAAAAGTCTTACTAACTTTAGGTATATGAAATTAGAATGTAATCAAATAACAGTTGAACCATTTAAATGCCAATTTAAAGTTTAAAAAATAGGGGTGCCTGGGTGGCTTAGTTGGTTAAACATCTGACTTGATTTCAGCTCAGGTGATGATCTCACATTTCCTGGGATCAAGTCCTGTGTTGGGCTCTGCACGGACAACGCACAGGCTGCTTGGGATTCTATCTCTCCTTTTCTCTTCTCTTTGCCCCTTCCCCACTTACTCTGTCTCTCTCTCATAAATAAATAAATAAACATTTTAAAAAAAACTTTAAAAAATAATTTTAAGTATCTAAAGTGATCTTCATAAATTATATTGGTTAAAAACTAATAATAGTTATAACAGGGATTATAATGATGATATCCAGATCTTATATTCAATTAATTGTATAAGATCTATGACTATTAATTCTTCTAATTATCTTTAGAGCATCAAAAATACAGCAATCTTTGAAAGAGTTTGGGGTAAAATCTCATTTTTTAGTGAACTACATAAGTTGAGGGAATTATATATCTAGAGAACATTTGAATCTCAGCATTACAAAATAAATCATGTTTATAACCATTAAATGTGAAGCCAGGCCAATTACCAAACTAACATCCTAGAGACAAAGTGAAATAATTTCCTTTACTTATAGTTTGTGAATAGGTTAAAATTTAATATATTAGAATACTCCATAAGAATTCACATAGGCTTGTATATAGATTATTTGTTTATTAAATAACCTATATATAATATATATTTAACATAAAACATATTATATATATTTTTTCTTAATCATCGTCCCCTATTTAACCCATCCCCCCAACCCCTTCCCTCAGGTAACCATCAGTTTGTTCTCTATAATTAAGAGTCTGTTTCTTAATTTGTCACTCTCTCTCTTATTTTTCCCCTTTGCTTGTTTGTTTCTTAAATTCCACGTGAGTGAAATCATATGATATTTGTCTTTCTCTGATTTACTTCACTAAGTATTATACTCTCTAGCTCCATCCATGTCATTGCAAATGGCAAGATTTCATTCTTTGTGGGTGAATAATATACCATTTACACACACACACACACACACACACACACACACACACATATTCTTCTTTGTCCATTCATCAGTTGATTGACATTTGGGCTGATCGCATAATTTGGCTATTGTAGACAATGCAGCTATAAACATTGGGGTGCATGTATCCCTTTGAACTAGGATTTTTGTATTCTTTGGGTAAATACCTTGTAGTGCAGTTGCTTGATCATAAGGTAGTTCTATTTTTAACTTTCTGAGGAGTCTCCATACTGTTTTCCCAGAGGGGCTGCACCAGGTTGCATTCTCACCAAGAGTGCAAGAGGGTTCCCCCTTTTCCGCATCCTTGCCAACACCTGTTGTTTTTTGTGCTGTTGATTTTAGCCATTCTGACAGGTGTGAGGTGATATCTCATTGTAGTTTTGACTTGCATTTCCCTGATGATGAATAATGTTGAACATGTTTTTATGTGTCTGTTGGCCATCTGTGTGTCTTCTTTAGAAAAATGTCTATTCATGTCTTCTGCCCATTTTTAATTGGATTATTTCTCTTTTGAGTGTAGAGTTTTACAAGTTCTTTATATATTTTGGATACTAACCCTCTATCAGTTGTGTCATTTGCAAATATCTTCCCACATTCCATAGGTTGCCTTTTAGTTTTGTTGATTATTTCCTTTACTGTGCAGAAGTTTTTTATTTTGATGTAATCCTGATAGTTTATTTTTGCTTTTGTTTCCTTGCCTCAGGAGATGGGTCTAGAAAGAAGTTGCTATGGCCTAAGTCATAGCCTGTGTTCTATGCTAGGGTTTTGATGGTTTCCTGTCTCACATTTAGGTCTTACATCCATTTTGACTTTATTTTTGTGTATGGTGTAAGAAAATGGTCCAGTTTCATTCTTCTGCATGTTGCCATCCAGTTTTCCCACCACCATTTGTTGATGAGACTGCCTTTTTCCCATTGCATATTCTTTCCTGCTTTGTTGAAGACTAGTTGACCATATAGTTGTGGGTTAATTTCTGGGTTTTCTGTTCTGTTCCATTGATCTGTGTGTCTGTTTTTGTGCCAGGACCATACTGTTTTGATTATAATAACTTTGTAATATCACTTGAAGTCCAGAATTGTGATGTCTCCAGCTTTGTTTTTCTTTTTCAAGGTTGCTTTGGCTATTTGGAGTCTTTTGTGGTTCCATACAAATTTTAGGATTGTTTGTTCTGTGAAAAATGCTGGTGGTGTTTTGATAGAGATTGCATTAAATGTGTAGATTGCTTTGAGTAGTATAGACATTTTAACAATATTTGTTCTTCCAATCCATGAGCATGGAATGTCTTTCCATTTCTTTGTGTCATCTTTGTGTCATTGCTTTCATCAGTGTTTTATAGTTTGCAGAGTATGTTCTTTGATCTCTTTGGTTAGGTTTGTTTCTAGGTATCTTATTATTTTGGGTTTAATTTTAAATGGGATTGTTTTCTTAATTTCTCTTTCTGCTGCTTCATTATTGTTGCATAGACATGCAACAGATTTCTGCACATTGATTTTGTATCCTGTGACTACTGAATTAGTTTATCAATTCTAGCAGGGTTTTTTTGGTGGAGTCTTTCTTCCTTTCGTTTTTTCATTCTTTCTTGCCTTTTTATTTTTGAGAGAGAGAGTGTGTGTGAGCAGGGGAGAGGGATGGGGGGAGAGGGAGACAGAGAGAGAGACAGGAGAGAGGGAGAGAAAATCCACATGGGGCTCAATCATGACCTGAGTAGAAATCAAGAGGTGGATACTCAACCAACTAAGCCACCAGGTGCCCCTCAGGTTTTCTAGATAGAATATTATGTGTTCTGCAAATAATTAAAGTTTTACTTCTTACTTACCAATTTGGATGCTTTTTATTTTATTTTTATTTTATTTTTATTTTATTTTTATTATTGTGTGTGTGTGTGTGTGTGTGTGTGTGTGTGTGTGGTCTGATTGCTGTGGCTAGGACTTCTAATACTGTGTTGAATAAAAGTTGTGAGAGTGACATTCTGTCTTGTTCCTGACCTTCAGGGAAAAACTCTCAGTTTTTCCCCATTAGATGATTTATCTGTGGGTTTTTCATATATGGCCTTTATGTTTCCTCTAAACCTACTTTCCTGAGGGTTTTTATCATGAATGGATGTCAAATGCTCTTTCTGTGTCTATTGAAACGATTGAATGATTCTTATCCTTTCTCTTATGATGTGATGTATCATATTGATTGGTCTGCAATATTGAAACCACGCTTGCAACCCAGGAATAAATCCCACTTGATCCTGGTAAGTGATTTTTTTAATGTATCATTGAATTCGTTTTGCTAGTATTTAGTCAAATGCAAAATAATATTAAATATATATTAATATATTTAAATGTAAATACATATTTATATTTAACATATAAACATATAATACATATTTATATAATATATATACAAAGCCATATTTATGCATTATTGTATCAACCCTTCAGTTTTTTCAAAATATAATTTTTAAAGGTTAAATACATGACTTTCATATGAAAATGAGCACATCAAAAATTTATTTAATACATAAATGACCAAACAAGAGGGGTCATGTTGTTTCCAAAAAATGTTTAGAAAAACAGAAGTAATGGGGCGCCTGGGTGGCTTGGTCGGTTAAGCGTCCGACTTTGGCTCAGGTCATGATCTCACGGTCCGTGAGTTCGAGCCCTGCGTCGGGCTCTGTGCTGACAGCTCAGAGCCTGGAGCCTGTTTCGGATTCTGTGTCTCCCTCTCTCTCTGCCCCTCCCCTGTTCATGCTCTGTCTCTGTCTCAAATAAAAAAAAAAAAAGTTAAAAAAAAAAGAAAACCAGAAGTAATTATAATGAGTAAAAGAATGGTGAGAGAGGACTATGAAATTCTACACAAAGCTGAATTATGTCTTATGTGAAGAAAAAAAAAGTAACCTTGGGTTTCAGACCAATTTACATATCTTCAGGGCAAAATTCATTAATATGGCTTCCAGTATTGCACAAATTAACATTTATCCTTATGGTGTAGGAAAATATCCTAATGATAATAGGTAACAAATCCAAAGTTCCAAAATCAGAAAAATCTTTGGGTGCACCTGTTAGTGCTTCAGTATGACAATCTCTCCTTGTGATCCTGATCCTAAATAAACTCTAGAGATTGTTGATTAAAAACACAAAAAGTTGGTCACAATGTTTTGGCCAGTTACAGAGATTTAGCAAACAATATCCATAGTTTCCTAACAGTATGCTCCGCAAGTTTTGGTTTGCTTTGGTTGAGTTTTAAATACCTCTTACGTGTTGTTCTATTCTGTGGGAGAAAAGAAAAAAAATTATCTTCATTAGGTTACAACTTCAGTACCTCTGTATGTGTATGGATTCTATTTCCTCAATGTTCACAAAATCTGCTAAAGTGTTCTGACCAGTGATGAATTAATTGATCTATTACACTGCCTATGAGGCTGTGGTCTTGAACTCCACAGAAGGTATAAGACCTATGTCCTGGAGGCAATGGACTTTGATTTCAGACCCAAATTATAACCTTTGTTCCGTAGTGGGCTTTTAGTTCCAATTACATTGGATTTATTCTCCAGTAAGCCAGCACAAGTGGTATCTGCAATGATATCCTAATTAAAAATATATATATTCCTATGAACCTATGAAAATAATTATGTTGCCATTAAAATGAAAGATTTAATCAAATATATGTTTCTGAAGTATGAGAACCAGTCTTAATGGAAATTTCATTTCAGTCTGTAAAAGCATAGTCTAAAAAACCTAAGCATTAGAGCTAGAAGAAGGCAAAGAGGATTTTTCATATACCCATCAAAAATATCAATATTCCAGGTGCACCTGAGTGGCTCAGTTAAACATCTCACTCTTGGTCTCAGCTCAGGTCATGATCTCATGGTTCATGAGTTTGAGCCCTACAGCGCAGAGCCTGCTTGGGATTCTGTCTCTCTTCTCTTTAACCCTCCCCTGCTCACATGCTTTGTCTCTCTCTGAAAATAAAGAAATAAACTTAAAAAAAATCAATATTCCAAACAGAACACATATAACCACACAAATAGATTCCTTCAGCCATTCTTTCAGTTCTACGTGTGTAATTAATTATTAAAGAAGGGTAATATTCTCTATTGAGATACATGCACAACTATATCATGAGGATTTGATCAGTTTTTCCCCCTGAGGGTTTAGTAGGTGTAAGGTGATCGAACTTTCTTTTTTTTATTTTTTTACGTTTATTTATTTTTGTGACAGAGAGCATGAACAGGGGAGGAGCAGAGAGAGAGGGAGACACAGAATCTGAAACAGGCTCCAGGCTCTGAGCTGTCAGCACAGAGCCCGACGTGGGGCTCAAACTCACGGACTGTGAGATCATGACCTGAGCCGAAGTCGGACGCTTAACCGACCAAGCCACCCAGGCGCCCCTCGAACTTTCTTTTTTAATAGAGAGAGAGAGACACCTGCCTCTCCACCTCCCCTCCTTAGGGTGTCTCCTTGAAACATTATTGACTTGATAAAAAGCTGAACCTTTTGATCTGGCAATGCAAAGTCTTAGTCCTTCTGATTACTGGAACTGCAAACACCTTCAGAGTTAGCTCAGGATTGTCTGTTAGATTATCAGGAGGTGATCTCACAGGTGTATTCTTTTATCTCCCAAGAAGACTTGAGAAGTTTTAATTGTTCTTTTTCCACTTAAGTGTATAAATATTTGTGAAATTGTATCCAACCTTGTAGACATTTTGAGGCTACCTTTACATGCATGTAAATTTGAAATGGTTACTGACTAGGAAATTTTGTTTTCTCCCTTTCTCTTCAATACTGGTATGGAGGGGATTTATTGGTTTCCTGACAGTTTTCAGGAACTGTGACATCACTTATGAGGTATAAGATGTTACTTGCTAACAAGTTAGCCTACCATAGTTTCATGGATGCCAGCAGAACCCACAACACTAGGGTCAGAGACAAGGGACTGTTTATTACTCACAGTGAAGCAAGCAGAATGATCATCATGTTCACATCAGTTGACCTTGCCTACCACTTTGTAGAGGCACCAGGTAGATGCTGTGCTCACACCTGAAGAACACGGAATTTAGGAAACCCAAATCTCTTTTAATAGGCTCCAAGGAAATGAAATGAAATTTACCTGAGGGCAGCCCTAACTTTATTATACTGGCCTCTAAACAAACAGCTGTGGAGAAAAACACTATCTTCCAAGCCTGTTTGCTATTAAGATATCCTTAGAAAGATAACCCAGGACAAGGGTAGCCAGGGTTTATGCTTGTAAGACATACAGAAATGAAAGAGATCCTTGGTGACTTGTCTTCTAAAAATGTGAGAAAATATTCTTCACAGTGAGGGCATTGTAAATTTCTAGAACCTTCCTTCAGGGTGAACATTCTCTAAAATATATTTGTATTAAAGCAAGTTATTCACACAAAAATAAATTTGGTAACCAATATTTCAGTATCCTAACTTAGAAATTATCTTGGAATGGATCGCATAGGTAGACCTCTGAGTAAAAAAAATGTTAAAAGACTTTGGGGGAACTAATCTAGCTTTTCTAATTAGTAAACCACTGTACAATGCTTAGGAGGCTCAGAATAACTAGTCCCTTCAAGAGAAAACAAATCCAAATATTCTAAAAGTAGTTTTTATAGTTTTACTGTATACTGATAGAGTCAGGGAGCTTATGGATTTTTTTTTTAATCTAGAATTGCTACGTTAGTCTGATTTGTTCAAGATTCACCTTATTTCCATTAATTTAATTACTGATAGAAAAAAATGCCTCAAAGCTAACAGTTTTGGTGAGAAAGTTTCTTTCCCCCCTCTCAAAAAGCACATTTAAAAAATCAGAAGTTTTGTGTCTTTATATTCTGGGAATATTAGAATTATGTCCATGATGACTAGTTTTCTACATGAGAACAGCCCTTATTTATTTTTAGAGACTTTCTAACATATTAATACCCGCTGGAGTATAAAAAATATGTCACTCACACAATGAGAAGTAAAGGCTTTTCTCAGTTATAGATTCAGATACACAGACTTCACAGCTTTCCTTCACAACTCAGGTCAAAATACAACACAACACACACAGATCACTGGTTCAGATCCCAAATACTGCTCTTTTTTTCAATGAGCATGAGATATTTTCTTAATTGATTTGAACTCACAAATTAACAAAAAAGACCAGTAACTGAGATAATCTGTTATCAGAGAACAAATCTGTGTCTCTACCCATTACAGATCATTAAATGGTGAGATCATGGGGGCGCCTGGGTGGCGCAGTCGGTTAAGTGTCCGACTTCAGCCAGGTCACGATCTCGCGGTCTGTGAGTTCGAGCCCCGCGTCGGGCTCTGGGCTGATGGCTCAGAGCCTGGAGCCTGTTTCCGATTCTGTGTCTCCCTCTCTCTCTGCCCCTCCCCCGTTCATGCTCTCTCTCTGTCCCAAAAATAAATAAACGTTGAAAAAAAAAAATTAAAAAAAAAATAAATGGTGAGATCATGAAAACAGATTTTCATTTTTTGCTGTCCTATGCAAACCAGAAGCAAAACCTTAGTTAAGAAATAGAAAATAAAACCATATAACAAGAAATTAAAATCGTAAAGAAATGAGTCAGTAAAGTTAATTGCTGCTTGATAGTCTTTCTAAGAGGCAAGAAAATATGTACTTTGCTTCAAATATGAGGTGCATTTCTTTGGAAACTCAGTCTAATTGGTTTGGGAAGATAGGTCCATTTGGACATCTTGGTGAAACCTGTAAAACTCTCATGGTTTTTTAGAAGTTCAAAGTATGACTCATATAAAAGGAACGCATCAAAGACTTATTAATAGTGCCCAAACTTGAGAAGAACTTGGGTTAATATATATATATTTGTATACATATATTATATACACATGGTAAAATAGCCTGTATATATGATATATATGATATACATATATATATACATATGTATGTGTGTGTGTGTGTATATGTGTGTGTGTATATATATATATATATATACACACACACATATATATATATCATCAATCACACATATAAGAGTATTCATGATGACTAAATGAAAGAATGATGGGATAAAATATTGAAATTACATGCAAAACTGGTGTAATGGTTAATTTTATCAACTTGACTGGGCCAAGAGATACCCAGATATTTGGTTAAACGTTGCTCCTGCATGCATCTGTGAGGGTATGTGTAGGTGTCTGCTGCCACCTCAGCAGAGGAAGATTTTAATAATCAAGTCATAGAAGGACTTGTTCTATGGATACCAGTCGGCCTCTTTCCTCAGCTACCCTGCCATTGTCCAATGGGCTCATAAACAAAGTGGCCATGGTGGCAGGAATGGAGGTTCTCATGGGGTCCACACCATGGATCTCTACCATCACATATTGTGGAAGGGGCAGTGTTTTATTCTTGCTAGAAGAGACGCTTACCCTGGATATGGATCTGACTGGCCTGCGTGCCATGCTTCTGCCAAAACTACCATCCATGTACTTACAGTATGTGTTATGTACAGTTGGATGTTCTACAAAATATCGCTTCTGATCAAGAAATTCACTTCACAGCCCAGGAAGCGTGGCATTGGGCTCATGCTCATGGACGTCCTTGGTCTTAGCATATTCCCTAGTATCCTGAAGCCACTGGCTTGATAGAACAGTGGACTGGCCTGTTGAAGACTCCACTGCAGTGCCAGATAGGTGGCAATACCTTGCAGGGCTGAGATGAGGTTCTCTGGGAAGTATATATACTCCAAATCAGCGCCCAGTATATGGTGCTGTTTCTCCCATTGACAAGAATCAAGGGGTTGAAATGAGAGTGGCACCATTATTAACCCTAGTGACCCACTAATAAAACATTTGCTTCCTATTCTTGCAACCTTATGCTCTGCTGGCCTAGAAGTCTTGAGTCCAAAGGTAGAAATACTTCTACCAAGAGACATAACAATGATTCCATTGAACTGGAAATTAAGACTACCACACAGCCACCTTAGACTCCTTATACCTCTGAATCAACAAGCAAAGAAAAGAGGTACTGTGACAGCTGGAATGATTGATCCTGAGTACCAAAGGTAAATTGGATTACTATTCCACAGTGAATGTAAGGAAGAATGTCTGGAATACAGGAGCTCTATTAGGGCATCTCTGAGTATTGCCATGCCTTGTAATTAAGGTCAATGGAAAACTACAGTAACGCAATCCAGGCAGCATTGCTGGTGGCCCAGACCCTACAGGAATGAAAGTTATAAATACCAGCTATGACAATGTGACCAATTAAAGAAATTAGGAATGTTATTGTCATGAATATTCCTCCTGGTTTTGTTATAAATATATTTTTATATGTGTGTATACATGTATATGCATGCATATGTACAGAGATATTTTCCATATATATTTTCTATTTTCCCTGCTCTTATTTTCTTATCCTATAATGTAAGATGTATTAACTTTATATCATAGTATTTATTCTTAATTTTATATCATAATATGTAAGTTGTGGGATAATGAGGACAAGAGTAAACATTACTCAAAGACTTAACCTTCTCCTTTGGGGAAGAGATGAATGCATTTCTGGTTGTATACAGTGTAGTTGTATGATCTTAGATGGAATCTGGCCTTCTTGTCTTTATTTGAAGATTAAATGTGATTCAGGGACATGAGTATGGAGGCCAAGATGGTTGATTTTAAGCATCAACTTGACTGGGCCCCCGGGGGGCCCAGATATCTGGTTAAACATTATTTTTGAGTGTGTCTTTAAGGGTGTTTCTGGATGAGACTAACATTT
Source organism: Lynx rufus (assembly GCF_022079265.1). Taxonomy (NCBI): domain Eukaryota; kingdom Metazoa; phylum Chordata; class Mammalia; order Carnivora; family Felidae; genus Lynx; species Lynx rufus. The sequence continues at coordinate 53,557,395 of NW_025814889.1, forward strand.
GAATCAATTGACTGAGTAAAGGTGATTGTTCCTCCCCAGTGTGAGTGGGCCTCACACAATCAGTTGAAGACCTGGATAGCACAAAAGGCTAAGTAAGGAACAATTCTGTCTCTCTGCCTATGTCTGTGAGTTGGGACGTTGGTCTTCTCCTGCCTCTGAACTTAGGCTTAGACTAGCACTTACACCAACAGCCCTGTTAGGTCTCAGGCTCTTTGACTGACTAAAACTGTACCATTGTCTCTCCTGGGTCTCCAGCTTGCTGACTGCAGATCTTATATTTTTCAGCCTCTGTGTGTGTGTGTGTGTGTGTGTGTATCTCCATTCTCTTGGTTCTTTCTCTGAAGAACCCAAATACAACTGATTAATGGCACGCAAGTGAAAAATAAAAACAAGAAGCTAAAACTTTTGAGTTGTAATATTCACTATGGAGAGGAATAATGGTTCTCAACATGAGAAATTTATTTTCAAATTCATTGCTAATTTTTATTAGCCAAGAATTATTTGCATTGTTATCAGATTTCTACAAGTTAGTTTACAACCTTTACAGAGTTGTAAAATAACGTAATTAAGAGCAAATGGCAAAACAAAACAAGATAGATACTTCTAGATAATTAGGTAAACTTTTAATATGAAAACTAATTTATTATTCAGTTTGACCCAAACTGTCCATGAAGGGGAAAAATGCCTACTATAAGACAATTCCTTTTATTATTATTTTTTTAATGTTTTATTTATTTTTGAGACAGAGAAAGACAGAGCATGAGTAGGGAAGGGGCAGAGAGAGAAGGAGACACAGAATCCGAAGCAGGCTCCAAGCTCTGAGCTGTCAGCACAGAGCCTGATGCAGGGCTCGAACTCACAAACCCTGAGATCATGACCTGAGCCGAAGTAGGACGCGCAACCGACTGAGCCACCCAGCCAGCCCCATAAGACAATTCCTTTTTAATATTCAAGTGTTATTATCAATGTACACTTTAGGTTGGGTATTTCTGAAAGTTTCATGAGATTGTTATGCATGTCAACAGTGAACAGCTTCTCTACATTATAGCTTAGATTCTGAAAAATTATGTGAAAATATCTCAAAGGTGTACAATCAATTAGATTTTCCTATGTCATCTCTCCCCAATTCCCTACTGTACCAAAATCTTGGGTACTTTAAATTTTACAATGGTATTCATTTATATTGTAAGATGCTCCCTGTCTGTAAGAGTTGGAAATTCAACATTTAAATCCACACTGAAGGGTCTCCAGTTCAATGAATACCACTATTTACATTCATAAAAATTTAGATAATTTTTTGTTGTTAAACTTTTTGGCCAAGATATTCAATTCCACTAGACCAAGAGTGGGACATATTATTTTGTTTTTAAATGAATTTTTTTAAATGTAAAATTTTAGAAGGGTTTTTTTTTCTGAAAATAAGATGAATTATAGATTTAGACATGAATTTCAAAAAATCATAGTAAATAGTCTAATTTTCTAAGAAGAGCAACACAAATACATTTTTGCTCAAATTCTGGAGAAAAAAGCGTGTCTTCCTGATCAAATGCAGAGAGTGCTTTTGTTGCCCTTACTTGTGAGTTACTGACACCATTCAGAGGGACTCCTTTCAGCCCACAGTCTATAATCCTGCTCTTCACTGCCCACCTTCCTCCCACTGGATTCTTACAGTGCAGAATCTCAGTCTTTGCTGCAGGTAGAATCACCTAGAGAGCCTTGATTGACTGATGCTTAGTATACACCCCACACAAATCAGAATCACTGAGGATAGAGCTCTCAGATCAATATTTATCAAGACTTCTCCTGATGATTCAAATATACAGCCAATGTATGGCCATACTGATACAGTGGATGGATATTCTGGCTGCTAGCTTGTTTGTTCCTGACATTTCCTCCCAAAGTTTTCAAATACTTAAAAAAAAAGTTACTGTGACTTCTTTTAAAATAGGAAGCTCATATACCCACAAAATTCTTATTGTACAATTTTCTTAAGAATAGACATGTTCTGGGGTGCCTGCGTGGTTCAGTTGGCTGAGCGTCCAACTCTTGATTTTGTCTTAGGTCATGATCTCAGGATTCGTGAGTTTGAGCCCCACATCAGTCTCTGTGCTGACAGTGTTGAGCCAGCTTGGGCTTTTCTCTCACTTTCTCTTTGCCAACCCCCCCCCCCTCTCAAAATAAATAAGTAAACTTAAAAAAAAAACCTACTTGGGGCCCCTAGGTGGCTCACTCAGTGAAGCATCTGACTTCAGCTCAGGTCATGATCTTACGGTTCATGAGTTTGAACCCCACGTCGGACTCTGTGCTGACAGCATAGACCCTGGAGCCTGCTTTGGATTCTGTGTCTCCCTGTCTCTCTACCCCTCCCTCACTTATGGTCTGTCTCTCTCTATTTCTCAAAAATAAATAAACATTAAAAAATAATAAAAAGAACCCAGCTTTAAAAAAAGAATAGACATGTTCTTCTGATAATATTTGAAAATATATACCCAAAATATATCTTTATAGAATGTGAATTTGTCCCATGTGATCAGAAAGTATATTGTTGATCCAGATATACAATATACCAGATTCCTATATGCTCATGTCAGTGACTTTAATGTATGTGTGGGTGTGAGTGTGTGCAAATTGGTCAATATTATTTCAAAGCTGAAAGTAGTTTCTCTCACACATGAATGATGCATTTTCTTTTCAGGGGGGAGATAGTTTTGTTGCTATTAACTGGGCTTTAAGGTATGCAAAGGTAAAACCAATATCCTGTTCTGGAATCCAGGTGGGGTGAAGACAATAAAGTCCTATACTTCCAAAAATAAATATTATAAATGATGATTTTTATTCTGGGAAGAGTTGCTCAAAATCCCTTTTTGGGAACATCTGAGAATGGTTGTCTGGATTGCGTGGTAGGAAGATACAGGGAGGGAAATGTGGTGGTCCTTGTAATGATAGTTGAGCGGAAGCTCACTCAGTTGAGAACTAAGAGTAACCCTGGCATAGCCTGGCCTAAGAACTCTGAGAGATTCTTTATGTTTAATTCAATTTCATGTGTGCATGTATGTGTGTGTGTGTGTGTGTGTGCGTGTGTGTGTGTGTTTCACTGCATTCCTCTTTTTTTTCTACCCAAACCTTTAGTAGAATCTTGTTAAATCATGTTGGCTGATCATTTCTGTGGGGTGTTGGGGACTGTTCTGGGCTCAGAATGAAGTACCAAAGTGGACAGCAGCAACTGCCTAAGGGGAAAGTTTCCAGACTGGGAGAGGAGATCCAGAGCAGAAAGGAGACAGTCTGCCACAATGAACAGAGTGCTGGGTAGCAGTGATAACTGGAATAATTCCGGAACCTGTAAACATTCCTCAGTGATTCTAGAAATAAAAATACCTGGGAGTGGGGAGGGAGAAAATATTCCAAGACCAGATACTCAGTTATTAAGGATGATGCTATTTATGGTAAAAGTATTTATTTATGCTTTTACATATTTATATTATGCTTTATATTACGCATATATTGCATATATTGCATATATTATGCAATATATATATATTTATGTATATATATGCATTTATATTATGCTTTACAACCTGGGTTGTAATAGGGGGGAAAAAGCCAACTGCCCATAAATTACTTTAACCACCTTGGAAATAGCTTTATAAATATATAATAAATAAATGATGTGCATAATGCATGAGCCAGCAATACAACTCCAAGCCTTATACCTTAGACCTGTGGTTCTTAAATGTTAGTGTGCAACAGAATTGTGTGTAGGGCGTCTTCTAACAGACTGCTAGGCTCTATCCCTAGAATTTCTAGTTCTCTTACAGTAGCACCCAAGAATTTGCATTCCGCAGAAGTAACTGGGTGAAGCTGGTGTTGTTGCTCTAGGAACATGCTTTAAGTATCACTGCCCTAAAACCCCTGTCACAGTGCAGAAGGAAGTGTGTAAGAGAATGTCTCAACATTGTGGTTAAGAATTGGAAACATCTTAAAGGTTCTTTACTAAAGAATGGCCAAATACATTGTTTTATTCCTATAGTGGCATTTTCTATAGCTGTTAAAATGAGTTAGACATGCCTAGCAAATGGATAAATCTCATGAAACATACTGGTGGAGACCAAAATCCATAGGGCCCATTGTTTGGTGATGGTGAGAAAGTGGATACAGCAATGGCACGTTACAACACAAACACAGGAGAAAAGACATAGGGCATTCAGGAAAAACAGTGAGTTTTAGAAGAAATGTTATCATATGATACTGTATTAAATATTAAAATTGAAATATTAAAACATTAATAAATAATACTATATCATTTATGAATGCATATCAAAAGTATGAGAACATGGTCTGAGAATTATAAACACGAAGTTCAGGATAGTACTTAGGGCAGAAGCAGTATGTGGCATAATTCAGTATAATTAAGGAGACCAATACTGAGTGAAATTGTAGTAACAAAGGGTAGATACATTTTAATTCTCATAAATATTGACAAATGGTCCCCACAGAGGTTGTACTAGTTTACTCAAGTTTTATATCTTATACTGGGTGATAAGTATGATCATGCATTATATTGTTTCTTCTAATTTCATTGAATGTCTGAGATAGTTCGTATATAAAAATTAATAAGGAATATGTGACTGTAACTAACTGCCCCTTGTTGATGCTTGACTCCTTAAAATGTCCTAAAGGAGATAAGAGGAAGATGAAGAAAAGTCACATGGCCTGTACCCTTATGTTAAATGCTGATTTCATCGTAACTTTGTTGCAAATTGTGAAATTATGGAACTGTTCTGAAAATTCCTCTTTCTCTCTAAATTTAGGCCACAGATTACAGATTTTTAACCCAAAGTATAAATGGTTCCAATATGGGTTCTATACTGTACCCAATTTTATTTAAAAGACTGCATAAAGAAAGGTCACATAAAAATCTGGTTCTCTAGTTTTTCTAAAAATATCAGAAGGTCTGGCAACACAGGGCTAACATTCCCACGTGGTAACAACTGCCTGGAGCGAGCACCAGCTGCCCCTCTTCACGCTCTCCATGGAGCTCACCTGGTCCACATGACTCATTGAAGTTACCACTCTAACCCCTACAAGCATTTGAGCTAACAGTCCCTGCTCTATCGAACATTGTCTGGGGGAAGTAAGATTTGTGTTTTGGAGCTCCACATGTGTGTGGTTATGACTCAATCATAATCAGGGAGGGGAGGTGGGTAAAATTCTTTGATCCACACAGGTGAGGTACACCCATAAGACGATGAACCTTTGCCCGTTCCTTCAACTTAACTGTGACATGAAAAAAATCTAGACCAGACTTCTTTGCTGGAATTAGAACTTTAAAATCGCCACAACTCTCCCACTAAGGCCTTTGTTTCTCTCCCTACAACTTATCCCTAACCCCAACTCCCACAAGTGCCCTCTCCAGTATTCAAGACCAATGGTGTCCAATAGAATTATATATAGCATTATATGAAGACACATTTATATTGTTAATAACCACATTAAAATAAGTAAAAAGAAACAGGTAAAATTAATTTTAATGATATCACTTATTCCAATGTATCCAAAATACAGTAAAACCTTGGATTGTGAGTAACTTGTTCTGTGAGTGTCCTGCAAGATAAGCAAGTATTTCTAATCATTTTTTTTTTTTTAATTTTTTTTTTCAACGTTTATTTATTTTTGGGACAGAGAGAGAGACAGAGCATGAACGGGGGAGGGCCAGAGAGAGAGGGAGACACAGAATGGGAAACAGGCTCCAGGCTCTGAGCCATCAGCCCAGAGCCCGACGCGGGGCTCGAACTCACGGACCGCGAGATCGTGACCTGGCTGAAGTCGGACGCTTAACCGACTGCGCCACCCAGGCGCCCCAACATTTTTAACTTGATAAGTGAGTGATGTCTTACAATATGAGTAGTACATGATGTCAAATGTCACATGATCTGAGCCAATGGTTCTCTCTCTCTGTGGGATTGTGGGTGATCATCCCCATTTTTGGATGCTTGGTCTCAGGCCACAGTGTTTGGCAGAAAACACTGATTTTTCAGACCTTTGGAAGGTGCCCCACAACTGGCACTAATGTACTTTTTGTCACTTCAAAGTGCCTATGGACAGTCCTTTGCTTTTCCATACAAGAGTAAGCTTATGAACGCTTTGCTTCATTCTAGGTCAGGCTGCCTGCAGATAGAGACTCTTTCCTCTGCTGCCTTATTGCCAGTTACATTAAACACAGTATACGACAAGAGTTCATTAATACTGTACTGTAGTCAACATCTGTGTGAGCATATACAATGGCCCCCATGCAGAAAAAGGTTGAAAAGAAAGGAGGTAAGAAGGAGATGATTATGGCGGAAGTTAAGAAGGAAATCATTGAGAAGTATGAATGAGGTATGTGAGTGGCCAAAATTGCGATTTTATAAGAAGTCTATGTCTGCATCTTGTCTGCAGAGGAGGAGAAGAAAAGGGTGAAGGAATCCCTCACTTCAAATGAGATTAGGGAGATGTGTCAAATGTGGGAAATGGCAAAATTCTGTAGAAAAGCACCACCAGAATAAGGCGGTAGCAGTGTGAGCAATGAATCTGTTTAACGACAATGCGATGTCACATTTCTGCAAAATCCTCAAAAGGAGGCGTGTCATTGGACACTTTCCTCATTAAAGTTACATGAAATGAAAAAGAATTCATTGAGCCAATAGATAGCAGTGATTCCATTAGTGATACTGAAAGTCGTCCTACACAATAACCCTCCTCTCTCTCGTCTCTCTCACACCAGCCATGAAGGTTTTCAAAGGGAAGTGCAGGCTAATGTCTTTATTTTTCTTTATATTTTGCATTTTAGTATTTTGTATTATATTACAGTATTGTAATCATTTTTACATGAATATTTTTGGGTTGTGGAATGAATCATCTGAGTTTCCATTATTTCTTTGGGGGAAATTTGCTTTGATATACAAGTGCTTTGGGTTACAAGCACGTTTCTGGAATGAATTATGCTTGCAAAACCAAGGTTTTACTGTATTATCATTTCAGTATGTTATCAATGTATAAATGATTATTTAATACGTGTGTGTGTGTGTGTGTGTGTGTGCACGCGCACTGCGTCTTTGATATTTGGTAGATATTTTTCACTTAATGCACTTCTCAGCTGAGATTAGCAACATTTAAAGTGCTCAATACCCACACAGGCTAGTGGGTGTAGTATCAGTGTAGTTCTACATGCAGTTGTTTGCACTTGGTGACATAATCTGTCGTTAGGAGATTTGAATCAAGAGGTTGTTTTACAAATCCTATGAAGTAGGTTGTATTCATCAAGACATTTCCTGTGAAGTCGGTGATACCTCAATCTTTTGCATTGAAATATTCATAAAGCATACATCTTTAGGTTTATTTGTCACAATTGTAATGAAATTATCTCACCTTTTGAGAAGTTCCATATACATAGATAGCTTTATGTTGTGCTGTGGTAGAGGGTAGAGAGAAACAGCACAGGAAATTATGGCCAAGCCCTTGCTCATACTTCAGCTACAGTTTGTAGGAATGAAGCAACATTGCCTTCTGAAGGTCGCACTGGACCGTGAATGACTGGGAGGAACTCACACTTTTGGAGCAGCTTCCAGGTCAAGCCTGGGAACTCAAGAGGGATTACACATAAACTGGCTTTTTTCTCTGTATGTGCTAGAAGACGTTGGACCTTGGACTGGTAAAAGGACTGTAAACAATAGAAATCTTTCTAGAAGGCAAGATAGAGCAAGCAATAAAGAAAAGGATTTGAGAAAAGTCCCTAAGAAAGATGTGACTATCTCCACTTTGGGCTTTGCTTTGTTTTTGTGCTTGTTTTGTTTGGCCTTTAGTTTAGGGCTGGAGGAACAAATTTCATAACACCTAGTAAAATGGCTTTGGGGAGCAAGTTTTTCCCTCTGACCATGTTTAATAGCCAAAAGGAGCACTTTTCCGACTCAGAAGGTAACTTCTCTAATTTGCACTGGGAGCTTTGAGAAGTTGTTGGTTAAGGTTGAATAGAAGCATGACTTCAGCTGGACCATAACAATGGTTGGGACTTGAACAGACAGAGGAGGAGACAGGGCATTCCTGGAGCAGGATGGCATACACAGCAGACTAGGCAGGTGGAAGAAATGAAACCCTCGAAATTAAAGTTTGCCACAGTGACAAAGAAGGCAAGGTAATAAGAGAATTATTCAGGGAGGTCAACAAGACACACAGGGAAGACCTTTATCTGCCCTTAGTCTGCCCTCAGGACATTACAAAAGGTCTGAATGAGGCATAGGGACTTCTAGAATAAAGTGACTTGAGTTTTATTTGGAACCATTATAATTTCGCCTCACTTCTTTCTCTTCTACTGACAGCATCCTATACTTCCTATGCTCATTCCACCTGAGTCTTCGCTACCTTCAATTTTGATTCTTACGAAAATTTTTGCAGGTTTTCTTTTTTTCCTTTTCTTTCTTTCTTTCTTTCTTTCTTTCTTTCTTTCTTTCTTTCCTTTTCTTTTTTTTTTCTTTTTTTCTTCAGCTTGCTGATAAATGTCAGGAGAAGGGAATTATGTGGGGCCAGAACCACAACCATTCATTTCCCAGAACACTTGAGTGTTCATACGGCTGAATGCTAGGATTGCTCTCCTAGCAAACTGACACGTGGTCAGTTTACAGCTCCATGTTTTCGCTTGAGCTTTTCCACTAACCTAAAATACCTTCTTTTCTGTTCTGACCCTAACAAAATTCCACTCAATTTCATTTACTTGGGATGGTCAATATACATCAGTTATCAACACATGGATTACTACTCATTTTTCCCACACTTATTAGATGCCCTGTCTAATTTCGTATTATTTTGTGTGTTCTCATTCTATAAACTGCTTCCTATAATTATATAATAAATTTCTTATAATCAGAGACCATTCTTTATTTTTCTCTTCAAATATTCAATACATCCTAGTTGTATTGATTCTTTGAATCAGTACTTAAGTTGTAGTTATTGAGCACTGATTATGTTCATTATGTTATACCATAGTGAATAAGATCTTTTACAACTTAGTCCTCAGTCTATTTTTCAGCTCTCCTGATTTGCAACTGTGTATCTAGCTTCCCTGATTTTCAACTTTGTATCTAGCTTTAAACCCTAGACTTGCTGAACTTTTCATCCAGTGTCTATCTATTTTAGGTTATTATTGCCATGTTTCTGCATTTACTATTCCCCAATCCCATGCTCTATCTGCACATGTATATTAAGCCAGCATCTGTTCCCAAATAGTGCTTTATGCCTCTTCTCATAGCACATTGGCAAGGTGGTCTTGCATTCCACCAGATTGTATCCATACCTGTATACGCAAACAGCAATCTGGTAGCTAGGGGAGGGTATTGCATCCATCCAGGTATTATCAACAGAATAGACAGAGTACTAGAATTGGAGTGGGTGAGTGGGGAGACCCATATGTTTGAAATCTGGGGATAGAGAAGCTTTCGAGAAAAATGGGGGTGGTCAATAGGGATAAGAGCTCAAAAAGTGTCGAGAGAGAGAGAGAGAGAGAGAGGGAGAGAGAGAATGTAGGAAAGACCTTTGAGTCTGACACAGAAGAGACTATTGAAGTAATTCTCTGGACGGAGTCTTAAAGAAACAGAGGTAGGTACGTGGGAAATAGTAAAGTTTTGGTGCTGAAGAATTGAATATAGCTCAGATATTAGAAAATTGTGACAGTGAAAGAAAGGGAAACATATAATGGTAAGCAAATATGTCAGCATGGGCAAGGGGAAAAATATTTCCAAGATGGGGAGACTAATTTGTTGATTTTGACACCTACATAAACTTTCACTAACAGTCCTAGGGTGATTATTTTTTCCAAGCTTTTTAAACAAGGAAAAATATGATTATATTGGAATAAGTTATATAAGAAAGGTAACACTTAAATATTGTCGTTTCCTGCTACGCCACCCTTTTCTCCTGATATAGCACAACACAGTACAGTCTAAATGACTACCATTCCACACACAATTCTGTTAATGCAGTGTTACCTGATAAAATATTTCTTGTTTGCTTCAATGGTTTTCATTAAATTTAGTTCGTCATTCAGTACTTACATCTCACTACCTCTATGAAATCATAACGACAGTTACAATTCTTGGGGAATTCACCAACATTGTCATACCATTTGTTTATGTTTCTTAGAGGACAAAAATGTTGTCATTTTTATCATTGTTTTTAATGGGCTTTATTTATTTAAAAAAATTTTTAATGTTTGTTTATTTTTGAGAGACAGAGAGAGACAGCATGAGTGGGAGAGGGCAGAGAGAGAGGGAGACCCAGAATATGAAGCAGGCTCCAGGCTCCAAGCTGTCAGCAAAGAGCCCAACAAGGGGCTCGAACCCACGGGCTGTGAGATCATGACCTGAGCCGAAGTTGGACTCACAACTGACTGAGCCACCCAGGCGCCCCTAATGGGCTTTATTTTTTACAGCATTTTTAGATTTATAGAAAAATTGAAGAGAAAATGCAAAGGTTTCTAAATGCTTTACCTCTGCTGCTCTCAGGAGGAAAGTATTTCCCCTATTGTTAACTTCTTGTACTGGTATGATACATTTATTACAATAATGTACTAATATTGATACTTTATTGCTACTAATGTCTATAGTTTACATTAGGGTTCACTTTTTGTGTTGGACAGTTCTATGGGTATTGCCAGATGCATAATATCATGTATTTACTGTTACAGTATCATAGAGTTAGGCTTCCCTAAAGAGTCCAGGTGCCACCCATTTATCCATTCCTCTCCCCTATCTTCCTGGTAACTTTCTTTCCTGCTAACTAACTCTTGCCTTTTTCAAAATGTCATATAGTTGGAATCATACATCATAGAGCTTTTTGAGATTGACTTCTTTCACTTAGCAAAATGCATTTAAGATTCCTTTTTTTGTGTCTTAACAGCTCATTTCTTTTTATCCCTAAATAATATCCTATTGTATAGCCGCACCAATATTCATTCAGCTATTGAAGGATATCTTGGTTGCTTCCAAGTTTGGGAAATTATTAATAAAGTTACTGTAAATACTCATGTGCAGGTTGTTAGGTAGACAGAAGCTTTCCACTCATGTGGGTAAATACCTAGGAGTGTGATTGCTGGATTATGTAGTGAGAGAATGTTTGGTTTACTAAGAAGCTGCCAACATGTTTTCCAGAATGGCTCTATCATTTTGCATGCCCACCAGCAGTGAATAAGAGTTCCTGTTACTCCACATCCTTGCCAGCATTTGGTGTTGTCAGTGTTTTGGATTTTAGCCATTCTAATATGCGTGCGATGGTCTCACATCATTTTAATTTGCAATTCCCTAATGGCATATAATATTGAGCATCTTTCATACGTTTATTGCCATCTGTATGTCTTCTTTGGTGAAATGTCTGTTCGGATCTTTTGCCCACTTTTTAATTGGGCTATTTTCTTATTATTGAGTCATAAGAGTTCTTTATATATGTCCATAGAAGTCTGTATCAAATATGTGTTTTGCTTTATATCAAATATTTAATATCAAATATTTTCTCTCAGTTTATTTAGTTAAATATTACAACTGAGTATAATGTCCTGTAAGGTGAGATTTTATCTTAGCGATTTTTTGGTTTAAATTTAATTGGCTGGCAAACCCAATAATAGCCACATCACACTTCAGCTCTGGCTGCTGTCACAATGTTCTCAGTGAAATATAGAACAGTTGAGAGCCCAGTTTTCAATGTTGGCCAATGGCTCAAGTATTCAAGAGTGAATTTTAACACGTAAGAAAATTATTTTCCCAAGTGTGTGCAAGCATTCAAATGAGCGCATAAACTTTCTTACCATATAGTTTATAAGATTATTATAATTTTTCAGAGAAACCAAAAGAAATCTTCCAGCTTATCTTTTTTTGTGGTTTCAATGGTTTCTGACAAAATAACTAAAACTATATTAACACTAACATAATCCTTTTTTAAAGTTTTATTTATTTTTAGAGAGAGAGAGAGAGAGAGACAGAGAAAGAGAGCACGATGTGGGGGGAGGGGGTGGGCAGAGAGAGAGAAAGAGAGAGAGAGAATCCTAAGCAGGCTCCACACCACAGCACAGAGCCAGTGCAGGGCTCCACACAGGGCTCAATCTCGTGAACCATGCAATCATGACCTGAGCCGAAACTAAGAGTTGAACATTTAACTGACTGAGCCACCCAGGTGCCCCTAATGTAACCCTTTTAATTTTTTTTAACGTTTGTTTATTTTTGAGAGAGAGAGAGAGAGAGAGACCAACAGACAGACAGTGTGAACAGGGGAGGGGCACAGAGAGAGGGAGACACAAAAACCAAAGCAGGCTCCAGGCTCTGAGGTGTCAGCATAGAGCCTGATGTGGGGCTCAAACCCACAAACCAGGAGATCATGACCTGAGCTGAAGTCTAGTGCTTAACCAACCGGAGCCACCCAGGCGCCCCTGTAGCCCTTTTAAACAACCAAACTATGAGCAGATTTTTGTGGTGCACAGAAAATGACAGTAATTGGAATAAAATTCCAGAAAGTAAAGGCAAAGAAAAACACAATAAAGTCCCAACAGAGAGGAATGGAAAATATTTTGCAAAGTATCAGCCGTCTAAACTTCACTAACTGGGAGTCCAGTCCAGGAAGGTGAAGTCACCATCCTGAACAACTTGGATAGAACTGACATAAAAAGTTACACATTTAGTCATTAGTGTATTAATCCCCTTTCCCATTTGTAAAATGTAAGCTACATATATTTTTATCTATCTTTACAGTGTATAATAATTTTTATTGTACAATATTTTACTGTACATAAGACTTTATACTTTCTGTTTTACTTGGAAAACATTTTCATTTTTATTATTTGCTTTTCATTATAATAATAATTATTCATTATTCTGAATAAATATAAATTTACTCATTATTATTATTCATTTTTATTCACCATAACCAGTGGTGAAACAGGTAAAGTAGTAATGATTTCTAATGGTGTATTTCATCTGGTAGATACCTGCATCTATAAGTTCCATGAATCTCAAGTTCAACATGATTATTTTTTTTCCTATCTTCCAAATCTGTTACTTTTAACAGTCCCTGACTCCATTAATGACAGTGACATTAAAATGTATTGTTTCCCAAGCTAGAATCTTTAAAGTTATACTCACCTTCTAACCGTCTTGCAGTGTCTCTTTCCCAACCCCCATTCATCCTGTACACTACCATCTAGAGTGTAAATCTGATACTAATCCTGAGCCTCAAAATTTGGACAATGCTCAGTCACCTAACATGACGCAATGTAAACTCCTTTGAATACAATATAAAGCCTTTCATTAGCTGACTGATAAATTTTCCCAACCTCATTTTCCTCTACACCCCAAAATGGACTCAACACTGGTTACATTAAACTCCCAGTTTCCAAACACAATGTGTTTCTCTGATTTTATTTATGCCTGCTATTCTCCTGCCCCTTTCTTTCCAATTCAGATGTTTTCTTTTCTGTGAAGTTTTAAGAATTTTTGTAACATAATTCATCTTTTACTCCTCTGTGTTCCTACACCATCTTATTCCATCGTACTTTAATTACTTGTGTGTCTTTTCCATGTAAACCATGAATTCCTTGAGGATGAGAATGAAGCCATTTAATTTTGTGTCTCTCTCACCTTGCATAGTACCTGGCTCAAAGTTTGTAGTGGTCAAAGATTAAACAAATGAAAGGCTGAATGAACAAATGAATTATTGTCTTGCTAAAACTTCATTTCCAATGCCCTCCACCCCCCCCCCCCAAATAAACTGCCTAAATAGACACCTAGGATGAGTTACTTTTTTTCCTGAATATTCCATGTTTAGGTATTTTTTTTCCATGTTTAGGTATTTTTAAAACATTCATATTATTGAATGGAAGTTGCTTTGTTGTTTCACGGGTAACAAAGATGCTTGAGATCTTTATTTTTAATCTTTATTGATTTTTGAGAGAGAGAGAGGCAGAGACAGAGACAGAGCGTGCGTGAGCAGGAGGGGTAGAGATGGAGACACAGAATCTGAAGCAGGCTCCAGGTTCTGAGCTGTCAGCACAGAGACGGACACGGGGCTCAAACCCACGAACCGTGAAATCTTGACCTGAGCCAAAGTCGGACGCTTAACCAACCGAGCCACCAAGGAGCCCCAAAGATGTTTGAGATCTAACCCCCACCTTCAGTGAGGAACAGAGACTCTGGTAGTCAGATCTAGAAATAACTGCGACTCAGGTAGAATGGAGTTGGTACTGTGTGAGGTTTATAGTTCTGGGTGTTAAAAGGAGGACAAACTTTCAGTTTTATCAAAGTACGTGGCATTTGCTTCAATTATTAAACGATCAGTATACTTTAGGCAAACAGAAATGCAAAGAAAAAGCATTATATAAAGAAAGCAGCAGAAACAAAGACCCAGAGCAGTGCTGTTTGGCTGGACTGGGAATGGTTTGGTAAGTTGGTATGGCCAGATGATGAAGGACCTAAAACATGAGGATAAGAAGTATGAGATTTGTTTCATAAATTACTGGCAGCTTTTGGATTAGAGAAGGAACATACTAGCCATGGAAAGAACACAATATCAAGGTATTAAACACCCTTCTTTGCAACATTTTGCTCCGTACATGTATTAGGTATATGTTGCTTTTGCCAGTTAGTCTCCATTCTTACAGCAACAGAATGTTAAGTCCACCCTCTACCTTCTATCAGAGCTCCAGGGATGGAGTATTTGACCTGGGTTGAGCCTAGACAATTAGGGCATTTTGTTTTTTTGCCCCTGGCTACAGCTATTGGTTCTGGGGAGAACCGTGTCCTAACTCAGGGAAACCAGGCAATTAAACTCCATCCTGGACATAGCTTTAAATAGGCCAGACACTGGGGCGCCTGGGTGGCGCAGTCGGTTAAGCGTCCTGCTTGAGCCAGGTCACGATCTCGCGGTCCGTGAGTTCGAGCCCCGCGTCAGGCTCTGGGCTGATGGCTCAGAGCCTGGAGCCTGTTTCCGATTCTGTGTCTCCCTCTCTCTCTGCCCCTCCCCCTGTTCATGCTCTGTCTCTCTCTGTCCCAAAAATAAATAAAAACGTTGAAAAAAAATTTAAATAGGCCAGACAGCAGGAAGCATGTTGGTTGAAATCAGTTTGGGCTAGGTTTTCTGAAATTGAAATAACTTTTGCATATCTGTGTGTTTCCCTGCTCCTCCAGATTATTGCATGGCATTCGATTTTATGGCTGAGGCAATTCAGAGGTTTCTTTCCATCCATCCATCCCAATAATGAACTCAAAACAACGACAGTTCAAGGCTTAGGCACAGGCAACAGTGGAATTAAGTTAAACCTATTTTATGAATAATAGTGACTAACAGATAATTAATGATTGATGAAAAGAGAGTTGATTTAAATAACTTATGGTATGTGAGAAACATTTGTAAACTGTGAAGCGTAATATAAAAGTTAACTGTTAATACTCAATACCATTTTTACATTGGCCTAATTTTTATTGCTTCATTTGTTGCCTCTTGGAGTTCAGAGAGTCTCTTTGTACTCCTCCTGAGCACCTTTGGTTCTCTCCACGGTCTCTACACTGACTTTCCTTGTTTGTCCATCTGTAGCTTAGGGGGAAAAACAGAAAAAAAAGAATCAGGTAAGCCCCAATTCTTTAGAGAATCAGAGTTAATTCATCTTGTCTTGGAGCCCTTACAAAAACACCAACCTAACAACGGAGGTCTTTATTGCTGGGTGTTTTACTCATGATTTATCCTCTTAGACCTTGGTTTTCTATTTGATTGGCAATTGAAAACTGCTGCAATTTCCACCTTTACCTAACAGTGCCCTATATTTCAAAAGTGATTTCACTAACAAATGAAACAACTCCTAAGCTGACTAAGAAAATTAGATTTAGATTTTAATTTACACTTCACAAAAACATACTTGCTGAGTGATACCAACAGCAAACGTAGAAGGTACATAACGGAAAGGAAATAGTCTCAAAACAAGGATATTGGCCGTTTATAAAACCTTATATAAATATTCCTTTTGGATTAGTCAAAACTCAGAGCTTCCATTCTTTGATGTTTGAAATCAGCCAGATTTTTAAAATATATTTTTCAACTTGGGAAATGTTTTTTTTATTACACAGTTGAAATATTTTCTTTAAGCACAACTTGTCACATCTATTATTTAAGCTTTTTAAAATTAGCACTTCCTTTCTCTGATGGAATATTCCATTTCCTCGTTTCTTGTCATTTCATTTATTTAAATAAAAAATTCCTTCCCCTAAGTCCCCTGAAACCCTTTATAATGCCTTTTTTTTTTTACGACTTTATATAATCTGCCTTGTATAATGTTTACTTGTGTTCCTATTATATACCCTTCGCTCAATTACTAAGTTCTTTAAGAACAACTCCTGGTTTCTTCATTGCATAGTACGGTATGCTTCCCTCCTGTCACTGTTTACATATACTTATTCTCCACACACATGGAACAGAAAGGAAGTGAATTACCAATTTACTTTATAATGGATTCCTCTAGCAACTATTTATGTATTTCGTTTCTGGGTAATTCGTATTGCCCTCTTTGTCTTATCAGAACACAAACTTCTCCAGGGCAGTGATCTTTGTTTGATTAACTGGTATATTCTGAGCATCTAGAATGGTCCCTGGAACATAGTTTACTCGATGAAGATTTATTGAAGAAATGAATGTATGAATGAATAAACGATAGTGAATGATACCACTGGGCGTTTTAAAAGCTAAAGTTGCTATACTCTTTTAATAAACAAAGAACAATGCAAGTTTTACTTTTTTTTTTACTTTTTTTTTTTTAACAGTGATTTAATTTGCAATCCCTAATTGTTTTAGTTAGTAAAAAAAAATTTTACTATATTTTAACTTTATAAAAAAAAACCCTTCATTTCTTTACTGTGCTCCATAACTAAAACATATTTCTTCTGATTAAATTTTAGATATTTATTCTTTGAGGATTTTTTTTTTTGCCTGCTAAATTGAAATGAAAAAAAATGATATAATATTCCACAGTTAGATTAGTTGAAAAGAAAGATAAACTGTCTTACCTTCTTGTACCACAGATGCTTCAAGTAAAGACAGGAAAATTTAAGTGAAACAGTCCGTTGCTGGCCTCCATGAGTAGACTTCCTCTTTCTGTCCTATCTCCTAACTTAATGCAATTTAAATGACACATGTTATATATAACACACTCGGTCATATGTTTTCCTAAATGTATACAGGGTTAAAAAATCTCCTCTCATTTTTCCCAAATTTTCACCAATATATTCTACTTTCCCTAAAGTAAAAAATTGGAACGAGGTTCAGTTTTTAGCTTCCAGTGACTAGCTAATGAGGTAAAAATGTCCATGTTCAGCAATGGTGATTAGAAATGTTTTTGTACTTGGCATTCAGTTTTCAAGAACATTTTAACTATGACCATACTGTTAATGAATGTTTGGGAACACCTTTGGGGAATTTTCTTTCTAAAGTATTACATTCTACTGACTATTTCAGGTCAATGGTAGGGGTAAAAGATGGGATTTAGAGATAGGAACACAGTTTAGCATTCT
Organism: Lynx rufus; assembly: GCF_022079265.1. Lineage (NCBI taxonomy): Eukaryota > Metazoa > Chordata > Mammalia > Carnivora > Felidae > Lynx > Lynx rufus. The sequence continues at coordinate 53,574,956 of NW_025814889.1, forward strand.
AAATTGCTTTAGTATAAAGATTGCTGAAAGCATATAGCTTTGAAGAAATCTGTACATGAAGACATAGAAAACTATTTTGTCATTAGGTTTGTGCTGATTTTTGTACATTGAGGAGAAAATATTGTGATGTGTTGACATAGTTGCCAAGAGTGACCTAGGCATTTGTTAACAAAAATGGTGTTTCATGAACAGAAAAAGAGAGACAAAGCATAAAGACAGACTTAACTATAGAGAATAAACTGATGGTTACAGAGGGGAGGGAGGTCGGGGGGGATGGATGTAATAGGTGATGAGGATGAAGGAGGGCACTTATCCTGATGAGTGCTGGGTGATGTATGGAATTACTGAATCACTATAGTGTACATCAGAAACTAATATAACTGATATAACTAATATAACTACATGTTAATTATACTGGAATTTTTTAATGGTGTTTTATTTATTGTATTTTTTTAAACCTACCTAAACTAGATGAGTCTGGCTTTCCTGCAAAATGTTTCCTTTGCTGGCAAAGGGTACTTGTGACACTCATTATATGACTTCCTATTTAGAATCTTTCAGTGGCTCCCCATGGCATTCAATCCAAAGCTCTCTTTAGTGTAGCACATTGTAGCCTGTATTGTTCTAACCCCTGCCCACCTCTCTAGGCCCATCTCTTGCTCTTCTCAGTACATCTAGCTGTAATCAGCTAAGTGTTCACTGTTTAGTGGAGGCATCACATGAACCAGATTTTCTTTTCTCCAGTCACCCTCCTCAACCACACTATGTCAAACTTCTCCAACCCACTGGATAGTACATTACAAAATACAAATTTACTCACTTCCTTACTACTCTTGATTGTTAAAATCTCTCCACTGTAGAAGTTACAGCTTCTGTATCATACATCTCTTTTACTTCCCTCCTACAAGGCTGGTCACTTTCGTGGTTTAGGGAGGATGATTTACTCTTACTGCTCATTCTCTCACCTTAAAATGGAAAGGGGAAGTGATAGGTATGCCTCTGAGACACTTCCTTTCTCTCCCGTTTCCTGGCTCCAGCACCTCCCCAGTATCCTGGGGAAGGTAGGGGAAAGATAAACCGGTGTCTCTTCCTTATGGACATTTCCGTAGTTTCATGTTAATCATTGCTGCTTCCCTGGCTAACAGTGACAGGTCACGGGAGGGGGTGGGTGTGGGCCCTGTTGTTGAAATCCAAATGGTTAAGTCTATCAGCAACCCTCCTGGGAGTCATTTAATTTGACAATTTCCAGCTGTGGGGCAGCCAGCTCCACCTGGGCCTCTTCTACACACTTTTTGGTGGTGTTGGTAGTACCAACCTCGCACTGCTCAGGTGCCCCTGCCCGCCATTTTGTTCTGTTGGTCTCGGGCTGGACAGCTGGCCCAAGCCATCTTCCACAGTTCTCATTTGTCTACAAGCAGCACACATTCTTATCATGCCAATGGGCAGCTCAAAGGCTGTTTCATGCTTCCCGTGCCCCCCAACCCCAAGGCCTTAACATCTTCCTCCAATTCTCTCTCCCTCGTGTTCAAGAAGGCACAGGTGGGAAAATCAGTAAGTGTCTGACCTACACTCATGTCCAAGCAGGCAGTGAGATGCCAGTCTCTCTTGCCAAGCAGCCCTGAGCAATAAGGCTATGAAAAATGACCGAGTATAAATTATCATGTTTTATGGCTACCTTTTTAAACTACAATTGTGGTTGATGGGAAAGTATGTTCATAAAATCAGGAATGCAAAGTGATAAATCAGAACTAGCACAGGTTTTGAAATCCAGAGCCCTAGAATCAAATAAGATCTGCTAGTTATTATCTGGATAAACATTGCCACTACCTTTCTGAGCAGAGGTTAATAATAATTTTACCTGAAAGAGATCCTTTCAAGGGTTAAGTGACATAATGTATGTGAGGCCTTTTAAAAGCCATAGCAGATTATGGAAATAAAGCATTTACTATTACTGATATTTCAATATCACTAAAAACCTGGAAGTGTTTTATCTTTACTTTGTAATATTGGATGTTTTTGTTGAGCATAATTCTGACTGTATATAATGGTAAATACTCTGGAGAAAAATTACTGAATGATCTTGATTAATGGCAGTGGAAAGATATAGTTCAGTCTTGTTCCTGAAATAATGCTGTTCTTTTTCTAATCAAAATGATGAATGTTTTTTCTTGTTTTCATCAGTCATGCTCATAAGGCCCACTTATTTAGAGATTTGGCCTAACAGCTTACCTCAATTTAAAGATGAGCTAATGGATTGTATTTTCCCCTCCTGCTGTTGGGAATAACAGACACCATCTCTCTGAATAACTTTTGAATACTCATGACTGATAAGTAAGCCCTAAAGTTGATTGATTGATTACCAAACATACTAAATTAGTCCTCAAAGTAACTTCTAATTTGGTGAGAAACTGCAATCTTAAGTGTTCTAGGTGAAAATTCAGAACAAGTCTATTTTAAAGGTGTTCTCTGTAAGTAAGAATGCAAAATTGGGTTTGAAATAATTAAATCTGAGAAATATTTATGACTTTCCTCCCTTCATATAGCCTCCTGTGATATTCCTTTCATCTAAAGAAGCAGAATGGGATTTAAGTCCTTTGAAATTTTTTTTTTATAATGCTGAATCTTAAATTTGTCTTTCAACTAGGTTGACAATCAAAGTTGTTTTAATAAGATGAGTCAAATAAATAAGATTTAAATTTTCCTACCCTAGAGAGAGCCACTTGACCTTCCCTATACTGTAATCTATGTACTTAAAAATGCTTTTCTTTTCTTTTTATGAGTACTATGGTCATATCCATAGATGTATATAAAAAACAAAGAGAAAGCAAATCATTATTTTACATTTTCAGGAAAGCAAATCATTATTTTACATTTTCAGGAAAGCAAATCATTATTTTACATTTTCGGTAGGAGGTCTTTTTTTTTTTTTTAAGATATTCCTGACTATAATTATTAAGTTTACCTGCTAACTGTGAGAGAGTGAGATGAAAAGATACAGAGGAAAGAATTAGAGAAAACTCTAGTAAATGTATATAATTCTAGAAGGAATATTTTGAATAAGGCATGCCTTCATAATATAATGGAAGGTTGACAGCTGAGCTAGAATAAACCCAATTGTAGTACCAAGAATGATTCAGATTTCTTTTAAGTATACCTAATGTTATCCTGGAAGGGAACAACTGTCTATTATCCAATATATTAATTTATTTTTACCTTTTTAAATTGAAATTGCAAATTTAAGAATTGTGTGTGTGTGTGTGTGTGTGTGTGTGTGTGTGTTTAACATAGATCTGGAATTTATTAAAACAACACAATTCAAAGTAGGCTCTTTTGAAACATTATTCATAGACTATTTATTACATAAAATATCCCAAGATGAAACTGACTTTTCCAGGCTATTTACAAAGTGGCCAAAGAGGGGGGAAGTCATATTTTAAGTGAGATACTTAGATGTTTTTTTACCATTATTTTGACAAATTTGAAAAAAAAAAATTGCCATAGTTACTGTCTTGGTCACACAACTGAGAAACTTCCTTTTTTTTTTTTTAAATTTTTTAATGGCTTTTTTTTTTTTTTGAGAGAAAGAGAGAGAGTGCAAGCAGGAGAGGGGCAGAGAAAGAGGGAGACACAGAATCCAAAGCAGGCTCCAGGCTCTGAGCTGTCAGCACAGAGCCTGATGTGGGGCTGGAATTCAGGAACCGTGAGATCATGACATGAGCCAAAGTTGAATGCTTAACTGCTTAAATGACTGAGCCACCCAGGTGCCCCGAGAAACTTCCTTTGCAATAATGGTGCACATGGAGTAAGGAAACAACAAAAGCTAGCAGAAAAGGCCCTGTTCTTTCCCCTTTTTCATTTCTCAATAACCATGGGATAAAATAATATAACTGATTAAACTGTTCTTAAAATTGGGAAGTCCTGGTTCGATACATGTCTTTAAAAATATCTAATCGTCTCCTTTTCATCATCCACACATAATGTCATTTATTCTCCTGTCCTTTCTATTTTTTCTTTTCGAAGTTGGAAAGTTGGAAAGACTAGTTTGAGCAATCCAAGCTACCTCCAACTCCCTTGATCAGCATATGTCTCCTTACCACTGTGCCCTCTTCTTTTCTGCATTGAGACCACAGTATCCCTACCACTGGCCTTAAATCCCTCTTTCCCCCAAACACCCATTCCCCCCCTCTATCTCTCATTTTGTTTAGTGGCAATCCTCCCATATTAGAAACCTCCCTATTATCCTTCACACCATCTTACTCATTTTCATATTTAACTTAGTGGCTTCTTGTCCTTCCAAGCAGTTCTATTCTTCACTGACATCGGTCTTAGGATAGATCTTAGCATTTTTATTTGCTCTATTAAAGAAAATCCAGGAGTATAACATCATACAGCAGTGAGATAGAGTACATAACATTTTCTGGGAAGCGTGGGAGAAAAGAGAGAGGCTCTTTCACTATGCAACAAAAGTTATTTAAAAATCTTATTATATATCTTTACCTTTCTCAAAATTAGGCATCACATGTTTTCACTTGCTTCCCCTCACCCCCCTTAATCTTCTGCCCTTCCCCATGAGAGGAAATGTCCATGTGGCCATAGCTGTCACTACTTAGCCTCGGTCCACAATAAGTGACATGCAGAGGACTGAGACCTGACCTAGCTATAGTCTGAATAAGCCAAGCCCAGCCAACCTGCAGACCCCTGAACAAAAAAATCAACCACAGACCTACAAGCTAGAAATAAATGTTTGTGGTAATAGGATCCTGAAATACTGGGCTGTTTTTGGCATCATCTGACTAGTACAATACTATGGACTTAAAAATTGGTCTGAATGTGAACAAGCATCAGAGAAAGAAGGAAACAGAGAGAAGGAAAAGAAAGATAAAACTTACCAATGTTCTAAGCATTTTACATATTTTATCTCCTTTTTATTCTCACTCATACTATGATACATTTATTTTTATCTCCAACTTACAAATGAAGAGACAAAAGGATATAACCAATCTCAGCAGGAACTACCTCCTAGAAATGTGTTAGAGGCACCTGGGTGGCTCAGTTGGTTAAGCATCCCACTTCAGCTCAGGTCATGATCTCACAGTTTGTGAGATTAAGCCACACATCAGGCTCTGTACTGACAGCTCAGAGCCTGGAGCCTGCTTCAGAGTCTGTATCTCCCTTCCCCAACTCACACTGTCACTCTCAAAAATAAATAAACATTAAAAATTTTTAAAAAGAAATGTGTTAGATATATGTATGTCCATGGACACTGATGGACTTTCTTATTTTATTTATGTGTTCATATATATATTTTTCAATTAGAATGTATTGGTTTTAAAATATTGACTTCTAAGTTTTAAGAATGGAAATGGGGAACCTCAGGCTGTGTGGAGTTGAGTGACTTTCCTAAGATGACATGCACAGTAAGTAGCAGAGCCAGGCCCTAATTCCACATGATCTCCAGCTATTTGTGCACGTTAAATTCAGTTCCTCCTTTATATCATTGCTGTAAACTGGACAGAGAGATGGGTGAGCAACCATCAATCACTTTCCTGTCCCTCGCATGACTGACCCCTTTCCCCCTGTCCTATCTCCATCCCCTGTTCTCATAGAAAATCTAATTTTGCAACCAAAGATGCACTCCCCTTTACCCCCATCTGTTAAGGTGGAGAACAGCAATATCACTCACGCTTCACATATATCAGAGTTTGCTAGGATCCCAGGGGCAGATGTGCTCTGAGATGTTAACTGACCCAGCATCTGGGCTGCAGATGACCCTGCAAGAAGGTGCTGTCTGTACATTGGAAGATTCCAAAGTTGAATAAACATGGTTTAGGGAGCTTTGTTCCAGTCATTCATATGCTATTAAGGACCTTGACCCTGTTTTGTTAGCAGTTCTGCCATGGCATTTATATTCCACATCTTGCTTGTTAACATCTAAGAATAGAATTAGGGTATTAGCAAGACTGAGAGTGTTTTCTTCTTCCACTTCCCAAGAATATATAGGGTGTGAAGATGATGAGCAGAATGTATTTTCTCATAATATCCTCCTCTGGTAAACAAACCTAGAGATTAAAACCATTCTTTCAGGCTTTCATCTCCTAACTTCAGAAAGAATTTCTGACATCCCCACCATTAAAGCAGCAAATATAGGCTTATCCTAATACACGAATTAAATCAGAAGCATCTGCCGAAGGAAAAGGACAGCATCTGTTAGAATATGTCACATCATCCAACATGAAATATTTGATTCCTCCTTCCAATGACAGAAGAACTAGACCCTAAAACATCACACATCTGGTAACAATCTCCCACAGGCTTTCAGTGACCAAAGATACAGTGACACTAATGAAGACACCATCTATGTGCTCCTGCTACAAGACCGCATAGTGCGCGAAAACTAACTTACTGGGTTTATGATACTCAGAGCACTATAAGTGGGAACTAGGACTTTTGAAATTTAAATGATAAATATATTCCAGGGAAGGGCTTTTGGCTATCCCAAAGGGTTTTAGCCACCTTACAAGGCTTTGGTGATTAATTATTTTAATATGGTGGTGATTGCAATCTTGGCTTGAAAGGTGCACTAAAAGAACATTTCCAAATATTTATACACATTGAGCCAAAGTTTTAGTAAAAAAAAAAAAGTATAACTTTCCACTTGGGAGTATGACTACACAGGCAAATTTATTTGCAACATCTTTTTGTGCATATACTCATTCAACAGCAATCTTAACAAATGATACCAAATAACTAAAGAATTCATATTTCATTTTGGAATTCAGAACCAAAATAGATTGCCTCCTTGCTTTTGCAATATATAATCAATCTTTGTAATGAAAAGAAATGTTCTACAAAGGAAAACAGTACAATTGCATCTTACGGCGTGTTTCTCCTTGTCTAATAGAGCCACGTGCAGATGGTTTTACTCCCTACTAGCTCTAGTGTGTTGCTAAGTTCTGCTAACCTACAGAAGGAATGAGACTGCATGAAAATTGGTGTAAATCTCATTTGGTGTGACTTGAGTTAGTAGCTGATTATGTGATGTGTTGATAATGATCTTGATAATGAAGTTGAATGACTTAATGCAGATTTACCCTATATGCCAGTCTATGGTTCGTGTAAGTTCCCAGTAGTATTGACAAGGTGTTAAATGTGTTATGGCAACGAAAGTAAAAGTATGTAGTTTGACACAAATCACAAACATTGCTTTTAGTGCAATCATCTTGAAGGATAATACATGATTTGAGTCATATTTCTCTTGGCATTATCACAAGACAAGAAGCACAGATGTATAGTATTCTATAGATAAAAGAAACAAAATTTCCCAGTGATAGAAACTGGGAAAGCTATTTATGGTGGAGAATTTTAAGAAAGAAGTTTTCTGTCTCTGAGGAGTGTGCATTAATTGCTGATTACCAGAGAATAAATAAATTTTCAAACATACTATTTACTGTCTATCTAAGCCTCGCATTTTACATAGGTATGCGTTATAAGAATTTGTGTTATCTTTTTATTCTTTTGTTTGTAGTGACCAAATGAATAACATCTTTTTATGTGTGTAGAGCTAATTTATATAACTAATTTCATAATTTAAATTGTCATAATTTCAATGCCTTAGAAACATGTTGACTCTCCATTTACATTTTTTTACTAATAGTTCACATTATTGAAATGCCTATTCTTAGGAACTATGTGTATATTTAATTCATAAGATTTAATGGAATATTCTCCAAAGCTAATATTTTTTAAATTACCTATTAATTTTAATATCTATTGAAGAGAAGTTTGGGGGAGAGAATACGTGGAAGGGTATATTCAAAATCTTCAATTACTTAAAGGCATTTCAAGTTGATTTGCACTTAGACCTGCCCTGCGCGTATCCCATGAAGTAGGTCCAGTGCCAAATATAGTTCGACAAAATAAGTAGGTAATGGCATATTTAAAGGGGAAAAAAAAACTGTAAAAGAGTGCGTAGAAGATGGAACAGTTTGCTTCTAAAAGTGAAATTTTCCACAAAAGGAACTAGTATAGCAGCTAAGCAGTCACTCAACAGACATGTTTCAGAAAAACCAATGGTTTTCCCCCTTGTGGGGCTTTTGGGGTGAAGGATGATGATTTGTCAGGGCATAGGAAGTTAGCAGCCTCAAAGAGACTCCAAAATTTAGGCTCACTGCATCCTTCTGAAGTTGAAGTCGACCTTATACTTAATGCCTTCTGAGAAGTGATCCCCGGTATTAAATTATTTAGAAATGTCATTGATTATGACCTCCCAGAAGGCTCAGCTAAGAGTATAAATCACCTTAAAACATCAGTGTGGAATGGAACTCAGATAAAACAAGTTGTCATCTATCTGCAACTATTAAAATTAATGAGCTCATGGAATCACTGAAACTTTTGATAATTGATAGGGAATATTGAAACAGAAGGGAGATGCACGAGGACAGATATAACCGGCTTCATTCAACACTGTGTAAAGAAGAGAAAGGATAGCTCAAGTGTTGTTACGTTTCTGGCTCCTTTAAGGGTAAGAACGTATTTATATCTAAGCTCAAGCACAGGACTGCAGATTGTACAAACTGACCTCTGAGTAGGCAGATTTAAAAAGGCCTTCTCTATGAATAGATGAATTAGAATAAGGTGCCGCACTCAGGGGTGACCGTCCTACTGGGAGAGGCTTGGAGAACAGAGCACAGGACAAATTTCAGGCCCTAACCATCCCTTGTCCCAGCAGCTTTGGCTGTTATACAAATTGCACATCAATATATGGTAGCCTGTGTTGAGTCCATTAATGAGCAAATGAATGAATAAGGAGAAAAAATATGGGGCATCCCATTGTTTTATTGTTTCTAAAAAGAAACGATACTAGGATAAGATTTAGTCTGCTAATGACCCCCGGAAGACTAGAGAGATCATGTTTCCCTGATTCAATGACCATCAGAAAACTTTTTGGTCAGTTATTTGGTTTTCACTTACCGGGATCCTCGGAGCCCTGTAAAGCAAACGTTAAGTGTACTAATTGTTATAGAGTGATACTCAGTAGATACAGGAATCAATATCTTTTTCTCTTTTCTGTGGATTTCAGGAGGACATTGCATCTCCCATGACTACCATATCATCTTGTCCCTTGCAGTATTCTGTAAAATGTATTAAATAAATGTAGAAAATAATTTTATCAGGCATTTAAAAATTTGGTTAATGCCGAAGACTAAACACTTTTAAGTGGCCATCTCCCTCTCTCTCTCTTCCTCTCCCCTGCTCATGCTCTCTTTCTCTCAAAATAATAAACATTAAAAAATATTAAAAAAAATACTTTTAAGTGGCCAAAAACAGAGTTAAAGTATGTGTAAAACTCATCTCTGATCTGGAACACCTGTGACAAGTGATTGCTACCTTGTGAGGTTCCACCTGAAAACATCAGCTGATCAATCCTTCACAACTACAAGCAAGTTCATTTTATCAGGAAGGCTCACCTAGCAAAACAATGCAAGAGGAATTCACGAAAAGGAAGGCAAAGGCACCTGAGTGGACAGTGTGATTGACACAAAAACCATTACTCAAAATCATAACCTGTTAAGTTTTTAATCTCTCAGTGCCTAACGGCAGAAGGACATAGTAAAAACAAAAGTATAACAGCTGAAAGTGTAGCCATCTGAAAATGAGTAAGATATTGAAAAAATATTTTATTTGAAATCAGGGATAATAATTCGAAAGGCATCAGGGCCATTTAATATATAAGCAACAAGCCTAAAATGTCTCAGTGGCCTATGGAGAGCATCCCTGCCTTGCTGGAGAACTCTACCATCATTCTTATCTTAATGATGCTGCACGAAAATAGTACATTCTGTAATATTCAAAAAAGCAGAAAATCTGTAATTTATAAAAAATGGTTAAAATATAAAGTAACCAAATGTTTCTCATTGTTAGAGTAATGTTTTCTTACTGCTGTAGGAATATGTGTATATTTCAGCGGTCAGTTGTAGAAATCACTTCAGTGAGGGAAGTAATAGGTAATAAAGCTGCCACACGATGAGAAAAGAGGATGCCACCCAAAGGAGAATGCCCCTGTTAATAACCCTTTTAGAGGTCAGGGCTAAGATTAAAATGCTGTGACCTTCTGTTCTAATCCCAGAGCCTGTTCTAATAGGTTAACATCTGTGTCATGCCAGTCACTAAACATGTTGAACGTCATCACTTCTGCAGAGCCTGACTCCTCTTGTTCAGTGTCTCTTTTGCAGCCGACTCCCATTTCTGTACCAACAATACCTCCATCCTAGACTTAGCTCAAGCTTCCCAGCAGCTCTCCACACCTGGCCCAGAGGTAACAAGGGCACAAATAACACCCTGTGAGGCACATTGCACTAAACAGAAAGGCTTTCCGTTCTGTGGAAACTGGATAGCTAATTAGCCTCACTTGGCCTGAGATTCCTCATTTATTAAAATAGCTTTATTGAGGGGCGCTTGAATGGCTCAGTTGGTTGAGAGTCTGACTCTCAATTTCAGCTCAGGTCATGATCCCAGGATTGTTGGATCCAGCCCCGTGTTGGGCTCCACGCTAAGCATGGAGCCTGCTTAAGATTCTCTCTCTCTCTCTCTCTCTCTCTCTCTCTCTCTCTCTCTTCCTCTGCCCCTCTACCCTGCTCTTTCTCTCTCTCTCTCTCTAAAAAAAAGCTTTATTGAAATATAATTTGCATGCCATATGTATTAGGTTTCTCCAGGAAAAGAGATACAATAGGATATGTGTGTGTATAGAAAGCGGGAGAGAGATTTGTTTCAAGGAGTTGGCTCCTGTGATTGTGGATGTTTGGCAAGTCCAAAATCTGCAGGGTAGGCTAGCAAGCTGGAGACCCAGGGAAGAGTTGCATTGCAAGCCCAAAGGCAGTCTGCTGCCAAAATTCCTTCTTGATTGGGGAGGTTCGTTGTTTTTTATTAAGGAGTTCAACTGATTGTATGAGACCCACCCACTCTATGAGGGTAACCTTCTTTACTCAAAAGGTACTGATTTAAATGTTAATTTCATCTGAAAAATACCTTCACAGAAACATCTAGAATAATAGTTGACCAAATATCTGGGAACCATGCCTAGCCAAGTTGATATGTAAGATTAACCACTACAGGAGCACCTGGGTGGCTCAGTTGGTTAAGCATCTGACTTCGGCTCAGGTCATGATCTCACAGTTCGTGGGTTCGAGCCCCACGTCAGGCTCTGTGCTGACAGCTCAGAGCCTGGAGCCTGTTTCAGATTCTGTGTCTCCCTTTCTCTCTGCCCCTCCCCTGTTCATGCTCTGTCTCTGTTTCAAAAATAAATAAACATTAAAAAAATAAATAAATAAAATAAAAGATTAACCATTATATCCTAAAATTCACCCATTTGTGTATAATTCAATATTTTTAGTATAGTCACAGATATGTACAACCATCATGATAGTCAATTTTATAGCATTTTCATCACCCTCAGAAAGAAACTTCATGCCCTTTAGATAACACTCACCTACCCCCCCATTTTCCTCAGCCCCAAACAACTGCTAATCTACTTTGTGTCTCTATGGATTTGACTCTTCTGGGTATTTCATGTGAATAAAATAAAAGTATCTGGCCTTTTGTGACTGGCTTCTTTCATTTGCATTTTTATTTATTTATGTAACATAATGTTATCAAGATTCATCCAAGTTGTAGCCAGTACCACTACCTCATTCCCTCCTATAGCTGAATAATATTCCATTGAGAGACCATGTTTATGCATTGATTCCCTTGATGGATATTTGGGTTATTAGCATTTTTTGACTGTCATGAATAATGCTGCCATAAACAAGTTTTCGAATGTTTTTACTTCTTTTGAACATACACCTGAGAGAATTGCTCATCATAGGGTAATTCTACTTCCCAGAGTGGCTACCCCATTTTACATTCTCATGAGCGGTGTATAAAGCTCTTGGCTTCTCCATGTCCTTGCTAACACTTGCTATGGTATGATTCTTTGATTGTAGCCATTTTAGTGGATGTGAAGTGGTATGTCTCTTGGTTTTGATTTACCTTTCCCTGGTGACTAATGATGCTGAGTATCTTTTCATGTTTTCATCTTTTCATTGGTTGTTTGTGTATCTTTCTTGGAGAAGTGCCTATTCAGATCCTTTGCTCATTTTTCAGTTGAGTTATTTACCTTCTCATTATTGAATTATAAGAGTTCTTTATATATTCTGTATACAAGTCCCTTACGAAATATGTGATTTGCAAATACTTTCTGCCATTCCACAGGTTGTGTTTTCACTTTCTTGATAGTGTCCTTTGAAGCACAAAAGTTATAAATTTTGATGAAGTAAGAATTATCTATTTTTTCTGTTGCTGGTCACGTTTTTGGTATTATATCTAGGAATCTTTTGCCAAATTTTAATAATATTAAACTTTCCAACTCATGAATATGGGATATTTTTTCCCACTTATTTAGATATTCTTTAATTTTTCAACTTTTTTTTCATTTTCAGAGTGTAATTGCATTTCTTCTGTTTAATTCGATCTAAGTATTTTACTCCCTATGATGCTACTATAAATGGAATTGTTTTCTTAATTCGATTTTCAGATTGTTGCAGATGAAGAAAGTCCCTTTGGGAAGAGATTAGGAGCTATCTGTTTGATGGCCTACTTCTGTCCCAGGCAAAATCTCTGAGCCAGGGCTCTGAATCTGGGGGTGGGAACAATGGCACAGTTCTCTCTCACTGATGTGCTTTAGTTGCTGAGTGATAGGTGGAGTCACTAGTCTGAGGACATCTCAGCTTGCCACCTCTGGCATCGAACCACCACCTCATGGGTCCCAAGCAAAGGTGACAGTATTCTCAGTGACACTGAACTCAAAGTAGAAGCCCCATTCCAAAAGCAGGGGCTAGGCTAAAGAAGGAGATTCTCACTGCATCACAACACTCACATGGAGCTTAACCTCAGGGGCAAGTAGCTGGGTGCAGCGGGAGAAATGCTGACATCCTGTTCCTCCCAGGAAGAAAGCCCTCCAACTGGAGGCTGTTAGGGAGAAGGATCCCTGTGCTCTCGGCTGCACCAACCAAGTGGAGTCTTTGCCTTGCTGAGCTGAAAGGGAGGAGAGCAGGAGTGGTCTTGGTTATTCTGTAGATTTTCTTGAATAAATGTTGATTCATCTGTTATATTCTTTAGGACCATATCCAGAGGCTTCAAATTGTTGTAGTTTATGTAATTTTAGATGGGGAGTACTCTGCAAAGCTCTTCATGCTATCATGCTACAGTTTGCTCATTTTTAACATGGAGATCATAGTCTCTATTTCATGCAGTTATGTGAGGTTTAAATTAGTTAATACATGTGAGGATTAAATTAGTTAATACATGTAATGTGCTTGAACAGTACCTGCTCCAGAGTAAGCTATCAAGTAGCTTAATGATGATCACTGTTAATGATGATCACTATCATGGTTTTATTGATTGCCACCATAATTACCATTGGTAGGGAAGTGGTGGATTAAAACACAGACCCTGAAGCCAGCGTGCTAGCAGTGTTTTCTTTTTTAACTTAATGTAATTTAATTTAATTTAAAGTTAATACCTTGACTTATGTGTATCCAGATGATTCTTCTCACCAAACTTTTCTCCTTTGACTCAAGTAAATAGTATCTTGAGCCATAGTCATATTTGTTAACAAATCAATTTAAATTATATTTGTGTGTGTGCGTGTATGTGTGTGGAGAGAGAGAGAGAGAAGGAGAGGGAGACTGACACTGAGACCTTTAACCCCCCTACTCCAGCTCCTTAAGTGTCTATATATGATAATAGCAAATATTTTGGAACATTTCTGTGTCTTAGCTTTGTATATTAGTTGATTGATTTCTTATTATACCCTATGTAGTAGGTACTCCTGCAAAGCCCATATTTTTAACCCCTATGCTATATTCCATTCCTATAAGATTACGTGCTTATTTCTGTATTTACATTTATGCATAGAGAGATTTTCCCCAGCGTGTGAATAGAGGTTACCTCTAGGTGGTGGGATTTTCATGATTTTCACTTTCCTCTTCCCATTTTTGAAGTTTGCCTCTTTTTTTTTTTTTTTTTTTTTAACAATGACCATCTACCATGACTAGAAAGAGCAAAATAAAAATCCTAGTGTGGGGTGCCTGGGTGGCTCAGTTCGTTACGCATTCTACTTCGGCTCAGGTTATGATATCCCAGTTAATGAATTCAAGCCCCATGTTGGGCTCTGTGCTGACAGCTCAGAGCCTAGATCGTGCTTCAGATTCTGTGTCTCCTTCTCTCTCTGCTCCTCCCCCACTTATGCTCTGTCTCTCTCTCTCAGAAATAAACATTAATTTTTGTTTTGTTTTTTTTTTTTTTAAATCCTAGTGCAACTCTGCAGGTAAGAGCAAAGCTGCGTTAAGCTCTTTATAATAGGGTGATTAACTTGACAGGGTAATTGACTTGAACCTTTGTATTATCCCATATAAACCTGGCTCTGACCTGCATCGCATGTTTTGTTATGTAGAGACTAGAAATCAATCAAAATATGTTCTGTTAATTAATTATATCTTGTGCAAAATATACTGGGGAGAATTCTGTGCTATGTGCTTGTTTCTCTGATTTTTCAAGCCGGGTCAAAGCTTTGGCTCTGAGTTCATAAGCATCTACCACATTTCACCTTGCAGTTAATACTTAATGTTCAAACTTAATTTCTGGAAGGAACTATTCACCCTTCTTAGGGGAATAAGAGTATAAGTTATAAGAGTACCACTTATATTTGTAAACTTCAGTCTAATTCCTTAAATAAAAAATGCTTCTTAACACTTCCCTTGTAAGTAGGGTGGCCCTGGAGTAATAGTATTTGCATTAATTTTCTTTGTCCTGAGTGACGAACATTCAAGCAGCCTTGTTTTACAGTACTATCATTTACATTTTTATTGATTATTTTAATTAACACTTATTATATTCTATATAGAGAACACACTGATGCTTACCAGAAGAGAGGTGGGTGGGTGATGGGTGAAGTAGGTGAAGGAGTTAAGAGTACATGTATCACTATGAGCACTGAGAAACGTATAGAATTGTTGAATCACTATAATCATACACTTGAAACTAATATAATGCTTATGTTAAATCCACTGGAAACTTACTGGAAAAAAACTTATTCTCAAGAAAATGAAAAAATATAGAAATAAATTATTCATGTCGTTTGTATAGACCACAAAAATATATTGCTCTTTTTTCCTCTTTTTCAAGTTACTAAAAAGAGAACTAAAATATAATTTTGCTCTAGGAGAGTGAGACAAAATGTCATATACTTTCAAGTAATCTCCAAATGTGAAATAAGGTAAAACGCAAAAAAAAAAATCTATTTTATAATAGCTGAGCTAAAGCTACTTAAGAATGTAATGGTGATGACAATTTTAAATACAAGCACACCAATGAGTATTTCAGATACTAGTAATTATTCCTCATTTCTTATTCCCTCTTTATTAGCCAGTCTTCTTTGTGCTAATGTGAAATAGAATTTGAACATATTTAATTTATGTCAAAGTAGATGCCCATGATCCCTTCCTAAATGTAAACGTGAAGTTGTATAAGTGCTCATACACTATTAGAATGCTGGCTCCAAGGAAAATGTTTAGATTCAGCCTAAACTGGAAAATGGAATTAATAATTTATCAGCTGCCTGTTTTAAATGTTTGAGTGATGAGGACTCTGAAATACAAAGCGGGGTATAAATCCTAAAATTATGTGCAAGCCATCAGGCCTTGGTAACATGACCCAGATGCACGATACAGTACTAAAGATTTTAATCAGCCAAAAATGAAAATATTTCTAAGAGAAAAATACTAAATGAAATTACATGATTTTTGTCCATGTATTTCAGAATTGAAGTCATGACACTTAAAAAAAAATTATATTCAGAGAGAGCCTGAGCAAGGGGAGAAGCAGAGTTGGGGGGGGGAGAGAAAGAATTCCAAGCAGGCTCCACACTGTCAGCACAGAGCCCAATGCGGGGCCTGAACCCAAGAACTAGGAGATCATGACCTGAGCCAAAAGCTAGAGTCAAATGATAGTCCTAGCTTTTTATTTAACTTCTTTTCCCTCAGATTTATCACCAATTAAATTATCTAAACCCACAGAGCCATAAAATTGTAGAACTAGGCTTTTAACCAAAAACTGTTTATATAAAGATGAAAATGTTGAAAACAACCTAACCGTTCAATGCCAAAGGCTTGGCTAAATAATAAAAGATAAAAATCATATGATGAAATATTATCTCACTATTAAAGGCATTCTATAGACACAGAGATAGTGAAAAACAGGTTTTAAATTATATTTGGTAAAATTATATTTTTATTTTTAAAAACAGCCATATATATGCACCAAAAATATATAAAAGGATAATTTCAATATTGTAACCATAGCTTATTTTGGTAATTATATTTATTTTTTATTGTCTTTGCATATATATATTTTTTAATTTCTGGGGTTTTTCTCCACAATTGAATTCAACTGCTAGGGCTGCTATAACAAAATATCATGTACCAGTTAGCTTAAACAACAGAAATTTATTTCCTCACAGTTCTGGAGGTCAAAAGCCTGAGATCAAGATACAGTTGGTTTATTTTAAGGCCTCTCTCCTTGGCTTATAGGTGGTTGTTTTCTCCCTATTGTCTTTATATGGTCTTCCCTCTGAGTGTGTCTATGTCCAAATTTTCTCTTCTTGTAAGAATACCCGTCATATTGGATTAGTGCTCTCTGAAACGATCTCATTTTAACTTAATTACCTCTTAAAGACAGTCACCAAATACTGTATAGTCACATTCTGAGGTACTAGGGTTGGAACTTTAACATACGAATTTGCCCCCAGTGGGGGAGACCTTGAAATATATATATATTTATATAATGTAATATAATATAATATAATATAATATAATATAATATAATATAATATAAATAATATAAATAATATAAATAATATAATATATAATATAAATATTATATATTTATATAATATAATATATATAAATATTATATATTTATATAATATAATATAATATTATATATATATAAATTTGGGAGGAGGGGGACATAATTCAGCCCATAACAATGTTCATATATGACTTTTAAGGAGAAATATAAGAACTTCATGCTGACAAGATAAAAAGGGAAAATAATCAACTCTTTCAATATTCCTACACTAAATTAGTTAATTGGTCTTTTGTTTATAAGTCAATCTATTTGGGATTTGGTTATTGTGAGTCTGTCCTTCCAACTCCTGATCAACTCTCTGTAACTATTAATAACGCTTTGGCCAAGATTTTGTGTAGTGATGACACCATCAGGTACTGTCTAATTGTGAGGCACCCCCTAAGGCAGCTGGCTAGTCCATTTTGAATTTTTGAGCTGTGACAGCTTCCTTAGCCTCTTCTTTCAGCCTCTTGTTTCCTTAGTCTCTTGTTTCAGTTTTCTTGATATATAGAAAGATTTTTAGAAATATTAAGGAAACAACAATTAGAATCTTAAACTTACAAAAAAACAATAGTCATGTTTTCCAGACCACAGCAAGTAAAAGGAAAAATGAAATCAAAGAAAATTTTCCTGAAGCCAGTCCAGAAACATTGTTTCTTTTCCTTGGTTTCTCTTAATACTGTGCTGTACGGACACCACTAACAATGGAGCCCTGAGAAAAAGATGGGAAAATTTTTATAATCAGAGGAGTTGAGAAACTTCTGGACCATAAATCTCTCCTCTGGAAGATATTGCCTACTTTTGGTTTAGTTAAGAAAAAAGGTGGGAGATTTTCTAAGGAGGAAACTTGAAGGAACATCAGTGAATACAAAGAACACTAATGGCATGGAAACTCCAAAGGAAAAGGTCAGATTTACTACCTATAATCAAAGAACCATGGACCACATTTACTTGCATATGCTCTGATATATCTTTGAAATAAAGGTCTAATATAGACTGCCAAAGAGTATATGTTTATACAAATTCATAAAATTCATTTTTATTATATATCTTTCAAAAGGGTATAGTATTTTGAGAAAAGTAAGTGGGAAAATATTTTTATAATACTCCATCAAAGTCTTTGTGTTTCCTCTTTTAATGCCTCATGATAAGTCATAAAGTATTTCCAGGTCTTTTTTTTTTTTTTAATTTTTTTTTTCAACGTTTATTTATTTTTTGGGACAGAGAGAGACAGAGCATGAACGGGGGAGGGGCAGAGAGAGAGGGAGACACAGAATCGGAAACAGGCTCCAGGCTCTGAGCCATCAGCCCAGAGCCTGACGCGGGGCTCGAACTCCCGGACCGTGAGATCGTGACCTGGTTGAAGTCGGACGCTTAACCGACTGCGCCACCCAGGCGCCCCTCCAGGTCTTATTTTCCAATAGAGTTAACTTGTCTAAATTGTAAGGGAAGAGATTTTAGGGGTTGGGAAAAGTAAATATACCAGACCAAACCATGGCTTCTCATTAACTTCATCTATGCTTGTAAAATATTTTTTTTAATTCTTGGGAACAAAAAAGTTTATAAAAATATATACACATTAGCAACTGGTTTTATATCCATGCAGATGTAAGTTTGTAAGTTTTATAATATCAATTGAATTCAAATGAACTTGAGATAACTAAAGAATATTTGACAACTGAAAAACATCATTAAAGTGTGAATTCAATACTTCAAGTCCTCAAATTAGAAAATATTCTTAATAGAGAAATATCCACCTATGACAAAGTCACTGAATGTAAACATAAAAAGAGAGCAGATGTATCTAGAAAAAATTAATATCATTTCTTCTTTAATATTTGAAATGCTGCAGATCTTTTTTTGGGGGGGGGGAATCTTTAAAAGCAAATCTCATTATGTGCTTTTTTTTTCCCCACATAGACACAATGCAAGCATTTTGTTCATTGCTTTATAGTGAGTACAGTTCTCGTTTAAATGTTCCTCTCTCCCTGTTAATACATTCAATTGTTTGAATGGCTGGAAAAGAAAATACTAAACAACAGTGACTGTCTCCATCTGACCTCCCCGGTGCCTCAGAAAGCAATTGTCATCCAAAACAGGACTTAATCTTTGGGAGTAAATTTCATTTGAAAAACTTGTAGGTTTCCTCAAAGCCACCTCACAAAATAGTTGCTGGGTGGCAACATAGATTCTTTCCTAATTTAAAAAGAAACTGGATAACTTTGGTACTTCTGATGTCTCAGAAATATTACTTGGCAAGGATTATGATAAGAAACAAATCACTTCAAGTTCACTGCAGCCCTTATGATGACCCCAGTTAGTGGTGTAGACTAGACTTTGTAGGATTAGAAAGCACCTTTCAGTAAAGAACTGGGAAATTTGCAAATGAATAAGAAAGTAGGCCCCCTGGCAGGATCAAAATGCTTTTCCTCATCTGGTGTGAAATTCTTTCCACGGTTGCAGCTGATTATTGGACCACAATAGAATTCTAATTTATTGCGTATTTCTGGACTATTATGAGATAATTCTAGAATGTGCTGTGGTGGTTGAAACTGAGAGTAGCTGAGTGAGGCAACAGGGTGGCCTTAAGAATTAGTAAAATAAAGAAAAGGGGTGGGGTGGAGGATGGGGGAGAGCCTGGGGAAAACATGGGTTGTCCAGATGCTAACTATTGCATATGAAAATAGCATTGGGGAAAGTCAGGAAAGCTGAGAAAGTGAGAGGGTGAATAAGAAAACAGGCTCTGAATTCTTCTGGAAAGGAAGTTATTACATTAAGCTCTATCTTTTATTCCTTGGAAAGGCCGGCAATAGAAGTACTTTTAGCCAAGGATAAAATGAGAGGCCCTTTCAATTTCCTTTTGGTGTCTGTTATATCAATGTCTAGAACATTTTTTAAACATTCCATAGAGGCACAGTACTTTACTGGGGAAGGATTTTATGATTTTAAATGTAAAGAAGACAAGATTCTGCTCCAATTTACTCTGACAACCATATCTTTGGTGATTTAAAAAATATTTTTTAATGTTTTATTTATTTTTAAGGCAGAGAGAGAGACAGAGCATGAGTAATGGAGGGGCACAGAGAGGAGACACAGAATCTGAAGCAGGCTCTAGGCTCTGAGCTGTCAGCACAGAGTCTGGTGCTGGGCTGGAACCCACGAACCATGAGATCATGACCTGAGCCAAAGTGGTATGCTTAACTAACTGAGCCACCCAGGCACCCCATATCTTTGGTGATTTATGTATTTATGGCTTCCTAGCATTTGAATGTGCATTTAGGTGAGCTAATCAGAATCTGTTTCTTGAACTGCATTTACTTATCTTAAACTTCATA
Source organism: Lynx rufus (assembly GCF_022079265.1). Taxonomy (NCBI): domain Eukaryota; kingdom Metazoa; phylum Chordata; class Mammalia; order Carnivora; family Felidae; genus Lynx; species Lynx rufus. The sequence continues at coordinate 53,595,235 of NW_025814889.1, forward strand.
CAAGTAGATGGGGGTGCCTGGGTGGCTCAGTCAGTTAAGCTTCAGCTCAGGTCATGATCTTATGGTCCGTGGGTTCGAGCCCCGCGTCAGGCTCTGGGCTGATGGCTCAGAGCCTGGAGCCTGTTTCCGATTCTGTGTCTCCCTCTCTCTCTGCCCCTCCCCCGTTCATGCTCTGTCTCTCTCTGTCTCAAAAATAAATAAACGTTGAAAAAAAAAAAACTTCATACAAGTAGAATATAGGTTCCACAAGAGCTAAAAGTTTTGTCTAGCTTGTTCTTTACTCTTTACCCAGCACTTAGAACAGTGCCTGCCCCAGTTTGTTGAGTGAATACACACATAATTCCTACATTCAGTGAGATCATAATTCCTACATTCAGTATAAATGGAATGTTTCTAAAGTTGTTCAACCCATTATTATTGTGCATTCACTCTACCAACTCCACTGATTATTTAACTGATGTCAACCTGTAAATGGCTTAACACCTAATAGAGGAGACAAACTGCACGCAAAGCACAATTCAGTATCAGTGGAAGAAATGGTTTGACCTACAGCCATGATACTGCAGTGCTCTGAAAGCCAAGACAAATGTAAATGCCAAGAAATGTTGGGTTGTCTGCAGAACAAATACTGCAGAAAGGTAAAAGGAGATGGGGAAGAGGTGAAACATGTAGCTTTTAGGAGATTGCAACGTACATAGTGATGAAGAGCCTTTCCTCTGGGATCAAGCTGTTTATGAAGTTTAAATCTCAGCTCACTACTCAGTAACCCTGTGCCTTCTCTGTGTGTCATCTCACAGATGAAGTCATAATAATACTACGTAAGCCATAGAGTACTTTTAAGGATCAAATGAGCTAAAATATCTGTAGGACGTTTAGAACAGTGCCTGCCATGTCATATACTATTACGTGTGAGAAGTGTCAACGATCATTACCAAAGCTGTCGGGAAAGAACCCAGGTGTTAAGAGTTTAGAAGAGGATAGTGAAACTTCTCTGTGCTAACCTTTGACCTCCAAAAGAATGACTTCAACACAGCTCCTTGGGTTATGCAAGTCTAAGGGAAGCAATATATACAATACAATACAATACAAAACAGCCTGCTTTGTTAGTCAGCTTCTGGCAAGACGTTTAATGATACCCTCCTCCTGGAATTCATGCCTGTACGGAATCCTCTGCCCTGAGTGTGGACTGGACCTAGTAACTGCAATCCATCGGATTGCAACATCTGATGGGAAAGTGCCTACGTATGGTGTGTGCAGGGCACCAACAAGGTTTACTTCAAGCAGTTCGCAGAACTCGTCAGAAGTCTTATAACCCTTACCGAGTGGAGGATATCACTGTCAAAGTTGTAAACAGACTAGATGCTCCTGCCCTGTAAAACTCCGCCACGCTGACCCTAAAAGGCCCCACCGTCAAGATTTATGTGGGAGATGCAAGGGCAAACGCCTATCCTGTGGCAGCACTTGCAGCTTCAAATACATCATTTAAATGAATGCAAACGAATGGGCCAACTTGAATGTGAGCTAGTGAAGCAGACACGTTAGCTTTTCTCTGTGCTCCTTCCTTATGCCTCTCCTTCTCAAAATACTTCATGAAAGGCTGTATTTTTGACAGAGCCTTCAAATAAAAGTATTGCAAAACAAAACCAAACAAACAAAAAAACAGAACCCAGATCTTTTTGCAAATAGAATATGACAACAGTAGATGACAACAGAAGATGTCACTTCTGTGATTCGTTTTCAGAAGACTATGACTTCCATCTTGCAAGCTGTCTGATGTCCTGAAACTCTCCCTTGCCCTCTTGTTCTCTCACTTGTTCTATGAACCAAGATGCCATGTTGTAAGATGCTCTGTGGAGAGGCCCATGTGGCAAGAAGCTGAAGGAGGCCTCCAGCAACAATGTGTAAGGACCTAAGGCTTCAGCTATAGCCTAGAAGAAACTGAATTTTACCAACAACCAGGTGAGTGATCCTGGACTCAAATACTTCCAGCAAAGACTTAAGATAACTGCAGACTCATGAGAGACCCAGAATCAGTGGACCCAGCTAAGCCCTGCCTGGATTTCTGACTTACAGAAACTGGGAGATAATAAATGTTGCTGTTTGAATCCATTATATTTATGGAGTCATTTGTTACACAGCAATAGTTTGCTCATATACAAGTATAAGAAATACATTTTATATTGTGACTTAGCATGCATGTGCACACATAGAGACACCTGTACATACACTTATATAGCTAGAGCAAGAGTTTCTTAAAACAAGATTTATCTTAACTATGTATAATATGCTCAAATATTTTCTATTCTATTAATTTTTAAAAATGACAATACAGACAGTAAGTTGATTTAATGGCTCACAAATTGGTTGTAACAAAGAGTTTAGAAACATTGGTTAAGAATGTTGTCCCTGAGGTTCCTCAAAATGTTAAAAAATAGAACCACCTGATGATGCAGTAATTGTGCTACTGAGCACTTACCCAAAGGATATAAGAACACGAATTCAAAAGGATACATCCACCACTATATTTATAGCAACATTATTTACAATAGCCAAGATATGAAAGCAGCCCAAGTGTCCATAAACTGATGAATGGAGAAAGAAGAGGTGGTATGTACACACACACACACACACACACACACACACACACACTGGAATATTATTCAGCCATAAAAAAGAATGAAATCTTGCCATTTGCAAAAACAAGAATAGAGCTAGAAAGTATAATGACTTAGAAAGCTAAGTCAGAGAAAGACAAATAAGAGTCAGAGAAATAAGTCAGAGAAAGACAAATACCATATGATTTCATTCATATGTGGAACTTAAGAAACAAAACAAACAAGCAAAGAGAAAAAATAGACAAACCAAGAAACAGACTCTTAGCTATAGAGAACAAACTGATGGTCACCAGAGGGGAGGTGGGTGAAATAGGTGATAGGGATTAAGGAGGGCACTTGTCATGATGAGCACATGGTGATGTATGGAAGTGCTGAATCACTATATTGTACACCTGAAACTAATATAATACTGTATGTTAAGTAACTGGAATTAAAAACTCAAAAAAAAAAACAACAAATAGATTTATACTTAGTCGGGGAGATAAACTGATACACATGCCACTACTAAAGGGTTGACAAACTGTAATAAAATGTAATATATACTCAGAACATTCTTTAATAACCTGTATAAATCAACTTGATTTATAAAGTTCTACATATCAAATATATAGACATTAAAATAGTTGAGAAAAAAAGAATATTGTCCCTGGAATGAAACTTTCAAGGTTTATAATTCAGCTCTACCACTTAGTATTTGGGTAATTCTGGCAAAGTTGCACAGCCTGCCTATGCATTAGTCTCCTAATCTATAAAGTGAGAAAAGTAACAGAATACAGGGTGGTCTTGAAGTTGGATCAGGTAATGTGTGCAAAGCATTTGTTACAGAACTTCACAAAGAAAAAAGCTTATTATTCTTAGCTAATACTTTTTTATTGTAATGAAGCCTTCCTAGATCTTTCCTTATTCCTGGGACAGAATTTGTAATTCTATTCACTCCTACGGCTTGTTGAAAACAATTACTATAGCATCTTTTACATTCTATTATTATTATTTATTTTTCTGTAATTTTATCTCCCATACCCACTTCATTCCTACTAAGTTATGAGCTCTTTAAGAGCAGGTTGTATTTCTAATTATTCTTTGCTCTAATATTTGCACAATTCTTGACACAAAATAAGCAGTCAGTAGCTATCAAATTGTAAATGAATTAACAATGAATGAATAAATGCTCACCATCACAAGATGACCCATTCAGTTTTCCAATATCTATAATTATTAACAAGCTGTACCTTACAGCAAGTTAAAATATACATTCTCTAAACTCATTTTCCTATTAAAATTGGCTCTTTATAAGTCTATTTCCTTTCTCATTACAGTTCTATATGCTCTCCTCAATGAGAAGCACTGTCATAGGAGAATAGGATTTATAATTCCAAATCATCTCTGAGTGAAAAAAGTCCCCAAATTTTCAATGATTCCTGACCAACATCGCATTCTTCTCTAGATGTATCACACTTTGCTAGTGTTTCTATTAAAATCTGATATCCACATCAGAGCAGGTGAGGGCAGGCAAATATCACATTTAATTCTCATTGTTCTGGTTTTACATTATAATTACACCAGTGTGTTCCTAACTGTTTTGGACTTCTCTAGTAAAAATGTCATGCTCATTCTTATAAAAATATTCATTTTATACACACTCAATTATGTTCTTAATGTGGGTTCACATTTTTTATTTGTATTCTTGGGAAATATTTAATCTTATAGTTTGCATTCTTTAGAAAAGTTTTAGAATCCTGATTTTCTCATAATGTATTAACTAGGTTTCTAAGCTTTGTATCATTGAAAAATGTAGCAAATGCACATTCTATTCTGTGTCTCCCTCTCTCTGCCTTCGCCCACTCACAGTGTTTCATTCTCTCTCAAAAATAAACATTAAAAATTTTTTTTAAAAATACTGAAGCACATATGGAAACAGGACAAAGAAAAACAATGGAGACCTATAGTTGACCGAGTTATTGGCGTTATCAAGAAATAGACTGTAAAGTAATTGTGAATAACACATTTAAGAAATAATTGATAAGATAGAGAACTTTACTAAACAAGTTGGAATTCATTTTTTTAATTTTTTTTAATGTTTGTTTATTGTTGAGACAGAGACAGAACATGAGCAGAGGGGGAGACACAAAATCCGAAGCAGGCTGCAGGCTCTGAGCTGTCAGCACAGAGCCCGACATAGGGCTCAAACTCATGAGCTGTAAGATCATGACCTGAGCCAAAGTCAGACATTTAACCAACTGAGCCACCCAGGTGCCCCTGGAATTCATTTTTTAAAAAAAAATCAAATGAGAATGGTAGATTTTTAAAAATTGTATTCAGAACTCCAAGGATGAATCTAATATCAGATTTAACACAACAGAATAGAGGTTTAGTTCACTAGGACAACTCTGTAAAATGTATTTGGCTAAAACACAGAGGACAACAAGAACAAGATGACAAATAGAACAAATAACATGAGGTAAATACGGAATATCATGACAAGCTCTTACATGTAAGAGCCAAGTATTTCCAAAATGATCTTGAGGACAATGAATGAAGCCAAAGTACTTATACAACCGATATTAAGACCTATTAAAAAACAAAAAAAAAATAGGTTATTTTTTTCATCAGAAGACACCATTAGAGAGTGAAAGGCAAGCTGTAGGAAAAGTGACAGCATTTATAATACTTACATCCAACAAAGAATTCATATCCATAATATCCAGAATGTATAAATATATATCAGTATATTGAAAATCAATAAGAAAAAGACAATCTAGTAGAAAAATGGTCAAGAAATATAAAAGAGGTCTGAAACATATGAAAAGGGCTTTCTAATTATATATCAGAAAAATAAGAATCAATAGCATAGTAAGTTACACTATATACCTACCAGACTGCTAAAATTTAAAAAAAAAGTAATATTAAGTGTTGGTATAGATATGCATCAGTTGGGAGTCTCATTCACCACCACTGAGACTATAAATGGGTACAAACCCTTTGAAAATCTGTTTGGTAGTTGCTACACAATTTTAACATAAGAATACCCCATGATCTACTAATGGATACAGGACTGCCAAAAATGCATGTAAAGAGTGTTCATAAGGCATTATTCTGTATACTGGACACAACCCTTACAATACATTCACAAAATAGAATACAATAATGAAAAATAGTAGACTTGTACCCACAATGTAAATGTGTGACATTGGATCTCATAAGAAATATATACTTGGACTTTGTCCAGGTTCCTGGCACAGGGTTTCTAAAACTTTTGGAATTTCCCAATTGATAGGCATAAAAGGGGTGTCCTTTGTTATTCATAATAAGGCCCTTTGTTATTCATAATAAGACTAGCATAAGTTTATGCTAGTGAGGTGAGCCTTGGTGGGCCTCTGGATAGCTTCAGGTGGGGGCTTTTTTCCAGAGGAACAATAATGAATAGGTAATTGGAACTTTTAGTACTACCCTCTGACCTCTGGTGAGGGTGGGAGAAGAGTTGAAGATTAAGTTAATCACCAATAGGTAGTGATTTAACCAATCATGCTTACTGCAATGAACTGAATGTTTATGTCCCCACAAAATTTATATGTTGAAATCCAAATACCCAATGTGATTACATTGGTATTGGTATATTAGGTGGCAGGGTTTTTACATCATAAGGTGATTACATCACAAGGGTGGAGTCCTCAAGAATGGCATTACTGCCCTTGTAAAAGTACCTAGAGAATTCCCTTGCCCTTCTGTCATGTGAGGACACAGCAAGTGAGCTGTCTAGAAAACAGGAAGCAGACTCTCACCAGACGCTAAATCTGCAAGCATCTTGATCTTAAACTTTCTAGCCTCCGGAAATGGAAGAAATAAATTTCTTTTGTTTATAAGCCACCCACCCACTCTGCAGTGTTCTGTTTAGCAGCCTGAACTAACACATCAGCATAATGAAACCTCCGTGAAAATCTCTAACCAATGGAATTCAGAGAGTTTCCAGGTTGGTGAACACATCAAGGTGTGGGGAGAGCAGTACGTTCAGAGGGGCCATAGCAGCTCTGACTCACTTCCCCTATACCTTGCCCTAAACATCTCTTCCATTTGGTTTTTCCTCAGTTGTATCCTTGACAATAAATGTGATAGTAAGTAAACTATTTCCCTGAGTTCTGTAGGCTATTCAAGCAAATTATCAAACCCTGACAGGGAACATGGGAATCTCCCAGTGTACAGCTAGTCTGTCAGAATTACAGGAAGCCAGGGAATCGTGATTGACTTCTGAAGTAGAGGTATTCTTGTGGGACTGAGCCCTTAATCTGTGGGTCTGTACTAATTCCAGGTAGTGTCTGAACTGAATTGTAGAGCACCCAATTGGTGTCCAGAATGTGGGAAAATTGGTTCAGGTGGGGAAAAATAAACACCTACATTTGGTTTCAGAAGTGAGAGTAGAAACAGGTCAGAAAATGGCATGCAAATATTGTTGACTGAAATAAGCTAGTGCACATTGTATGTTTCAGTTATATCCATTTGGAAAACAGGCAAAACTCATCTATGGTATGAGAAGCCCTGATTTGTTACTTGGTTACTTTTAAGGAATCAGTAATTGGATAGGACAAGCGGGACACTTCATGGTAGCAATGCTCTATTTCTTGATCTGGAGAGTGGTTATGTGGGTATATTCAGTTTTACAAATTAATTGTTATTCATTCAAAATTTGTGTACCTTATGACTTCATATTTCATTGAAAGGTTTGCTTAAAAATCCATTCAAATATCCATTTACTTTTTTGTCCTAAAAATACATTACATTTCACAATGGAGACTTATATAACAATGTTGAGAATGTTACCAGAAATATTTGTCATACTTCAGAAAGATCCAATCTCCTGTCCTACAGGCGAAATATAAATTCCTAAAAATAAATTAATTAAATAAATTAAAATCAATCAATAAAATAAATCAATTATAAATCTAAATATTTTGATTATGTTTTTATTTTGTTCCTGGCATTTTGCTAGAAACTAGGAACATAACAATAATTAAGAGACTCATTGAAAAATGAAGGGCATTTTGAAACCTGGGAGCTGGTGTTTTAGTTTTCTATTGCTCTTGTAACAAATCACCACAAACTTAGCTGCTTAAAACAACATATGCTTGTTATCTGATAGTTTTGGAGATTAAATGTCTAAAATAAGTCTCACTGAGCTAAAAATCAAGGTGTTGGCAATGCAGTATCATTGTGGAGCTCTAGGAAAGAATCCAAGTTCTAAAGGCTGCCTGTGTTTCTTAGCTCATGGCCTTCTTCCATCTTCAGAGCCAGCAAATGCATTGCTCTTCCTTGCTTCCATTGTCACATCTCCTTCACTAACTCTGACTGTTCCCCCTCCTTCTTTCACCTATGAGGACCACTATGATTACATTGGTCTTACCCAGAAAGTCAGGATCATCTCCCTGTTTTAAAATCTCATATGATCATATCTTCAAACTCCCTTTCACTGTATAAAGTAATACAGTCACAGGTTCTGGAGATTGGGATGCAGACATCTTTGAGGGGCTATTAATCTGCCTACCACATGATCCTAAGAAATAATCCCTAAAACTAACAAATTAGTCTTTTTAAATTTAATTTGTGTCTCTGACAAGAAAGCTCTAAGAAGAATGTCACTGAAGGCCGTGTAATTCCTTTCAAAATACACCATGGTGGTGGCTCCCCCCATTTTCTGTAGTGGTTGGAGGTGGGAGGAGCATTCTGGGAAACACTGTCTTTGAGTTCATTCATCACCTGAGCAGTCTGGCTGGATCTGAGGCATTTAAGTCACATGAAGTAGCGAATCTGTATGATCTCCACTACTACCATACTTACTTTCAGTTTTATTTTTTATTTATTTGTAATGTTTATTTATTCATTTTGATACATACAGAGTGAGTATGCATGTGGAGGGGCAGAGAGAGAGGAAAAGAGAATACCAAGCAGGCTCAATGCTGTCAGCGCAGAGACAGAAGCGGGGCTCTATCACACACACCTTGAGGTCATGATTTGAGCTGAAATCAGAAGGTGGACACTTAAGTTTTAAATCTTGACGATTTTAAGGTGGCTTTGCTTTAAAAAAAATGTGATTGCCCTTTTGTGGAGAACCGGGAAGCCACATAGAGTTGAGCAATTCTGCATCGACACCATCTTTGTTATGTGTACACCCTCTCGTCCAAGTGTGTCACATCCTCTCGTCCAAGTGTGTCCAAGTGCCCATTCTTCATACCTGGCAAGCTGCCATTCTAATGTGCTTGCAGCTCTCCAGAAGGGCCACATCCTCACACAGTTCTATGGCTTTGCACACGCTTTCGTCATCTCTAGAAATTTCTTGCCCGCATTTATTCATTTGATTAACTGCTATTTGTCCTCTAAGATCCAGTGTAGTATTTATCCCATATAAAAATGTTTCCAGGCCCTTCTCCACTCTCATCTAATCTCAGTTTACATCCATGTATATGTTCTGATACAATTCTAGGCTTTCTTTTATCAAATCATGTATCAAACTGTATTACATATTTATTTATTTTTTATTGTCACCTTTAGGTAAGTTTCTTTAGGGTAAGATCCTATTTTATTTGCTTTTGAAATTCTAGCATACAGATGATGAATGAATGAATAATGAATGAATGAATGAATGAATGAATAGTAGTAAATAAATTACACTTAAAGTCTATTTAAGACCTGGTTCTGGTTATACCTACATGAGATTGGACTAAATTGATTGACAACTTGGAGCCTTGGTGTTCTCTTCTCATGAGGATAATAACTTCTTTTTTTCTTATTTGTCATTTGAGGATCAAATGTAATAACTTAGGGAAAAGTCCATGCCAACAGTGAGGTTTTACAGAGACCTATTGACAGCTCACTGAGCTGGGCATAGAGAATACAAAGAAGAATAAAATATATGCCTGCCATTAAGGAACTTAGATCTGTCCTGAATGTCAAGGAAACAGGAAAAGGAATTGTTTTCTTCTGCTGTGAAGAGGGAGAACATCAAAGAGAGATACAGAGAGTGGCATTTGAGCGGGGCCATAAAGACAGATGAAGCATTTGCTTGGTTTGCAATCGTAAAGTGATGAAATTAATACAAATTAGACAAAACAAAGAGTGCTATGGGCATACAGAAGGAGAACTGCTTAATTTTGTCCAGTGGAGTTAGATAAAGAAAGCTTCACACAAAAGTTGGCATTTAGGACAGATCTCAAAGAACAGATAGTATCTTCCCATCCTTCAAAACCTTAACAGGAGGAAGGAAATTCTAGGCAGCCACCACACTGGATGACTAGGCTAGTTTGGCTACAGCATATGGTGTAGAGGACTGGCTGCCAACTCGAAGAGGAGGGTGTTTTCAACCCCCACCTGAAGGCATGAGCCTGGGTCAATAGCAGCTGAAGCCAAGAAGGGCGTAGAGGGTGACTGAATGACAGATGGGGCAAAGTCGCATGAGGACTGATGTCAGAATCGGCTGAAGTCGAAGGAACAACACAATTGCCAAAAGGAAATCTGAGAGCAAAGACCAGTAGCCAGTAATGGACGGATGCCATGGTGTCAACACAGGGGCAGGGCAAGTTTCCAAAGGCAAAAGTCCAGTAGCCCAGCTGGGTTTGAAAGCTCTGGGTGAGCACCATCAGGGACAAGATGAAAACAAGGACCGATTAGGCAGAAAAGAGAATCCATGAGGGTCAAAATGTTTTGACACCATAAGGCAGGAGGTGGTGTTATTTCTAAGAGCCCAAAGAGTATTTGTTGCATACAAACCTTCAGTTCTAGTTCCTGGTGGATGAAATCGTTCCCTATGCTGGGGCAGAAAACACCACCTACTCCACTCCCCTACCTTTGTGGCAGTCACATGCAATTATGCTAGTGGTAAGAAATAAAGCTGGAAATATTAGAGAGGGCCTCATAAGGAAGGGCCTAGAGTGCCAGAGTGGGGAGTTTGTCCATGATTTGGAAGTTAATGCAGAGCCGTGGAAAGATCATAAATAGGGAAGCCACATGATTGAAGCTGAACTTGAAGAAAATCAACAGAAAAGGTAATGGTATAGCTAGTGATGTTTCAACAAGTCCAATTTAAGTTATAAGAAGTCTAAATTGGAGCCTCTTTCGTCTGTTCATTTATGAAGCATAGGTAATCAGAGCGGCAAACATTAATTTATTAAACCTATATTATCTGAATTGCAATAAGGCTAGCTGATACTATTTTATGGATCATCTATCATCATCTGTTCACCAGTTTGTTACTATATAGTTGTACGGATGGTGGTGGTGAATATTTGTCTGCAGAGACATCAAAATTAGCATTTTTTTTAAAGATTCTACAACTGCACTCTGCATCTAATGCAGGCCAGTTTATAGGCAAGATATGGTCATGTCTGCTGCCCATACCTATTATGACAGTTTAGAATCAGAAATTAACCTATTGGAAAACTCTTTTATACCTGTATATGCTAGTTTCTGAATCCCTCTAGGCCCCCAGGATGGGGATATTCCTTGATTTTGCCCAGTTCTATTCCCTGAGAAGGGTTCTGGTGGCCTTTGTTTCTTCTCTCTGTATGTTTGTTTTTGTTTGTTGGTTGGTTTTTCTCCTGATCCTCCTCCGCTCCGTGTGAAGTGAGCATTGGAAAATATGCCCTTTTTGGAAGGTAGAGGCATTTTTAGCCTACCATCTGCTGTTAGAAACATAGGGACTGAAGGATAATTTTGGGTTTTGAGGAAGACTTTCTTAGCCCCTTGCATCTGTAACTATATACTCTCTTAAAATGATGGATTTCTTATCTATTAAGTTCCAGTTAGCTCCATGGACTAATAAATCATAGTTCTTTGCTCTTTTCCGGACATACTTCTTAGAATTTTACACATATATTAGTATATAAAACGAATCCCAGAAGCAGATAGGCATGCATATATACTTTATTTTCGTTTTTCTTTTTCTTGCTTCTCTCTCTTGACTTATTGTCAGTACCTTATAAATACAGACTTTGATGGGAGAATACAACTTTCGTGCCTGTTCTCAGAGTCATTTTGTCCAATTTTAAGAATTTCTTGGGCAGTACCTTAATCTATTCAGAAGGTTTTTTTTCCAGTGGGTGAAACAAGTATATCCTTGTTTTGATTCTTACCAAAAGCCAAGTTTTTATCAGTCTTTATCCTCAGAATATTTCTCAATTTTATTCTTTTATTCTTTGGGCTTGAGAAATGGTTGTCTCTTTCATTATTATATATGGCTGTAAAGTTGTGGCCTCCATATCCTTTCATCCCTATTCACAGATTGGTCTGCTCGTTTATAAAGTCATATCTTTCTTCTATCTTGCCATATGTAGCAACTGACAATGGCACTGGCATTCAGTTCTCCCGCTTCTCCCAAAGCTACAAGCTCATCAGACACGTTGTCTACTTTCTAAGCTACTTCTGTTGTGCATAGCATGGACTCCTACCCATCTATCTGAAATGTCAATTTTCTATCAGCCCTTTAGTCAGTGCCATATATTATAGTTTACTTGGAACATAACATCCCATTTGTAGTACAAAATCCTGTATTAGTTGGGATAAACTGGGTTATGCTTCAGTAACTAATCTTACAATCTTAGTGACCTCTAATAGCAAAGATCTATTCTGAAAAAGGAGTCAGAGAGCTCATCACTATTGAGTACATAATATGTCCTAGGTGGCCGGCCTTGATCTTTCCATGTACTATTTCATTTTAATCTTTATGAGGTATTCATGAGCCTCTCCATTTTCTATGTAAGGAAAATAAAGTTTACAGGGATTAAGTAATTGTTCAAGAATACATAAATAGTAGTGGTAGTGGGATTCAAATCTAGGTCTGTCAGATGTCAAAACTTTTTTTTTTTTGACTATGTGAGAGAAAATACAAGTGTCTTCTGCCAAAATGAAACCAAGCTAGTCACATGTGTTATTGGCTGCAGCTACTGCATGTAAAACATGCACTGCAAATCTGATGTATGCTGATTAAATTTCTGCCATCTTTATTCTTTTAGCTTGTATGACTCAACATCCACTTTTGAATATCATGTTAAAATATTCGGTAAAGTTCCTCTTTGAAAAAGTAAGGCATTTGTGAAAGCTACTGTGTATCTTTTCTTCCTTCCTTTCTTTTTTCTTTCTTCCTTTTCATCAAAGAGTATACCTACGCCATGAAGGAAAAGTATAACCTTGCCTTTTGTAACATGAAAAAAATACCATTACTATTTTGGAAAGGATAATAATTGTACAGAAAAAAAATTGCTCACAAGAAAATTAAATTATGTAAATGATAAAAGTCTAAATGAGATTGGTGATTGGATTTCAGGGAGAGATTATAATGGAAAATCCCTTTTGGATCTACCAGTTTAACCATTTCAGTCCTAATTTAAATGCTTCAATCATGAACTTCACAAAACAGAAGAAAAGTTGAATAGTTTTTCCCTGTAAGGGACTAAGCAAACTGGATGCCACAGGAAATAAAATGACCCATTTAGATGCATTCCTTGCACTGAAGATGGTGACTCAAAGTGGTTAATATCTGATTGCGGTTCCTGGGCTCAGGTCCCATCAGTTGCTGGTCACGTGGCTGTACCGCACTTCCTGATGAAATTAGCAAAGATATCTCTAGCAAGGAAAATACATTTTAAGTGAAGCTGAATTTGTAACTATGTTTTCAAATCTAGACATGGTTTCAGTTAGCACAAATGTAAAGAAGAAAAAAAAAAGCTACACTGTTAACTTGGTGAGAAAGGGACTTTGTTCATAAGCATAATCAAAGCAGTGCTTTTCCATAATTTGCCTAACTTAATTTCAGGTTTAAATGAACCTTAAGTATACTTCATTGAAAACATGTTTTGCCAGGACAAGCTGTTTGCTTCCTCCTAGGAACTGCTGTATCATTTATTGTGTAAACTGTATTTGTGGTACTAGCATATGTTATCTTTAAATAAAATTTGCCATTTGTACAAATCTGGCAATTTACAAAATACTTTCATATCCAAAAGCACATTTTTGAATCCATAAAAATCCTGTGGATGTATCAATAACCCCATTTTACAGTTGAGAAAATAGAGCTCAAGAGAGACAAAGCAATCTGCCCAAGTTCTTAAAACCAGAAGAACAGGGATCCTTCTAATGCAAAACCTGGTCTTTTCACTGGAATTACTATGTTGCTTGCATTGTTGGTTAAGGTTAACCCCATATATGCTGACTACCAACAAGGTTAGAAGCATCTTGAGCAAACTACGTCTTGTATAATTTTTTAATCAGTTTGGTAGTTTTTGATTATTTTTTTTATGCAAGTATAATTAGCATGCAGTGTTTATTAGTTACAGGTGTACAATATAATAATTGAAATTTCTATACATTACTCAGTGCTCATCACAGTAAGTGTATTCTTGATCCCTGTCCCCTATTTCACCCATCCTCCCACCCACCTCCTCTCTGGCAACTACCAGTTCTCTGTATTTAAGTGTCTGTTTTTCCATCTATTTTTTTCTTTGTTCATTTGTCTTATTTCTTATGAAATGACACCACATAGGAGTGAAATTATATGGTATTTGTCTTTCTCTGACTGACTTATTTCATTTAGTGTTATGCCCTCTAGATCCATCTATGTTGTTGCAAATGGCAAGATTTCATTCTTTTCATGGCTGAATAATATTCCACTGAGTGTGTGTGTGTGTGTGTGTGTGTGTGTGTGTGCGCGCGCATGTATACCACATCTTCTTTATCCTTTCAACTGTCTATGGACACTTGAAGTGCTTCCATACCTTGGCTATAGTAAATAATGCTGCAATAAACATAAGACTTTATATATTTCTTCTCAAATTAGTGTTTTGGGGTCTTTTAGAGGGTAAATATCCAGTAGTGGAATTGCTGGCTCATATGGTAATTCTATTTTTAATTTTTTAAGGTCCCTCCATACTGTTTTCCACAGTGACGGCACCAGTTTGCATTCCCAACAGTGCACAAGGGTTCCTTTTTCTCTACAGCCTCCCCAACACTTGTTATTTTTTGTGCTTTTCATTTTAGCCATTCTGACAAATGTAAAGTGGTATCTCATTGTGGTTTTGAATTACATTTCCTGGATGATTAGTGATGTGGAGCACTAAGTTTAATCCCATATATACTGACTACCAACAGGGTTAGAAGCTTCTTGAGCAAACTATGTTTTGCATAGTTTTTTATGGACAACCCTTCACAGAATGTCCTGTGCAGGGTGGTCATCCAGAAAAGTCTCTTGTGGATGATGATGTTAACCAACTCCAACAGTCTTCTTCCAAAGTAGGCTTAGAAACTCTTAGTTAGCTTTGAAATATATTTTAATTGCATTTAAAAATATAATAAGTTTAGTATCCTGCAGAATATTAAGACCACAAAATGTTTGCTTGCTTAGTCAATCTTCAAGCTTTATGCTGTAGGTTAAAATAACCCAACAAAACACCCACTCACCTCAATAACTTTCAAACCAAAAAAATTCAATTTTTAGATATATTCTTTTTTTTTAACTTTATAAGAAAAGTAATTGCTTACTGCACAGAAACAAAAGAGAGAATACCAAAGTGATACTTAAACACTGCATTGGAGAATTTAACATTAAAAAGTATTTTTGTTTCTATATAACAAATAATTATGATGAGCTCTGGCAGTTAACTTTGACAGTGTATTTTCATCAGAGGTAACTGATTTACATTTGGAGGGGAACATCCCTATAATAAAAGAAATATAATTTTAAATCTTTTATCATAATTTAAATACTAATTTCTGTGCTCAAAAGGCTTCAAAACTACCCCTCTACTGAAAAAAAAAACAACTCCATGCATTTTCTCTGGGGTATTAATTTATGTTCAAAGAATTACCACTGAATGGAGCTCATATTCAGGTCCCATTGCCATCATCCCCAAATCTAGCATCTCTAGAAATAAAATCCACTAATGGCAATAAATCAACAATGCACTATTGAAAGTTTCCTTTTGGAAACTCCTAAAGGTAAACTATGTTAATCCTGAGAAAGACATCATTTTAAAGGAATATACTTACACTCCTTAACACTGTATTTGTGCCGGATACTCATGCAGGTGTTGACATTACCATTGAAATGGGTCCTGACAAGAACCTTCTGTGCCTGGGACAAATGTATACACAGAGAGGGAGAAGAGCAGCTTTCCAGAGTGACTCCCATGATGGTGGTCATGGCAGTGGAGTAATCACCTTATCAGCTACAGGACCAATGGTAAGTTACTCCTCTTCATTGGCCTCAGTTTCTGTTGTGTGTGAAATGTGGTTGGACTAGATCTTTTAATATTCTTGTGGCACACTTTGCGAAACAAACTCACAAGGTGCTAGCGAACCCCAGAATTTGTGAGATTTAAGAATCTGGTTCATGTATTTAATGGACAGATTATGGGCTTCAGTTGTTGTTTTGAATATGTCTCATATGAATATAATAGTCATTAGGAGAAACTTGTTTTAAATTTGAGTGACTCTGAGTACAACAGACCACAGCTAAGCTTTTTTAGATCACTTATGTATTGAGTCTCAAGACCACCTGATCCCTTTTACTCCAGTCAACAAACAGCCATAGTTTAGTTGGCAATTGGATTCTCAAAAGCTCATGATAAAGTTTTCTTTTACAGCCAGAGTTCTGAAAGTAATCTAGCGAGTGAGCATGATAGGGGGACTATTTTCTGGCTGTGTTTCTCAAGCTTTTCATGCAAATCCATAAAAATTAGCTTACACAGACATTCTGTGACATTTCTATGGAGCAATATGGGCAATTTGGGGTAAAGTATGTGGGATAAGTTAGAAGGAGCACATTAGCATGCGGTATTAATGTGAGCTCCCCTTTCCCTTTGGTGACATAAATGAACAATTTGCAAGCAGATTATTACCTAGCCATGTGAAGAATTTTCCATTCTTCTTTTTTTTAAACACCCTTAAAAAAAATCGATGTCTAGCTGGGGACAATTAAAAGAGATTAGCACATATGGCATAGAGGCATAAGTCAAGAAGTTTTAACATTTTTACTTAATTTAATAACCATATTTAATGACTTATAGTTTTGAAAGTTTAGCTAGAGCTTAAATTAAGTCAGATTTTATTCTTTCATGTTTTCCTTTTCTATCTTCCTCCCTCTTTCTCCAAGTTAGTGTGAAATAAAAAGAGTGGAACATTTCTTTTATCTAAAATCTCATATCTTTTATGGCTATCCCTGCTACTAAAAACAACAACAACAACACCATCCAAAAAAGAAATACCCACAAATTAATTCAATGATAGGCACTTAAGACTGAGAAACAGAAATTGATAGCAACTCTTGAATTCCTGTTTGGCTCTTGTATATCGTCTTATAAAAAGTGGTTGTAGCACTCAACATTTCTGAATCAATAGAGACTTGGTTATGACTTCAGATGGCAGAACAAACCCAAATTATGGAAACCTCTCCTAACCAAACAAATTGTATTTCATTCCAGTCTTAGATCAATATAGCACTTGCTTTCCAAATTAAGTTTTGTTTATTTGGGCTATTGGATTTTTATAAAACATGAAAGCAAGTCATTAAGTAAACTAACGAAATTTAAGAAGTTTTGTTTGTTACAGTGTGAACTTGTTTTTTGTGTTCTGATTAGAAACCTGGGCATATTTATTTTATATGGCTAAACTTTCATTACTCTCATATGCATGAGTGTCCCACAGACACTGAGATCTCAGTTTGTCCAAAGTCAACTACCTTCGGTATCAAATTGGCTTTAAGAGCTCCTATTTGTGCTTAGTTATTGGTGTAACAGTCTCCGAAGCTTCCAGTTATCCTCGATGACTCCCTTCTTCTCAGTCCCAGATCCAAATGATTACTGAATCCTGTCAATTGTACCAGAGAAACGTCTTTGAAGTTGCATCCTTTTGCTCGTTATTTCCACAGTCACATCTGCAGTTCAGGCGAATCCCAGAAGCTCTGTGGCGCAATGCCATTTATTAGCCACGTGACAAGTTAACCCCTCTGAGCTTTAGTTTACTCAGCTATTAAGAGGAGGGTGAACTCACTTCAGAGTGTTACTCGGTGACTGACTGCGGTGATGGGTAGAAAGCATTTAGCAGATTTCTGACATGCACTAAGTTGAATCTTAGCTAGGCGAAGCATGAAAAAGAGAAGAGGTTATACACTCTTTAGATGTTAAAAGGCTTGGAAACTTGAAGCGGCATTGCCCATTCAGGAAGAAGAATTTCTTATTTCAGTATCAAGAGTTTCCCATGTCCATTGCTATTAGATAAAATACTAGGCTGAGGACTTAATATAATGATGCTCATAGCTTAATAAGAATTACTCAATTTTTTTTTTTTAATGCAAAGTACAGGAGAAGAGCCAATTCCACTCAAAGGACAACTAAATACCACCCTCAGACACTGGTACAGACACATATTCATACCCTAAGAGTACCTCCTAGGAAAATATCCCCAGCAAGTGGTTCACTGATCAGACATTTTCAGCTCTTAATAGGGAATGCTGGGAAATGATTAGAGTAGCTACTTTTGTAACACGTTATTTTTGTTTATTTACAATATTAAAAATTAAAGTTTCATGTGACCCTCTATTCTTAATCTGAAATTGCAAATATTAACAAACTTCAGGCTGAGAAAATTTTTACTTTAGTCTTTCAACCAGGCTTCACTCATTTGCACTGATTACTTGTTTCTTCTGTGCCATTTCCACAAGCTGTTCCTCTTATCTTTAATTGATTCAGGCTAATTGTATCTACATCTGCCCTGAGGGAAGGAACAGTTCTTTGGAACCAGTGCTGTAGGGCAGTAATCAGGATCTGTCTCAGAAAGTCAGTGTCCAATAGCTACCAGAAGACAGAGGATATTGGAATTAGAAAGATACTTCTGATAGTTCTTTCTACCTCTAAGAGAGAGAGAGACCGTATGCCACAGATTCTGTCTCCTTGCCAGGTCAACTTTCCTGTGATCAATATTAAGGAAAAAAAATTCCGTTCAGTTGCCAATTGAAGTTGTATCTTTTTTCAAGTAACATTGAGATGTTCCATTCTTTATCTAAGCTAAATGAACTATCCTTAGTCTTTCCTTTTACTTTTTAAAATAATGGCCAGTTTCTAACCAAAGTTAGCTATGCTTGTTTTTATTTTTTTTTTTATTTTTTTTTCAACGTTTTTTTTTTATTTATTTTTGGGACAGAGAGAGACAGAGCATGAACAGGGGAGGGGCAGAGAGAGAGGGAGACAGAATCGGAAACAGGCTCCAGGCTCTGAGCCATCAGCCCAGAGCCCGACGCGGGGCTCGAACTCACGGACCGCGAGATCGTGACCTGGCTGAAGTCGGACGCTTAACCGACTGCGCCACACAGGCGCCCCAGCTATGCTTGTTTTTAAAACAACTGCAGAAGGACATGGCTGCCTCAGTGATTGTGGATTACAATCTACTCAGGGTGTCACCACAAGTCAATTAGGATAGATATCTATAAGGGCTATTAAATTTGTCAACCATGTTTAATAGTCTTTCAGTTTGGCTGATGTTTATTTATAGTTGTTTATGATCTTCTAATTTCCCTGTTTCTATCAGGGCCTATTTAAAGTTGATACCATTTCTAAGATTTCTTTGGGGGCTGTGAAACTATATGTAACATGTTTTTAAAATATAGAGTTATTTTGTTAGGGCACCTTGCTATGGTTGACAAGCATCAACATATTTAAGTAAGAAAAATTATGTCAAGAACCCTGTTAGATTAGTTAGAACCCTGAATGATATGGAGATTGGTATTGAAGTGATTGATAATGAAGAGTAGGTTTTGGGGGGTGTGCCCCTGGGTGACTCAGTTGGTTAAGTGACCAACTTCAGCTCAGGTCATGATCTCCCTGTTTGTGAGTTCGAGTCCCACATGGGGCTCTGGGCTGCAACTCAGAGCCTGGAGCCTGCTTCAGATTCTCTGTCTCCCTTTCTCTCTGCCCCTCCCACACTCATGCTGTCTCTCTCAAAAATAAATAAACATTTAAAAAAAGTAGTTTTTTTTAAAAAGCTTCAGGAAATGTGAGGACTTGGAGTTGGTTAAATCTAAGATGCAGTGAAAGCCAGTGACAACCCAATAAATGTTCTGGTATTTCAGCCTTTAACATACCATGGTGAAGGTTAGTAAATTATTCCCAGTGATTACCTTAAAGCAAATGCCAATAGTGACAGACTGGAGAACACAGGCTATCACTGCTAAATAGTGATGAACTAGGTTAAAGCAAATAGTTTGTTTAGTGATGAACTGTAGGGGAAGGTTGGACTACATCGGATATATAATATCAAGCTCAAATTCTTATATTCTTGACTCAAATAAATTTTAAAAATTAGGATATTTAAATATTTAATGATTTATTAAAATACACATAAAATTGTACATATATGGCCTATATGTACTACATGTACAATTTTTAAAAGCACAATGACAAATAGGCATATACAAACCACCTCTTTTAAAAATTTGAAAATTACTTGCAGCTCAAGTACATTTCCATTCTTCCTGCCCTTTTCTGTCATCAATACTCTAAAATTTTTACTAAACATTCCCTTGATATTTTTTTATGGCTTTACCACATACGTATGTCCTAAAAAATATATGTGTAGCTTTGTCTGTTCTTTACTTTTTAAAAATTTTTAAACCTGTTTATTTATTTTTGAGAGAGAGACAGAGCATGAGCAGGGGGAGGGGCAGACAGACAGGGAGACACAGAATTCGAAGCAGACTCCAGGCTCTGAGCTGTCAGTACAGAGCCAGACTCGGGGCTCAAACCCAAGAACTGTGAAATCATGACCTGAGCTGAAGTTGATCGCTCAACCAACTGAGCCACCCAGGTGCCCCTGTTCTTTACTTTTATATGCTGGTAATAAATCATACAGTTATGTGTACTCCAATGATTTTTCCCACCCTGAAGATTATATTTTTAGTTGCTTCCATGTTGATACCATGGTTCATTCATTTTCAAAATTGTGTGATACATAACTACATGAATTTAAGGTGATTTACCTATGTAGTCTCCCATCAATGTACATTTGGATTATTCCAAACTCTGACTCTATCGACATGTTAAAATATATCTCCAACGTGCATATAGAGAGTTCTCTATGGTATGTTCGTTGGAATAGAATTGTTGGGTGTAGTGAAGGTATAACTTCTACTTTAAGAGGTAATGCCTAATAGTTTTACACTGGTTATACCAACATGCACCCTCACCAGTACTTTATAAAGTTTCTGTTCTACCATATGCTTTCCAGCATTTCAATTATCAATCTTTTAAGTTTTTATCAATATCAGAAAATATCTCCTTTTATTTTTATTTTGTATTTTCTTAACTTAATAAATTTGGCTACTCAGCTTTCTTCCTGTGTCAAATGCTTCTTATTTTTTTCCCATTTTTATAATGTATTTTTTGTTTTTATATATTGCTTTGTGGGAATTCCCTACATATTCTGTATATAAAGTTTTCTTGCTCATGTTCTTGGGACATATCTTCTCCTGACCTAGTTTGTTGTTTGTCTTTTCATGTTGTATTTTGATGATAAGTTCTTTGTTTTAATGTATTTGAATATTGATCCTTTCCTTAGAATCCTTTGTATGCCTTATTTAAGAAATCCTTCCCTACTCTGATGTGTTTTCCTATGCTTTCATTCAAGTTTTCCTTATCTTTTTAAAGTTCTATCTTCCACAAGTAAGTTTGAGTCTGTGTTGTAGAAATAAGTTTTTTGTATTGGTGAAAAGCAGAGTTCAAATTTTATTTATTTAATATGGATACAAAATTTCCCCGGCACTATAGCCATATATTGACAGGTCTATTTCTTGGCCTGCCCTATACTTGTTTCCACTGGTCTGTTCTTCTGTACCAGTAGCACATTGTCTTAGTTAAATTTTGTGACTGATGAATTTTATTTTTAATAAGGCACTTTCTTATTTCTCCATCTCTTCCCCCTCTATCTTTTCCCTCATGAATAATTTAGCTATTCTCAATTCTTGGTTCTTGCATATAAATTTTAGAAATAGCTTTATCAAATTCCAAGCTTGTCCAAGCTCAAATTCTTTTGAGATTTTGATGGGAATTTTATTCAATCTATTCGACTATTTAGGGAGAATGACACTTTTTTTTTAGTCTATCCATGAATATGGTACATATTTCCATTTATACAGACCTTACTTAATTTCTTTCACCATAATATTATTTTACTCCTATTTATATTTATTTCTGGCTATTTTTTTTATTGTAAATAGTATACTTGTCAAATGTTTTATTATTTCCATGTATACAGAAATTCAGTTGACTTTAGTATACTATCCTTATATTTGTCAATCTTATCATTCTCTAATAATCTTCAGAAAATTGAATTTATCTATAGAGACAATTATATAATCTACAAATAATAAAAGCCTTCTTTCTTCTTTTCCAATTCTTATACTTTATTCTTCTAATTACATTACACTAGCTAAGAGCTCCAATAGAATAGAATAGAAATGATTAAAAGGTGTATCAATGAATTCTTCCTGATTTTCAAGAGTTGGCTTGCTAATATTTAGGATTTTTGCATTTATGCTTCCAAAGATAGCATAGCATAAATTGGTCTTTTTTTTTTTTTTAACATTTATTTTTGAGAGAGAGAGACAGAGTATGAGCAGGGGAGGGGCAGAAAGAGAGAGACACACAGAATCCGAAGCAGGCTCCAGGCTCCCTCCAGGATCCATCCAGGCTCAAAGCTGTCAACACAGAGCCCGATGGGGGCTTAAACCCCGTCTCACAAACTGTGAGATCATGACCTGAGCCGAAGTCGGCCACTTAACCAACTGAGCCACCTGGGCGCCCCTAAGTTGGTCTTTAATATTCCCTATTTTTATACTCTTTACTTGACTTTTATGCCAACATTATACTGTCTTGTCAGTTGAGTTGGGGAGTGGTCTCTTCTGTTAAAGACTTTGTTTTAAAGTACATCATTTGTTTTTTGAATGCTTGACAGAATTAACCTATAAAATCATCTGAGACTGATATTTTATTCATAGGAACAATTTTTGTTATTGGAAAATTAATGTTTTTACAGGTTCTTATCTTTCTAAAATTATTTCATTTTAACCATATTTTCAACTTTATTAGCAAAAATATCCATTATATTCTTTTTTAATCATTTTGATATCTGGTTAATCTGTATTAAATTGTTTTTTGCATTCCCTTTAGTATTTATTTTTTTTCATTGATCAATCTTTTTAAGCTTATATGCAATAATTTCTTCCAAGAATTATCTTTGAGCTTTGCTGATCTTTTCTACCTATATTTCTTTTCTGTCTTCTTAACTTCCTTTTCTTAAATAATTTTTTTAATGTTTATTTATTTTTGAGAGAGAGACAGAAAGAGAGAGCAGGGGAGGAGCAGACAGAGAGGCAGGCACAGAATCTGAAGCAGGCTTCAGGCTCTGAGCTGTCAGCACAGGACTTGATGTGGGGCCCAGACTCATGAACTGTGAGATCATGACCTGAGCCAAAGTGGGACGCTTAACCAACCAAGCCACCCAGGCACCCCTGTCTTCTTAACTTCTGCTTTTATGTTTATACTTCTGATTTCTATGGAATTATAGTTTTTTTTAAATCTTTAATTAGATAATTAATGAATTATATTTCTTCTCCCCTAATGTAAATATTTAAGGATATATATTTCCCTGTAATACTACTTTAGTTCTATCCCTCAAGCTTTGATATATAGGGTTTTTTTTATAATATCTTAATTTTTTTGATCATTTTAAGGCTCACAGCAAAATGAAGGGAAAGTACAGAGATTGCCCATACACTCCCTTGCTCCTACACATATATAACTTTCCCCATTATCATTATCCTCCACATCAATGGTATGTTTGTTACAATTGATGATCCTACCTTGAAACATCATAATCACCCAAACTCCATAGTTTACATTAGGGTTCACTCTTGGTTTTATACTTTCTGAAGGTTTGGACAAATGTAAAATGGCATATGTCTATCATAATATTATCATGCAGAGTATTTTTACTGCACTAAAAATCTTCTATGCCTCTATGATCATGGTCTGCAATTTTCTTTTCCTGTATTTCTTTGGTCTGGTTTTGGTATAAAAGTATTTCTGGCCTCATAACGTGAGTTAGGAAGTATTCTCTCTGCTTCTATCTTCTGGAAGAGATTATAGAGAATTGGTATAATTCATTCATTAAATTTTGGTGTAGTTCACCAGTGAGCCCACTTGTGCCTGGCACTTTCTGTTTTGGAAGGTTATTAATTATTGATTGAATTTCTTTAATAGGTATGGACTTTTTCTGATGTCTTTTTATTCCAGTTTGAGTTTTGACAGATTGTGTCTTCTAAGTAATTGGTCCATGTCATCTAGGTTATCAAATTTATGGACATAGAGCTCTTCATAATATTTCTTTATTATCCTTTTCATATCTATGGAATCTCTGATGATGCCTCCTTTTTTATTTCTGATGTTAGTAATTTGTGTCTTCTCTGTTTTCCTTAGTTAGCCTGGCTAGAGGCTTATCAGTTTTATAATCTTTTCAAAGAACCAGCTTCCAGCTTTGTTGATTTTCTCTATTGATTTTCTGTTTACAGTTTCACTGGTTTCTGCTCTAATTCTTGTTATTTCTTTTCTTATGATTATTTTGGAATTAATTGTATCTTCTTTTTGTAGTATCCTAGAAGCTTAGATTTTTGATTTTTGATCTTCTTTTTTGAATATATGCATTTGCTGCTATAAATTTCCCATTAAGCCATGCTTTAACGTGTCCCATGAACTTAGATAAGTTGCATTTTCATTTTCATTCAGTTCAAAATATTTAAAAATTTCTCTAGATATTTCTTCCTTGACCCATGTGCTATTTAGAAGTATGCTTTTCAATCTTCAGGTATTTTGAGATTTTCCAGTTATCATTCTGTTATTTCTGTGGCCTAAGAGCAGACATTATGTGATTTCTGTTCTTTTAAAGTTGTTAAGATGTATTTAATGGTCCAAAATATGATCTATTTTGGTAAATATTTCATGTGAGCTTGAAAACAATGTGTATCCTGCTGTCACTGGATGAAGTAATCCATACATGTCAATTATATCCAGTTGATTTATGGCATTGTCGAGTTCAACTATGACCTTACTGATTTTCTGCCTGCTGAAACTGTCCGTTTCTAAAAGAGGAATTTTGAATTCTCCAACTATGATAGAAGATAATTATAATTCTATCAGCTTTTACCTTACATAGTTTCATGCTCTGTTGTTAGACACATACATGGTAAGGATAGGTAAGAATCCTTCTCCTTTGATATTTAATATTTTGTAGATTTCATTTTTATTTTTTTACCCCAGAGTTATAAACTGGTATATTTTTAATTTGCATCTGAATGACTTTAAAAATTATCTTGTTATTAAGTGCATTTAAATTTTTTTAATGTTTATTTATTTTTTTGAGAGACAGAATGCAAGTGGGAGAGGGGCAGAGAGAGAGGGAGACACAGAATCCAAAGCAGGCTCCAGGCTCGGAGCTGTCAGCACAGAGCTCGATGTGGGGCTCGAACTCACAAAGTATGAGATCATGATCTGAGCCAAAGTCAGCTGCTTAAGTGACTGAGCCCCCCCAGCCACCCCTTATTAAGTGCATTTTTAAAAACAACATGCTCTCTAAGATATTGATTCTTTGAAACTTGTTAATGTGCTCCTTATTCTATATCATTTAATCAATTTTTGTAAATATTCCATGTATCTTTGAAAGAGCATACATTTTGCAGTTTTGGGGTGCAATTAATTATCTGTATACATTTGAGCAAATGTTATAATTGCTTTATAATTATATTTTCATATCATTTCAATACTTATTAATTTCTTTTCTGATTTACCTATCATTTATTGAGGTAGTTGCCTAATTTTATAGTATGTTGATAAATTTATTATTTTCTTCTTTTGTGTACTTTGAAAATGTATGACTAGACAAATGTCAATTTAGAAGTGTATCTTACTGAGACATTAAATCTTTTATCAGTAGGAAGTGATTTCAGACATATAACTTACAAGTAGATAAACCTGTTGTATTTTGTTTCTTAGATACATGCAAAAGTATTGTATTTCCCATTGGTAAATGCAACTCAAGGTGGAAACAATTCCAAATCTTTCAGAATAAATGAAAAATATTTCAAAGAGAAACAGCTGGTCTGACTAATTCATGAAGTATAAAGAACTTTCATCACACACGATTAACATTAAAATACAGTGTCACAAGTTAATAGGTAGAGTTTCATTTTTCTTTCTCAGTAGGCTGTAAAATAATAATCCCCTTAATTCAGTGGCATATTGGATTAAGTTACACAAAATAGCCTGATATTTAAATCCATCCTGCTCATCTTTGTTTTTTCTGGAAATTTTAGTCTATTTCCACTTCAAGATAGTTAATTTGTGGTTCATATTAGGCCCATTTATCCTATGTTTTCCTTGCCACAGTATTTTTTAAATTCTATTTTATTTGTTTATTTATCCCACAAGTTAGATATTATTACTGTTCCCTATAGTCAGTGTTTGGTCAGGGTTATGCATAGGTTTCCATTTTCTTTGTTCACCAGTTCTTGCAACTCATATCTTTTTCTTAAATCATTTTCTGCAGTTCTAATGTTTGTCCTTTAGAGATTTCCTTAGCAATGTATGTTAGTATTAAAATTTTCAGTTTTTGTTTGTATAAAATTGTCTTTATATCATTCTCAAACTTGGAAAAGTGTTTCACTGGGACTATAATTCTAGAATGGTAGTTACTTTCTCTTAGCATTTGAAGACATTATTTCTTTATCTTCTGTCTTATTTGTTGCTGTGTAGAAGTTAGTGGTTAGTTCTAATACTTTTTATTTTATAGACAATCTAATTATTTTTCTGGATGCTTTTAAGATCTTCTTGTTCTTGGTATTCTGAAATTTTATAAGGCAATGAAAACAATTTTTTGTTTATTCTCCTTGGGATTCACTGGGTTTCCTAAGACTGAATTCTGTTGTCTGTCATCAATATTTGAAAATTCTCAGCCTTAGCATCTTTGAATATTTGCCTTTCTACCATTCTTTCCAATCTCTCATTCTGAAACCCCAATAAGATATATATCAGACCCATTTATATTATTCCCATAAATGTCAATCTCACCTTCATGGATGGAGCTAGAGAGTATAATGCTAAATGAAATAAGTCAGTCAGAGAAAGATAAATACTATGATGTCACTCATATTTGGAATTTAAGAAACAAAACAAATGAGCAAAAAGAAAAATAGAGGGAGAGAGAAAGAGAAACCAAGAAACAGACTCTTAACTATAGAGAAAAAACTGATGGTCACCAGAGGGGAGGGGAGATGGGGGGGATGGATGAAATAGGTGATGGGGATTAAGGAGTGCACTTGTTGTGATGGGCACAGGGTGATGTATGGAAGTGCTGAATCACTATATTGTATACCTGAAACTAATATAACACTGTGTTAACTAACTGAAATTAAAACAAAAGCTTTAAAAATATTAATCTTGCCTTCATATTTTTTATCTTGTTGATTCTTTGCAGTACATTCTGTGTAACTTTAGTTCTATCTCCCTGTTTATCAATTCCATCTTTACTTATATCTAATATGCTATTTAATACATTTATTGAATTCATAAACAATTTATTGAATTTAGCACATTCTGAACTCTTTTTTTAAATGTTTTAAATATTTATTTATTTATTTTTAATGCTTATTTATTTTTGAGAGAGAGAGAGAAAGACAGAGTGTGAGCAAGGGAGTGGGGGCAGAGAGAGAGAGAGGGGGAGACACAGAATCCAAAGTAGGCTCCAGGCTCTGAGCTGTCAGCACACAGCCTGGCTCAGGCCTCTCTCATGAACCATGAGATCATGACCTAAGCTGAAGTAAGACGCTTAGCCAACTGAGCCACCCAGGCATTCCCTGAATTCTTAATATAAGTTATAATATTTCCTATTTTCTAGAAATTCTATGCAGTTATTCAGTGTTTTTTGTCATATTTTAGTTTGGGTGTTTTTGTGTATATGACAGTTTGATATGCTTTTTAAACATATTAAACATAGTTCTATTTCTATATGATAGTTCTATAAATTTCTTGCATGTTTTAGATTCTGAAAATTTTTATTTCAAATGATTTCCTCTAGGTAGCTTGCTTCTTTGATTATTTTGTGATTTATTAGCCATAGGCTTATGTTTCTTGGACCTTTATTTATTGGAATTCTTTGAGGTCTGAGGTTGAAGTTAACTAAAGCACTCATTTTTGTTGTTGTGTGTTTTTGTTTGTAGGCAGTTGAGGGCACTAGCAATATAACCTTAAATATTCAGCTTCAGCCTTTTTGAATTCATCAAATATTCTGCCCTAAACCCACGTGATGCCTGGCTTATGACTAGGAACCACCCATCACCTCCCTACCATCCTTCACCCACCACCATCCAGAGTGAAGGCTGAAGCAGGCAAAAAAAAAAATTTTTTTTCAGCAAGAATGTTTTTAGTCAACCCATTGAAGGGATTGTTTTGGGGGCCTTGATTTACACAATGGTGCCTCTGTTCTGATTTATACATTGGGAGTGCCCCTAGTTTTGTCTCTTTCCCTGTCACATAGGACATTTGAAATTCAAGCTCTATTTCATCAAGAATGTGAAGATGCCCGAGGCAAATGCCTATATACTATGCATCAAAAAATGCACCCTATTTGCCACGTAGCTAATGCTTGCCTATCGAAAGATGGTTGTGTGTGTTTGTGTGTGTGTGCATGCACGTGAGTGCACATACATAAAATTGATCCAGACTTTTTGCTGTTCCATACTGGAAGTGTTACTTCAGACAGCTAAACCACTACAGTACCAGAAAAAGAAGATAGACTTCTTGGAGACTTTTACTGTTACAGTGAAATAGTTTCGTAACTCTTATGACTAAAGAGCTAAAAAAGCTCAAAATCAAGCTCAGAGTTTACTGGGAGATATTTTCTACATAACAGGAAATCGATCTGGAATGAGTAAGGCCCTGAGAATTGCAACGAGTGTGTAGAAGAAGAGAAGAAGACTAATTGGAGAACTCTGAAGTTTATTGCCCTCTGAGTCTCCCCCGTCTTGGAAAGGGGCAACTTCTCTTGCTCTCTCCCCTTTCCTTTATTAACCAACTCCTGTTCTAGTGTCAAGACACTATCATTCTCTTACCTGAGATGATTAGCTTCCCAAAGGAAGCCAGTTCTTACCTCCCATTTTATCAAAACCAAATACATTGATATTTCAAAATGCCCTCAGGAGTCAACTCTAAGTTTATACCCTGGATTGGGGTGCCTGGTGGCTCTGTCGGTTTAGTTTCCAACTCCTGATTTCAGCTTAGGTGATGATCTCATGGTTTGTGAGTTCAGCCATGCATCTGCTTAGGATTCTCTCTCTCTCCCTCTCTCGTGGCCCCTCCCTCTCTCTCTCAAAATAAATAAATAAACATTAAAAAAAAAAGTTTACACCCTGGAGAAGAAATGCCCACACAAAAGAGCTATAGAACTCCCTTAATATATATTAGAAATAATCTCAAGAATATATATGGAAATGAAATTTTAGGGTCCTCAGCTAAGCAGAAAAAAACATAACCTCAGATCAGGTGAAATTTGCCGATAATGAAGCAATTTCTACAAAACCCTGAATCTGATAGTTTTCTGGGTGGACTAAGACTTCATTCAATATTGATTGACAAATGAAAATAAAATTCAAGAAATGAATAAAAAAACATAAAATAAGATGGTAAAACTAATTGAAATATGCACATGTATATAAACATAAAAATTTGCCTTTTGGAAGCAAGCAGTTATTAGAATGGATTATTAAAATTCCATTCATATACTGTTTATAAGAGACAAACGTAAAATACAAGGACACTAAAAAACTGGAAGAAGACAACTTTATTGGTGAGGACCTTCAGAGTCTAGAGGTTTTGACCACATTTGGGGTCCCGCTTTGACCCTTTTACCAGGTGGCCTGAAGAGCTGCCAGCTTTCAGTGGCACTCGGAACAAGAGAAGACTCTCCATTAGGCAGCCGGCAATACAGATGATAACTGGGTCCTTATGAAACAGCAAGTACAATGACTGGTGAGTCTCAGACGATCAGGATGCTTCATAATGCATGGTAAGCCCCATAAGGGAATCAGTGTTCCGTTCAGTTCTCAACAAAGCCAACCTCTTTATGGCAAGTTACTGTATTTGTGAGAAGGAGTTTCTAGCTTGCTCCTGGATTCAGGTGTTAACCGGAAGAGTGAATCAGGGGAATGTGGGGCTCAAACTGACCATCATACGTTTGATCCTACCAGATCTTGTGTTTGTTTAGTCACACACTCAGATGTGCTCCATGCCATTTGATCATTTAGAAGAGTATTTTTCAAACTATTTGGTCTAAGATCCACAGTGAGAAATATTGTCATCATAAATACACTCATACACACATATTTGAAAAAAAAGTTTTCCAACACAAAAATACCTTTACTATATACAGTGCACTGTGATGTTTTTATTCTATTTGATCCTAGTTAATCTTCAAGTTCTGACTGCAACCCATTACATTTAATTCACAACCCGCTAAAGGTGGGGGCATGCAATTTATCTCTTATGGTATCTCTCAGACCTCATCTTGAAGGCACAAGCAAACTGTACATCCTCAGTGGGTCTACGTGATCCTCACTGCCAGGGTCTCATTCAGTCTGCACCTGGGACTCCCAGGGAGTTCTTTATGACCTGTTGATGAAGAAGAAAAAAACTGAGCTGGGAGTAATAATTCTACTCTGCTAGGTCAATAAACAAGCACAGTTGGTGAATTTCTAAAGTGGGTAAGGATTTTGTAGTTCTTTCAACCGTATTCTCTGCCCCAATCACTATTTTAAATGGTGAAGTTTCTATACCTTGATGAAAACTGTCATCATTTGCTGTCATCTCAAAGTAACTCTGTCCTTCCAAGTTAGAATTATAAACAAGAATAATAAGGTTTTTTTTCAAGTAAGTAACCTAGTTTTAGGTTTGTCACCTTATATTCTTTTTTAAAGAACTTTTTTGATGTTTATTTATTTTTGAGAGAGACAGAGACACAGTGTGAGCGAGGGAGGGGCAGACAGAGAGGGAGACACAGAATCTGAAGCAGGTTCCAGGCTCTGAGCTGCCAGCACAGAGCTCAATGTGGGGCTTGAACTCACAAAGTGTGAGATCATGACCTGAGCTGAAGTTGGACACTTAACTGAGCCACACAGGTGCCCCAGCTTGTATTCTTTAATAAATACCATTACGTATTTACAATACCATGTTGAATGTAATTGCTGTTTTCTTAAAATAAAATAACAATTTTATCATTAGAAGTGTTCTCAAAAATAACTTTTTAAAAAACTGTCGTGTTGAACCCACAATATAGTCAATTAATCTTCAATAAAGCAAGAAAGAATATCCATCAGAAAAAAGAGTGTCGCTTCAGTGGTGTTGGGAAAACTGGACAACAACACACAGAAGAATGAAACTGGACCACTTTCTTACACCATACACAAAAACAAAATCAAAATATATGAAAGACCTGTGAGAAAGGAAACCATCAAATCCTAGAGGAGAACACAGGCAGTAACTTCTTTGACTTCAGCCATAGCAACTTCCTCCTAGATATGTCTCCTGAGGTAAGGGAAACAAGAGTAAAAATAAACGTGGAGACTTCATCAAAATAAAAAAGCTTCTGCACAGTGAAGGAAACAATCATTAAAACTAACAGGCAAACTTCAGAATGGGAGAATATATTTGCAAATGACCTAATAAAGAGTTAATATCCAAAATATATAAAGAACTTGTAAAACTCAACACTCAAAAGAGAAATAATCCAATTAAAAAAGGGCAGAAGACATGAATAGATATTTTTCCAAAAGAGACATCCATGGCCAACAGACATAAAGATGCTCAACCTCACTGATCAATAGGGAAATACAAATCAAAACTACAATGGGATACCACTTCACCTGTCAGAATGGCTAAAATCAATAACACAGGAAACAACAGGTGTTGGCAAGGATGTGGCAAAAGGGGAACCTTATTGCACTGTTGGTAGGAATGCAAACTGGTGCAGTTACTATGGAAAACAGTATGGAGTCTCCTCAGAAATTTAAAAATAGAATGACCCTAAGAGCCAGCAATTGCACTACTAGGTATTTACCCAAAGAATACAAAAATCCTAGTTCAAAGCGATACATGCATCCCAATGTTTATAGCATCATTATCTACAATAGCCAAATTATGGAAACAGCCTAACTGTCCATCCACTGATGAATGGATAAAGAAAAGGTGGTATGTATGTATGTATGTATGTATGTATATAATGTACGTATGTGTTTGTGTGTTTGTGTGTGTGTGTAATGGTATATTAGCCATAAAAAGAATGAAATCTTGTTATTTGCAATGATGTGGATGGAGCTAGATAATATTATGCTAAGTGAAATAAATCAGTGAAATACCATATGATTTCACTCCTATGTGGAATTTAAGAAACAAAACACATAAGCAAAGGGAAAAAAATAGAGAGGCAAACCAAAAACAGACTCTCAGCTATAAAGAACAAATTGATGGTTACTGGAGGGGAGGTGGGTGGGGGGATGGGTTAAATAGGTGTTGGGGATTAAGGAGTGCACTTGTGGCAAACACTGGGTATTGTATGAAAGTGTGGAATCACTATATTGTACACATGAAACTAATATTACACTGTATGCTAACTGAATTTAAATAGAAACTTAAAAAATAAAAATAAAAAACTGTCATGTCATTGATGAGAAAACTAAAGTCTGTAGAAGTAATCGACTTATTATTGTCACACAGTATTGAATACTAGAGCCAAAACTACAATTCAGGTCTTCTGATTTCTCAGCTAGTATTCTTAAATGTTCTTTGTTTGTTTCACTGTGTCTAAAGGGGAAGCTTCTCATTTATAATCCATGTTTAGCACTGAGTGAAAATAACAGCTTCATCAAAATGTTTCTAAGGGGTGAGTAAAATCAGTCACAAAGTGATTCTAGTGATCTTTATGCCTAGCTCAAGTACCATTCAGATCCAGAAAGAGAGGACTAGCCCCAGAGTGGGCTGTTCTTTCATCATTCCATACAACCCAGATAATTATATTGTTTTAACACTAATGTTAACGTCTTGCTGAAGAAGCTTGAAATATGTTTTCTTAACACTACAGTGTGGAAAATGAGCAAATACTACCGTGACTCTGATTATTACTTTTGTTTTGTAAAACGTTATTTGGAAGCCAAATGTAGCATCTCTAGTCAAAGACATGCCTCATGAAACTGAAAATACTTTTAAAGGTCCGTGAGAAGGGTCC
This sequence comes from Lynx rufus, assembly GCF_022079265.1. Classification (NCBI taxonomy): domain Eukaryota; kingdom Metazoa; phylum Chordata; class Mammalia; order Carnivora; family Felidae; genus Lynx; species Lynx rufus. The sequence continues at coordinate 53,628,192 of NW_025814889.1, forward strand.
TCTAATCATGTCACTACTTAGAGTCCTCCTGGCCTCTTATAAATCATTAGTTTCAACAAAAACAAGGATAAAGTAAAACTGAAAGTTCAAGCCCTCATGTCAGAATAGAACTAGTATTTATGTATATCCAATAGACTTGGATAATTTAGATACTTCATCTTCTCTGTGTTCCTGCCCACTTCCACTGTTTTTTCCATTTTTTTTTTCACACAACATATCTGTGTTGGAAAGCAATTCAAACATCTAGATATTACTAATTATTCCAATGTCTGTTATCATGTTATTGAAATATCTTAGCCATGTACTAAATATCCATGAGGTTTACTGGCAAGTTTGTTCTCTCAACCACCTTTCTGCCAGCAATGCTAAAATGGAGAAGAATTTGGCTGTTCATAAAGTTTGGTCTCAGTTATACAATATAGCAGTTACCAACCCTGTTTTTATCACTTGATTCCAACCTCCATTTGCTATTTCTGCTATTTCCTTTTTTTTCCTGGTTCTTTATAAATTTGTACTCTAGTACACAATACTAGAGTTCCCCACCATTATTGGAATTATCCACTTAAGTGTTAAATCTGCCTCTGGCAAACCAAGAAATTCAGAAATTCTTTTGTATAAAACAAATTCAATGATGCTCGATAACTCTGTTATATAATTATAAAAACAATTCACATTTGCTAGCATGTTTGAAGCCACAAGACTTGAGATTGGACAACCTGACTTTTATCAGAATCATCAATTTCATAGTTACCATGACAGGTCCTGAGCATTAGGTTAGGAGCTCTGTGAGTACCAGTTCAGTTAATCCTCACCAACGTCATTAAGACAAAAGTGCCATTAGTATTTCATCCTCATTTTTGTGGGTAAGGAATCTGAGGCATAGATAAATGTAGTTTGTTACCCAAGGCACAGTGGTTGGTGAGAAGAAGAAGGAGGCCATGAATCCAGGTTTATCTGCAGCTAGTGATTGGCATGTATAGTTTTAAGTAAATGAAAATTAGCCAGGATGTATGAAAGAAAGTCAGTACAATTTTATCCTTTTTAATAACCTTTTTGTTAATGCAAATGCTTCCAAAACAACACAAAGGTTACTTTTACATTGTATGCTCCAATATGACCAAATATTTGGTGGTTCCCCTTACTTGTGAAAGATGGGCTTTTTCCAAATGAGAAATACTGCCTATTAATTTAACAAGTTATTTCAAGTAAGATTTAAAGCAGGGAACCCAAACCTAAATAGTGGTGAGCTAGGTAACATGAGTGATTCAGAAAGGTTAAGGGTAGCAGTAACTAGGAAATGCGGTCTAATCCAGTGGTTCTCAAAGTGTGATCCCCTCACCCGCAGCACCAGCATCACCTGAGACCTTGTTAGAAATACATTCATTCATCAGCCCCGTCCCAAACCTACTGAATCAGAAACTCTGAGAGTGGGGCCCAGCAATCTGTCAGCACAGACCCTCCAGGTGTTTCTGATGAATGCTTCAGTGAAATATTGGTACTGGTCCCCAACCAGCAGTTTTGACTCCAGGGGTTCCAGGCACTTGTTGCTAGGAGAACCCTGGGAGACCACTTTGTAAAGCTTCCTGAGTTTTCAAAGTATGCCAGAAATACAGAATTTTATGTGAATTTTTAAATGTTAAGTGACATTTTAGTTAAAAAAGTAAGAAAAATCTATGATGGCTAAATAAAACATTTCTGCAGATCAAAACTTCCCTGGGTTGCCACTCTTTGGTTTCTAGTTTAGAGTATTTATTACAAGACAGAATGTTGTCAGTATACTTAGCCTTTACCCACATTTCTCGTACTAATAAGTACACAAGAACTATTTGATTCTTCCTGAGAAGGTGAAGAGTTGATTAAGCAGTTTTTTTTTCCTTTGAGATTTGTTACCAGAGGACTAGTAATAAATAATACAAATAGCCAAACTTTAAAAATAGCTTTTATATTTTACATAAGTAGTGAATTCACATAACAACATACAGACAAATACTACTGAAGGGTAAACTACGACACTTAAAAGTGTTATTTACCGTCCTACCCTACTTCCAATTTACCTTGTCAGAGATTAGGATTAGTCTATTTTTATAACATTTCATTTTTGACCCATTAATTTGATATTTTATTTGAATCCCTACAATGAATGATAAAAAATTCTCCTGTGTGACATTTCTTTCACCTGATGATTTCTATCCAATTATTATTTTATGATAAAACTTTATTAACTTAGGGTGCCTGTGTGGCTCAGTCAGTTAAGTGTCAGAGTCTTTGGTTTTGGCTCAGGTCACAATCTCATGGCTTTGTGGGTTTGAACCCCACATCGGGCTCTGCATGGACAGTGTGGAGACTGCTTGGGATTCTCTCCCCACTTGGGCTGTCTCAGTCTCTCTCAAAATAAATAAATAAACTTTAAAAAAATAGAAAAGCTTAGAGTAGTAATTCAGTTTAGTAATTATAATGATCTTCCTAGCTTTTCCTGTAAATTGATTCTGAATACTGTCAATAAATATCATTGTAGTGTCATGATTATATAAGTTCACAGGAGAATTTGTTGCTATGATTAGACTCAGAGAAAAGGAAATAGAGCCCCATATCTTTAAACCTGGAACACTTGAAAAAGAATATCATCAAAGTCAGATTTCCTTTTTTTTCCTGTCATCTTAGAGTTTTCTGGGCATATACACACATCAGTCTCCTTGTAACCATATCATTTCCTTTCTTAAAATCCCTTGGTACTGTTTGATTAGTTCATATATATATATTTATATATATATGTATACATACACACATACACATATATAATATGTATTTATATATAATTAATGTTATATACTATATATAATTATATATTATACATATTATAATTATTTATTATATAAATATGATATCTTTGTATAATGAATAAATATATTCATATAAATGTATTCATATTTATATTTATAGATATTAAATGTATATATTTAATATATATGTTAAATTTGGTTGGGAATGTGAAAAGTAGACTCAATAAATTTTCCATCAGCCTGGAAGACAAAAGGATTGCTGATGAGAAATCTGATGTTAATTTAATTCTCATTCCTTATTGTTTTTTTTTTTCTCTGAAATATTTTAGTTCCATCCTCCACCCCTGTCCATCCTTTCAGAATTGTGGATGGAAAACTGACAAAGAACTTTGTGTAAATAGATGATGTATGTCAAAAATCAAGACACCCTTACAGGTATATGGGCAGGGAGGAGGCAGGTTGGATAATTACCCTTTTAATGTCTGTAAAGGAAGGCTTTATGTGGGCAGAGGTGGGTGTAAACTATTTTATACGTAGGTTTCTTGGTGTATTTTTCTTCCCCTTTTCCTTGTATCTCTTGTGGCAGCTCTGACATGCCTTAAGTTCTCTTGTGCATCTCTCTCAGATCCAGAGTCTAGGAGTTGTAATACCATTTTATTTAGAAGATGTTCTTGAAGTTTTCACCTAAGTGAAAAGTAATCAGTGCCCACTACACTGCATACAGAAGCAGGTGAAGGGAGTAGGGGACGCAATTCCCCCCAGATGACCTAAAGTCAGTTAATTAATTTCTAAGATCCACTCTACATTTGTTGGTTTTGAGATGGGAGCTCCTTCATGGCTCCCATATAACTGGTTGCTCTTGCCCCAAATGTTTGAACTCCTTCCTTTGTTTTTCTTTTCTTTTCTTTTCTTTTCTTTTCTTTTCTTTTCTTTTCTTTTCTTTTCTTTTCTTTTCTTTTCTTTTCCTTTCCTTTTCTTTTCTTTTCTTTCTTTTCTTTTTTCTTTTTCTTTTTTCTTTGTTTTTCTTTTCTTTGTTTTTCTTCTCTTCTCTTTTCTGATATCTTCATCTGGGATATCTCAACAGCTTTGCTTTTTCAGATTTCTTTATCAGCAGCTCTTTGTTTTCTGCCTTCAGGAATTCCTCATTATTTTTGATCTGCTGATGGAGCCTTTCTTGTATATTATACTCACTTGCAAAATCTGAAGCCAGGTTAATCCAACTCTGTCTGCTATTGGACCAAAATGGACTACTCCTATTTTAAAACAAACTTCTCAGTCGGTTAAGCATCTGAGTTTTGATTTCAGCTGAGGTCATGATTTCATGGTTTGTGAGTTTGAGCCCCACATTGGGCTCTGTGCTGACAGTGTGGAGCCTGCTTGGGATTCTCTGTCTCCCTCTCTCTCTCTGCCCCTCCCCTGCTCTTCCTCTTTATCTCAAAATAAATAAACATGTAAAACAAACTCCTAAGGTCTTTTTTTTTTTAAACTCCTAAGTTCTTATAATGACATCAGTGACTACAAGCATCTCTGCAGTCTGACTCCCAGATACTTCAGCAACTGTCTCCCTTCATTCTCCTTTTACCTGACTCCCTTCTGTCACACTGGCTCTCCTGCCATTTCTCAAAGTTGGCAAGCTTGTTCACATCTCCAATATACTCTGTACTCTTTCCCCAGATGTTCTTATAGACAAGACCCTTAATCTGTTGTCTGTCACTTCTTCAAATGGGACCAGCTCAGACCACCCTGTCAAAAATAGTTTTTTAAGATGTGTTGGGGTGTGTGTGTGTGTGTGTGTGTGTGTATGTATGTATGTATGTGTGTGGTGGAATATTATGCAGCCATAAAAAAGATAAGCTCTTTCCATTTGTAACAACATAAATGGGCCTAGATGGTATTATGTGAAGTGAAAGAAGAGAGATTGAGTCAGATTGAGAAAGACAAATACCATATGATTTCAATCATACATAGAACCTAAAAAAACCAAAATTAGTGAATAAACAAACAAAAGGCAGAATCAGACCTACAAATAGAGAGAATGTAATTATAAAAATAACTGATAAAAATACTGATGGTTGTCAGAGAGGAAGAGGGTGGAGGGATGGACAAAATGGGTGAAAGGAAGTAGGAGAGATGGGCTTCCAGTTATAGGATGAATAAATCACAGGGATAAAAGGTACAGCATAGGGAATATAGTCGATGATATTATAATAGTGTTGTATGGGGACAGATGGTATATATATATATATATATATATATATATATATTTGTCTAACTTATTCATCACTCTGTATCCAGCACATGGAACAATACTTAGCAGGATGAATACCTGGTGAGTGAACAAATGAAACAGTCGTGCCCATTATAAAATCTGACATGTGGAGGGGTGCCTGTGTGGCTCAGTCAATTAGGCATCTGATTCTTTTTTTTTTTTTTAATTAAAGAAAAATTTTTTTAACATTTATTTTTATTATTGAGAGACAGAGCATGCGCAAGGGAGGGGCAGAGAGAGAGGGAGACACAGAATCTGAAGCAGGTTCCAGGCTCTGAGCCATCAGCACAGAGCCCGACGCTGGGCTCAAACTCACAAACTGCAAGATCATGACTTGATCTGAAGTCAGACGTTTAACTGACTGAGCCATCCAGGTGTCCCAGCATCTGATTCTTAATCTAAGCTCATGTCTTGGTCTCAGGGTTGTGAGCTCAAGCCCTGCATTGGGCTCTGCACTGGTGGACACAAAGCCTTAAACAAAATCTGGGGTGAATACCCCTTTATCTGACATATGATGGTCCAGGTACAGAGGAGTTAGATAATTTGGCTGCGGTTACAAAGCTAGGATTTAAACCCATATTTCCTACTCCAGAGCCCTAGCTCTTTTATTATTATTTTCTTAATGTTTATTCATTTATTTTTGAGGGAGAGCATGCACACAAGTAGGGGAGAGGCTGAGAGAGAAGGAGAGAGAGAATTCCAAGCAGGCTCCATGCAGTCAGCACAGAGCCTTACGTGGGGCACGAGCCCATGAACTGTGAGATCATTACCTGAAATCAAGAGTCATATTCTTGACTGAGCCACCTTGACACCCCAAGAGCAATAGCTCTTAATCATCATGCCACAGAACCTCTTGATTTGGGACTCTAATCAGCCAATTTAATGTAGTATGATAAATGCTAAGCTGAGGTGTTCCAAAGATGAAGGTTTTCCTCTGTCTGCCATTTCCCATTACAATGAACTCCAGGGGATAGTCTTGGTTCTTTTGATATATGAGATTTTTGGCTCAGGTCATGATCTCATGGTACAGGAGTTTGAGCCCTGCATCAGTCTCTGTGCTGACAGCTCAAAGCCTGGAGCCTGCTTCAGTTTCTGTGTCTCCCTGTCTCTCTGCTCCTCCCCCACTCACGCTCTGTCTCTCCCTCAAAATAAATAAACATTAAAAAACGATCTGGCTCAATTGGTTAAGTGTCCAACTCTTGATTTCAGCTCAGGTCATGATCTCACAGTCATGATTTCATGGTTGTGAGATCAAGCCTTGCATCAGGCTCCACGCTGAACATGGAGCTTAAGGTTCTGTCTCTCTCTCCATCTGCCCCTCTCTCCCGCTCATGGTCTCTCTCAAATAAAAAAAATTGTTTTAATCTGACATGTGGACATTAAATGTTTGTGCTAGGTCTACTTTTGTCATCTAGTTCATCTAAAAAAAACAACAACAAAAAGTAAAAAAGAAAATTATTGCTGCAGGTAGAGTTCCTTTATTCAAATAAATAGTAGAGCTAATAAACAGTACAGTTAATACAATAAGTTCAGTAATCTTAAAATCTGAAAACATATATTGACAGATGCTGGCAAAATACATTCTGTCATCATTTCTGAAATGTTTCCATGAGGATGCACAGCTTAATCGTTAAGCACAATGAGGTGAAGAGACCATTGTCCTCCTCCTTCTGTATGCTTTATTTTCTGTTCCATTTATTATTTGTCTAGTGCTTAACACCATAGCATCTATGTCTCATTAGTAAAAGACAATCAGGAAAGACTGGAGTTGAAAAATTATGCCCTGAAATACTCATTTGAAAGCAGTCTGCCCAAGAGAAAGATCCTCCAACTGGAATGCCAACTAACATCCCAAGTGACCAAAGACTGTCAATGTCCCTGACTGAGTCTCAGTTTCTCATCTGTAAAATGACAAACGTGAAACTGAGTGACATTCAAGGCCTTCTTCTGCTCTAATTCTCTACATTTAAAGAACTCTAAATATGACTAGTGTTAGACATGATTCTGAAGTATTTTCCTGTACTCATTTTTATTACATCATAGCAGTCATTGATTATGAAACTTTGTAACGATAGACAAATACAGCATGATTATAAAACACACATTACGAAATGGTACAGTTTCCATCCAGCGTTCTCAGCCTCAGGCCCTTACATGTAAGATACAAATGGAAAGGCCTATAAGGAAGTAGTTGTCAGCATGGTCACTAGAGTCACACTGGCTAGGTGAAAATCTGGGTTCAACCACTCTGGGTAAATGAACTTGGGCAAGTCATTTTACTTATCTGGGCCTCCATTGCCTTATCTGTGAAACGAGGATACTTTATAGGTTTTCTGAGAATGAAATTACTCTATTTGAGTGAAGTCCTGAGAATATTGCCTGGCATCTATAAAGTATTACTTAAGTATTTTTCTACTATGATTACCTAGTTCAAAGGGTAAATACAAGAATTAAATAAGAAAACACACATTAAAATAATATAATATCTAGCAGAAAGAAATTCATTAACCCAAGAAATATTTACTGAGGACTTCCTTTGTGCCAGTCATGGGTCTAGATACTAGGGACAAACATTTATTAATATTGAATTATGATCCCTGCTCTCCTGGGGTTTGTACCCTAGTGAAGAAGGACAGGAAATATACAATTAAGTAATTAAGCATAATGTTTAAGGCGGTGAAAATTGGTTAGAATGAAAATAATTTGGAGGAGAGAATGTTCAGATCCTTTATATTTAAGATGGCCAAGGAAGTCTTGTCTGACAAGATTGGTTTTCTTTCCCCAAATTAACTCGTATGATAAACAGAACTTTATAAATGCATAGTGTCAATGTCATTATCATCATATTTCCTTAAACTGAATTGTTATGAAGTAAGGGTTTGCATTTGGTATGTCATTGCTATTATTTTGATAAAAATTAGAGTAGTGGCAAGTGTCTTTTTGATGGTTCATGGATACATTTGGAAAACAGGCTGTTATTTTTTTGTCATTTCCAATAAAATCATTAACCTAGAGTTCATCCTATGATGAGTATTTTTTAAATATATATCATACGAATTTTCAGTGTACACAGTAACTTTAAAATGCATGCTTAATGTCTGCAAAATACATAAATGCCATTGAGCATTGATTAGGAAATTGAGGATTACAGAGATGTCCGAATTTATACTAGCAATAGAGCAGCACTCAACCCTATGTCCTTGATTCTAAATTCAGAATTCTCTCTACTACTCTAAACTACTTGAATAATAATATATTTAATTGGCTAGAATCTGCAGAGTCTTAATTTCTTTGTTCTTAGATACTTAAACTGGCCTTTTCTTCCATTTGTTTTCATTCCTGAGGACCAGATTGCACAAGATAATTTCATTTGCAGCATTAGTGGACTTTCATGGCCTTTGCCCTCAGATGAGAAAAATGTAGAATTCATTATTTTTCATATTCAGTATCTCATTTATAATTCAACAAATTCAACAGGGTTTGGTTTTGTTTTGTTTTGTTTTGTTTTGTTTTTTGCTACCATAGAGCTTCTCTTCAATGGTAAACAGTTTACCCAATAGACCTGTTTAACTCCAGTAAGGATATCAGGATAACGAGAAACATGGTAGTTCTAGAACAATACGTTCTACTGAAGCATGGAAAGCTACTTGTCCTCTGGTACGGACTGAAAGCCATAAAGAAGAGCAAATGTGAGCTGGAGAAATGATGAATATTCATGCTGCACAAAGACACTGATTTCCATAGTGGGGCAACATCTGGAGCAGCTAATGGGGTCAGGCTGCTCTTAGTCACCTGCGTGCCCGAGAGAGACATTCACACTTAGGAAAACCGAGCAAAAGTAAGAGGCAGTAATTTAAAATTGTATTCAAATATTGTGCCTATGGAATTAATGATGTGTTTTTAAACATATTTTCGATTCATGAGACTGGCTACATAGGAAGGCATTATTTTAGAAGCATTTAAAAATATAGTCCCATTAAGTCATTTTGTAAAAAGAGTAATAAATGACATTTTTATTGGTTTATCATCTTCTCGGGTTTTTTTACAATGTGATTTTCTTGGTTTGGAAAAAAGAAAAAAACCAAAAAGCCCTAGTGACTTACTCTCCTAACCATGGCAAAAACAGAAAAGAGGACATAAATATAATGCACACAATAATGTCGCACTTTATGCTTTCCCCAAAAAGTGTTTATATACAGCATGTCATTTGAAGTTCAAGATCACGTGTGAAACATTGAGAAGAGTGCCTGGCACAGAGCTAGCAGTGAATAATGCTACTTGTTATTATCCAGCAGTGCCTCCAGTTCAATACATCTGAACTATACTCCTCACTCATTCCCTCACTTCTCCAATCTCTTTCTGCTTTTTCTCACCTGACCTGGTGAATGGCATAACCCACTCACTCTAGCCTGCAACCTGGGAGACGTCAGTGGCTGTGTCTTACCTTTCAACCTAACCACCATCTTCTGCTCGAAATTCTCCATGGCAGTGCATTGGCTTGGGTGCTCATGATATTTTGCCCAAACTCTTGCTATTGCCTTTCTCTTAACCTAAAAGAATCCCCATCCCTGAACCCTTACAATTCAATTGCTACACAGCTGGGGGAAGCGATCTAGTCATGTTGGCTGCCTACATAACTTTAAATATTCTCCTGGTTTTAGCATAAGACTCAAGAACTCTCACCCCTACCTCTTTCTTGTCACTTCTCACCAGCCCAACCATATCCTCTGTAATTCATTCCCTCCATCCTCGGTTACATGTAGTTCTCAGAACACCCTATGTTCTGTTGAGTTTTTCCTCCTTTGCACAGCCTGCTTCATCTGAAAAGAATACTCCTTCCTCCTTCTCGGTCTGGAAATCCTGTTTTGAATTTTCAAGACTTGGGCGGGGCATCCATTCTCGGTAATGCTTACTCTGATGATCTTCTCTAGGCAGCTACTCCTCTGAGGCCTGGGCCCATATTGCTGGGTTATTTCCACTGTAGCCTTTGTTCGTTTTCACCATGATTCACTTGTTTAATATATATTTATTTTTATTTATTTATTTATTTTTTAATGTCTATTTTTAAGACAGAGAGAGAGAGACAGAGCATAAGCAGGGCAGGGGCAGAGAGGGAGACACAGAATCTGAAGAAGACTCCAGGCTCTGAGCTGTCAGCACAGCACAGAGCCCAATGTGGGGCTTGAACTCACAAACCATAAGATCATGACCTGAGCCAAAGTCAGACGCTTAACTAACTGAGCCACCCAGGTGCCCCTTGTTTGTTATTTATTAACGGCTGAATTTCAAAGATAAAAGACACAATCCAAGCTCTTAATTTGCATACCAATCCAAGTGGGAGAAAACTAAACAATTGCCATAACTGATGTATCAAAAAGTTGGCTTTTAAAATGCTGATTCATGGGGGCTTGGGTGACTGAGTAGGCATCCAAATTTGGCTCAGGTCATGATCTCACGGTGTATAGTTGGAGTTCGAGCCCTGCGTTGGGCTCTGTGCTGACAGCTCAGAGCCTGGAGCCTGCTCCAGATTCTGTGTCTCCCTCTCTCTCTGCCCAGCCCCCACCCTCTCTTTCTCTCAAACATGAATAAACATTTAAAAAAAAAATTTAGTGCTGATTGAGTGCTCTTTTCCTGCCCTGCCCAACTTCCCCACCCTGCCTTCTTTACTTGGAGTCTCCATTTCAAAAACTTACTTTTCTCTCTTCCTTCAAGGCCAGCATAATATTTTGATGTTCTTTATGAAGTTCACCCCCACTTTGAACAGGATGGGCCAGATTCTGCAAAGGGAAGTGAAATCAATGGATGTTTCCCTTCTGAACTTTACCTGCTCTGTAGCTGGCTCATGGCTCTAAACTCGGGAGGCATTCTGAGTACTTTTGTCTCATTTTTAGTTTTCATGCACACCTGTGCATCACTATTTCTTCTCTAGACCTAAATTAGTGACTGGATTTTCTTTTTTTCCCTCTCTTCTTTTCTCCCTTTCTTCCTTCTTTGTTTCCATCTGTCAGTAAATACAGTCTACATACAGTCTACTATGCATTCTATTCATTGCTATCCTAGAGTGGTAAATAAGACAGATACAGTTCTGATTCCCATGGAGCTCTAAGAATCTACCAAGGGACAACTAGGAAGTAAAAAGTATGTATGTATGTATGTATGTATTTAAATTATTTCATTATAATACTGATAAAAAGAACAAAAGAGAAGACTGTTTTTGTGCTAATGAGGTTCTTAGAGATTTAAAGCATGGGGCAGCATTTGGATGAGAGGTAGTTTATGGTCTATTCTCTAAGAGTGTGGCTGCCCTCAGGTGCATGGTGGTAAAGGGAACTCTCATCTTTACTTCCCCCAAAACACTACTCAATTTGTAGTGTTTGTTGGAGGGGGGGTGGCGCGGAGGGAAGGCAATATGATTAGACTAAATAATATTTAGGTAGTAAAGTCCTAGCAATGTGCCCCCAGCATGCACACATGTGAATAAAAGCAAAGTGACTTCAAGAATTTTCACTTGTCATATATTAGTGCTCTATTTAAACTGCAGAGTTGATTTAATGAGAATTCCTGATATATTCTGTCAGTTGCAAATAGATACCACCAGTTTTCTAAGGAGGAGCATTGCCTTACTTCTAGTGCTTCTGTCCTGTGGCCACACCATAGTTGGGGTAGTTTCGTGTATTGTAAGCATACTTTTAATTTGCATATGAGAATTGTTTGCTAATTTCTTGGGAAGGCAAAAAAATAAAAAGGGTCATGAGGATAAACTCTGGAGTCACATGGCACAGATCTTTGCTGGATTTAGAATCTTGAACAACTAATTTAACACTCTGTGTTACAATCTCTTCATGTGTACAGTGAGAAAAAATGAATAATATAGGTTTGTTGTAAGGATTAAATACGTAGGTAATACACAAAGTACTTTGGCATAGTACCTGCTAGGTAGAAGGTGTTCAGTAAATGCTAGGTAAACATTCTTACAGACTAATTTTGATCCCAAAGGTGAAAATTAAATCGTTCAGTTATGCATTGAGAAGGAGACAGAGTAACAAATTTGGTAGTAGTATCTTAATGACCTTCTAACACAGTGTGATAGACAGAATAATGTTCCCCCAACCTCCAAAGATGTCCAGGTCCTAATCCCTGGAGCTGTGAATATATTATCTTACACTGCAAAGAGGGCTTTGCAGATGTGATTAAGAATCTTGAGATAGGAAAATTACTCTGGATTATACAGGGGGTCCATTGTAATCTCACGTGTTTTTATAAGATGGAGGCAGGAGGGTCAGAGTGAAGAGAAGGACATGTGATGAGGGAAGAAACAGAGGTTGGAGAGATGTGAGCGCTTGAAGGAGGCCACGAACCAAGGAATGCAGACAGCCTCTAGAAGCTGGAAAAGACAAGGAAAGGGATTCATTCTCTCCTAGAGATTTCAGAAAGAACCAGCCCTACTGACACCTTGACTTTAGCTCAGTGTGAACAATTTTGGACTTCTGACATCCAGAACTGTAAGATAATTAATTTGTGTTGTTTTATGCCAAATAATTTGTGGTAATTTATTATAGCAGTGATAGGGAACTACCACACATAGATTGGCCTGAATTGTTTCTTTTTTCTTTTTCAGGCAAAGCAAATTTCTAAATTTAAAAATGGAAAGCTATATTTCAACATATAAATATGTATTGCATATACTTTTCAAAGAAAACACAGTTATTGTTGGTCTTCATCACGTGAACAATTGAGAAATTTTTCTGCCTGAACTCTGAGGTTAGACCTAGATAAACACGTTATACCCTCTTCCTTGCTTATCTTTCAACTTGGCATTATTTAGCTGGCAGGGACTAGTAGTTGTTAAGGATTACAAATTACAAATATATATATATATATATATAAAATACTGTGCTATATGTATATATTATACATAATATATATAATATATTATACATATAATAAATATATAATATAATATATATTATACATATAATAAATATATAATATAATATATATTATATGTTATTAATTAATAAATAATTAATTATTAATATATTATATATTATTATGTATTATTTAGCTGGCAGGGACTAGTAGTTGTTAAGGATTACAAATTACAAATATATATATATATAATACTGTGCTATATATATTATACATTATATAATATATAATATATATCATATTATTATATTATATTATTAATTAATGATTATTAATATATTATTTATTATATATTAATATATAATATATAATAAATACTGTGATAATATTAAGTGTAAATTTTCCTCACCACTTCTTTAAGAAAATGGCTAAAACTTCTCTCTGTTTTTAAAGTCCTGTTTTTTGAATTTGATTGTGCTTCTCTCTTCTGATTTAATGCTTATTATATTCAAGGTACAGTCTTTCAAAAGAAATAATTTCTGAGAATGAATATTTGTGTTATAAAATAAACCAGTACAGGGTTTCTTGAAATAGAACCTCCCTTAGTGCATTTCTAAATGTTTCAGCTTTATAGATATGTGATTTATACACACAGCTGTTCTTGAGCACAGGTGTTGTACAAAGTGAAGAGTATCTGTGTGTATCTAGTGTCTGTAACTGGGCATGTTTCCATATATCTACCATGGTGTATGCACTTAAAAACATGCCATTTAAAAAGTAGAACACTTTTCTGGGTTTATTTTATTTCAGGAGGCTAGGGGCACCTGGGTGGCTCAGTCAGTTGAGTGTCTGACTCTTGATTTGAGCTCAGGTCATGATCCCAGAGTCATGGGATTGAGCCCTGCGTCAGGCTCTGCACTGAGCATGGGACCTGCTTGAGATTCTCTCTCTCTCTCTTTCTCTCTCTCTCTCCCTCTGCCCCTCTGTCCCACTCTTTCTAAAATAAAAAGAAATGGGGCGCCTGGGTGGCGCAGTCGGTTAAGCGTCCGACTTCAGCCAGGTCACGATCTCGCGGTCTGTGAGTTCGAGCCCTGCGTCAGGCTCTGGGCTGATGGCTCAGAGCCTGTTTCCGATTCTGTGTCTCCCTCTCTCTCTGCCCCTCCCCCGTTCATGCTCTGTCTCTCTCTGTCCCAAAAATAAATAAACGTTGAAAAAAAAATTAAAAGAAAAAGAAAAAAGAAGGCTAAAACTTACTGTGTTGAGGTATCAAATGCTTACTCATACTTCCTTCTGTCTCATGTACCTTTCTTCATACTCATGGAATAAATTGAAAGTGATGTTTCCGGTCAAAGACGAAGAAAGAAAGAAAAGGAAAGAAAGAAAGAAAGAAAGAAAGAAAGAAAGAAAGAAAGAAAGAAAGAAAGAAAGAAAGAAAGAAAAGGAAAGAAAAAGAAAGAAAGAAAGAAAGAAAGAAAAGGAAAGAAAGGGAAAAGGAGAGAGAGAAGCTTGAGTCTATTAATAAAATGAATTTTGCCTTTAATTGTTTGTTTAAAAGAAAATAAAATAGGCCATCCTCTCTAAAAGATGCTGCATAATGCCCCCAACATACTACAATAGAATAACAAAAATCTAAAGATGAACTTATACATCCCCCTGATTTTTTAAAACATGTACTCTAGCTTTAGGAGTAATCTGAATGAGATGCACTGATTCTTGAGAATGTGTATATGTGTATTTCTAAATTTTTCATCTTTCTCTAGTTCTTTAGTATTTCCAATGCACAGGGCCTATGGTAATGCCCCAGACAAACTGCCCAACTGCTCCATGTTTCCCACAGCAGGGACTTGTCAGGGCTGGAGAGAGACTGCCTGGCGCACGCCAGCTCAAACATGGACATTTCCTCTTTCTGTTTTCCTGCTCCCAAAGGCCAGCCAATCCAGGGTGAAAACCCTCAGCCCTGGCACGTGTGATTGAGGGTCTCCATACAAACGATGATGCTTTCATTCCAGTGCCTCTGCAGGTGATAGAAAGTAAGCTGCCTTCTCTCCAGGAGAGGGCTGCCGGCAATATGTTCACACGTGCTTTTCTTTTAGAAAGAAAACTATTCATCAATGCAGGGCAGTGTTTAGAAAAACTGTTAGTCAGCTACTCTTAAAAGCAGTGCTTATTAAGTTGTAAACCACAGTCAGAGAGTAAAGAGGACTCTGGGGATGGCTCCCTTTGTGGATTCCATACATAGTACGTCTCATAAAATTAGAGGTTCTTCCACTTTCAACTTCTCTCTCACTTATGATCTTCTGTCCCCAAGTGTTTAAAGCTTTCTGATAGGAAAACTTAATAACTTAATACCAGCTTCAAGGAGGAAATCTACAAGTCATGGGTAGTTGTTTTCTTTTTCTACACTTAACAATCCTTATAAATATTATGGTAAGTGTAAAATGGGCAAAGAAGATTTTATGTGTGTATTAGCTTTTTGTTGCTACATAATAAATTATCACATACCTGATGGCTTCATATAGTATTCATTTATAATCTCACAGTTTGTAGATTGGAAGTCCAGCACCATGTGACTGAATTCTCTGCTGAAGGCATCACAAAGCTAACATCAGTGTGTCAGTTGGCCTGAGTACTCATCTGAAAGCCATAGACAAAAATTCTCTTCCAAGCTCATTTGGGTTGCTGGCAGGATCCAGTTCCTTGTGGCACATGACTGAGGTTCCCATTTTGTTTCTGGCTATTGGCTGGAGATAACTTTCAGCAACCAGAGGACATGTTCCAATCTTTTTCACATGGCCCCATCAATTTTTTTTTTAATTTTTTAAAATGTTTATTTTTGAGAAAGAGAGAGAGCACGTGCATGTGAGAGGGAGAGACAGAGAGGGAGACACAGAATCCAAAGTAGGCTCCAGGCTCTGAGCTGTGAGCACAGAGCCAGATGCAGGGCTCAAACTCATGGACCGTGAAATCATGATCTGAGCTGAAGTTTGACACTTAACTGACTGAGCCACCCAGGCGCCCAGCCCTATCCATCTTTAAGTCAGTAATGGCATGTCAGATCCTTCTTATAACTTCAAGTCTCTGGACTTCCCCTTCTGCTACCAGCTGGAGAAAAACTTCCACACTTAAAAGGCTTCATGTAATTAGGTTAGACCAATCTAGATAATCTTCCTATCTTAAAATCAACTTATTAGTAACCTTAATAACATCTGCAAAAACCCTGTTGCCAGGTAACATAACATGATCATAGGAATAACACCAGGGAGTGGAAATCATGATAGCTATCTTAGAATTCTGCCTATTTCAGTGGATGTTCTATTTCAATCACCCTTCCTGGTTATCACCACCTTTTATTGTTTTCAAACTGTGATACAATTCTCTAAGTTCTAGCACACTAATAACAATGCAAGTGATACTTACCCATGGAAATACAAGTGAAATGTGCATGCTACAATGCAAGAGATTGTTGCCCCATGGATAGACTACTTTTGCATCTGTTTATAAATTCGTTTTAGCATTCCCTGTTGCATATATATGCATGGTTCTTTAAACTCACCTTTGAATTACTTGGAACATCTTTCTAGTCCCCTCATTAAATAATGGATTAAATAAAATATTTAACTTGTGTTCATTTTATATTTCTGTGTATGATTTGACTTTAAAAAATTGATCCTTTAACAATATTTGTTATATGTAAGTTACTATAGTGTTCATCAGTACACAGAAATAACAATCTTAGGTAAGGTCATAAGAAGCTAGGTCTTTAAATAATTGAAAAGTTTCCTAGAAAGGAAGGAGCATAGTTGAGTGGAAAAGACATTATTGTTTTAAGTGAAATTTTAGGCTCATACCTTATAGAAGGTATGGAAAGATGTCTCAGTTTCAACAACTTTATAAGTAATTTTTTTTGGTTAAAGGATAATAGTGAGTATGTATATTTAGTAATAGTAACACAAGAAGGATTTCCTTGAGCTTTCCCTAAATGAAGGAAAGCCACGAGTAGATGGGTTTACTGACCAAGGGTCCAGAGAAGTAGAAGCATTGATTTTAACTGGCCTGTGTTCCTGAGAACATGAATGAATCATTCATGAAGCTGTCAACTTGTACTCCATCTTATAATTTACAGCTTTGTGGATCAGTAGCAAATATTCAGTCATTATAACAAAATTTGTAATTGCACTTGATTTGGTAATTATTACATGAACACTGCTGTTTGCCTTCAACTTTATCATTAGGTACAGATCTTTCTCTCACAATGAGGTTACTTCCCAGTAAGCCCATTATCAAAAATATCATTAAATCAGGGCACCTGGGGGGCTTAGTTGGTTAAGCATCAGACTCTTGATTTCAGTTCAGGTCATGGTCTCAGGGTTTGTGAGTTTGAGCCCCACATTGGGCTCTGTGCTGACAGTGTGGAGCCTGCTTGGGATTCTTTCCCTTTCTCTCTCTCTCTCTCTTTCTCTGCCCCTCCCCCACTTGCATTCTCTCAAAATAAGTAAATGAACTTAAAAATATATGTATCATTAAATCAAAAATGCATTTAATATTCCTAACCTACTGAACATCATTGCTTAGTCTAGCCTACCTAGTACCTACTCAGAACATTTCATCATTGTGAAGGAAATCTCCCACAAGTCTATAATACAAATCTATTTTATCCACTTCAGGATGATGAAGAGTTTTATCCTACAGTTGAGTGAAATCATCCAAAATAAAGCCTATTTTATCATAAAAGTATTGAATAGCTCATGTAATTTATGGCATCCTGTATTGAATGTGAAAAACAGAATGCCTGTATGGGTACACAATGGGTGTAAGTGCATCAGTTGTTAACCCTTGTGATTATATGGCTGACTGAGAGCAGTACTTCACTGCCACTGCCCAGCATCAATAGAGAGTATCGTATTACAGATCACTAGCTCAGGAAAAGATCAAATTCAAAATTCAAGGTACAGTTTTTACTGAATGCGTATTACTTTCACACAATCATAAAGTAGAAAAATTGTAAGTTCAAGCTATGTAAGTCAGGGACTGTCTGTAGTATCTAATTTAGAGTGCCCTGGCATAAATCAGGTAACTAGTATGCTTTATACTTTATAAAGCAAATATAAGTACTCATCTTAAACAGAATTTTAAAACAACCTAAGTGTCCATCCATGGATGAATGGATAAAGGAAATGTACACACATGCGCGCGCGCACACACACACACACACACACACACACACACTGGGATATTATTCGGCCATAAAAAAAGAAGTAAATCTTGCCATTTGCCACAACATGGATGGACCTTGAGGGCATTATGCTAAGTGAAATAAGACAATAAAGGACAAATACCAAACGTTCTCACTCATCTGCAAAACCTGAAAACAAGAACCAAAATCTAAACTCTTAAATACAATAAATTGGTGGTTGCCAGAGGCAGGGTGGGGGTGGGCAAAATGGTTGAAGGTGGTCAAAAGGTACAAACTCCTAAGTCATAGGGATGTAGTATGTAATGTACAGCATGGCAATTATAGTTAATAATACTGTATTGTATGTTTGAAAGTTGCTAAAAGCGTGGACCTGAAAAGTTTTCATCACAAGAAAAATAAATTGTAATGATGTGTGGTAATGGATGTCAACTAGAATCATGTGATGGTAATTTTTGGTATATACAAATATGAAATCATTATGTTGTATACCTGAAACTAACATGATGTTATATGTCAATTATATCTCAATGGAAAAAAAATTTAAAAGAATGGTCTATCAATTGACTTGACTAGTATATTTTTATGTATCTGAAAGATAACTAGATCTGTCACACAATTGATTATATTTAGCAATTATGACAGGCCCGGCATTCTGAACTTGAGTTTTGCACAAACACTTTGCTCCATTTGTTTCAAAATATCACAGATTATAATGAACTGCAATGATAAAACATAGAAAAGTTTTTGTGTTTGGATGCTAAACAGTACCCCAAATTGGCATTTTAGTTTACTAAAAATAATCTCTAAATAGGTAATATTACTATAAATTCTCTTTACACAAAAGAGTGAAACTGTAACTATGGAAGGAAAAGAAAGATAGCTAAATTTGCTTTACTTTGTTTCTAAAACTTTATATTCTGTTATTAGATGCAGGAAGTAATACACCAGATGTTTTCTGGAAAGTTTGTTTTAAGAAAACAAATGTCTTAAATTAGCATCAATGAACAGTAACTTATTCAGTAAGAGTAGCTTACTTAAAAGCTTCTGAACTTCAGAAGGAAAGCATAAGGCTATACTTGGCCATCATCCTTACTGAGAAAAAATAATTCTCATAGGAAGCATCTTACCATGACTCACAGTTTTGCATCCATGAGAAAGGAGGAAGAGGCTAATGCTGAAATCAGTATTAAATGCATAAAATAAATCTATATTATAGACGTGTAGGGGATTTCCTTCAGCATGATGAATAATTAGTCATTTCTAGATTCAGTGAGTAGCAATTTCACCTTTAACCCCTCTCACTGGTGCTGTTTTTTGTTTATTTATTTATTTTGAGGGGGGGGCATGTGCAAGTAGGGGAAAGGCAGAGAGAAAGGGAGAAAGAGAATCCCAAGCAGACCCCACACTGTCAGTGCAGAGCCCAACACGGGGTTCCATTCCACGAAACGTTAGATCATGACCTGAGCTGAAATCAAGAGTCTGTTGCTTAACTGACTGAATACCCAGGCACCCCTCACTGTGCAGTTTTTTAATACAGGCATTTGGCCAAGTAAGATCAAGCTGTTGTGCTACAATCATGAAGTATAAAGTACTGCTTTTAGACTTTACAAGTAGAATACTTCTATTTAAGTAAACTGTATAGATTGTGTTTATTTGTACTACTCTAAAACAAACCCTTGAGACAGTGTCACTTTTAAAAGTGACCTAGTATGGTGCAGAAAATATTTATAAATAAGTCCAAGGAACAAATAAAAGTGAATAAGCATATTCCAAAAAACCAATGACAACTTGCTGGAAAAGTTTTTACAAATATCTAAAGCTGTGGTAAGATAGACTTGACAAGTAAATATTATACCTTTCCAGCAACATCTTCCAGTGTCTGTGAACACTGCCTTTGAGTGCAGTTCTCTCACGGTCACATCGAGCTGCACTTTGAATTTCTTGCCTTTGATGCATTCCTGATTTTATTGGTGCTTAAAGGCAAAGTTTGGGTTCTATTTATTTTAAATGCATTAGGGAAATATTTGCAGAATTACTGGATTTATAATAAATGCCTCTAACAAACAGATATGTTAATAAACCAAGAAAACTACACCCTTATGGATTCACTTAGAAAATTGATAAAATTGCTTAGTTGATGATTCTTAAGCATGAAATATTTTTTGAAGCTTTTAAAAAGTGTTAGTGGTTTTTTACACAAGGACAATCAAGTTTAAAATGAATGCCACTGTTCTGTTAGATTTCAACAAATGTAACCTTAGAAACGTGTTTAATTGTATATTACCAAATGAAAGCAGAAAACATATAGGCTATAGAGCTCTAGATATAGAGCTTTACAGGGCCAAAGTAAACAATTACAAGGGGAAGAATTTAGTGTATATACATGTGGACTACATTATGACAGGCAATTGTTGGACCAGGGTTTTTAACTAAATTGATATCACTACTCAATTCCGACTCTTCCCTTTGGCCAGCACAGACTTCTCAAGTCCACCCTGGCCTCCAAAACAACATTCAAGTTCAGCTTTCTCCATGAGGTCTTTACAACTAATTAAAATTACCTTGATGTCTTCTCACCAATACAAAAGTCAGTATCATAAATGTTTCACTCGCATATGTACTGTGCTGTATTAGTTTCAAGGTGCGTGTATGTGTGTGTATGCGCATGTGTGTTTCTATGCACATATGAATCTTGTCCCCCATGCAGGAGTTTGCACTTCTCCATGTGGGAAGCGTGGCCTCGTGCCTTTTTATTTCCCATGGTGCCTAAAGTTATTAAGCATGAAATGGTTCCACTGTAAAACTCCAGGCTGCAGCCAAAGGGGTTTTTAATGGGGTACACAGGAAGTATACTAGAATCCACGTTTTTACCTAGTGGGGGATTCATTTTCATCTTGGACCTAAGCTGGAATTTATTCTCTGAACCAAAAGCAGTAGAATATACACCTCGTCCTTGCAACTGCTCAGCAGAACACAAAAGCAGCAGACAAAGAACACTCAGAGAAGACAGAGAGTTGTCAGGCTGCTCAAATAGAGACAGAAGCCAGTCCTTGTATAATAAATACTAGCAGTGGCCAGTTAGCTGACAGCAAGGAGCGAAACAGCTTTCATACTGAACTATGTACAGTTTACAAAGACTGTATATTGAAATCTGAAAAGCAAGCAAAATGGAAACTGAGAATTTTCTACCAGCGGTAGGAATTTGATAAAATGACATGCTAATCCTAGTACAGAAGAGTTAGGGGTATAAAGAAAACAATATGGATGACAAATTGACAACACATAAAGAAAATTCATTTGTGCTG
Source organism: Lynx rufus (assembly GCF_022079265.1). NCBI lineage: Eukaryota > Metazoa > Chordata > Mammalia > Carnivora > Felidae > Lynx > Lynx rufus. The sequence goes on from NW_025814889.1 coordinate 53,649,609, forward strand.
TACCTGAGTAGAGACATTTCACTAGTCTCACTGAGTTAATAATACAGAATTAGAAAAAGAATTTCCAAACTCTACTCAATATTATTTCTAGTTTGTTATGTATATGTATCCTTAAACAGAGGTAAACTCTAATGCAATTCTTATTTAATACTTTTCTTCCTAGAGCCTTGAGATAAAGAAACCCTCTAGGTATCATTGATGATAGAAATCTGAACCTAGTCACTTGCGGACATGATTCTGGTCCCTGTATTGAATATACCAGGGCAGCATTCTTTATAGAGGATCTCTGTGAGAAAACTTACTCTCATCAGGTTACAATACACTAACAGCTGGCTGGGCAAACATGTCTGTTCACTAAATTCTTGTGGATTTGTTTAACCCCCAAAATTGCGAATATAGGAATTTCTTCTTTTGAGCTCAGTTCTAAAACAGGATAAAACTACCTAATAATCTATACACATTTAAAAGAAAAAGGCAGGGGCGCCTGGGTGGCTCAGTAGGTTAAGCATCCAACTTCAGCTCTGGTCATGATCTTGTGGTCCGTGGGTTCAAACCCCACATTAGGCTCTGTGCTGACAGCTCAGCTCTCTCTGACCCTCCCCTGCTCGCATTCTCTCTCAAAAATAAATAAACATTAAAAAAGAAAAGAAAAAGGGTGATGTTGGGTGCTTAATAACCTTGGAATTAAAAGAGAAAAAGAGCTGGATCTTCATGAGCCTTAGAGGTGACATTTACTTTGGTCCGTTTACCTAGGCTCAGAGTTTGAAATCCCAGCCAAAATAATCTTGTCAGTCACCCAGAGATTGTGAATGTCAGGATGGCTAACTTGCATTTTCTAAACTCATAAGAGGCCAACTTTGTTAATTTACTATGTTATAACTTAGAACTCTTGGTCACAAGTGACAAAAACCCCAATGTCAAGCTCGCTTAAACACAAAGGAAACGTATTGATTTAAATAACACAAGTAGTTTGGAGGTTTAGTTAGCTTGATGGTGAGATTCAAACAACATCAAAATTATCTGGTTCCCTAGCTTGAGTTGATTTCCCTCCACATGTTGGATTCATTTGCAGACATGATCTCTCCTCTTGAGTAAAAATTTATTACTGCAGCTTCAGACTTTACATTAGATGTGGAAGGGAGAGCATCTCTCTCCCAATAATCCAGGATTTTGTTGTGGTGATTCCCACAAGGTCATACACCTATCTGTGTACCAATCACCAGACCAAAGGGATGGGATGTGCAAAGTTATGTTAGCCAGTCCTGAAGCTGAAGGTAAGGTCCCACATGATTGTGTAGCAGAGAGGGAGTGTTCGTTATTCCTCGAAGGGAAAGCTATGCATTATTAGAAAATAAGAAGGATGCTGGGGGCTGGGGGAAAGGTCATTTCATTATACAATAAAAAATACAACTGAACTAGCTGTTGACCTCAGCCTGAGAAGCACATTCTTTTTCCCTAAGCAAGCTAAAAATGTGGATACAAATTATCAGCATTTTTTTTTTAGTAGACAAAGAATTTGATTGAAGGAAGTTAGTTATGTGATTCAAATATTTTGTGACGACAACCTGTCCTATTCCTCTTCATGTTGATTGTATGTTCTTAAGTGCTCTAAGCATTAGTTGCCTGGGGCCTTCCTGCAGTCCCATGTACCAGCTCCCACACCTGTTGTATGGAACTCTAGTTGGTTAAACAAACTCCGTTTTAAATTTGAGGCAGCCAGTTCCCAGCAGAGATTCATTTTAGAACTCTAATACAAAACTCTAATGTCAGTCTGTTAGACTTTGGTGGATTCTACAGACTGGCACATTGCCTAGAGCATGATACTGATTTATTATTATTTTTCTTTCATTTTTTTTTCAACGTTTATTTATTTTTTGGGGGGACAGAGAGAGACAGAGCATGAACGGGGGAGGGGCAGAGAGAGAGGGAGACACAGAATCGGAAACAGGCTCCAGGCTCTGAGCCATCAGCCCAGAGCCCGACGCGGGGCTCGAACTCACGGACCGCGAGATCGTGACCTGGCTGAAGTCGGACGCTTAACCGACTGCGCCACCCAGGCGCCCCTCATTTTCTTGAAAATAATGTCTGTTCATTAAGTGTGTAACCTTAGGCAAATCATTTAATCTCTCTGGATCCCAGCTTTATCAATCGCAAATGAGATGAAATTCCATCCATCCTTTCCATATTCTTTATGACACTTTGTCACTAAAAGAGGTCATTAAATCGTCTCCTTTATTTTACATGTTGTGTATATTTATGTTATCCTCTTGCTAAGTTAGCACGTTAATATTAAATTCCAAATCTTAGTGGCTTGGAAAAAGAGAGGTTTATTTCTTACACATGGTACGTGTCAGCTGGGACTCTGCTCCTTATCATCCTCATTGAAAAACAAGGCTGAGGGGCGCCTGGGTGGCACAGTCGGTTAAGCGTCCGACTTCAGCCAGGTCACGATCTCGCGGTCCGTGAGTTCGAGCCCTGCGTCGGGCTCTGGGCTGATGGCTCAGAGCCTGGAGCCTGTTTCCGATTCTGTGTCTCCCTCTCTCTCTGCCCCTCCCCCGTTCATGCTCTGTCTCTCTCTGTCCCCAAAATAAATAAACGTTGAAAAAAAAATTAAAAAAAAAAAAAGAAAAGAAAAACAAGGCTGGAGGAGAAGTCTGTACCCAGGAAATGTCAGTTTGATGGCAAAGGGACAGTAACTGGTGGAGCCCATGCCCTGTATAGATCACTTCTGCTCATGTTCCATTGATCAAAGCAAGTCACGTGACTAAGGAAGTATTAATGTGGTAGGAGGTGAACAGTCTCAGAAGGGAAAGCCTATGACAAAGAGCTGAAATACATAATTCTCTCACAAGAAAGGATGACTCACTGCCCAAGTACATTAAAAACTTAAATTATATTACCTTATATTACCTTATGTTGCTTTATTTTTAAATTTAAAAAAAATTAATGTTTATTTATTTTTGAGAGAGAGAGAGAGAGACTGCACACAAGCAGGGAGGGGCAGAGAGACAGGGAGACACAGAATCGGAAGCAGGCTCTAGGCTCTGAGCTGTCAGCACAGAGCCTGATGCAGGGCTTGAACTCACGGACCGTGAGATCCTGACCTGAGCCAAAGTCTGACGCCTAACCCACTGAGCCACCCAGGTGCCCCTATGTTGCCTTATTTTTAATGTGAATTAGTAAGACACTTAAAAATATATTAGAACATTGTATAGCCCCATTTACAGTAAACTCAGTAGAGAGGCTGAAAATATGGGACTGCTCTGAGAAAAAAGAATGTCAAGTAGATGTTGCGGTGGTAATGAAACCTGTGGAGAAGAATAAAATAAGTATGAGCCCTGGGTTTGTGACTTGATCTTTACTCTGACTTCTCCTGGTTACCTTTCAAAATCTGAACTTGGGTGGCACAGATGATGATCCCTCAACAAACTGAATATCAAATATTCACCAAGTAAGTGATTGCTGCAAGATATAAGTGGATTTAGCACATATAAACATGATATGAAATTGTAATATTGATGTGGACATGAGGCTCTCTTTCCCCTGAAGGGCTGCTGTGACATCCAAGTCAATGTAATGCAACAGCTCTCGAAGTGTGGTCCAGGAGACCACAGAGTCAGCAGTCTTTGGGAATTTGTTAGAAATACAAAATTGGGGGCCCATCTTTCTACCCAGTGAATTGGAAGTCCTGGGGTTGAGATCCTGCCAAGGCCTCCAACTATTTCTGAAATTCACTAAAGTTTGGAAACCACTGGTCAGGGAGTATTCTTAAGCCTCTGGGACTTCAAACCTGAATAGGTGATAGCTTGGGTCTTGAGTGCTAATGGCACATCAGCACCTTTGCTTCTGTCTAATAGAATCTAGTGCTGTTTACAATCTTCATCTTCACCTGAAACAACGTAGCCTATATAGCCTAGTGTTATAAAACTTCAACTAGATCGTTGACATGGATTAGTGTGAGAAATATTTCCATATCACCGCATATTTGCTTTAAAAATATGTTTTAGCTATTTGCCTCACTATGCCACTTTGACCAGTGTTATGTGATCTTGAAATAAAAAACCTTGTCTTATTTTAGGGTCTGCTTTGCCAAAAATATTTATGGCTTTCCCAGCTTTGCCAGGATAGGAAAGCTGCAGGGGTTTGGTTTATAGCAAGCCGACTTGTGTAGGTCAAGGAGGCCTGTGGAAAAATCTGAACTGTGCCTCTTTCCCAAACCAAATTCAGGCCATGATCCAAGAAAAGGGAAATAAACACTCAGGTGAAGAATTGTTCATTTCTTCTGGAATATTTAAAAGATATTTCCTAAGAAGGCTTGATTTAAGATCAGAGAAATAGGATTAAAAATAAAGCTTTAGTGGAAATTGGTGAGTTTAATATTTGGGATTTGATAATTAGATAGTGCTGGGTTCCTAGCCTGTTTGAAATCTTCAGATCATTTTGGGATAATTCCTTTTTAGCAAAGTATAGTACCTTACTTACGTTAGCACAGATATATTACTGACTGAACCTCCCATTGTTATTCTGGTTAATGTTTCTGAATATACTTTGGGTATTTTTGTAGATTTCTTTAAAAAAAACTTTTGTCTATTTTAGAAAACTATGTTATTTTTTTAAATAGAAGGATGACTTCTATAACTGAAAATTTTATGCTAAGATTTATGCTTTCTACTTGGAAGTGTTTACAGTTCATGCATTTAGATGCTTGCCTGACATTTTTACTTAGTCATTGTTGTATTTTGCACAATTTCTTTCCTTTAGAAGAAGGTACTAGGGGGAGGACATAAAGATATGGTAATATATTGATAGTTAACATAAAAATGAAAAAAAAGGGTAAAGAATACCTTTTCAAGATCATAATAATCCGATTTTCCCAGGACATATCAGTCTGGAAGCCGACATGAATAGGGTGCTACAATGAAAGAATACGGGGAAAAATAATAACAATAAAAAATGTATTTCTAGCAACTGCCATTGCTGCTATAGCACCTCCTGGCATCCCTGTGTGTCTTTCTCTGTGCCATCCATCACATCGCTGGTGTTGACACTCCCTTTGTGACATCATTCACATTACAATACAGCCTTGCCTTCATTTCAGTTTCAACAGCACTTACAGTGAAGTAAAGACAAGTACCTTCTCACGATTAAACTCTACAGATGTGTTCCTTCTTTTCCCACAGTAGCACTCTTTCCCCCTATTTGATTTACTGATCTAGTCTCTTACAGCCTCCTTCCCCAAAGAGTCTGGCACAGGTTTCCCGAGGGCTGTTCCAGGAGACAATTTGTGTGACACATTATTTTGCTTCTTTCTTCCCCTCTTGTTCCCAGTGTGTTCCAACTCAGATTCAAAAACAGTCCTACCAGGCATGAGCTTTTTTTGTTGTTTTTTTTTTCAAATGTATACAGTCCCTGAGAGGTAAAGAGTACACCATTTTTGCCTAAATGCTTTTAAAAAGCAATTTAGGAATCGGGTCCTGAGTTTAGGCCCTGTGTTGGGCTTCATGCTGGGCAAGGAGCCTACTTAATAAAATAAAATAAAAAAATAAAATAAAATAAAACATTTGCTATTTTTTAAATGTTTGTTTATTTACTTATTTTGAGAGAGAGAGAGAATATAAGTGGGGTAGAGACAGAGAGAGAGGGAGAGAGAATCCCAAGCAGGCTCTGCACTATCAGCACAGACCCCAACGTGGGGCTCAATCCCATGAACTGTGAGATCATGATCTGAGCTGAAATCAAGAGTCAGACACTTAACTGATGGAGCCACCCAGTCACCTCTAAAATACATTTTAAAAAAAGAAAATACCATTTATATAATTTCAATAGTCATTATAGGGCCCAGGGTAGGGGGTGTTGAGTTAGCTTGGGAGTAAAAGAATCACAAGGCTTTGTCATGGTCATCTCTTACTTGATTATTGGTGCCTATTATGGACTAAATGTTTGTGTTTCCCCAAAATTCATATGTTGAAATCCTGACTCCCAATGTCATAGCATTAGGAGGTGAGACCTTTGGAAATGAATTAGATCATAAGGGTAGAACACTCATAAATGGGATCACAGAGGGGCTTCTGGTTGGCTCAGTCAGTTAAGCATCTGACTTTGATTTCTGCTCAGGTCGTGATCTCACAGTTCATGAGAAAGCCCCGAGTTGGGCTCTGGGCTGACAATGTGGAGCCTACTTAGGATTCTCTCTCTCTCTTCTCTCTCCTCCCCTCCCCCTGCTCATTTGTTCTCTCTCTTTCTCAAAATAAATAAGCCTAAAAAAATAATAACAAATGAGACCACAGAGAGACTGTGGGGAGCTCTCTCCACTCCTTTGCATGTGAGGACACAGGGAGAAATCAGCTATCTGCAACCAGGAAGTGGGTTCTCACTGGATACCCAATTGGCTAATGTTTTGATCTTGGACTTCTAGCCTCCAGAACTGTGAGAAATAAATGTTTGTTGTGTAAGCCATCTAGTCTATGATATATTTGTTATCAAAACCCAAGCTAAGACAGTACCCAAAAATACGGTGCCAGGGAGGAGCAAAATGACCAAAGGGCAAAAACTTAAATAAGATCACGATCCAAGATAGTAGGTAAAATATTTTATTGAATGAAGTATGGCAGCGGGGAAGGAGCTTAGAATGAAACATTCATTGAAGAATAGAATCAGGAGACATTAAAGACTCCAATGGGTCCAAGAGAGGTTCAGAAGCACAGAGATCCATAAGCACACAAGCACTGTCTATGACAGCGGTCTTCTTATGCACAAGACGAGGAATTTAAAGTAAAAGCTATTCCAGACCTATTAATATAGTCTTTTACTATCCTTTGCATTATTTAGAGATTGGGAGCTTCCTTAGACTTGACTTTGGGTGTAAGCTCTTCTATCCATTGAATTCAACTTTGATCAACACTGAATCAATCATTCCTTCCTTTATTTTAACCTTTCTTTCATATACTGGTTGCTTCTCTCTGTGTTGCATTTATGTGTAATCTTCACCCCCACTTTCCACCTTACCTACACTTCATGATTTACAGTCTTGTAAATCTTACTAACTGATTGTCTACCTTGAGCTAAAACACCAATAGTGAAGAAGCATCACTAACTCTCAAAGTTGTTGATCTTTTTCATTTTCAAATGGCTTTAATTGTTAGAAATGACTTCCTTCTGATCACAAAAGCATGTACTCTACAATATGATTGTGCAAGTAAAATGTGGTTTCTTTACTACATCAATGGCTGCACTGATGTCTGTAATACCTGCCTACTACACACACAGACATTCCAGAAAATGTGGACACTGCAGACTTACAAATGGATGATATTTCTGTCTCTTTTGATTCAAAGCAGAATATTCATTATTTCTAAATTGCACCTTCCTTGCAGGCTGGTTTCAACAATACATTTTTGATGACTGAATTTCCTTAGGTAATTGCCCAGTCTTTCAGGTTTTGCTCCTGTTTCTTTGTTCCCCCAAGATGGTATCTAAGTAGATGAGGACAGCTTACTGTATTTCCCTGTCATCAGGGAAGAAGGTTCCTCATATTCATATGGTATCCTCCAGATTATCTAGTCTCTGATGTGAAAGTGCAATATAGTCTGCCTCTTGGTATTGAAAATTTTGAGGGATGAATGGTCCCATATAGTATTACAGGCAAATATGAAAGTACTCAACACTGCAGCCCGTGAGCTTGGCAATTTTACCCCCATTGTGAAAGAGTCCACCCATGATAACCTCTTTAATTTAATGTCTCTGTTCATCTACTGGTGCTGCCAGCACATCTGCGGCCCCTTACTAGGGCATGTGGGAACCATTGGGGTCCCTAAACACAAAATATAGGCCAAGGGAAACCAGGAACATGGCTACAACTTGGTAGATATCCAATATCCACAAATGCCTCTGAGGTATCTTTTCTTAGCAATGTTTGTTATGGCGCTAAGCTAAACCCTGTCACCTTCTTTGGGACCTGAAGCTCCCCATTGCTAAACGGGGGGAAACTATCCCTATTTCTAACATTCACAATCATTGTCACTCCTTAAAAAAATTTTTTTACTGTTTATTCATTTTTGAGAGACAGAAACAGAGATTGAGAGGGAGAGGGATGGAGAGAGAGGGAGACACAGAATCTGAAGCAGGCTCCAGGCTCTGAGCTGTCAGCACAGAGTCCAACATGGGGCTTGAACCCACGAAATGTGAGATCATGACCTGAGCTGAAGTCGGATGCCTAACCGACTGAGCCACCCAGGCGCCCTGTCACTCCTTTTAAAGCTCAGCCAATTGAGAAGAGTGTCTAACCCTTTTGCTCTACTCTGTCTCCTTTCTTCCACAATCCCTGAAATGTGAAGCTTTTCTCTACCTAATATCTGTCCAGGTTTGCAAGCCTAATAGCCAGCAATGTGCTGACAAATGTTTAACAACTGGCACTTTGTGGGAAGAAAACTAATTTGTAAGGTTTGCAGAATTTCATGGGGTAAGTGCTCCTACACAGCCAATTTCTAGCTACCAACATGATGTCTCTAAATGAGTTATGGAGTGATGCATATAACTAGGTCTTGGAAGCCAGTACCAGCCCACCCCAGCACACCTGCTTAAGGTCTAATGATCACAAACTAAGCAGAGGATTTGCTGTACAATTATCTGTGATCTGAATCTTTTAGCTTTCCTAAATTGATAGACTAACAATATTCTTTTTCTCCCTTTTTATTCCAGTTGAGCTGCAACTACAGTGCATATTCAGGGAGGATTATGTTTTGTTTCATGTATTTATCAAATTTTCCATTGTTTCAGGAAACTTTCATGGTATTTGAGCAGCCAGCAAATCACACCTTTGTGAGTCTGTTGGTTCATGACCTTGGGAATTCCTGGGTAGGATTTAAAAGTGGCCCTTGTAAACAGAGAGCAGGGGGAGATGAAAGAAAGGTCAGAACACTCCAGATTGTTAGGTGACAGCTTCAGTAAGCAAGGGAAGTTACACTCAAGCCTTGTCTTGAGTGACCGCAAGATCTTCTTGGATCTTTACACCCACCCCCTCAGAGTCTTGAGTTTATACAGAGGACTTAACCAGGTTCAGTCACGCATCCAGTCCAGATGGTCTCCTTAACACATTACTCTCTCAAGGTTGCATTCCCAAAGTGGCTCCTAGTGTGGGAACAGTGGGCAGAACATACATTCCAAGGACAGGGGAGGGGCTGGAGCCTCTGATTGCCCAGCTCTCAGGCCAACCTGCTGTCACATACTCTCAATGAGTTCCTCTGATTCAATCTGCATTTATCTCTCTTGAGATTTGTGTCAACTGGTATTACAGGCAAAATTCCATGATTTCTCCTTATATAGTGAAACCCAATAATTGACATATTGAAGTATACATTAATTTATCATAAAATTTTCTCCTTTATAGTTTTTCCAAACTGACAAGTGTGTTTGTAATATATTTAAAGTGCACAATGTGATGATTTGATGTATATATGCATTGTGAAAGGATTCCCCCCATCAAGTTAATCAACACCTCCATCACCTCACATGTTTACCCTTTTTTATTTTATTTTATTTTATTTTATTTTATTTTATTATTTTATTTTATTTTATTATTATTTATTTTTTGTTAAATTTTTAATCTTTATTCCTTTTTGAGAGAGAAACAGAGTGTGAGCAGGGAAGGAGCAGAGACAGAGGGAGACACACAATCCGAAGCAGGCTCCAGGCCCCGAGCCATCGGCACAGAGCCCGACGCAGGACTCAAACCCACAAACCGTGAGATCATGACCTGAGCTGAAGTCGGATGCTCAACCGACTGAGCCACCAGGTGTCCCTATTTTATTTTATTTTATTTTATTTTATTTTAATTAATTAATTTTGGTGAGAACATTTATGCTCTACTCTCTTGGAAAATTTTAATTATACAATATAGTATTATATCAGCTACGGTTATGTTATACATTAAATCTTCAAACCTTATCCATCTTATAACTGAAAGTTTATACCTTCTAACCAATCTACTCCTATTTCCCACATACCCTAGCCCTTTGGCAAGCACTGTTCTGTTTCTGCATTCAGATTTTCTTTGTTTTGGATTCCACATACAAGTGATACCATGCAGTATTTGTCTTTCTCTGTCTGACTTATTTCATTAGCATAATACCCTCCATATCCATCCATGTTGTTGTACATGATGGGATTTTCTTCTCTTTTTTTAGGATGGAAAAATTCTCCTCGTGCGTGTGTGTGTGTGTGTGTGTGTCCTATTTTATTTATTTAGTCATCTTGCCGATAAACATTTAGGTTGTTTCCATCCTTGACTATTGTAAATAAAAGCCAGATATAACCTGCAATTTCTTTTTCCAAAAAATAAACGTTGCAAAAAACATGGAAATACAGATCTCTTTAAGATAATAGTTTCATTTCCTTTGGCTGTAGGACCAGGAGTGGTATTGCTGGATAATAGGATAGTTCCATTTTTAATTTCTTGAGGAAGCTTTATGCCATTTTCTGTAGTGTCTGGGTCATCTTATACCACCAATAACAGGGCACAATGGTTCCCTTTTCTCCACAGTCTTGCCAGAATTTGTTATCTCTCGTCTTTTTGATAGTAGGTATCATAACAGGTTTTAGGTACCTCCCTTATATGAAGACTGGGAATTACAAATTATCTAGGTGGGTAGGTTACATTAGTAATGAATTTTATTTTGGTAAAGGTGACTGTTTTAGATTAGGATCCCCAATAAGCAGGCCCTGAGAAAGGATTTGAATGCAAGGAGTGTTTTTGGGAAGTAATCCCCAGGATGCACTGGCAGGGGGGTGTGGAGTGAAACAAGAGAGGAAGGGACAGGAGAGCAGGTGCATTAAAAAGCAAGTTAGCTTCCATGAGCCCCTGAAGCACCATCTCTTTGGAAGCTTCTGAGAGAGTGTGCAGAACACCACCATCTCTCAACTATCACACCTGAGATGTTAGGAAGCTAGAGTGTAAGTTATCCATTGCCATTTGTCATTGACTGGGGGCAACTGCCAGGGACTCTGGCTCCCCAGCACTTTTGGCCTGTTTCATGTATGGATCAAGCATGGACCTGTGGCTACAGAAAGACCTCAGGCAGAGGGGCACAAGTGTTAACACAAAGAGGTTTGTAGGCAATTTTAGGGCAAGTGCTGATAAGAGGGACATGACCAATGTCTGCTCCAGTCCACCCCTTGTACCACCACATCCACTCAGGCCCTGCCTGAAGTTATCTGTTTTGTAACTGATTCCACAAAGTTCCGGCAAGTCTCTCTCTCTCTCTCTCACACACACGCATACATACACACACACACACACACACACACACACACATAATTTCCGAAACAAAACTACCTCATTTATTACCCATTTTATTTTTATTTTTTTAAATTTATTTATTTGAGAGAGAGAGAGAGAGAGAGAGAGGGTAGGTGAAGGGCAGAGAGAGAGGGAGAGAGACTCCCAAGCAGGCTCAGCACTGTCAGCACAGAGCCCGATGTGGGGGCTCGAACTCACCAACTGTGAGTGAGAGCATGACCTGAGCTGAAACCAAGAGTCAGACACTTAACCAACTGAGCCACCCAGGTGCTCCTCCACCACCTGTTTTAGAGTCTCCTCACTTTCAGCCAGCACTTGTCCTGGCTTACGTCTCCCACCTGGTTGGGCAACACAGACCTAGCTCCTCGGTGCATTGTCTTGAAGATGTCAGATTATCTCCTGAGATGGAACGCACCAGGAGGCTCCACAGTGAATTCCATGAGTTCTAGCCATGTTCCTCTCTGCTCCCAGTATGCAGCACAACCCTATCAGCTCATGTCAATCATTATAGTAACTCTTTGCCCGCTCTTCTATTGGCATGGGATGCCCAATATGCCTGGATAGCAGCCAAAGTTCTAGGTGCAGTGAAGGCTCTGCCCCGCCACCCTTCCCTCCCCCATTGTCTGTGCCCTTATGAGGTCATTCTCCATTCTATCCTGCTAGCATGTTCTGGCCTGCCACAGTGTGTGAGACTAGCGCTCACTGCAACCAGAAAACATCCTCTGGCAGAGATCAGCAATCAGAAGTCACTGGTGTGTACAACCAAGGGATATGGGAGAGAAGTGACAGCATCTGTTAACACTTATGCTACAAAGTATTTCTTATAAAGGGGGGCTATGATCTTGTGGTTTATAATAAGAAAGACATATTTGTACTTATGGCACAGAGCTCCTAAAGCTCTTGGAATTTCCTAAGTGATGAGAGTGATAAAGGTCTCTTTTGTTATGTTAATGAGACAGCTCTCGGAAAGCACCTAAGGATAGGTGCAGAATCAACCAGGTGCTTTGAGGGTTGGAACTCTCAGCCCCATCCCCAACCTCTAGGGAGTGGAAAGGGGCTGGAGGTTGAATTAATTAATCACCAATGGCCAATGATTATAATCATGCCTATGGAATAAAGACACCACAAAAACGCAAAAGGAGAAAGACTGGAGAGCTTCCAGGTTAGTGAGCGTGTGAAGTTCAGGGACAGTGGCATACTCAGAGAACATGGGAGCTCTGCACCATTTCCCCACACTTTGCCCTATGCATCTCTTCTATCTGGCTGTTCCTGAGTTACATCCTTTTATTATTCATTTATTTATTTATTTAAATGTTTATTCATTTTTTGAGAGAGAGATGGAGACAGAGCATGGTTGGGGGAGGTGCAAAGAGAGAGGAGGAGACAGAATCCAATGCAGCCTCCAGGCTCTGAGCTGTCTGCACAGAGGCCAACACGGGGCACGAACCTACAAACTGCGCGATCATGACCTGAGCGGAAGTCTGACGCTTAACCCACTGAGCCACCCATGTGCCCCGAATTAATGGACCCGTAATCTTGTAGGTAAAGCGTGTCCCTGAGTTCTGTGAGCTGCTCCAGCAAATTAATAGAACCCAAGGAGGAGGTCATTGGATCAATCAGCTAATCTATAGCTGATTGACCAGAAGCACATGTGACAAACAGGGCTTCAAAGTCAGAAGACTGGTGAGGGGGAAGGGAATGGGGGAGTCTTGTAGGACTGACCCCTTAACCTGTGGGATCTGATACTATCTCTGGGTAGATAGTGTCAGAACTGAAGTGAATTGTAGATGCCTCGCTGTTGTCTGAGAACTGCTTGCTTGGTAGTATGGGAGAAAAAAGTCACACTGGAGTGTGATAATAGATATGAGGTAAAGAACCACTGGCTATACTATGAACTATACATTTATGTACCTAATTGCATTTGATAGCTGGACTCTAAATCTTTTATCACTCAAGGTATCTATCCCTTATTTTATTTTATCCTTCATGTTATCATTTGGACATCAAAAATCTTTACATAAGGAAGTCCTGGGGACAGAGAAAAGGAAATAAAACAGAGCAGACATAACCAGTGTCCTCCCAATTTTCAGGACCTCTTCAATAAGGACAGAGAAATACAGCTGTAAAAGTGAGCAGGACTTGAAGAGCTCAGTTACTGAGTACAACGTGTGAGTTTTCCGCAATCAAGTGGTAACAGAGAGTAGTCTGTTCAGATCCCACTTAGCTCTACTGCTTGGGTGCAAGAGGGAACTTATTTTAGCCGTCGGCCCAAATATATTGGTTAAATTATTACCATTTTAATTTGGAGGCAGCTGAGAAAATATATGGCAATTACTCCCAGTGACCACTAGATTCAAGATGTCTTTTCATTCATTAATTATTAAGGATTGGGCTTTTGTAAGAGGAGGTGATGGTGACCTCTCTCTCTCCCTCTCCCTCTCCCCCCCCCTCTTTCATTTAACACCTCTTTCATAGAGGTGCTGTGAGGATTTCTGCCTGTGTGGTAATGAGGTTCAGTAGCCTGCTTTGAATTTGTCAGTGGAAAAGGTGTTATAAAATTTTAAAGTAAAAAATATACTACTACTAATAAGGATGTTGATCTTGAAATGCAATATGAAAACCAGAGACTGGAAATTTAAAATTTGTAATGAAATGCTCTAAAGCTGTGATCTCTTCAGACCTCTGGAGTTCAGCAGGGGTGGGCCCAGGGAAGACTTGGATGGAAGAAGATGCAGGATGTGGTGGCGGTGATTCAGTAGGTGGCCCTCTTCCATCCCAAGGTGGTCCGGAGCCAGCTCCCAGCCCTGGGTTATGGAGCACTGTGCTGCAGGAGAACCATCCATTGGATGAGATGTAAGACTGAGTTTCTGACCACTTCTGCTCATTAAAAATTCTGGGGCATTTTTATAAGGTTAAGGATGTATCCTTGTGTTCTACAATCTGGTTCCAGTTGGGTAGCAATATTGGCTTCTTGGTAAAGTCTAGAGAAAAGAAAATGCATGGAAATTTCAGGAAGATGGTTAGCATTCCTATAGGGAACATGCAGATAGATTAATTCAAAATTTTATCCCCAAATCTTATTTTACAGAGTAGCAAAACAAAACACCTGTTTGAGTAAGTTTCTTATTGGAGTGTAAATGTATTTGTAGATGAGAGATAGATCCCCTTTCTTGGTAAGTTTATATAATAGGGGTTAATTTAAGGAGCCACTCCAGTATTTATATACGGTGATGAAATGTAATTTGAGGTATTTTCTGGGCTTTGGATCAGTCCTTTGAATAACTCATCTTTGGGATAGTAAATGGAAAAAGATACATAGTGAGTTATAATTGTGTTGATTTAGAATAACTGAAAGCTTTTCTTCACCCCGTTTAGCTCTGTGTCATCCGTAACTTCCTGAACTCTTAGTTCTATGTCACCTATAACTTTACATGTAATACACTGTGATTACAAAAATCAGAGCAAGAATGTAAAATTTATTCTTAATAAGAAATGGACTAGGGTAAAAAAAAAAAAAGAAAGACAAAAATTAGTATAAAGATTAGGTCAAGGAGAGGAGAGTGATTATCAGAGAAAACTTGTGCATTCTGAGATTTATTCAGAGTCACCCCTTTTTTGGGATGTGAGAAGAACCACTTTGCTTTCTCCCATGCATCACTTACTATTCTTACTGAGCTCAAAATGCCCCATTTCTAGATTTTTGTTAAAGAAAATCATTGAGCCTAAGCTCCCTATGTAATTTGCCATTTCTGTGGAAAGTTACCATAGCGCTGTGGTTCCTGTAGAATGAAAAAAATGCCTCACAGCTTCAGTCAGACATCAGCTCAGATTAACTAATATGGCACTTCCCTCTCTGCCTCTGAATGTGAGATATTGATTATATTGAGAAGCCCTGATGTCTTCTTTTCTGAACTCCGTATTAATGGAAGAAATAGTAGACTAGCATATTGCTTTCTGTATTTAAGTCTTTATGAGTACATAATAGTTACCTATGCACACTGATTACTTCTTTTCTACAGTCTCTACAGGTAGTTATTTTTAAATGCTGCATTTTGACACTTTTGCTATGCTTTTAACATACTTATTGTGTTCAAGCCAACCAGACATGCCATAGTCATAAGTGAGATTGCCCTTTGGGGGCTAATGTTTTGAGGGAGGCAAGAATATAAGAGACAGTATAACAGTATAATAAATAGCCCTAGATTCTGTAGGATCCAATGCAGCTACAAATAAAAATAACATGTAAATGTAAGGATAACTGGTCAAATGCCAGTATTCTTTAGCTACATTTACTTAAAGGTACAAAATATATAATTGCTGGATGATGGTATCAACAGATCAGGAATCCAGACTGAATTGTGGGGTACCTTAGCCAAGGACCCGAAATATCTGTGTCTCTGTTTATATTTATTATGAATTATCCTCGTTTATAGCAGTTAGGATGCTATCATTCTCTCCTCCCATTTCATGTGAACAATGTTAATAAATCGTCTTTAAAAGCATAGACTAAAACTATATTTAAATGAAGGTCCCCCAAAGTTCATGCTATACCACTTTTCTTTTACAAAAGACCTACATTGGTACCTGTTTTTGCTAACTGAAAGAAATCGAAGAGGATTTTGACGTTTATGAAAAGAGGCAAAAAGTGCAAATAACATTCAGCATGTGTTTGACAGCGAGCCGAGCTGTTACAGAAGCCATGCACACTCTGAACAGCGAGTGGTACCAACAAGCTTCTTCCTGAGAACTACGCTGAGCATCTCAGCATTAAGCCACCATGACTTTGACCTGTGTCTGTAGGCATTTGTGCTTTATCTCGATTTATTTGTGCACCCGTTAACAAGATGTGTCTTAAAGTATCAGCAAAGCCTCAGAGAGGTTATTTTGGGGGTCTGGGAATGCTCAAAAATTTCCCAATGGATTAATGGTAATTGCTTCTTTGCTTGACTCCACTTGGGCTTACAAAACTTTACATAGATACACTCTACTTTCAGATTGCAGGGGAAGCCTGTACTTGTAAGTATTTCTTTTCAGGATAAACTGCTCTATGAGAGCCAAAGACTAAATTTTTATATTTTTCATATTCTTTAGTTATACATTTATTTTGCTTTACATGATATCCAGCAATTATTTTATAACAGAATTAACCAAATATCAAAAGAATTTCAATTGTGACTAGTACAGAGAAAACCAGTACATTTTTTAAAAATGATCTGCCTAAGCATAGGCAGAAGTAATAGCAATTCTCTTTTTAGCAGTATCACAGATAATGCAAAATATAATTTGTTTTCTTTTTATATTATAGATTTACATGTAGTTGTGAGAAATAATTAACAAATTCACATACCCTTTACTCAGTTTCCCTCAGTGATAACATCTTGAAAAACGATAGTACAGTATCACAAGCAGGACATTGGCATTGATATAGTCAAGATACAAAACAGATTCAGCAACACCAGGATCCCTCCAGGTGACCTTTTGTAGCCACACATATTTCCTAACCACTCAGTCCCTGCACCTGGCTCCCAACCTCTGCCAACCATTAATCTGTTCTCCATTTCTATACTTGTTTAAATTTCAAGAATGTTATGTAAACAGGGTCATACAATATACAACATTGGGGGTTGGCTTTTTTCATTCAGCTTAAGTGTCTGGAAATTTATCTAAGTTTTTGTGTGGATCAGTAGTTTGTTGCTTTTAATTACTGAGTGATTGGTATTCTGAAAAATACATTTGTTAAGCTCTAAACACACCTTACTAGGAATGCTGCTTTACCTAGGGGATCCTTGTTTTTGAGTAAAGTGCACAATGAAAGAATAATAACACATAATGAGAGGGCTATTTCTTGCTACAGTCTACTTTTAAAATTCTGGTAGTTTAAATGAACTATGAGCAAAAACAACATGAATGTACCTGGAAAACACAGTTAACATATTTTTAAATTACATTAATATAAACATGCATCCATGATCATGGGAAGTAATACAACAGTTTTCTTCTCTTCTGTAGCGCAAAACCAGACTTAGAGCATTCCAGAATGCTGCTGATAAGCAGGTATAAAGGTACAAAAGATACTGAAGGGCCAAAATCCATGTTGCTCAATAAACTGTTCTACAAACTGGGAATCTCTCTCTCTCTCTCTCTCTGTCTTTCTCTCTCTCTAATGTTTATTTATCTATTTTTGAGAGAGAGAGCGAGAGTACAAGTGGGGTAGGAGCAGAGAGAGAGGGAGAGGGAATCCCAAGTAGGCTCCATGTGTCAGCACAGAGCCTGACACAGGGCTCCAACTCATGAACCATGAGATCATGACCTGAGCCGAAATCAGGAGTTGGATGCTTAAACAACTGAGCCACCCAGGCACTCTATCTATTGGGGAAAATAAAGCTTCATAAGATTTCAAATATTTTGAATGCTGGCTGCTATGTATGGAAACTAACAAAGTCTTATTTTGTATTTCCCCAAAAGCAGAATTGGGAAATATATTTGAGAAGAGGCAAATTTTATTTCAGTGTTAGAGAAGGTTTCTCCCTGCCTTTGTTTTACTGAGATATAATATGTATAGACATTTGGCTAATTATGATTTCCTCCAAAATGATAAGGAGGCTCAAAACATTTTATTAGCCTTTAGGAACACTGGTGGATTTCATTTATAAAAGAGGATTACATTTATAGACCAAAGATGTTTCTGAGCTATGCATAATTTTTTTCCTGGCATCTTTTTATGACATGCACAAAAAGTAATAGTTTGGGTGCTATTATAACTTCTGAGGGTAAAGTAAAACTAACTTTAAAATTCAGTGGTATTGGAGTATCAAAATAAATAGGCTATACTTACATATTTTTTCTATCAAGTAACCATCAAATTTTTCTCTATAAATATGCTCTAATTGAAAACACAAATGATCCTTAAATTCGAACATTTTAAAGTGGACTGCATATCAGTATCAGCTGTAGAACTGAGGTATTTGCTCAGGGAGTCAGTAAGAGCTCAGTCCTGGACAATCTATCAGTACTTTATTTGGTGGACACTGTATTTTTTTCTTCTACTTCTCCCCCCAAAGTAGATTTTTTTTTTCATGTTATTACATATTCCTTTTAAATTTTAGTAAAATGTGTTCCTCTTTATAAAAGTACTTGATGTCTTCTTTGGATAGAGAGGCTCTTTACTGCACCTACATAAATATGGAATGTCATTCATTCATGAAGATGGTGTTACAGAAAATCGGGGTAACTCTTCCCCTATTACGTGTTCTCTGTTCACCTTTGCCTCAACATCAAAATATTTAGTTTCTGTGATTTATTGTATGGCTCTGTCCAGAGTCCAGTGGAAGAGATCTGTTGTTTGGATTTGAAAATTAAAGTGAATGGTCTCAAAAAACAAGGCATAAGAGTGAATCTTTATTACTCCCAGGCTGTTGTTAACATATTGCATATATTTTGAGATGAGGGTTATTTTTAAAGTAATTATTGGGGCGCCTGGGTGGCGCAGTCGGTTAAGCGTCTGACTTCAGCCAGGTCACGATCTCGCGGTCTGTGAGTTCGAGCCCCGCGTCGGGCTCTGGGCTGATGGCTCGGAGCCTGGAGCCTGTTTCCGATTCTGTGTCTCCCTCTCTCTCTGCCCCTCCCCCGTTCATGCTCTGTCTCTCTCTGTCCCAAAAATAAATACACGTTGAAAAAAAAAATAAAGTAATTATTACTGCTCAGAGATTAGTTCACATTCAGTCCAACCCCTATCCTCTTACTACCATTTACTTCTGCAGACACAATTGAAAATTACTATTCATAATGATGAGTCTGAGACACTAGACAAGTTTGAATCATCACAGAAAAATTCAGTTAAACCTGTCATGCTGATCGCACTAAAGCAGAGAAGTGGAACAATTTATTTAAAAAAAAAAAAAAACTCTTTAGGGGGCGCCTGGGTGGCTCAGTCGGTTAAGCATCTGACTCTTGATTTCAGCTCAGGTCTTGATCTTGGGATCGTGAGTTCAGACCCTGAACTGGGCTACATGCTGACATGGACTCTGCTTAAAACAAAAGCAAACTCACAAAAAAACATAAAGCCTCTTTAAAACAGTAATATGAGCATTTTTAAAGCTCTCACTACTCATACTATTTATAGTATTTTGCTATTTGTATGAAAATAGATGTACAATAAATGCATTCACAGCTCTTTTATTTGACTCAGGTACTATGTGCTCTGCTATCATGGCCTGTGATTTCCTTCCTTCTTAATAGTCTCATCCTCTGAGGTTGAGACATTAAGGGTGTCGAGGAAAGCCTTAAGTCTTCACTTCTATACAGAACATCACCTTTAGATATGTACGTATATGAGACTCTTAAGTGAAAAGCATGTGGACTACACACATTTTATCATTTATCATTATTTAGGAGACTAACTATACACACACACACACACACACACACACTCGTATCATTACATAATGATTCACTTTGAAGAGTTGCAGTTGTAGAGGAGTTACTGAAATTACTGGTGTTACTAATGAGTTACTAATATGATCAATGAGAATAACTGATGTGATGGAGAACACATCAACATATAGTAGGGAAGATTTGGATTCTAGGCCTGGCCATGATCATGTCCATCCTACAAATCATACCGAGTATGTCTCATTTCCAAATTTGAAAACTAGATAAAAATCATGCATTTGAGTTGGAGACCAACTGAGGGAATTTATGGGGAAGTGGCTGGAAGGAAGGGCTAAGAAATGTGAACATGGTAGTCTGCAAGCTACTGAGACCTTGGGATTCACCCCATGTTTATTTTAACAGCCTTCAGAAGGCGGCTTTATATTTTATTAGTGAATCAAATATTAACTGTTTCAAAAATTCCCAGATAAAGTGCCACTAGTTAGAGGTGTGCCTGAGATTATGATCTCCTCAGGCCCTGTGCCTGAAACCTTTGTCTGCAAAGGGCTTTGTCCTTTAAATCCGATGTGACAATAAATATTATCATTTTCTGCATGTGCCACAAAGTGAGCAAGGTTGGGAACCCCTGTACCTAAAGCACTCTGATTTCCTTGACAGTTTGTTTATAAAAGGTGGAGCCAGCAGTTAACAACATCCAAACGTGTTGTAGGAATGCCAGCTGTGTGTCAGACAACATGGATACAGAGGGCACGGAGGGTAAAGTAACTGTCCTGGTGGTTTGTGCTGCAGACAGTCTGACGCTTTGTTAAAAACTTTTGCATGGGTCACCATCAGTCCTCACACCTTGCTTTTTCCTTTAGTGTTTCTATGCAAGTTCACAATTGTATTTCGAAAGCTGTTACTTAAATTCTTTGGAAATTAAACGGGGGCAGCACTCTACAGAAAGAGTGGGATGTTTGCACTTAAAAATACAAGTTTTCTATGTGTTTTCCTCTGACTGGATGTGGAGCAATGAGTATTAGTATGGTCTATCTTGGCAAAATGTTTAATATTTTAAATTAAAAAAAAATTTTTAACATTCATTTATTTTTGAGAGACAGAGCATGAGTGGGGGAGGGGCAGCGAGAGAGAGGGAAACACAGAATCTGAAACAGGCTCCAGACTCTTAGCCGTCAGCACAGAGCCCGATGTGGGGCTTGAACCCACAAACTGTGAGATCATCACCTGAGCTGAAGTCAGACCCTTAATCGACTGAGCCACCCAGGCGCCCATCGATTTAATGGTTTAAATTTATTTATTTATTTTATTTTATTTTTTTTTTTTCAGCGTTTATTTATTTTTGGGACAGAGAGAGACAGAGCATGAACGGGGGAGGGGCAGAGAGAGAGGGAGACACAGAATCGGAAACAGGCTCCAGGCTCTGAGCCATCAGCCCAGAGCCTGACACGGGGCTCGAACTCCCGGACCGCGAGATCGTGACCTGGCTGAAGTCGGACGCTTAACCGACTACGCCACCCAGGCGCCCCTAATGGTTTAAATTTAAATTAAACTCCTAAAGTAGTGTTGTTAATTGGAATAGCTGGAAACTATGTCACAGATCACGATGTGAGAGTTATGACTCTTTAGTAATTTTTATTTAGACATCTCCTAATCCTCCTTTCTCAGCTGACTTGCTACCCAGATGCATATGGTTAAACTGATTTTTTTTCTGCTGGGCCCACAAGAAAACGGCTGTGGATTATGGACATTTCATCTGAGAATCCATACGGAGATTTCAAAACTGATTTTTTAAAAGCAACTTTCTATTAAAAAAGTGATGCTCCATGATTCTGCTTATCAGTCCATTCTGGGCAGCAGAATCTTCCAGGCAAGATTTTGAGGGATCTGTCCACTTGAGCAATTAGTTGTATAAATATATGAAGATTGTCTTTAACTTAGACTTTGACAGAGATACCTATTTCTTTTATTTGTGCATCTATTATTCGTTGCCTTTTTTCATTCATCAAGTATTTATTCAGCAAGTATGCACAGAACTGCTACCATGTTCCGAGCACTATTAGGGTCATCGGTACTACCCAGCAAACAAGCCAAAGATGTCCATGGCCTTTGTTCACAGGGCACTTACACCCTAGTGAAAGGAGATGTAGGATAAACAAGACAACAAATAAATGAGCAAGACTATAGCTAAGTGCTATAAATAGACTGCAACAGGGTAGTGTGGTAATAAATGAAAAAAATGTGTGTGTGCACAAGGAGACCCAAGACTTTTTCATGTTTGGGAAAAAGCTTTTCTAAAAAGGTAACATTTCAGGGGCGCCTGGGTGGCTCAGTCGGTTGAGCTTCCGACTTCGGCTCAGGTCATGATCTCTCGCGGTCTGTGAGTTCGAGCCCCGCATTGGGCTCTGTGCTGACAACTCAGCCTGGAGCCTGCTTCGGATTCTGTGTCCCTCTCTTTCTGCCCCTCCCCCACTCATGCTCCGTCTCTCTCTGTCTCAGAAATAAATAAACATTAAAAAAAATTAAAGAAGGTAACATTTCAGACGAGAACTGATGGAGCAGAAGGAGGCAGCTGTGTGAAGTTCTGTAAATACTAAGGTCATGAGCAAGATTTTCAATTTGACCTGCTAAAGAATGGAAAGACGGCTTGAGGAGCAGGAGACGAACCCATCAGAAACCACTATTCAGGTGAGGCTATTACATTTTTTAAATATAATTTCTTTTAATGTTTATTTATTTTTGAGAGAGATAGAGCATGAGTGGGGGAGGAGCAGAGAGAGAGGCAGACACAGAATCCAAAGCAGGCTCCAGGCTCTGAGCTGTCAGCACAGAACCTGACGCGGGGCTCGAGCTCACGAACTGTGAGATCATGACCTGAGGTGAAGTTAGATGCTTAACTGAGTGAGCCACCCAGGCTCCCCGAGACTATTGAATTTTAAATTAATTAAAATAAAATATAAAAACTCAGTTCCTCAGTGGCACTATGTTTCAAGTTCTCAACAGCCATATGTGACTAGTTGCCACCATACTTGACAGTGCAGAGTATATCTGCATCATTGAAGAATGTTCCGATGGACAGTGTGGCACTAGTGAAGTAGGAGAATTGGAATAGGGCAGGTCACAGAGAGTGGTTTGCAAAGATCATGAAGGTCCCTGTAGGTGGCCATGAGAACTGCAAGTTCAGTGGAAAGCCTCTGGATGGTTTTAAGCAGGGAGTGACATCATCTGACTTGCATTTTAAAACTCTCATTCTGACTACTGTGTGGAAAATGGTAGGAGAGCAAGACCAGTGAGAAAGTTATTGCAATGTCCTGGCCAGGGATGATGATGGGTCTTTGGTTGGTTATTGTAAGAGGGAGGGTGAAAAGTTGATGGACTCAGGATCTATTTTAGATGTAGAATCAAAAGGACTTGCTAATAGATTGGAAGTAAAATAAGGTAAATAAAAGAAGGAATTGAGGGCAGTGCCCTCTTTTGGGACCTGAGCAGTTAGGCTCAAGGCTTTTCGCTCAGGTGCTTAAGCTTTTTCCTATGGTAGGAGGACTGGGGGAGAAATAGTTTGGGGTGGTGGGGATTGGTGGAGGATGGCAGGGAGGGAGATGGAAGTCAGGAATTTTGTTTTGGATGCATTGTATTTTAGATACCCATTTGATATATATGCATATCATATATATGCATATATATAGGTCAGGGAGGTCAGGGAGGTAGTAGGGAATGAATAAACCCCTGCTATAGAGTATAAACTTTTAAAATTTAACAGAATTCCCTTAAGCATAACTATATTTGGCAAATGATATGCAACCGGGCTGATTTCTAGATCCTCTTCACAAAGCACTAATGAAAACACGGTTGCTAGATTTAGCTAAGTGGAGAGCTTTACCAAATGGATTTTTCCTTTCCATTTTTCATACTCTACTTTCCCGTGGGTGCCTTTTTCTTATCCTTTGGCTGTGTTGTCACGTTCTGAATTGGGATTCATCGCTATCTGTAGAAAATAGGCAGTTTTATATCTGGGTGATTATTCAGTGTCCACTTTATGTACTGGGTCTCACTTCACTTAATATATTCTGCCCAAAGTTTGTCACTTTTTCAGTATAGTGTTGTAGCTTTCTGCATCTCTCTAGTAAGAGTATTTGTTATTTTCATTCATCTGCTTCCAGGTTTGGGATGATAATGAAGGTAAAGGGGTGAGGGAATCCACCTTATTTCCCCTGGGTGGGACAAATAACTTTCTGGGTGTGATTTTCGTTGAGAATGGGGAGAAGCCCAGATGCCAGGACATTGCCTCTGTAATACCATGGAATACCTCAAGGATGTCAGTTTAACATTTAGATCTAGTATTTTTGTGTTGGTGCATTAACAAATGTCATTCTTATTTTTTCTATTACAGTTTCTTAAAATGTCGACATTCCATCTCTCATAAATTCAATTTTTATGATGATGATTATTTTCTAAAGAACTGAGATAATTGTGGGGGTGGGAAAGAGAGAAAAGTGAAATATTCTAAAATTCCCCTCACTATGCCTTTCTTTCTAACCTTGATACATGCCGTATTTTTCATTTTAATATGCTGTTTCTGATCACCATTGGATATTAGCATGATTTTCCATTCAAGGTTTTTTACTCTGAAGTGTTCCAGGTAGGCTCTGGCATATGAATCATATATCTAAAAAGGAAACTCAGAAAAGTATGTGTGCATGCTAGGGGGCTCATTTGTCTTTGGCAAAGACATTGCTGCTTCTGTTTCCTTAATTATCAAACAGATGGTGCCCACTGCCATTGACTAACTGCCCAACTTGTTCTCCACGTGATAGTATAGTTCTGGACATCTGATGGAGAGTTGTATCATCATAGCTCCTCGTATCCATTTATATCATAAATTAATATTAATACCTGCCTCTAAGGAGAGCAGGCTGTTTCCCATAAAGCTAAGTTTAAGACTTCAGCCATCTTCTCCCCCCTACCTCTATGAATTAATTTTATCTCAAGTATCTCCTTTGGCTTTTCTTTATATTACTTCATCTCTACACACAAAATACAGTGGCATATTGAACCAATTATCCAAATACTCCAGGCTAACAACACACTTTAACCTGGAATGTCAAGATAATTAAGACAAAATTGGATTATTATTAATATTAGTGAAGGCAAATGACATCTAAGGTAGCCATATTCAACACGAACAAGAGTGGACGATCATATTCTTATGTTCTAAATGTAAAAAGGAACTAGCTCCCAACACTGATGGATTTTAAAGGCCCACTGGGTGGATATTGAATGATTTTTCATAATCTGCCTAAAAAGTTAGTTTTAAATTTTTTCTTTAGTTTCTCAAAGACTACATTCCTACAGTATATGAAGCATGCATCCTGTAAACATTCATAACGAGGGTCCTGATTTTTTCTCACAAGCATTCTTTATGGTAGACATACTATTTCACAACCATAGTGAGTCTTCTCAGAGCTCTTCTGCTGTTAACCTACCTGGCCTCACTTCTCCCTTGAGATTTCTTTTAGGCTTCTTAATTTGGTAAACCTTCTTGAGGCTGGGGTCACTTAATCTCCATGTATTTACCACCCACCATCAACAGCTGTTGCCTAATACTCTCATACCCTGGATTTTTCAAATAACAATTTGGATAAAACAAACTAACAAAAAATCCCGCCCCCAACTCTTATTTCCCAATTTAATAACGCTGTTATGGGGTGCCTGGGTGGCTCAATGGGTTAAGCCTCCGACTTTGGGTCAGGTCATGCTCTCACGGTTCATGGGTTCGAGCCCCACATTGGGCTCTGTGCTGACAGCTCAGAGCCTGGAGCCTGCTTCGGATTCTGTCTCCCTCTCTCTATGCCTCTCCCCTGCCCACGTTCTGTCTCTCTCTCTCTCTCTCAAGAATAAATAAACATTAGAAAAAATTGAAAAATAATAATGCTGGTACTGTCTTGGTAACTTTTTGAGATTTCCCATCATTTGGAATAATAGGAAAGGCTTGGGTTCTGTTTAAAACAGACCTTCCAGCAGGAGCAGCCAGAGTTGTAACTGACTTGAGAACTAAGAAGCATCTTTGAATCACTGACAGTAGATGTGGCTTGTCATCAGGAGGTAGCATGTTAGTTTCCACTGCCTGACAAGTAGGCAAGGACAATCCATTTTTCCTAACGTCCTAGGAAGCTCGGCCTGAGGGCCAGCCGCAGAAACCCGCAACCCCTGGCTTCAGTAAGCTGGGCGGTGGTAGACCAGCCTCAGCAACCCTTTCTCCAACGTGCTCAAGTGCGTGCGGGACCCGCTCAGGAGAATGTCGCAAAGCGCTGAAAGCAGCGCCTCCTCCGGGGGAGGAGGCGGGAACTCGGCTGGGAAAGCTTTCCTAGGGAGTTGCCTTAAAGCAAGCAAGCAAGCAAGCAAGCAAGCAAGCAAGCAAGCAAGCTGAGTCGCTGATCACTCCAGTTGCCCGCTTTTTAAATACAGTTTTAACCAGTCGTTTAAACTCGTTTCCCTTTTGCAAAACTGCAAATCACCACCTACATCGCACCAAAAAGAAGGGGAGAAAAAAAAAAGAAGTAAATCTCGTTCTCCCTTCTCACCCTCCCTTCCTCTCACCCTCCCTTCCTCTCCAGCTCGCTCGCTCGCTCTCCCTCCCTCCCTTCTTGCCGCTGCCGCTAGCCTCTCGGACTGTGTCTCTTTCCGACGGGACTTAGCAACTTCTTGGTTATTTCTCAGCCCCCTTTCCATTTTTTTTTTTTTTTTTGCCACCCTTTGCCATGGACTGGACCGACAGACGCAGGGGAGGCTTTGCTTTCTGCCCCGGGGAATGGCGGTTCGCTTCCTGGGGCCGTGCCGGGGAGGATCGGCCGAGGAGAAAGAAAGAGTGATAGAGAAAGAGCTGCAGGAAGGAAGAAAAGGGGCACCTCCAGACACCGCGGGCCCGGCGCGCTGCAGCGCAACGCCGAGCGCCTCACGAGATGGCCCCGAGCTCGCCCCGCGCCTCCGGCTCCTCCAGCAGCTGCAGCCCCCGTGCGCGGGGCGCGTGGGGCAATTTTTAAAATCCTGAAGTAGGAAGAGACCCCGGAGGATAGAAATCGGGGGTGGGGGTGGAGCACAATTTTTAAGAGTTTTCCAAAGAGAGAAAAGGAGGAAGTCTGATCGTTTGTGTCTGTGCTAGCTTTTAACTTGAAGGCGTCTCTTTGGAGCATCCAGGATTCCCCAGGAGTTTACTGGGAAGCTGAAACTTGTAGTGGGGCTCGGGGGCCCGGGGAGAAGGAAGGATTCCGAGGGTGGGATTAGGGAGAGGGTGCGTGCGTGCATGTGTGTGTGTCGGGGTGGGGGCGTCGGGGGGACCTTGGGGATTCCGTGAGGAGGGCACACAATGGCAGTACCCCGCGAAGCCGCCCGGGTCCGAGACAAGCCAGGCCACGGTGGGGTGCATCCAGCCCCCGCCGCGGGCCGGGACTACCCCGCTCGCCCCGGCGCCGCACCGCCGCGGGACTCCGGCAGCCGCGGCCGCTGGAGAGACCTGGTGCTGCAGCCGCTCCGGCGCTCCCGGAAACTTTCCTCAGCGCTGTGCGCCGGCTCCCTGTCCTTTCTGCTGGCCCTGCTGGTGAGGCTGGTGCGCGGGGAGATCGGCAGGGACCCGGAGCAGAGTAAGGAGGTGGCGGCTGCGGCGGCGGAGGAAGCGGCCCTGGGAGCAGAAGGGGGCGTCTTCCCCGGGCTTCGGGGAGGTGCTCCCGGGGGCGGCGCGCCGCTCAGCCCCTGGCTGCAGCCCTCGGCGCTGCTCTTCAGTCTCCTGTGTGCCTTCTTCTGGATGGGCTTGTACCTCCTGCGCGCCGGGGTGCGCCTGCCTCTGGCCGTCTCACTGCTGGCAGCCTGCTGCGGGGGGGAAGCGCTCGTCCAGATTGGGCTGGGCGTCGGGGAGGATCACTTACTCTCGCTCCCGGCCGCGGGGGTGGTGCTCAGCTGCTTGGCCGCCGCGACATGGCTGGTGCTGAGGCTGAGGCTGGGCGTCCTCATGATCGCCTTGACTAGCGCGGTCAGGACCGTGTCCCTCATTTCCTTAGAGAGGTTCAAGGTCGCCTGGAGACCTTACCTGGCGTACTTGGCCGGCGTGCTGGGGCTCCTCCTGGCCAGGTACGTGGAGCAAATCTTGCCGCAGCCCGCGGGGGCGGCTCCGAGGGAGCATTTCGGGTCCCAGCTGATTGCTGGGACCAGGGAAGATATCCCAGTATTTAAGAGGAGGAGGCGGTCCAGTTCCGTGGTGTCCGCCGAGATGTCCGGCTGCAGCAGCAAGTCTCATCGGAGGACCTCCCTACCCTGCATACCGAGGGAACAGGTAAGCGCTGGCAAGCTCTTCTCGCTCGCCTCTCGCCTCTCGGGAAGACTCGAAACGCTTGGGATTCGCCCCAAAGTGGAGGGAATCCCAGAATTGGGTACTAAAGCAAAGATAGCCTAGAAAAGTGCTCTAACTTCAGACCTAGTAGGAAAGTAGACACGTATTCTCCTCGTCTCCCACAGTATTTTACAACCTGAACAACAGAAACAATAATAAGTAACAAAACTAGGTGGCGTTTGCAGGGTCTTCCACAGCTGGGTCAACTTTTTAGATGTGCTACACCTGGCGTTTGACTTCCCTCCACTTAAGTACTCTCGTAGCTTTACTAATGTAGCAGAAATCTTCCAATGCAGCTTTTTAGCACTGGGTGATTTTTCAACACGTGGATCTTACTAGATTTTTAAAATACTTTTGATAAAGTTTCATCCAAAGTGACAAATGTTTATGGAAGTCAGTAAAAGCAAAGAATGCTTGAAGGTGAGGTGTTGATACACGCTTTCTGGCTTTGCGGTAAGTTTTCCTTGAAGAGGCTGCATCTGGTGGTGCCCAGTTTGTTTTTAAATGTAACTTGGGGACATAGTTATTTATGTGCTAATGTGTTTTGTATCCTAATGATAAACTTCTATTTGGGGAACAATATGTCTGAACTGCGGAATTTGTCAAAGTCTTGAACTGAGCTCTTAGTGTCAACTAAAAGAAAACATTTCTCTTGAGTGCGCGCTTAAGTGGATGTTTAGAAATTCAAATGAATTTATTCAGATTATACAGGAAATATTAATTCAGGAGAATAATTCTAAGATTGCTGATGGTATAAATCTCTCAAAAAGAAAGAAGAGAATTATGAATGAAGTTGTCCTAGAGGGGGGAAAAAAAAGGTTAGTGAATTTTGGAGATGAATCTTCTTATCATTAAGGGATTTGAGACCATGGAATATAGTTGCTATAAAGGGCATAAAAGAACAAATCCCAATTTTAAATACAAATTGTTTCTGAAAAGGTATACGTAAGTGTTTGCTTCTCTATTCCAAACAGATAATGACACTTAAGGGGGTGGGGGTTGTAGAGAGCTTATTATGTACACAGCAAGTGGAAATTTACACTTTTCCCATTTAAATTTATGCCTACCTATGGTCTTTTTAGGACAACTTTAGTGAGTGGGAGAATGTCCTAATATATAGTAAGCTTTTCTTTTTAGGTTATTCTGTGTAGAATCATGTAGATTCTAAGACCTAGCAGTCACCATATGGTGTGGTGGCTAGTTTGTTTTTGGAATGGAGTTGATTACACAGAATGCAGTTGTTTGACAGTATTTGGCAGAATGGATGACAACATCATAGTCTCTGTGTTTATTTTAAAACAAATGTACTTATTTAGCTTTTTGTTTAGATAAAGCAAATATTTCTTGGGTATAAGCTTACTCTAAGAGTGAAGTTAAAAACAGGCCACTGACTGATACTTAGTTTTGGTAGAAATTTGGAAATCACCAGATTAAAGTAAGCCATCTATTTAAAGGTAAACCAATTAGGGGGAAAACACAGTTCAGTTTCTTTTCAAAGTGTCAGGAGAGAATGTTTTTTAAATGAAAACACCGCTAGTTTAATTACAGTTTGAACACTTTTCTTTGACTTGAAGGGAAATGTGATATGATCATTGCAAAATTGAACCATACTTTGTAAGGCAAATCTGTGATTTAATCATAAATAGCTTGACCACAAATTAATATCACTTAACCTCTTACATTTCTGAAATTCCGTACAACATTTAGAAGTTAAGGAGCTCCAAGTGGATTTAATGTAAAGGTGTTTAGGTGAGTTAATTATCTACGGATTTTTCTTGGTTTTCTCTGATTTGAATTGATAAATGGAAAATTCAAATAATGTGCAGACTTACAAGAAAACAACTTAGCATTGCATTTTTAAATGTTTTGCTGATTAATGCTGTTGAAAATGCACATTTATAATCTACTTTGGCCATTTTCTCTGGTTTCCTATTTTTTTTTAAGACTGTTTATGAAGAATGTTCTCAAGTGAGAGAGACTAGATCTCTTATGGTTGATGGAAAAAACAAGGTTACATTTAGTAGAAATTTAGATCCTTGAAGTTTTAATGAGGGTACTGGTTAGTGTGTGTGTATTACTTAAGACTAGTTTTCATATATGGCTCATTAAAGTTGTTGCTGAGTAGAATTGGGGGTGGGTGGGTGGGACCTAACATGGAATAGTCTCTTACAAGATAGGGCAGTATCTCATACGTTAGCCTAACTGTGTGAAAAGTTCAGGAGCTATATAATAAAAGGCTTATCTGTTTTATCATAAGGAAACAAACTTCTGGTTAAGAGTGCAAAGTGTACACTGTCATCTGCATACTTTATGAAGTCAAGAATCAAAATACTTGTAAAGCACATATATGACCCTGCCCTGAATGCTACCTTTATGAAAGAATGTCTGTTCTCAACTCAAGATGATAGGCAACAAGTGAATTTTAAATGGAGGCGTAAGGACATAAAGCCCAGAAAGGCTGGCAGAGGCCTCTTGAGAATTTACTTGGACCTTGCTCATTGCGAGGTTTAAAGGTGAGAGAATTTCAGCCTTTTCTTCTCTGTATGAATGGTAGTGGCCGCTTGCTTGCGAACTACCTCTTTTCAATGACTCGATTCTAAAAGGTCAAGGAGAATGGATGATAAAAATTCTCGTAAGACAAACTAACTGACAGAGATATTTTCCTCTCTTTTCCCCCTTCCTTCCTGAACCATAGCTAAGTCTACAGATTGGATATTGCACATGGGATTAGTTTTGCAGTGTGGATGATGAAGATGGCTTTAATGGCGAAGGAAGGAGAAATAGGGCTAGTCCTCAGTCACAGAATTAATCTGATACTGGGTCTGTCTGTGAATGCAAGTGGAGGTATCTTGACTCTTCGTAAAGAAAAGTTTGTAATATTTGTGTGGCTTTTAGTTTAGTAGTATACTAGTCCAGTATCCTCAAGATTCAGGCTGATTTTGTAGATCAGTGTGTCAAACTGCACTTTTTTGGTTGGCAGATGTGTGTCCATTATGGTATATGTATCTTTTCTAAGTGGGTGTTCGTTCACGTTCTAGAGCAGATATGTCTCTCTCAAGTTATCACTGCACTGTCTAAACACTGGACTATACAGAGATACTTAGAATTTCTTGAATTACTAGATATTTTGTATGGTTAATGCTATTTTTCAATATAAAATTTTAATTATGAAATTTTTACCATTTGGAAATTGTGTTTGAAGTGGTGTCTCTATTCTCTTTATAAGTCAAAGAACACCATTGGCTGGTCATTACTCTCTAATTACTGTGACCACCTTGCACTTTCAATTTTGAAAGATTCCTAACCAGTGCTATTTTATTTTGGTTACATGTCAAGAATTTAGTATTTTTGCCTATGGCTTCACACAAAGCACACCCCAGGTATGTGTCTCTCTCTGTTCGTGTTATTTGGACCACTCATTGACAAAATTCTTTAGGATGGATACCGTATCCATCAGAAATGTACGGCTATATACTTTATATTGTAGAATTAAAATTCAAAATGTTCATTTCCCTAAAAACTCTTAAACATCTTTAGCAACAACAGATTTTTGTAGGAATGTAGTGGAGCCTGGTGGTTGGTTGTCAAAAGTAGAATCAAGTTTTTCATCATTGACGTAAGAAAGACATTTTGAAATGAAAAAGCAAGTAGCAACAATAAAACAAAAATATGAGAAATAGGTATGCTTTTTGCTGGTGGACACAGATAGGCCTTGATACATCTTTTATATGGAAAAGTATGACTTCTGTTTATAGTGTGGCTATAAAAATACAGAATTATTTCTTTTGAAAATAAAGACTATATTGTCCTTTGAGTTCCTAATACATTTAAGTATAATACACTATATTCCTCAAACTGAATAAATTTCAGAAACAATCATAGGTTTTTAATTTTATAACATTTCAGTAGGATAACTCAGCTTATGGTGATACAAAGAACAATACTGATTATTTATGACCTGCTGACAGAATTAAAATTAATTAATCTCAACTTCTGAAAACATTAAAAAAGAAAAACACAAGACTTTCTTATCCCTTGGGAAAGGTAAAGGGAAATAATTTTGTGTGTTTGTGGGGACAAAATTGTGATTTTTACTTTGTATATACAGATAAATTTAAAGCATACTGAAAAAACGGTTTTAACTGACAGAAATAGTCAGTGAATCTATATAAATTTACAGAGGTTGGAAGGAGTCAAACAGTAATTTTACTCTTTCTGTATTGAGTCTAAAGTGTAAAAAGTTAAAACTGTAGAACTGAAAGAAATGCTGTGTATGCTGGGCTGTCATGTTAATTAAATAAACAACCAGAACAGTGACTCTGTGTATGAAATACATTTTGAAAAGCCTGGGCAGGGGGTGCAGGCAGGCAGGGGTGAGTGACACTGGCATGAAAAAGCATTCATTGTATTTGTAGTGACATTTGTGTGAATTTGTTGTATTCTATTAGGAAATAAAATTCTGAGACTAATCTTTGCACGACTCTAGTTGAATAAAGGCTTTACTAAATTTAATTTCACTTCTCCTTTAAATAGAATTGAAATGGAATGTTTATGAACCTCAAAATTAGATTTCTATATGTTTTAAGATTTCAGTTAATATGGTTGGTGCCAGTAACATCCCAATAGAGTCTATGTAGATTAACACAAGTTTTCAATGATGTCTATTGAATGAATGAGTTTATTTTGGATTTAGGATAGGAGTTGTATTTTTCAGGAAACATTATTGTTGTGAGATGTAATCTCATGGATGTAGGAAGGCAATCAATGCAACTGTTGTAGCATGTGGTATCCTAAAGAGGTTTTGACATGCAGACACAGTGCCTTTGCATAAGGCAAGTTTCTTTGGCTTTGTGAAATTATGTGTGACCCTACATGTTTGTGGTGAATTGTTTATTTAGTTGGTCTTCTGTCTCCTATCCCATCAAGTCTTCCTCCTCCTCCTCTTCTCTTGTGATATTTATAATTGTATCTTTGAAAAAACCCTCAAGATATGAGATTGAAAACCTAATTTATGTTTGCTTTCTACATTCATGTTTTTAATGAAGCTCTATTAAATAATTCATAATGAACCTCAGAAGGTTCAGGTATCTTCATATTCTTATATTTAAATTTGCTCAGTTAATATTCAAATGAATATTATTTTTTTGTATGGGAATTTAAATCCTCTTAGTAACTACTTATATATACTTTTACTGTTGGTAGTATTTTTTAGAAGGATCTCCTACCTCCCCAATAAGGATTTTAGGGAATTGTCTTAACTTGGATCTAAGAATATAATGCTATTGTCAACATAAAATACACAGCTTACTGTCTGGAAGAAAAATATCTTGAAGATGTTGAATAAGTTGTAGTTCAGAGAAAGATCTGTTGGATAAAAATTTTCAAAAATATTAGTCGGCTATATGTGTTCACCATAAATGTATACTACGGTTTTAAAAGAAGATGCTACATTTAGCGAATGTTATCCGTAAAGGTCTTTGGTCAGTGAACCTCTCGAATGTCATATCAGCACATTTTATATATTAGGCCTTGTGCAAAAAGCCATACAAATTATACACAGATATAATATAGTACTTGTCTCTCCAGAGCTTAAAGCCAGTTAGGGTAATGAGAGATCAACATAAGAAAAGGGGAAATCAGTAAAATAGCTAAATGACCTCTTAGATAATAGTTGAAAGAATGCATATAGGTTGAGCATAGGTTTTACATCTAGATCCAGAACCATTCATCTCTTCTCTGAAATTTTATGCAAAACTTCATCTGTTCATTTTTCTGGGATAAAAGTCTATAGTTTCATAGATTTTCATAACTTCCTCATTACTGGTTAAACATAAATGTTTTTAGAATTTCAGCAACTTTGCATTTTGAAGACAGAATTTTTTATTTGAAATGGAAGTTACATTAGTATACCTTTATAGTACTTCTGAAATAAAGTTATTACAGGATTTAGGAAGTTACACTTCAATATAGTACAATGATTGTTTTCATATCCTGAGGTAGTTTATGGCCTTAAGTAATTTGTAGCAAGGAGATCTCAAAATGCTCAATTCTGTACAGTTTGTAGTTAAGAGACTAAAATTAGTCTGATTTTAGAAGAAACTGAGGGAAAGTCAGCTAAATGTATGTAGTCAGACTGAGGCAAAATGTTGGTTTTTATCCATTTTTCTCTTGGGCCTGAATATGCTGCTTGGGGAAGACTAGGAAAGGAGTCAGGCTGGTAAATTTAAGTATCATTTGTGAGTTGCACATGGAAAGAATTCTAAATTCTCATTCAGAATTTGAATAAAACCCATTGAATGGACAAATAACAACAGAAAACTTGAGCCCTTACAATGAATTTTCTGGTTATCAAAGTACCAGGTAGCCTCCGTAATGTATCATTCAGGACTTTGTCCCATGATTGAATATCAATTGCATTGCAAAGTCTAACTTTGTGGAGTCTTTATCTCATCAAAGAAGAGCATGCTCTGGTGGCTTGACTATTGATTTTTGTTTTTATTTTAGTTTTTTATATCTATTTAAAAATGTTCAGGATTTCAAAATCCAAGGCAAAAAGTAATCTGCACATCAGTAAAGCATTTCTTTGTTAGCAAAAACAGCTGGTGGTTTTTGTTCACCTAAGTTATTTTGCATGGTTTCCTCAGGAATCCATTAAAATGTAAGTAAATAGGATGTAATATTAGAGGAGGTTGTGAAGAACATTGCCATTTATAAGGTGGAAAGCTAGTTGGGAAAAATCAGCAACTAAACAAGTTCAGCCTGTTTGATTTGATTAGATCTGTCATTTGTTATCGAGGAATCTGAATGATCATTAAAGACTTTTAAATATAGCTAGTCCTGCTAAAATGGTAATAAAATTACTTAAATGTGTTCATGTTGTCATCCTGAGATAGTAATAAAATTACTATAGTGTACTTTTTTCTTTCATCCTAAGAAAGTTTCATCCTATGAATATAGATATAAAGAGCATATTATGTCTCTTGGTGTATATGTCCACATGGGTACATGTGTGCATGCCTGTGTGTGTGATTTTTTTTTCCTCTGCCAGGAAATTGCTTTGGTTGTACCAATTTAGTGGAGAAACAGTGTCACCCAGTGGCTTTGATGAAAACAGTCTTGTAAACATTATAGATAAGCACTGTCCAATAGAAATCTAACATGAGCCACGTATTTAATTTTATATTTTCGAGTAGCCACATAGAAAAGTAAAAAGAAACAGGTGAAATCCACGATAGTCATATTTAAAGTAATCCATTATGTCATATCAACATAAAATCAATATAAAAATATCAGGATATTTTGCATTTTTTTTGTTGTTGTAAATTTAAATACCTGGTGTATGTTTTACAC
Source organism: Lynx rufus (assembly GCF_022079265.1). Classification (NCBI taxonomy): domain Eukaryota; kingdom Metazoa; phylum Chordata; class Mammalia; order Carnivora; family Felidae; genus Lynx; species Lynx rufus. The sequence continues at coordinate 53,685,020 of NW_025814889.1, forward strand.
TTACAGCATATCTCAGTTTGGTGTGGCCACATTTCAAGTACTCAAATGACATATGTGACTAATGGCTACCTTTTTGGACAGTGCAGCTGTACTTAAAACAATTTTTTAAAATGTTTATTTATTTATTTTGAGAGCATGTGAGCAGGAGGGGAGTAGAGAGAGAGAGACACGGACAGAGAGAATCTCAAGCAGGCTCTGCACTAGGCTCTACACTGTTAGTGCAGAGCCTGACACAGGGCTTAAATTCACAAAACAGTGAGATCATGACCTGAGCCCAAACTGAGTCAGATGCCTAACTGACTGAGCCATCCAGGTGCCCCTACCTTTTAAACAAATGATATATTTGAATATGCATGTGACCTGTTCAGTTATAATGAATAGCAAGTCTATGTAGATTTAATAATGGCACTTGATATACAATCATTCAAATTTATAAGTGACTTTAGTAACTCTTTCTTGTACCACTAACTGCTACACTAATAGGTGGAAAGTCTGTTTTTCGTCTTTTCTTCATTTCACATTATTGCACATATTTAAAAATATTATTTTAATTGGAGGGGAGTTTCACAGACTTCTTGAATAAGGAGACTTTATGTTTACATGATTCGTAACACAGTATTAAAATTGCCAGTTATTTATGATTCTGCCTTTCAGAGTTTGATTTTTAACAGGGATTGCTTGTGTGGACAGTGTGACCATGTGATTAGTCACGTTCATGGTGATTAGTGTATAATTGGGTTATCTAATGTCTCTTTAGAAATGAAAGTGTTTATGTTTATAGTGCAGGTCGTTATCTTGGTAACTTAGGAAACTAAAGTGACAAACCTGCTGGTAATTTTAATGGACGAAAAGTATAACAGTGTCTGTAAAGGGCTGATGACTTCTCACCATTGTTTATGCAAACACTATACAAAACGAAATGGAAATAGTTCTATTTTGTATATAGAAAGGATTAGAGATTCAGGTAGTATGGAATTTCAAGACTAGGGATTGAGATGAGGTGGCTTTGGAGCTCTGTGTGATTTCAAATTGCAGGGTGAACTCAGAAAAATGTACAGGTTTTGAAAAAGGTAGTGATTTTTGAATGTCCCCTTCCATCTCCTCTCCCCAAACTCCACAAAGTCGTTAACTCTAGGCAGTGTTCCAATATTACATTGAGAATGCAGGGAAAATTACTTTTTGTATAAGGCATGTTGCTTTATATACACAGATACATACAATGATTTTTTTTAAGTATGTGTTTATTTTGTGTATAATGGTTTATATCTGTGTGTGATGCTTGTGGTGACCTTTGATTTATAAATTCCTTTTCTTTGAGCCAGGCCCATTATTTATCTTTGCATTCCAGAATAAAAATAGTGAGATACATAGATTTTTCACGTATCACTTGGGAAATCTAAAATGAACAAAAGGCAGTAGAATCATATGCAAAGAAGCACATTTAGCTAAAATGAAATAATGTGAACTCAGGCTCACTCCTGGTGAAGTTGGCTAAATTTAGACTTCTTGAAGTAGCTAGCTGGAGAATAAAGTGTCATAATAATCATAACTGTTACTTGAAAGAGTTTGTATTTGAATGTAACTAGTCATTCACCCTGGCTAATTTTTGAAATTGCTTTAAAAAATGCAGAAGTTGGTCGTGTAAAACTTTTTTTGCCAGTCATCTTTTCTGATAAAGTGTGTGTGTGTGTGTGTGTGTGTGTGTGTGTGTGTGTATTTCAAAGAAATGCTTTTAATTCATGTGTTTTTAACCTAGGAGATTCTTCTCCCTCAGAGTATATTTAAAATTTGAGGAATACCTTTCTATCCCCCACACCCCACAGTACCCTGTCAGATTATGGAAATAATTTTATGCAAGAAGCTTGTGGTTTTGATTTAATAGGATTTTAATAAAAATACTCCATCTTCTGAAGGAAGTTTAAACAACTGAATATTTATGCTATGTCTATGGCAAGTGTTTGCCTCTGTCCAGGTATAATTCACTTAAATAAAGTTTGAAGTCATTAAAAATGTTCTTTTGGGAATGCTTTATTTTGTGGCAACCCACGTGGAGTCGGCACTCTTACCTAAACGCTAGTTTAAAAATGAAGGAAATAGTTCTTACTTTTAAACTAAGCGTTGCATATGATTCAATTCACAGGTCCACTTAGGCAATGCTCCTCATGAGGCATGGTGATACAAAGCATCCCCTTGTTTGGTAGTTTGTATTTTGGGGTCCTGACCCCTCAACAGCCTCTCAAAGTTTGAAAAGCAGAGGACCTGTTGAGTTGCCTAGGCTACCTTCAAACTTTGCTTTCTGGGCTAACGAACTAACGTCAGACTCTGATCATAACTGTGTTCATTATAAAAGAATCAGACTTCATAGCCTGCTCCAGCCCAGCGCCTTGCTCATTGTGGGTGCCGGCTGGCAGGTGTAATGGATGGAAAAGAAATAAATGACTTTTAATCTGAAATATTTATCTCCCTAATCTACTGATTGAGCTAGTGATTAAACGGATTTAAGTGAATTTCTATGGAAAGTAGAAAAGAAATAGCCTATCAGCTAGTCCACAAACTTAGATTTTTAATGTATTTGTATTTTTATTACTTAAAAAACTATTGTCTTGCATGTGTCAGATAAGGGGCTGAATTTGCTGTGCTCTTACTGGGAGGAAATCCCACTTTCAGCATGAGTCCTAGATATTTATTTTTAGCTCATTCCGAACTGAAAATAACCAAAGCTACCACCAAGATCGTCACAGTGTAAATGTTAAAACAAGCTTTGAAATTAGGTACGTTTTTTTTTAGAAAAATAAAAATTGAAGTCTTCTAAGCCTTCTCCATGTTCAACTGATAAATTAATTGACAAAGAATAAGCATTGACTTTATTTGTTCCCATCACTTTCTGCAAAGAGTTGGCAGGTGATCTGAACTGCCGCCCTTGTATACTGTGTTGGTCTCTATTTTTGTTAGAGGTTCTTACTGAATAGCTGTATATCTGGAAACGTCTAATGTAAAGTAAATCTCTCTTTTTTTCCTTTAATTGTGCTCAATTATGAAACCTGATTTGAGTCCGTTGTTTCCAGAGATGACTTGTCAATTGTGCTAAATAATCTAGAAACTTGGTGGCATAATTGTAGAGTCCAGATGAGCTGAAAAACCAGAAATGGACACCATTTTCTTGAGATGGCAAGTTTTAGTTTATCCAATTATTTTGGTATATCTAGTTTTTAATAGAACTTGTTAAGATAGAAAGCTTTAAGACCAACAATATTTTGTTGCTGAAGTTTTAATACTTAATAGAGATATTGTCATAGCCTTTCACTGAAATCAGAAATATCTCTTTTCAGCATGGTAGTCAGATTATCATGCCCTTAGATAAACTGGGAGTACAAGTGTAGTGGAAAAAAGGTTACGTTCAACTATATTATATAGTGACAAGTTTCTTTTACTTTGTGGATGTCAAATGGTCTCATAGGTAGATTTTTTTTTTTTTGAAAGGTTGCCGTTACTGAAAACTATCAAGAGTTTGAGATTTCTTTAAATATATTATTTTTTAAAAACCTGAATGTTTCTATTTGAAAAAAATAAATTACAAACTAAGAATTTAGTCCTAAATTCGTATTTTGAAATGAGCAAAATATATTTTTGAAAATAAGCCATTTCCAATTTGACATTTTAATACAAAATTTAGAAGCAAAATCTTTTAACTACATTTTGGGACAGGAAGCTAGCTATGTGTCTGTACCATCTTGAATAGTGTCTGTTTTTACTCTTAATGATTTGTTTTTGCTCTGATTGGAATTGTTTTTGCTAGATAAGCAGCACCTAAATTATAGCCCAGTTTTAAAGGCAGTGGCCTCATATTGTCGGCTTCTTTTTATTTCTTTTTGCTTGAATAATAATTGAATCGGCTTTTCTTAACCCCTTTAAAGAATGACACTGGAACTTTTAAGTGTCCAGTGGAGCTTCTGTAAGGAAATAAGTAGTCCTAAATGAAAAGTGTGAGAATTTGGTTAGGAATGTTGGCTACAGATAGAAATGGACACTGATTAAGTTATCTAAAAAAGTGGCGTTGGGAAATGGAAACTGCCCGCAGTAAATGAGTGGAACAAATTAAGGCTGGTATTTGCTTGTGCAGAAAGAAGGCTAGATCAAAATCAAAGGAATAATTCCTCAGCTTAAAAACATATATTTACTGTATAGTCTTTTGGGGTTATAACATTGGTGCACTTAAAATCTAGAACTTTTTGTGATTTGGAAAGAGGAGAAGACCTGAGAGAGTCACTCCTGGACACTGGGCAGGAAGCCCATCCATGTATTGGGTCAGGATCTGTCTTCAGACCAAAAGCACTTAGATTATTTTTCAGAAGTCGTGATGCTATTTGTGAACTTTCCTGACATTATTACTTTCCAAGACATTGATTCATAGTCTTTACTTCTTTAGTGCATTTACCACTTTGACTTATAAATGTACTCTTATGGCAATCTTGTGTGACTTTTTTTTTTTTTTTTTTTTTTTTTTTTTACCTCTTATGGGCCCAGATTGATTAAAAATGTCAGCAACTAGGGGCTCCTGGCTGGCTCAATCAAAAGAGCATGTGACTTGATCTCGGAGTCATGAGTTCGAACCCCATGTTGTGTGTAGAGATTACTTAAATATTTCAGCAAGTAGATGTATCTCATTTAACATCCAGGACTGTTTCACAATGACTATTTGTTACCTTCTGGGTATCTCAGTAAGTCTAGATTCTTAGCTTCTTTTTCCTTGGTGTTAATTAATCTTATATAATTATAATGCTGTGTTAATCAGACTGTTGTTTTATGAATTCTAATACTGCCTGTTTCTGATTAATAGATTAGTAGACTTCCTTTAGACGCTTTACAGATCTGCGAGGAGATGGCCTGACCTCACCTACTTATAACTACATATCATCTGGTACTTTCTAAATCCAGTTGCACGCTGTAGTTCTCAAGTTTTAGTGTGAATAAAAATTAGATGGGAAGCATATTAAAATGAAAATTTCTAGGTCCTATGGTGAGATATCCTGATTTAGTTATGTGTAGAGTGGGGTCTAGAAATATGAGATTTTTAAAATTTAATTTTAGAGAAAGAGTACATGACCGGGAGAGGGGCAGAGGGAGGGAGAGAGAGACTGAATCTCAAGGAGGCTCCATGCTAAGCGTGGAGCCCGACACAGGGCTTGATCCCATGACCCTGGGATCATGAGCTGAAATCAAGAGTTGGACACTCAACTGACAGAGCCACCCAGGTACCCCCAGAAATCTGAAGATTTAAGGTGCACTGTAGGTAGCTCAGTGGAGAAACATGGGGACTACAAACTTCTGTCTACTAAAACTAGACAGAAAGTTCTGACTTCTGCAATCTGATTAAACAAATAAATAGTTAAAAAATGATTGGTTCAGTGTTGTGGGGAAAACTTCTTTATTTATACATGTGTACAGATTATGGTTTATGAACGTATGACATTCATAAAATTTTCACTTTGATTTCCCCATTGAGGATATCTCCAAAAAATTATTTTACCACTCTGCATATCAATTTCTTCTTCTGTAAGACAGGAATAACAATTTTTCTACCTATTTCATATGGCTGTTATAAAACTTAAATACAAATAAATTGCTGTACAAATGTTGAGTATATGCACTTTGTAATGTGTACAGGTTTCTTCAACTTTCTGAACTTTAATAATCCATATCATAACATGGAAATAATACAGTCTGTTTTTTTAAGGTGTGAAGATAAAGTTAGTGGAAATAATGGGCATAGGTTTTTGTCAAACATCACTTCTAACTGAGTAAGAATAGTATCTATTCCTACCCATTAAGACCAAGTCATTGAAGGTTGTGGGCTTAATATCAGAAAGTATCAATTTACATTTGATTTAAAAAAAAAAACAAGCTTGTAAGTCTTATAAAAGATTTAGGTTTTCTGGAAGTTAATTAAAATGATATAAGATTACAGTTGCTTACGTACAATCAAAGCTGACCAATGAAGAGCCTGGGGAGTCAGACAGATTAACAGTGGAAAGAGAAAAATCTGACAAAGATGGTGAGAGGTGCTTCTGAGGAAAATGATGCGAGTGAAAAAGGATGAAGGGAGATGTTGAGGAAAATTGATGGAGTCTTTGAACATGTTTGCAAAAATGGCTGATGATGCTGTTGAGAGTCAGCTTTGCAATCGTGTCATAGAACCCCATCAGAAACGCGTTTTGTGCTATAGCTGCCATTATAACCCATATTTTGTTTTGAAAGCTTTCTCAGGATTTTTTATTTCATTTTTCATGGTAAAATTCCAGTCTTATCCTTCCTTTTTTTTTCATTATTTACCATTATTCTCAAACAAGGGACTTCCTGCTTATAATCTCTGGAAAATAGCAGTACAGCATAGGCTCAGAAATGACCCTCAGTGGAAGGGGTAATGGTTTATTTCACCACATAAAAATATTTCTCTAGATGTTCCCTCTTTTTTCTAATTCTCACAGGACTTCAGTACTCAGACCACTTTTCTTCCAGATTTTCCCACTTATTGAATGATCTTTCAGTCTAGTCTGAGGTGGTTATTTTGGTTTGACCTCAGGGGAGCAAGAGTCCTGCATCATTTCACTATACCACCATTGGCTTCAATTTAGAAATTCTTCCTGTGGTAGTCTTCTTTCCCCCCAACTTGGTCATTGAACGTTCTCTGGTTTTTGCTTCTGTCATGTAGAAGGAGATGTCAGACAGGTGACAGGAAAAGGCAGTAGGTAAGTAAGCCATGGGAGTCATTGCCAGGCCGTTGCTCCAAGCAGAATGGGAAGCCATTGAAGGATTTTTGGTAGAGAAAGAATGTAATCAGGCCTATGTTGAACAGGATCTCTCAGGCTTTTTGTGTTGAGTGAGAATAAGTGTTAAGATGGACGAAGAGAAAAGGCTATTGGGATAATTGGGAATTAGACCAAGAGGTAGTGTTAGTGAGAAATAGATCTTGAAGGCAGTCCACCAAGATTGGTATTGACTGACTGAACTTCTCTTTGAAGGGAGAAGAGTTTCTTTAAGTTTTCTCTTTTATTCAGAGGCCAAATATTAAGGGAATATCTATATCTTCATTTCCTTTAAAAAATCTGATTGGTTTGACTTTATTGCTTTCCAAGTTTATCTTTTGTCTTTGCTTTTCAGAGGATGTACAAATTGTAAACCCCACTTTCAGGAAAACCATCAGATCTCCTTACATTGAAACAAATTACTTTAAAAAATTTTTTTTAATGTTTATTTATTTTTGAAGGAGAGAGAGAGAGAGCGTGAGCAGGGGAGGGGGCAGAGAGAGAGGGAGACACAGAATCCGAAGCAGGCTCCAGGCTCTGAGCTGTCAGCACAGAGTCCAGTGCGGGACTTGAACTCATGAACCATGAGATCATGACCTAAGCTGAAGTCAGACACTCAACCGACTGAGCCACCTAGGTGCCCACATTGAAACAAATTCTAATCAGGTGTCTTATACTCTTCAAATGTAATTAGTTTGTTAGGGTATTATAACATTTGATAAAAGTTGGTTTTGGAATTTTATTCTTACATATGTGTCTTATTATTTTAAAACAAATTTTTAATACATTTAAGTGTCCTCATGCTCTCCCTCTTAAACAGATGTATTTGTAGATGCTTTAACATTTCAGCCTCTAATACAGCAAAAACATTAGACTGTTCAAAGAAAATTCAAGTCTTTCTCTTCTTATTAGTCTTCAAATAGTCTGACAAATCCCATCTTATCTAAAGGCATGCGGCCAGTCCATCCCACACCTTCCTATAGAGGAAAAACTTCTATTTTGTTTTCATATTAACTCAGACCATTTGTCAACCTACAGAACACTTCAATGATAGGTGCTATATAAATATTTAAATTCTGATAGCCTGATTGCCCTGCAATTTCTCTGAGTTTGCTAACTCTACACTGTGGTTAGTATCTGATTCTGAAACATTTTATGTATTGCTTGAGAGCAACACAAGATAGGAATTTTAAAAAGTGTTAAATGAAGAGTGTTTAATCACATGGGAAAATGTGTTGATGAGTAGAGAGGAAAACTAGGAAACAGAATCGAGGATACGGCAAGCTATCACCTGTAACAACAAAATGCATAACAGAGAGGATAGTTGTCAAAATGTATGTTTGTATGAGTGCATCATGGGTGATTTTTACTTTTCTATTTTTGGTACTTTTAAAGTTTTTAAACCTGAACACACATTTTATAATCAGAAAAACAATTAAAACATTGTAAAGAAATGTAGTCATTTGACATTGTTCTGCTTGACATGTTCAGAAAGCATTTTTAGGACCACCTGCTCTATAGTTGTTGGACCTATGGGCAAAATTAATAAAATTTTGAAGTAAAATTTTACATTCCTGTCTCTTGACCCAGATGGCTGGACAAGCTTAAATTTCTTAGAAGATCAATGTTTAACTGGTATGTGACCCTCTGAAGTGGGTTCCTGAAACTCTAGATTGACATATACACAATTTTTGTGATGTGACCTGGAAATATAGTTTCATGAAAGAAATATACATATGCACTGAAATATGTATACATATTTGAAAATGTATTTCAATTTTTACAAAGGCTCTTGGACCTGTTTAGGTTAAAAGGTGGTAGTAAAACTGTAACTGCATTCCTGTGATATGTTGAGATGAATATGAAAACAAATGATGTTCTACTAAGGAGAGACAATTCTTTTTAAAATGTACATAAGAGAGTACTGAGCCTACTTCACTGATTCTCAGGCCAGTAAAGTTGAAAAAAAGTCAGGTTCATAATGATTTTCAAAGTAATGGATGTTAAAAAAAATATCTTTGCCTGAAGGACTTTTAAGTACCAAAGTATTTATTAAATACATAATATAATTTTTCTAATAGTTTATGCATAGTCTAGAAATATAAGCCTTTTTATTTTGTAATATTTAAAAAATTTTTATCCATCATTTATATGCAGAAACATGTTATTTTTATGCTTTGCTTTTTCTGCATCTGAGTTATACTGTGTATAATGATTAATTTCAGTTTTACTTGTCAGGATTTTGTTGATTATTCTTTGCATTTCCCGTATGAGACTAAGGAACTTCATATATTTTCATTTGCTATGGTTTGTTTAAATCGATGAATGGGGGAAAAAGCAGTGTGTGTGTAACATTTTAAAAATTATTTCCACACCTTGGATTATTACCATGCTTTAAGAACTGTCAAGTTATGTAAAACTAAATTTTAAAATATTAAAACAATTTCTGTAACTACCTAAAAACATAAAGACAATGTGTCTACCTACTGAAGAAAAATCTTTGCAGGGGCGCTTGGGTGGCTCAGATGATTAAACATCCTACTCTTGTTTTCGGCTCAGGTCTTGATCTCAGGGTCCTGAGTTTGGGCCCGGCATTGGGCTCCACACTGGGTGTGGGCCCACTTAAAAAAAAACCTTTGCAGAAATAAATATGATAGAATCAGAGATGGTGTTTAAATAAAACAAAACAAAAAATTTTTACTCAAGCATTTCATCTTTTTACTATTCTATCCAAAGAGCATAAGTAGATTAGCCTTAGCTGATTGCTGGTTATGTTTAATATGGTTGAGTTAAGGTGACAGAGACTGGTAGGCATTTCTCTGTCAAGTGTATGTGTGTGTGTTAGGGGTGGGGAAAGGGGTGTTGGTTTTGGCACTGAAGTTAGCATTTGGCTAGAATCCAGATCTCAGCCTTGTAGGTCAGAGATGCACTTTTGTATAGAACCAGAGGTTATTCATTGCTAAAGTACACTAATAAAATTCTAAGTCATGAATCAGAATGTCAGGTTATTAATTTATATGAGGGAATTTAATTGTGAGGAAGATCAGAATACCAGTACTTACTGGTAAAGTAAGTAAGTTTCTCGCTCCTAGTGGGAAAGTCACCTTTAGCATGGTTAGCTCCTAGATTGAAACTAGGGATCCCTAGCCTGTGGGAATTTTCCTTGGAAAACTTACTGTGTTCATGTTTTTAAATTTTAGAACCTTTGAGGAGTTCTCAGAACATACCAGAGAGGTGGGATTGTTGGTGAAGTGTTCAGAGTGGACCTCTGTTGCACCCCCTCCCTGAGTAGATAGTAAAGATACAACATTAACAAATGATTGCAGTGCAAAGTGATAAATACTTTGAAATATGGAAAGTTATGAGAACTTGGCACTCCTGAAAGATCAGAGCTAAATTCAATGCTTAAATACTGTCACCTTCTTTTTTTTTAAGTTTGTTTGTTTGTTTGTTTATTTATTTATTTATTTATTTAGAGAGAACGAGCGGGGAGGGGCAGAGAGTTAGGGGGACAGGGGATCCAAAGTGCGTTCTGTGCTGACAGCAGAGAGCACAGAGAGCCCAATGCAGGGCTTGAACTCAAGGACTGTGAGATTCTGACCTGAGTCCCAGTCTGATTCTTAACAGACTGAGACACCCAGGTGCCCCTCAAATACTATCACCTTCTTAGCATGGATTTGTGGTAAAATTCTGTCTCCCCTTCCTTTCTAACTTCTCTTTTATATTTGTTTCCCACCTTTTCTTGTGTATATAGGGTACAATATAAAGAATGTATCTAAAAAAGAAGAAAAGGGGATGCGTGCGTGGCTCAGTCAGTTAAGGGTTAAACGTCTGATGCTTCATCTTGGCTCAGGTCTTGATCTCAAGGTTGGTGGGATCAAGCCCCACCCGCTGGCTCTGCCCTGACATTACAGAGCCTGCTTGGGATCCTCCCTCCCTCCCTCCCTCTCTCTGCCCCTCCCCTGGTCATATTCTCTCTCTCTCTCATTCTCTTTCACTCTCTCTCTCTCTCAAAAATAAATAAATAAACTTAAAAAGAAGAAAAATCTCAATGTATCCTTATAGGAATGTTTGTGTTTCCCCTGTGTGCATGAGGTTCAGAGGGAAGGACAGAGAAAGGACAAAACATGTTGTGGGACTGGATGCCATGTATGGAGCGATGGTGTATTCTGGAAATGACATGTAGAATGGAGAGGCTAGCCTTTGTGGATGTGGGAGGGGTGGGATGGTGGGAAATTTTTAAGAGTTAAGATAGAGAAGGGTGGGGATAGAGGAACGAATAATGGAGTGTTCTAAGATTAGGGTGAGGAATATGAACATTATTTTGTCTGTGCCGAAAGTTACTAAGTTTTTAAATTTTCTTTTAATGTTTATTTTTGAGAGAGAGAGAGAGACAGACAGCATGAACAGGGGAGGGGCAGAGAGAGAGGGAGACACAGAGCCTTAAGTGGGCTTCAGGCTTTGCACTGTCAGCACACAGGCCAACGCGGGGCTGGAACTCAGGAACCCATGAGATCATGACCTGAGCTGACCCCTCAGAGGCTTAACCAACGGAGCCACCCAGGGGCCCCCGACAGTTACAAGTTTTTTAACCAGAGAGTGATGCCAACAGATGAAACATAGTTTTGATAGCAGTGGATCAAATACTGGACAAACTGACATTTTTGGGAGATGTGTAAGGGACTATTGTAAAAGTCCTGGTTAGAAACCATGGGATTTATTAGAAGAGTTGAGGTTGGAAAGCATAGATGATTCAAGAAAAAACAAAGAGCTGCAATTGGCAAGATTAGTCAGTGATCAGTGGTGGAAGGTGTTAACAAAGTGTCCGGGACAGTCCTTTAGTTTGTGAATCTGGGAAGCTGGAATTATTGTAATGCCCTTCTTGGAGAGAGAAAGCATCAGAATATCAGCGTGCATTTGTTTTTAGGTTCAGAGTGAGGAAGGGAAGGTGATGTGTGTATGTGTTAGATTTGGACATATCCCATGAAGGTTACTTTTGCAGCCTCATGTGACCTTGTTTGCTTGAAGGTGTCCAATTTCATTTGTTCACACAAAATATTTCAGTGTCAGAGTTACATTTGCTCCCCATGTTCCCTTGCTCAGTATGTACATAACTTTTAAAAAAGAACCAGAAGCCTCTTGTGCCCTGTCTATAACCACAAGGACGGAAAGGTTGTAGGCTTTGGCCATTTTAATAAGTTCAAAGATGATCACCCTATTTAAGATTAGATTGTAAATTAGTCTTAAATCTTACAGGACAACTTAGTATTTTTGGTGTTGATCTTACCACTGAAATAGACCATCTAGAGTCAACAGACATTGCAGTCTCTGTGTAATCCTCTGAGATTCTTGGGTGATTTATGTCATAGCCCCAGATTGCATTCTAAGTTTTTAAAAAAGTTTACTTATTAGAAAGAAAGAGAGAGTGGGGAGGGGGGGCAGAGAGAGAGAGAGAGAGGGAAAGAGAATCCCAAACAGGCTCTGCACTGTCAGCACAGAGCTCATTGAGGGGCTCCAGCTGCACCAACCATGCGATCATGACCTGAACTGAAATCAAGAGTTGCATGCTCAACTGACTGAGCCCCCCCAAGACTGCATTTTAGAAGTACATGGTCAAGCTTCTCATCGTCGAACAAATGAATGCTGGATCATAGAACTAGTTACAAATTATTTTGTCAGTTGAGATAATCTAGGCAGTCTAGAGCCGTTAACCTTGTAAAATCATCTGGTTGAATTCCGCTTTGGTAGATTTCTTGGGTTATTCTAAATGTTTAACATGATTTGTGTTTATAAAAACAAACCATTTATTTATTTATATAAACATATATTACATATGTATAAAATATATTAGGCTATGCATTCTAGGTCAAGTTTCCTTAAGTGCAATGCAACTTCTATTCTTTGCCCACTTGTAAAGTTTCCCACCTGGTAAAACCCTTCATTGCTCTCTGTATTCTTCTGAACTTGTTTTTATATATCATTGTGGAATTTTGGAGATCTTTTTTTTCTTGTTTATGTATGTGTTCCTTTCCCTAGAAAGCATCACTGCTGTTACATTCTAGAGTTGGAGGGAAATTAAAGGTAGAGCCAAATTTATAAAATTCCTAACAAGTGGCCCTGTATAAGCTTTTGCTTCATTGCTACCATGATGGGAACTAAGTTCCCTTCCATAGTATTTCTACTCTCCCTTTCCTCTTCCCCTCTACCTCTTGTTGGAAGTCATGGTCTTTTGAAATTGTGAAGTCTGGAACCTGGTACAGTAGTTTAAATGTGGTATAATTGGGACAAAGCAGTGTGTGATTGTCTCCTTTTTCTTACCAAATAATTTAGACCTTTGTTTAACATATACTTGCCTAAGTACCAATCCTAGACCTAAACTATATTAAAATACAGGTGAACAGGTAGGTAGGATGTGTGATTCTGTAATATACTTGCTTACAAACCACTAATCTAGATAGTAAGATCCTTAATATATACTAAGACTGCATTTGCTTTTTTTTGTTAGCAAAATAATCTATAGATATATATTTAATTTTTAGTCAAAACTTTGAAGACCTTCACTAAGCTCTGTCTGTATTGTGTGTTTGGTACTTTCGACTTTCTGCTTTTGTTTGATTCACATGAAAAGAGGAAGATAGTCAAGGTTTCTGCTGTGTTAAGTATCTTCCAGTGATTTATGTATGTTTAGAATAGTGAAAAGTGAGAGGAAGCAACACTATATATGTGAAATTTGTTCAAGTTTTAGGGATTTAAAATAGTTCCATTTATCTGCTTTCTCTTCATTCAGAGTAGACCTTTAACACAATAGAAATCTGTAGCAAGTTTAATAATGTCTTAAGTTCTCATTGGTACAGAACCAGTACAGAAATGTGACATTTTGTCCATGATTTTGTACGTAATACTTAAATTTGAAAAAAATTGTTTTAATATTTGTATTAGCACTCCATATAGATCTGAAATGTAGCTGGAAAGGGAAGTCATGAGCTTTGATGCCCCAAATTATGGGTGCCCTTGGAAATACTATCAACATAAGATGGTTCATTTCAATGGTGAAATGAGCTTTTTATCCTAGGTGAGATCTTTGAGTTGGCAGGAACATTGCCTCTTTGTTTCCTACAAAGGTGATGATCACATAGTAGGCTTTTCAGACGCTAACCTGCCTTTGATTCTGATATGTTCTGTTGAGGGAGACCTCCCCACCTCCTGAATCAATGCTTTTGTGAACCATAGTTACTGATGTGTGTGTGTGTGTGTGTGTGTGTGTGTGTGTGTGTGTCACATCCATCAGGTATGTTGAAGTGAGAGAAATAAAAAAAGAAACTTGCAAATCACATCTCTATAAATTTAATCCAAGAAGGGCATGAACCTAATTTAGGGATCAAGTGAACATTTACTTTCCTGTACAAAGTTCCTGTAAGGAGGTATTTAAATAAATATAGCCTAGAGGAAGGGCCTTTTCAGGAGTTTCATTTGACATGAATGAAATATTCTTGCAAGAGGCAATATTTACCTCCATTTTTACAGGTCATCTAGATTTTACTTTTGATTACTGGTTTTCTAACCTTGGATGACAGACGATTTCATATTTTTCCCCATAAAGTTATGCTTCATTATTTATTTTCTATAGCTTATGAGTTCATGCTTGTAACTTACAGGGAAATCATAAAAAATGAGGCAGAGAGTAGCTTGAGCACTGGAAGTTCTAAAAGGGTATTTCTGCCTTAAAGATGGTATAAATTACTTTTTCAGGAGTTGGGATAAATACAAACCTCTGTAGCACTTTGGGCAATAAAGGAAGGTGTACTTTATTTAACATTGGAATGACACCAACTGCTAAAGAATTGTACCTGAAATGTTTTTTTTAATCTAATTTAGTTAAATATTTGTAGAACACATTAGCTATCAGAAAAGCATTGTAATTATGTAGAACTCCACATTTTCTTCTAGAAGTGCCAAATTCTATAATTGTAGTCTTCACAGAAGAAAATAGGACTTTGAAATATAAATTATCAGAACTTGAATTAGTCATTCTGATTCTGTGTTTCCAAAGTTTGAGAGTATTGTATTGTTAGCTGGGACTGATTTTGCCCCTAGGGAACATTTGGCAAAATCTGAAGATTTCGTTAGTGGTTAGGATCCGAGGGGTGCTAGCAACATGCCTGTACTAGGTGGAAGCCAGGAATGCATCCTATAATGCATAGGACATTCCCCCAAATAAAGAATTATCTGCCACAAAAGGTTAATAGTGCTAAGATTGGGAAAGATTTTTAGAGTATTGTGCACTTATTTTTATTATCACTGTGTATGAACAAGAGGATGAAATAAACAAATTGAATTCTTATTGTAAATGTGAAATAGTGGTAGCAGGATCTATTGATGGAATGGAGGAATTCAAGTCTAGTGCAGTAATTAAGAAGTAACATTTGTTATCAGATTTGGGTTCTGATCTTTACTCCCATCGCTTGTTAGCCATCTGGCCTTGGGTAAAATGATTAATCCCTCTAACCCTGAATATATCCATTTGTGCAATGTAGATAGTAAATTTTACCTTATAAGCTTGTTAAGTTAAATGATGTTTGCAAACTAGAAAATATTATACATTCAATAAATGGTAGCCACCGTTACTATGTTTAGGATGTAATTTGGGATTGGTAGTGTAGGATTTATATGGTTATATAGGGAGTGAGATGGCAGAAATGTTCTCAGTAGAGATGAATTTCTTGAATGAATCTAACGGTTTCTCTGTAATTGAAGGATCCAGTATATTCTTAAAGAAGCGCTGGGGTTTGTTAAAAAGAAAAAGAGAGTCTTTTTTTTCTAATTTTACATTCTTCTATGTTTAAATGTTTGTTTAAAGAATCCATTCCTTTTGTAATTGAGAAAGCAAACATGACAACAACAAACCCTCATAGTTTCTTAGAAGTCTTGAAAAATATGATACTTATAAAACCATTCCTCTCCTAATTTATAGTTACCCTTTTGCTAGTTTTTCTCCATTAGTTGGTTTCCCTCTTTAGTTCCCTTTCTGAACGTGGTTAAACTGTGGGACCCATTACAATTTTACTGGCATGATAAAGTTCGTTGTATTGATACCTTTATCTTCCAGTTGGCATCTGGTGCTCTCCCTGAAACCACCAAAATTTGGTCTGGGTGGGAAGTAGAGAAGAGCACAGGAGAATTTATAACTGAATCTCCAAAGCCAGGACACTTCACTTGCTCAGGTTCTCTTTACTGCTTTATTAAGTACTTGAATAAAAACAGAGGAAGCATATTTAGTAAATGTCTACTTGTCAAAAATTGGAAGGCATAGGTAATTGGATGATTAGATATAGATTTCACAGTGTGCATAGATTTTAACAGTGGGCAGAGACTAAAGGCATGAAATTTAATGGGAGAAAATGGAAATTGTGTAAATTTAGTTTTTGAAATGATTGTATCATTTCACAACGAGAGAATTTGGACACTTACCTAATTCCTGTTTAAGTAAAGAATAAATATTAAGTGTTGAATGGTGCAAGTTCAATGAGTTGACTCCTATTTGCTGCCTTATTAGACTTGGTTTTGGCAGCATAATATCCAGAATTCCCCTGGGTTTGTAGCTTTGTGACCAGTTCTGCTTGCCATTATTTTGAAGGGAATACTGACCACTAGAAAATGGTCAGAAAGCCTAGAATTAGTCATATCCCTGCTTTGTCATGTAGTAACTGTGTGGCTTTAAATAAATTATAATGTGCTTAAGCTTTAGAAATTAAAGTTTAGGTTTTGTCATATAAAATATATTAGGTTTTATGTAAAAAAATTTTAAGTACCACATAGAGATGTTTTACGGGCTGAGGTTGATGATGATGCTAATAATAACTATTATTAAACTAATGTATTGCTTATTCTAAGCCTGGCTAAATGCTAAGAATTTATAAGAACTTCACATTTATGAATGCCTTTTTTTAATGTTTTGCACCTCCCCCCCCCACTCTCCATCCTTTTCCTGCCTCTAAGAACCACCTATCTGTTCTCTGTATCTGTGAACTTTTCCCCTTCCTTCCTCCCTTCCTCCCTTCCTCCTTCTCTCCCTCCCTCCCTCCCTCCTTCTCTCTCTCTCTCTGTCTTCTGATTCCACATATAAGTGATATCATATGGTAGTTGCCTTTCTCAGACTTATTTCTCTTACCATAATTCCCTCCAGGTGCATCCATGTTGTGGCAAATAGCAAGATTTCATTCTTTTTTATAGTTGAATAACATTCTGTGTGTGTGTGTGTGTGTGTGCGCGCGTGTGTGTGCGCGCACGTGTGTGTGTATAAATACATGCCACATTTTCTTTACTCATTCATCCACTGATGAACACTTAGGTTGTTTCCATAAGTTGGCTATTATAAGTAGTGCTGCATTGGACATGGTTGCATATATCTTTTCTTGTTTTTGCTTTCTTCAAATAAATACCTAGAAGTGCAATATATAGTTCCATTTTTAAATTTTTGAGGAACTTCCATGCTGTTTTCCATCATGGCTGCACCAATGGACATTTCCATCAGTAGTTCCCAAGGGTTCCCTTTTCTCAACATCCTTACCAATGCTTGCAATTTTTTGTCTTTTTGATAATACTCATTCTAACAGGTATGAGGTGATACCTCACTGTGGTTTTGATATGCATTTCCTAGATAGTTAATGATCTTGAGCATCTTTTCCTGTACCTGTTGGCTGTTTGTGTATCTTCTTGGGAAAAATGTCTATTCAGATATTCTGACTATTAAGCTTTTTTTTTTTTTTTGCTACTGAGTTGTATGAGTTCTTTCTATATTTTAGATATTAATCCCTATCAGATATGTATTTGCAAATATTTTTTTCTTCATTCAGTAAGTTTCCTTTTCAGTTTGTTAACGGTTTCCTTGCTGTGCAGAAGTCTTTTAGTTTGATGTAGTCCTACTTGTTTAGTTTTGCCTTTGTTGCTTTTACTTTTGGTGTCACATAAAAAAATCACCAAGACCTATGCTTTCTTCTAGGAGCTCTGTGGTTTCATGTCATACATTTTTAATGCTCATCAGTACTCTGGGAGGTTGGTAGCATTATTCCCATTTTAAAGCTGTGGAAACTGAGACACAGTA
The DNA here is from genome assembly GCF_022079265.1 of Lynx rufus. Classification (NCBI taxonomy): domain Eukaryota; kingdom Metazoa; phylum Chordata; class Mammalia; order Carnivora; family Felidae; genus Lynx; species Lynx rufus. The sequence continues at coordinate 53,702,924 of NW_025814889.1, forward strand.
AAATTAATGTCACTATATATTCTAGTAAATCACAGTTTCCTATTTTACACATATACAATGCTAAGCATTATGACATATGTGTCCTGACAATATCATGTATTTTACATACTTTTGTGGCCTTATGTCACTTTGCATATGGTCTTCAAGGTTCATTCATTTTTTTATTTAAAACATTTTTTTAATGTTTGTTGATTTTTGAGACAGAGACAGAATGCAATTGGGGGAGAGGCAGAGAGAGACAGGGATACACAGAATCCGAAGCAGGCTCCAGACTCTGAGCTGTCAGCACAGAGCCTGATGCAGGGCTTGAACCCATGAATCGCAAGATCATGACCTGAGCAGAAGTCTGACACTTAACTGAGTGAGCCACCCAAGCACCCCTCATCCATGTTGTAGCATGTGTTAGAATTTCTTCTTTAAGGCCGAATAATATTGTATGCATCACATTCTGTTTATCCCTTGATGAATACTTGGGTTGCTTTCACTTTTTGGCTGTTATGAATAATGCTACTATGAATACATGTACACAAATAAGATTTTTATATTACTTAAAACGGCATTAATATAAATTTTTATATAAAACTGTGAAGTCCACGAAGGAGCTGCTGCAAATGTGGGTGACTTGACTGCATTTATTTAACTAGCACACTTTTCCCAAACTGACTCTAATCAATCACATCCTCGTGGAAAGATAAAAGATAGTAGGAAGAGATTAAAAGGCATATGTGAAACAGTTTTAGAACATTAATTAGGAACTGTTGTAAATTTTGGGTTAAAATGGACATTTAATTACTTGGCTGGTCATTACTTTTAGGATTCAGATTATTAAAGAATTGATTAGAAAAGCTGAAAGGTATTGTTATAATTTCAGTTATTTTCTACTGGAGAAGCAAAGAAACCTCTCTCAACAAATAACAACACTGTGGACAGAAATACATTTAAGAGCATTCGATGCTTTGATTTTCAGTATTTGTTTTAGCAAGGCATAAATAAATTATTTTTTCACCTATACAACTAGTATCCCAATATTCTGAGTTCCTAATTGGTGTAGGGATGGTTTAACCATATTCAGCAAATCTTCTACAAATTTTTTTAAAATATCGTTTTAAGTATTTGGTTGTAAATTCGTATTAACTTCTATCTAGTCATTCCAATTGAAACAGAATTTTGTTAAGAATGATTGGACAGAGGGAAGAGCACATTAGTTTTTCTAATTTAGGAGCATTGTCAGGTTCTCTGCTTGTGGTGTGTGCACAGTCCCCCCCCAGTCCTATCATGTCCACCTCTGCTCTGAGACATCCATTAGTAGATAGTTTTCCCAAGCATGTGTGAGATCAGGAGCCAAGGCTTCAGGTCATTTTACCTTCTGGAGTTCTGTTTCTGTGTTCTGCCGAATGTCAGACTGAGCTCTGTTTTAAAAATAAGGAGTTGCTACCTGAAGCTAGGGAGCTACTGGAGAATGAACAGCCTTGAGACCTCTGCTCTCTGAGGGAGCAACACAGCCAGATGCTGATGAATGTGGGTGTGATAGCTGAAATCTTCATTATAAAAGCCCATTTTGACTCCTTCATATTTTTTTAATTAAAAAAATTTATTTACTTTTGATAGAGCACAAGTCAGGGAAAGAGAGAGAGAGAGGGAGGCACAGAAACAGAAGCAGGCTTCAGGCTCTGAGATGTCAGCGCAGAGCCTGATGTGGGGCTCGAACTCACAAACTATGAGATCATGACCTGAGTGGAAGCCAGACACTTTATCCGACTGAGCCACCCTGGCGCCCAACTCTGTCACATTGTTAATACTTTTGTTTCTCTTGCTAGTTCATCCTTTTCCTAATTACTAATTTTTCCCCAGTATGCTAAGCATTTTCCAGCATTCTTCCATGATAGCTAAATCTCCTAACAACCTTAGAGAGATCTATTATTGTGTCTGAAGCTCGAAGACGTTGAGTAACTTACCCAAGATTTCATTGTTTATCAGATGCAGAGCCTGGATTTGAGTCCAGGTCTGTCTGGCTCTGAAGGCTTCCTGTTTCCATTGCACTAGACAGCAGAAGCATTGCCGGAATTCACAGGATATAACTTTCTTCAAAGTGATAATCATTATGTCAAGCTGTTCCCTTCTTTTTCTGCTCTTGCTGTCCTACTTTATGGCCTGGTCACATCATACTTGAATGGACTGCAGGCATATGTCAGAGATATTCCATGTTTGGTTCCAGATCATGCAATAAAGCAAACATTGCAATAAAATGAGTCAAGTTTTTTTGGTTTCCTAAATGCATGTAAAAGTTATGTTTATACTATAGTCTATTAAGTGTGCCATTGCATTATGTCTAAAAATACAATGTACATACCTTAATTAAAAATTACTTAATTGCTAGGCATTATATGAGCTTTCAGCATATTATAATCTTTTTGCTGGTGGAGAGTCTTGCCTCTAATTGCAGTTGTTGAAGGTCATCTGTGGCAATTACTTAGAATAAGACAGTGGTGAAATTGGCCATATCATTTGACTCTTCTCATGAATGATTTCTCTGTAGCATGCAATGCTGCTTGATAGTATTTTACCCACAGCAGAACTTCTTTCAAAATTGGAATTCTCTCAAACTCTGCTACTCCTTTGTCAACTAAGCTGATATAATATTCTAAATCCTTTCAACAGTCTTCACAGCATCTTCACCAGGAATAGATTCCATCTCAAGCCATTTTCTTTGCTTGTCCATAAGGAGCAACTTGTCATTCGTTAAAATTCTAACATGAGATGGCAGCCATTCAATCTCATCTTGAGGTTCCACTTCTAGGTCTGTTGCTATTTCCACATCTGTAGTGTTATTTCTTCCACTGAAGTCTTGACCCTTCAAAATCCTCCATGAGAGTTGGAATCAACTTCTTCCAAATGCCTGTTCATGTTATTTTGATCTTTTCCCATGGATCACAATTATCCTTTAAAATATTTTAGAGCGTGAGCACGTGCAAGAGAGGGAGAGAGAATCCCAAGCAGGCTCCATGCTGTTAGTGCAGAGCCCGATGCCAGGCTCATACTCATGACCCATGAGATCATGACCTGAGCCGAAATCAAGAGTTGCACATTTAACCGACTGAACCACCCAGGTGCCCTGTGTCACGAATATTCTTAATGGCATCAGAATGGCAGATCCTTCCCAGTTTTCAGTTTATTTTGCACAGATCCATCAAAGGAATACTTACCTATGGGAGCCATAGTCTTATGAAATGCATTTTTTAAATAATAAGACTTGAAAGTTGAAATTACTCCTTGATCTTTTAATTTCCTTCAAGAACTTTTGCTCTGCATTCACAGCTTGGCTGGTTGGAACATAAAGGCCTAGCTTTCAGCCTGTCTTAGCTTTGACATGCCTTCCTTACTAGTTTAATCGTTTCCAGCTTTTGGGTTAAAGTGAGAGAGATGTGACTGTTCCTTTCACTTGAATACTTAGAGGCCATTGTAGGATTATTAATTGGCCTAATTTCGATATTGTTGTATCTCAGGGAATAGGGAGGCCCTAGGTGTGTGTGTGTGAGAGAGAGAGACAGACAGATATCTGGTTGGTGGAGCAGTCAGGACACACACAACACTTACCCGTTAAGTTCACTGTCTTCCATAGGAAAGGTTCCTGGTGCCCCAAAACAATTACAATAGAAACACCAAAAATCACTGATCACAGGTCACCATAACAAATATAATAATAATGAAAAAATTTGAAATATTGTTAGGATTATCAAAATGTGACACAGAGATAGAAAGTAAGCAAATGCTGTTAGAAAAATGGTGCCCACAGATTTGCTGTATACAAGATTGCCATGGACCTTCAGTTTGTAAACGAAAATAAATAACTAAATCGAAACCCAGTACGTGTGAAGCATAATAACGTGAAACGCTCTACAGCAAGGTGTGCCTGTATTGTTTGGTGGCTTCCCAGCTGATCTTCCTGCCTTCATGCTTTCTAAATATTAACTCATCCCCTGAACTTCTGCCTTACACCTTCCTGGTCAAGTGTAATCATGACAGTAGTTTTGTTGAATGCTCATGTAAGCTCTTGTCAATCCCTTGATAAACAGTAGTTCATAGTTCTTAGTTGCATTTCAAACAAACAAATACCTCTTAATTTGGGATTCTGGACCCTCTCTCATTTGCCCGTCCTCCCCTTCAGTCACTGCACACTGCCACTTCTTTGTCACATTAATTTTCTAGCTTGTTTGAATTGCTTATTGGGTGCGTGCTCTCTAGCTGGTGCTGGTTTGTGTTCTCTGCTCTCTCTGCCTCTCCATGCACCACCCCCATTAGGTAGGTAGATAGGTAGGTCTCTGTAGAAACCTTGTTTCCTATTTCTGTTGCATTTATTGCCCCCTGCCTCTAATGCCCATCTCTGAATCCTGATAGCCAACTAATGTAAATGAAAAAAATTCACCCATCTTCTACCTGCCTCACGATGCATTTTCTGATCATCCCAACTGGCAGTTCTTTCTCCTTTGAATCTCCAGAGCACTCTGTGTGTTATTCTCTTATAGCACTTATATTTTTCACCTTGGATTGTGAATATTTTTAGAAATAAGAGTGAGGTCTTGTGGGGGGAAGGGTCCATGTATAATTGGCCTGCCTTTCTCATGTGCCACATTGTTTTCCTGCCATGTAGATGGTCAACAAATGTTTTTAAGTAAATGAGATTTTATAACTTACATGTAGATAGTGCTTGGAAATTCAGAAAATATCTTAAGTGTACATTTTCTCATTAAATTGGGCAACAATAGCGTAGAATTGGGTGGTTATCTCCATTTTATGGATAGCATTTGGAAGTTTATGGAGATAGGGTCAGGAAATGTCAATGGAGTTTTATAGGCAGTTCTCCTGGGAGAATGGCAAGATGGGACTCCAAGTTAAGCAGTGTAGAGCTTTTTTTTTTTTATTTTTTTTTATTTTTTTAAAGAAATTTTTTTTTTTTCAACGTTTATTTATTTTTGGGACAGAGAGAGACAGAGCATGAACGGGGGAGGGGCAGAGAGAGAGGGAGACACAGAATCGCAAACAGGCTCCAGGCTCTGAGCCATCAGCCCAGAGCCTGACGCGGGGCTCGAACTCACGGACCGCGAGATCGTGACCTGGCTGAAGTCGGACGCTTAACCGACTGCGCCACCCAGGCGCCCCCAAGCAGTGTAGAGCTTTAAGGACTTTTAGGGCAATTGAATTAAGGGTTTTGAACCCTGTTAGTGCCTTGGACTCAACCTGCAGGAAATTAAATACAAAATCATTTACCAAGCCCTCCTTCCCCTACTCAGACCCAGACATTGGTATTTTTAAGTGTAGTGATTTTTAAAAATATTTTTTAAGTGTTTTATTTATTTTTGAGAGAGAGAGAGAGTGCGAGCAGGGAAGGGGCAGAGAGAGAGGGAGACACAGTATCTTAAACAGGCTTCAGGCTCTGAGCTGTCAGCATCGTAGGCATGAGAGTCCATCGTAGGGCTTGGAATTATGAACTGTGAGATCATGACCTCAGCAAAAGTCAGACGCTCAACCGATTGAGCCACCCAGGCATCCCAGTGTAGTGATTTTGAAAAATATTTAATTGTTCCAAATTTATGGAAGAAACTTATTAATAGAGATTTATGATTTCTATTATAAACACATTAAAATTTTTTGAGCCAATCGTTCACAGACTTTTTTCTTTTTATAAAGGGAAACTTTTTTCCCTTATTTGTACAGTACTGTCAAAATTACTTTCTGATGCTGGTTTGAATAATAGGTCCATATTCTAGTTGTATGAGGCATAGATTTATGTTGATGTGGTCCTAACTAGGCTGTCAGAGTTGAAATATTCTATAATGTGTTACTGGGAGTCTACCTAGATTTCTGGGAGATGAAACTTGGGTACCAGTAAAGGTTATATTTAAAACTAAAAAAACAAAAACATAAACAAAGAAGTCTTGTGTCTTAATGAAAATTATTTGTTGAAAGAAAGTTATATAGGAATAAAGAAATAATGTGTACCTCTTATTTGCATGGCAGTGTCTGTTTTTTTCTCTCGCTTAAAGCAATGTCATCGCTTGGATTTTTATTGTTGCTGTTCAGTTGGTAACTGAATTTCTTTCTTTCTTTTTCTTTTTTTTTTTTCTTTTTTTACTGTGTGGGTGTGTTCATAGTGCACACTGACTTTAATTACATTTTTTCTTGCTAGCTCAAGGTCTTGATTTTCAACTTGAATTATTTTAAAATGCAGCAGTACAGTAATATCCTCAGAGACCATTAAAATATTTAGAGATATTTTCCCGATGCTGAATGGCTCATCCTTCCATGCTTCTGTATCATAACGTGTGCTTCTTTAAACTTTCCTCCCCCCTCCTTTATAGTTAGCCGTCCAAAGTGCCTGGCAGATAGCTTTTTGATTCTGCTGCAAGGAATAATTGTCAGCCTGCTACAAGAACAGTTAAACACACTTCCTTAGTTAATAACTCCGTGAGCTGTAGGTCGAGGCATGAGGGTGACAATACATCTTTCTTACGCAGGACAGTGTTTAGGATATGTGACCACAATTGTATCTAATATTTAGGGGCTAGATTTACAACTGTGTTATGAATGGAAGGGTTTTGTCGGAATTGCTTCTTAAAGGAAGTAAAGACACTTAACATCAGAATGTTCAAAATGGCAATCTCTTATGCAGAAGGAGATTTAGAAGTTTGACAACCAAAAATTTGTCCTTTTTTTTTTTAATAAGACAAAGAATGGTATTGCTTGTCATTTTTATTTCAAAACTATTTCAAATCTGAGCTTTAAATAAAAAAAAAACACAAAACTGTGAAGACTATCAATATTACTATTTCAGGGCAATCAAATTTAATTTTGATTGTATATACATATATGTATATGTAGATCTATCTAGAAATCTAGGTATAACTATTTCAAGGGAGACTGTATACATGGTAGACATTCTAATGTTTATTCTAACTTTCTACTCTGAAATTTAACAATTTGGTCAAAGTTCCGTCTTGAGCTTTCTACTTGAACTTCCTAATGAATTATATCCTTTCAAAGGCTTTTCCTGGAATTTCTCTTTTTGGCAGGTAAGTTTGCATATCTAAAGTGACATCATTTGGCCAGATTCCTGAAAAAGAATAATTTAAAAGACAGAAGAATGTAGGTTGGCTTTTGAAAGTTCTAATGTTAAAATTCAGGGAGAAGCTAAAATAGGGAAATCATATGTTGTATTAATAGGAATGTGTTAATTTCTTAAACTTCATCAATATTTCATGAGGTTTTTTTGTTTGTTTTAATAAGTTCATGAGGTTTATAACTTTATTTCAGGTGGGAAATACTACTTTTCCTTTTTTTACTGGGTTAAGTTTTGGCAAAAGTGACTTGGTTATAATTTTGGAGTGCATCCTGCAAGAAAGTAATTGGGTCTGGACTTAATAAAACCACACTGCTATAGAAAGCCATACAATTGTTGGTGTGGAAAAGGAACAAGATAGCTTTGGTAATTTCGAAGTTAAAAATATAATACTGGAAGTTGCTTGAGGTAGGAACCACATCTCGTAGTTTTTTCTTTATCCTGAATTGAACTTAAAAAAGTGCTATGTACATGATGGACACTCATTAAAAAATTTTTAATTGATTTATTGGTTACCAAATAAATGCCTGGAATAGTACTAGCCATTCTAACTCAATTTGGCTTTATCTAGTGTTTTTCTTATGGAAATAGTCCTAGAAGTTTTTTCCAGTATTGCTATTATAATTTGGCTTTCTCTAATACATATTTCTATTATGAAAATAGTCATTCTCAAGGACTTTAGCTAGCATTTGTCTCCTGGAAATCACCGTTCCTTAATGGTTTAACTCTTTTTGAACTGTTAACCTCAGATCACCTTGTTTCTGTCTATTCAGATTATTTTCCTTATGAGCCATTATTCATCTTTCTTGAGCTGTTGGCTACTTGCTAAACTTCATGCTCATTTGCATCCATGTAGTTTATAAGTTTGGTGGGGGGGACAGGAACTAGCACAAATCCTTTTTTAAAATATGCATTTGTCTACTGGCCTTAGCTAAGAAGCGCTAATGGTTCCCCACTGCTTGCTGATTCAATACAGAGTTTTCTGCTGGCTTCCTTTATCTCCTCCCCAGTTTTTATTCTGACAGACTTATTCAGAGAATGAATCAGCTTTTCTGTATAAAGCTTTGAATTTGGTGTGAAGGAAGAAGTGACAGAGGTAACGGAAGAAAAATGGGAAGTGTGAGGTGTGATCCATGCTGCTTAAATTGCTACTTATTAATCCATCCCTGTTCCCTTCAATTTTCTCTTCATCTGTGTTATATGTATTTTGTCCATTCTATTATGTGAGGGTCTGGGGTGTTTGGGTGGCTCAGTAAGTTAAGGGTCCGAATGTTGATTTCAGCTCAGATCATACTCTCAAGAGTTTGTGAGATCTAGCCCTATGCGTGGCTCTGATGGTAAGGAGCCTGCTTGGGATTCTCTTCTCTCTCCCTCTCTGCCCCTCTCCCTCCCTCCGCACCCCCCCCCCAATTAAAACCACTTTATTATGTGAGGGCTTACTTCTGGGATTATCCAGGCCTCTCACGGTTTCTTTGTGCATACCGCTTGTATACTTTGATGGATACTCCCCACTTCCTGTGAGACCTCCAGGTTTCTTCCCACCCTCATTCTCTTCCAGTCCCTGGGATGACCTAATTTCTCTTTGGCGATTTACTAGAATTCTGGTCCTCTTTCATGCACTGATCCAGAACATTCTTTCACAAACCCTTCAGAACCTGTGCAGCTCATTCTCATTTACCTGAACTCCTCCTACATAGCACTGCACGGCTTAGCATTTCCTTACCTTTTGTGTGGTCTTATTTCCATGACCATGTCAGAGACATCCTATCTGAAGCTGCTTCTCAGCATTATTTAGTCAGGAGTCATAGTGGTCCAACACAGAGTTTGGGATCAAGGCAGATATTCACTGCCAGCTGTGTGACTTAGGGGAAGTTACCTAGCATCTCTGAGGCTTTTTCTTCATCTGCTTAATGGGGATAACAATTTCTACTTCATAAAGTTATTACTTAATTTTAAGATAATTTGTTCACTGCATCCACCAGTGTCAGGCACATAGCAGACACTTAATAGATCCTTTTCATCATACATACATGGTTGGGTTTAGAATAGGTATTTACTAAAAACTTTTTTTTTTTTTTTTGCAACTAAGTAGCTATACTCCACTTGAATGGCTGAATTTTTAGAAAGGCATTAGGAAGGCAGGAGATAGAATTAGTTTGACATGTTTTCACATAGTTATTCTTTGTCAATGAAGGTAGTAGCTCTAAATGTAGCAAAATGAGGTCTGTTGTTATATAGTGTAGCTGTTACCAAGGTTCCTAGATAAGGAAAGGAGTTGGTGGAGATTGATTCAGCAGTACTCTCCAGTTTTGTACAATTCAAAGATTCTGTTGCTTGGAATTAAAATTTTAATGGATTTTGGAGTCCCAAAGTTTAGAGTTTCAAGTTAGTTTTTGTAAGCTTATCATTGTTTAAAAATTACTTTCAGGGGCGCCTGGGTGGCGCAGTCGGTTAAGCGTCCGACATCAGCCAGGTCACGATCTCGCGGTCCGTGAGTTCGAGCCCCGCGTCGGGATCTGGGCTGATGGCTCAGAGCCTGGAGCCTGTTTCCGATTCTGTGTCTCCCTCTCTCTCTGCCCCTCCCCCGTTCATGCTCTGTCTCTCTCTGTCCCAAAAATAAATAAACGTTGAAAAAAAAAATTAAAAAAAAAAAATTACTTTCATCTGCCTTCCATGTGTTCAGCATTGTATTTGTATTCTTAAAATAGGTACCTGAAAAGCAAGTAGCATACATAATAAATATTTGTGTTTTTTGTGGAATTGGATTATATTTTAGATTCCTTGTACTGAAGTATGGTAAGACACATTTTCTTACAAGTAAAACTTTATTATAAATGTCACATATGTAGCTTAATATTTTAGAAATCTATAATAGAGTATGGATGAAGTTAAAAAAATTAAACATATGAATCTGTCTCCCTTCGTAAATAATTGGAGGAGGACCTATTTGCCTTAAATGAAAACTGATATTATGGTTAACAAATTTATATTCTTAATGATGTCTTGTGTTATTCTGGTCTGCTGTTCAGCTCTATAGATGTGAGAAAACACTCATTACTAAGGGCACCCTTTTTCTTTGTGGAAAATTAGCTCAAGCTGACATTAATTTGCAGATAGCTTTCATTAAAGAGTTTCTTTTCATAAGGGTCATTCTTCATTCTTATTTCAAAGATTAAATGACTTTATAAATATTTTAATGTAGCATCTGTTCTTATTTTTCCCTACTCACATTTTTCTTCTCAAATATTCCATGTTTGTGTTCTGTAAGCTATACAAATGAGATTTCAAGAAGAAAATGCAATAATTATTGTGTAATTTATTGCCATTCTTTCTCTTATAATTTTCATTTTATTAAACATATTTCTCAAGTCTTTCAAAAGGCTTTTCTAAGTGCCATGAAAAATTTAAATGTATATGACATTACTTATGTGTGTATGTATATTATTTCTGCTGCATAGTTTTCTCAGAGTGCAATGATGAATCCATTGACAGTGAAGGGTCTGGAAGGCTCTAAAAGAGAGATTTTTCTTCCTTCTCCCTTCCCCCGTTCCTCTCTACTTCTTCTAGAATGGAACGTTTGTTTCTTCTGAAATCGTATGCAAATCTAATGAATGGATAGATTAAAACAAACCAACCTGATCCAAGTCCTTGAAGGCAGTGAGGGCTTGTGGACCCAGAGCACCAGCCTTTTCCCATCATTCCACCTGAATTCCCCCTCCCTGCCTCTCCCCTCTTGTCCCCTCCCCTAGGTTCTTGGGCTAGTGTGCCAGAAATCTGGAGCTTGAAAGTGATACTTACTACAGCATTTGAGGTCCTAATGGTTGTTATGTTTTGTAAGTCAGTGACCCAGTTTGAAGCCACAGGCGACATTCTACTTTGAATAGTTTGTACTTTTAAAAACTATTTAAGCTGTTTCACTAACTGTGGTCACTTCTACAACTCTTCCTAGAAAACACGGTTTCTTAGATTTTAATATATTTGCTATTATTGGCTTTCTTATTTAAAGATGAACCAGATCTCTGTTCCTTAAAACCAAAGAAGTCCCAACAATTTTAACGCACTAGATGGAGAACAATTTTCTTTTTAGAAGTTATCAGGATTGCAAAACCTTTAATAGATGGGAAAAATATTCATCTTTGCTTGTGATGAATTCTTTCAAAATGAAGTCACTGATTCCAAAATAAAATTATGAAATATTACAGCTGGACATCATCAGAAGTGAGGTAAGTTTCCCACCTCAAACAGTAATTATTCCTATAGTATTTCTGTGAGAAATGTTTATTTAGCCACCCCTTCAATACCTTAAGTGAAAGCTAGCACAGCACATTCAAACCAATACAAAGCAGTGGTGTGTTAGAAAGAGAAGGGAAGGAAATGAATGGTAACAACTGTGAGATGATATGTTAATTATACCAAAACATCATGTTGCATGCATTAAATATATATAACTTTTTGTCACTCATACTTGCAATAAAGCTGGGGAAGAAAAAAAAGAGCTTTGGATCCAAATGAACATTGGTGCAAATTGTGCTTTGATACGTATTAGCTGTTTGGTGTTGGGCAAATATGTGAATTTCATAGCTTTGGTTTTGTATCTATTAAATGAAAAGTTAAATCCCAGCGCTGCAGGTTTGTTGAGTGACAATATGAATAGATTATCTCATATGTGGGATATTTAATAAAACATTGCTATAGAATGGTTGTTATGTTGAGTCAAAAAGTGCCCTTTTATAACTTTGACCTCTTTTCTTAATGTTTATTTTCTATTTTATGTAATAAATTTAGATGGTGACCATTCTCATTTGCCTCTTAGAACTCTTACATCTCCCTCCCCCCACCCCCATGGCTAAAGATGACCCTTTCATTTAGTTGTCCTTTGTGGGACTTGATTTTCATATCTCAACAACTTTCCTCTTCCCTGGTGTGCAGTTGTGGTCAATTCCCACTTGGGTATTGGGCTATACTTAGTGTAGCCATCAAAGCCACACTTGCGTGGCTTGACCCTGTTATCTGACTGCACTAGATTGGACTCAGGAGCAATGAAATTCTGATCCAGAATTTGGTATTGGGACTGAGAGTTAAGTCAGTCTTTTCCATAATGGAAAAGCACCTTTCTGAATCCCTGTGGGGCTAAGGAGCATAGAAAGTCAATTTGCAGAATGAAGCAGTTATGGGGAGTGGGACAAAGGGAGAGGGAATCTTAATTGACTCAGGGCTTTCCTTACTTTGCTTCTGCTTCTCCCCTAAGGCTGCGCTGTGCTCCTGTCCCTCATTCTATGAATAACCCTGCCCTAAGCTGTATCAAGTTAGTTTCTGTTTTTTTTTAACTACTGTTTTGTCATCAAAAGATGCTATTCCTCTTTTGACCAAAACAATTCAGAGATATCAAAATGTGGGGGAAAATATGTTAACATAATAAATTTTAGAAACATCTCTGTTAAAATCTAGGGCTCAGAATTGATCATGATGATGGACTCCCCCATCCCCCCCCCCCAAATGGGGACACCAAAGTAAAAACCAGCATATTTCCTGTTCTGTCCACAGAGCACTTATCTGTTGCTTCCAGCTGCCTGAGAAACATTTCCATTTAGATGTTCCTATCAAACATATTTGACAATTGACCCTCTTCTCTGTCAGGACTGGATCCCCTTTATTTCAGTGTTCCTTCCATCTAAGCTAGTGGTCCAGAGGAGTGGAGAATTCTTTTCTCATTCTTACCTAATTCCATTTGACATGAAGTTTTGACATTTAAAAAGAATTATTACTTTAAATTGTGGTATAATATGATATTGAGCACTGTCTCCTCTCCAGAGCTCTATCCTCCTCCAAAACTGATACATTGCACCTGTTAAACAAGAACTCCTCACTCCCAGCTTTCCCTGGACCCTGGTAACCACCATTCTACTTTCTGTATCCATGAATTTGACTACTCTAGGTGCGTCACATAAGTAGAATCGTACACCGTGTCGTCTTGTGACTGACTGGCTTATGTCATTTAGTGTAATGTCCTCAAGTTATTCCAAGTTGTAGCATGTGTCAGAATTTTTGGCATTCTTTATGTTATCATTATTCTGTGACTCTTTTTCTTTTTTCTTTCTCCCCTCTTTTGACAGTCAAGATTCTAAGCCTTTATCACTGTACCTGTTACTGAAGTTATGTCTTAGTCTCTGAAGATTCTCTCTCTGATTACAGTCATAATCTGTAATGCATGAGTCATCTTTAAAAACAGATTTCATCTAGTTAATAACCACAGGACGACTATCAATGGAGCTCCGTGGGTGGTTGGTGCAACATGGAGGCCCTGAATAGCCGCTTCTTGCTAAAAACAATACACTTTCCCACCCGATAGCCCCTGTCTCCTTAATTTTTGAGGCCTTCATAATTTAGTTAGATTTTCTTTTAATTATTTCCTCACCATGTGCTTTTATTTGTATACCTCTATTATTAGTCAAACACTTTCATGTCAGATAGTCATTTAACTTTCTCTACCAAATCCATTGTTTATACTTGTTTCTTCCTCTTTTTTGCCTTTAATTCCTCTCAGATGAAAATTTCAACTTCTCGGGGCACCTGGGTGGCGCAGTAGGTTAAGCGTCCGACTTCAGCCAGGTCACGATCTCGCGGTCCGTGAGTTCGAGCCCCGCGTTGGGCTCTGGGCTGATGGCTCAGAGCCTGGAGCCTTTTTCCGATTCTGTGTCTCCCTCTCCCTCTGCCCCTCCCCCGTTCATGTTCTGTCTCTCTCTGTCCCAAAAATAAATAAACGTTGAAAAAAAAAATTAAAAAAAAAATTTCAACTTCTCATGATCTTTCTGAATACCACGTACTGAGTGTAGTTGACCTTCTTCATGAAAATTTCACAGCTGTGAAAGCCCCACATATACAGGTCACTTCGTTGTAGTCTTCTTACTCTTAAGCCCTTTCACTGTTGATTGTGTACTGCTGGTTAGTAGTTTCCTAACTAGATTACAGTTTCTTGAAAACTCATGTTTGTTTTTTTATACCTTCATATTAGCAAGCATTGCGTGAATATGTATTCAGTGGGCAATAAATACTTGTTGTGTTAGCGACATGTTTATGTTAGTGCAATAAAAGAATATGGATGTGCTTTAAAATCTTTCATGACACAACTGTCATTTTCTATTTCACCGTTCTTTCTAAACCACCCACCCTTAATCTACTTGCAAGTGCTTTTAAGTTTGAAAATATTTAAGAAAATTATTGGTGATAGTCTTTTTCCTTCTGTGAAGCACATTGGCATCTTATGATTTAATGTAGCATCGTTCCAAAATGAGAAGTATTTGACATATCTATAGGTAACTATCATTAGATATATATCCATGAAAGGAGGAAAAAAAACCAAACTCCACTTGAATCCATAATGCTGGCAATAAGACATAGATGGCTATTACAGCATTTGAAATGCTAGCCTTCCTGCACGGGTGGAATGTGGGTGTTGTGTAAAGAATATTGTTTAGTCCTTTTGCTTTTTGCTCCTTTTGAACCACTCTTTTTTTTGTTTTGTTTTTTTATTCTTCTAGCCCTATTCTGAAACTTAAGCTCAAGGTTATTGATGAGTGTGAAGGATGTTTCTTGTCCATCTTTTTCCTCCAACTCAGGTGGATGGACTTATTGTTGGTCCTGATTTCTCTTCTTTCCGGTAACCCTGAAAAACACCATACTAGCTATAAAAATAAAATGTTGTAATTAGAGTGCGGGGGAGTATATGTTTTTTTTGTTTGTTTTTGTTTTTGTTTTTTTGTTTTTTTCAATATATGAAATTTATTGTCAAATTGGTTTCCATACAACACCCAGTGCTCATCCCAAAAGGTGCCCTCCTCAATACCCATCTCCCACCCTGCCCTCCCTCCCACCCCCCATCAACCCTCAGTTTGTTCTCAGTTTTTAAGACTCTCTTATGCTTTGGCTCTCTCCCACTCTAACCTCCTTTTTTTTTTTTTTTTTTTTTTCCCCTTCCCCTGCCCCATGGGTTTCTGTTAAGTTTCTCAGGATCCACATAAGAGTGAAAACATATGGTATCTGTCTTTCTCTGTATGGCTTATTTCACTTAGCATCGTACTCTCCGGTTCCATCCACGTTGCTACAAAGGGCCATATTTCATTCTTTCTCATTGCCACGTGGTACTCCATTGTGTATATAAATCACAATTTCTTTATCCATTCATCAGTTGATGGACATTTAGGCTCTGTCCATAATTTGGCTATTGTTGAGAGTGCTGCTATAAACATTGGGGTACAAGTGCCCCTATGCATCAGTATGGGGAGTATATGTTTAAAGTCGTAGATATATTACCTTATATCACATATGTGGAAAAAGCAGATATTATACAATTTAGTTTAGTAGCAATACATTGAAACACCATTAGCATTCTCTACTAGGAATAAAATGATGAACAAGGTAACGTCATTCTGCCATTGTGGATTATACTGTAGTAGGACTATATTAAGTAATTATAAATATATAAGTATGATTGAAGGGATGTGGAATATTGATTGCTGTGGGAGAGAATAGCAAGGGAATTTTATTTTGTCGATGGGGTCAGTGAAAGCCTTTGATAAAGTGTTCTTTAATGTATATGCATTATTTACCATGTGTGCCAATCAGACCTCTAAGGAAGGGTTCAGGAAGTAACTGGGGTATAGGCTGTAGATGAGACCTGATGGAATCAGGCACCCATGATGGAATCCTCTCTCTACAGATGGTGTAAGGCCATGGGAGTAGACACAATTCCTTGGGAGTTTGTAGAAAAGAAACACTCTTGAGAACCAATATTTAGCAAGAGATTAGAGGTGCATTTAGGACTGACAACCCCAGATATAAAATTATGTAAGTGGAAATATCTTGTACATCATCTAATCTGATTTAGTCAGAATAAAGATGAGTCAGATAAGGTCCTGTTAGACTCAGTATTTTTCTATACGACATGGCACAGAATGTCTCCCAACATTTACCTTTCTACTGTAGGTTTTATATTAATCTAATTTAGCCTTTTAGTGGTATTTTATCTGCATTGAATTACAAATTGTGAGGGTGCAAGAATTTTTTCCCCTATATTTGTCTTTAACACCCTTTGGTGGTAGAAAAACTTAAGATATCTCTCATGTAATCAAATCTAAATGTCTGCCTTGTCCCTGCTTATAAAACAATTATCAAATAAGATAATTCTTGGACATTGACTCTAGGTTGTTTCCCTTGGTTGCTCAGCCTGTTACGTCTGTGTGCTTAGAATATCATGTACTTTTTCTTACAGCATTTATTCATTTCTCTTACTAGACTCGAGGCTACCTGTGGGCAGTTTCTGTTTTCTAACTATGGTTTGAATCCAGAGAAACATAGTGCCTGGCAAAAATAGGAATGGTATTTGCTAAATGAACGAAACATGCAGATATCTGAGACTATAAATTCTTTAAAGATAGAAACTCACTGTTTTCTTCTGGACAAGTACAAATATTTGCACATAATGAAAACAAAATTATGTTGACTTATGGTTCTTTCTTTCTAGGAGATATCTTTTCTTTTGGTTTGAACTGAGAGCAGTAAGTGATAGCATTAAGAGTAAAAGGTGGATTTTTAAAAAAAATTGAGTCTCACAAGAAATATGAACCATTATTAGACATAAAAGTATGTCAAACGATAAAATTCATAATTGTAAAATACTCATTACCTTTGGATCTAAAGATTGAATTGTACAGGATTGCTCATAAGGTTCATAGTATATATATTTTTAAGCCTCCAAAATATCTTTTATTTAAAGACCTTCTTTTTAAACCACAGAGTGTAGAGATAGTTAGGTTCTATTTATTGCTAATTTCTCTCTGGCTATTTTTTTCCTTTTTGTATCATGCCCACAGCAGCTGTTTCCCTAACCCTTACCCCAGCCCACAGGCTTTCCCACGGTCCTTTTTGGGCTGTCACTTGGCATTGATCCTTAGTGTGACAGATTAAACATGTGTCTGAATTGTAGTTATGACCACACTACCATCCATCAGGTTTCCCATAAGGGTGATTATGCTTATTTTTACTCCCAAACCAGGTGATTATTTTACAATGAAAGTATTCAGTTCACTTTGAATAAGTCTTCAAGCTCCTCATTTAATCTCTCATTCCTTGGTAACATGCTGATACTTTGCTCTTAGGTTTTGTAGTTCAGTGTGAGCCAAGCTCATGGGATATTAGTGTTGGGAACACAAAGAAGGGCCTCCGTGTTAGACAGAAGTGGGGTTTAGTTCAAACTCTGACATATGTTAGCTTGTAAGCCTGCACGTGTGATAGTTAATTTCTATGGGTTTTAACCTCCTTATGTATAAAATTATGTGCTTTTGGCAACACTGATCCAAATGGTATCATTGTAGAAGATTGGAAGCTAACACATGATGGGCCCTATCACTGTTTCATTCAAAGGTATGAAATCAAGGCTGCTACTTCTAAGGTATGCATCCATGGCTCTACGATATCCATAGCACAATTTGAACTTAAGTTGCAGGGACACTTCCCAGGTTGACATATGGGTGTATGTGAAATCGTGGCGGACAAGGAAGGAATAAATGACTTAAAACAGATTACAGTTCTCACTTGTGAACATTAGCACACTGGCATTAAAGGATCTGGTAATCAGTGGTCTAACTTATATTAGAAACAAAACAAAACTACCTTCAAGTTCGTTTAGCTATACAGAGTAATTGGTAACTAAATTAGTTGCATTCTTAGGAGCTATCTTTATTGTCCTTGTTCCCAAGCGCTATTTAATACATTTTAAGTGTTAAAGGAAGAATAAGTAGTGGGTCAATAAATAAACAATAAATGATTTAAAGATGTTCATTGCATTCATAAATTTCAGACATAAATACAAACAACCTACCTTTGTGTGGGTGCCTATATGCCTATGTGTGTGTGACTAAATGGTTACAATTTAAAATCAGGCCCAAATTAAACATTCAAAAGAACACTTATTAAGCAGCTACTGTGTACCAGGAATAGTAGGAATATTTTCATCCAAATTTAGGACTCCTCTTGCACACACTGTATAAAACAACTTAATTTTTTATTGGTGTGTATTTCAATCACATCTTTATTAGTCTTCCAATGAATGCCTTCATTACTTCCCAAAGCCCTCAAGAAATTATGAAAGAATTAGAAGAGACCTTTGATTTTTAGATTTAAATTTTCAGACAGGATCATGTGAAAATTCTTCTTTTCTCAGGTTCTCATACATATATGGTTATGAATACACAAGTATGGGCTATTCTTAGTTACTGTTAATTTAGAAAGAGCCCTCCTTTAGGAA
This sequence comes from Lynx rufus, assembly GCF_022079265.1. Lineage (NCBI taxonomy): Eukaryota > Metazoa > Chordata > Mammalia > Carnivora > Felidae > Lynx > Lynx rufus. The sequence continues at coordinate 53,721,340 of NW_025814889.1, forward strand.
TACTTTTTATAGCTGTAAAATGGCTTAAATTCATATCTATACTTTCTTAATTTTATACTCAAAGTATATAAGGTAATCTGTTGTGATTTTTTCCCCTTATATATGTACCTTATTAAGGGAGTATGGTTATTTTTATTAAAAAAATTTTTTTTAAGTTTACTGATTTTTTTTAAGGGTGAGAATCCCAAGCAGGTTCCACAGTGTCATTGCTGTCAGCACAGAGCCCCCTGCAGGGCTCAAATTCACAAACTGTGAGATCATGACCTGAGCTGAAATCAAGAGTCAGCTGCTTAACTGACTCAGTCACCCAGGTGCCCTGATTATTTTTTTTTTTAAAACAAATACACATTTTACAAATGATAGTGGAAGCCTTAACCAAAGTATGCTTAATATGTATACAAGATAAGAAACTTCGTTTCTGCAACTAGAATTCATGCTAGAATATGGACACTGATACTTAAGGCATAAATATATTTTGTAAAAAAGAGTTTATTTATTTTGAGAGGGAGCGGGGAGAGAATCCCAAGCAGGCTCTGTGCTGTCAATGCAAAGCTCCACACGGTACTCAAACTCTTGAACTGCTAGATCATGACCTGAGTAGAAATAAAGATGCTTAACTGACTGAGCCTCCCAAGTGCCCCTAGGCGTAAATACATTTAATTTAACCTTTCCTCTGTACTTGATTTGTTGTTGGCTAAAAGAGTTATTTATGTGACATTTATGTGGCAGTCCTTAGCTTTTAGAAACAGTTTACTTGTTCAAAAAATAAACTGGCAGTGCACAAAATTACTATTATATAAAAAGGACATTTTAAGTCTGATATTAGAATAATTTATTTTTTGTTTTACATTACATTTTTAAAATTGATTTATTTAGAAACTTAAAAAATTTTTTTAAAGTTTTTTTTTTTTTGAGAGAGAGTGTGTGAGCGAGGGAAGGCCAGAGAGAGAGGGAGACAGAATCTGAAGCAGGCTCCAGGCTCTGTGCTGTCTGCACAGAGCTTGACAAAGGGCTTGAACTCACAAACCGTGAGATCATGACCTGAGCTGAAGTCAGACGCTTAACTGACTGAGCCACCCATGTGCTCCTGGCAACTTCTTAATAAACCACAAATTATATCTTGGATACTGACATATTTAAGAATATTGCCAAAGTTATGGTATAATTAGGCTTGAGAAGTCAAAGTTGCCCATATTTTTAATTTCCTGTGGTAGCAATTCATAAATGAAGATTCTGGTATAAGTGCTAAGAGTATGGATTTTTGTTTTGCAAGGTTTCTTTAAACTTGAAGAGACATCCAGAAGGTTCTGAGTTCATCCACCCAGTTTCAGCCAGAATGGCTTTCAAATTGTCACATGGCTCATTTAGGCAATTAAAACATTGTAATTGTCCTACTAAAGGTCTAGAAGTATGCATTTACCTCACAAGTATTATAAACAGGAATACTAGTTAAGTTTTATGGAATGATTTAATGGGAAAAATGTAGAATGATAAAACCTACATTTGTAGAATGCTTGTTATATATCCTAGGCAATTTATATCACCTCATATTTTTGTCATAAAGATTAAGTAAATTAATAGAAAATACATACACATGCCTTGCATATGTTATCTATTTATAATATCAATTATTAATTATAAAAAAGTAATAGGTGGGAGAGCCTTAATTTGAAATCTGTTTGGATTTGAATTCCTGCCTGACCTCTATGTCCATTCTGCTTTTCATTGAGCTTTTCTAATTTTCACATGTAAAGATTCAGGATGGTCCAAACAGGTCACCAGGGCCTCCCTGTTAGTGATCCTTCAAAGCAACCTTTTTTATGGATTTTATTTTTATTTAATTGGAAAGTTCTAAATTTTACTTCCAATATAGTTCACATACAGTGTTATATTAGTTTCACATGTAAATATGGTGATTCATAATTCTATACATTACTCAGTGCTCATCATGATAAGTGTACTCTTAGTCCCCATCACCTATTTCACCCTTCCCCCTTCCTTTCTTCCCTCTGGTAACCATCAGTTTGTTCTCTATAGTTAAGGGTCTGTTTCATGGTTTGTCATTTTTTTCTTTTGTTCGTAAGTTTTGTTTATTAAATTCCACATGAGTGAAATCACATGGTATATGTCTTTCTCTGACTTACTTTGCTTAGCATTATACTTTCTAGCTCCATCCATCTTGCAAACGGCAAGATTTTATTCTTTTTTTATGGCTGAATAATATTCTGTGTGTGTGTGTGTGTGTGTGTGTGTGTGTGTGTGTGTGTACGTACAACATCTTTATTCATCTTTCAGTGGACACAGGTTCCTTCTAGAATTTGATTATTGTAAATAATGCTGCAGTAAACACAAGGGTGCATGTATCCTTTTGAATTAGTATTTTGATATTCTTTGGGTAAATGCCCCATAGTGGAATTACCGAATCATATGGTATTTATATTTTTTTTTTAAATTTTTTTTTTCAACGTTTATTTATTTTTGGGACAGAGAGAGACAGAGCATGAACGGGGGAGGGGCAGAGAGAGAGGGAGACACAGAATCGGAAACAGGCTCCGGGCTCTGAGCCATCAGCCCAGAGCCCGACGCGGGGCTCGAACTCACGGACCGCGAGATCGTGACCTGGCTGAAGTCGGACGCTTAACCGACTGCGCCACCCAGGCGCCCCGGTATTTATATTTTTAATGTTTTGAGGACCCTCCATACAGTTTTCCACAGTGACTGCCAGTTCGCATTCCCACCAACCAGTGCATGGGAGTTCCTTTCTCTCATATCCTTGCCAACCCTTGTCGATTCTTGAGTTTTTGGTTTTAGCCATTCTAACAGGTGTGAGGTAATATCTCATTGTAGTTTTGATTTGTATTTCCTGATGATGAGTGATGTTGAGCATCTTTTCATGTGTCTGTTGGCCATCTGTATGTCTACTTTGGAGAAATGTCTGTTCCTGTTCAAAAAAAAAAAAAAATCAACAACAAACACAATAGACCTTGGGAATAGAAGTTGGCTTGTGACGACTTACCAGACTATCAGGATGCCTTTCAGTGGTCACTGAATTTTCACCAAACTACCTACTACCTACACTTTCTCAATTTCTTCTGTAAAATGGGGATGATGACAATACCAACCCTAGATTTATTGGAAGGAGGAAATGAGATACTGCATGTAAATTGCTGAGCACAAAGCTTGGCATATAACAAGCACTCAGTAAAGTTTAACTGTTACTGTTGCATTGAGAACTGTGTATCATATAACTGTATTGGCTGTGAGTGCTCACTTGTGGCGTAACTGAATCCTATGTCCCAAACTTGATGCTATACTTCGGGAACTAATCTTACTTCTTATTGTACCTTGGCACTCCTCTTCTTATTTTCTGGCAATTCACTTGCCCCATCCATTTTAAGTTTTTTTTTTAATGTAGTTATGTTTTAAAAAGATTTGTTAGCTTAAATTCTGTGATAAGCAACAAAATAAATGACAATAATCAACGTTAATATTTTAGCAGTTTCTCCCATTTTTTCAATGCTTTTACAGTTTATATAATTAGGATCATAGGTTACATATTGATTTGTTTTCTGTATTTTTAATTAACAGTATTTTCTAACCATTTCCTACAGCATTAAAAGTATGAAAACTTTTATCACTTGTATGCTTTTTCGCTGTACATCATTTTTATTACTTGTATACTTCTTAAGAGTCTGTATGAGTGTGTCCTTTTTTATTTAAGTATTTCTCGTTGTTAGACTTGTTGATTATCTCCAGGTTTGATCAGTATAAATAATACTGAAGTAAATATCTGAATAAGCCTTTGTTTGATTTCTGATGATTACTTCCAGATACATTTTTATGTATGTGATTATGGATTAAGTAACTAAGCATTCTGGGAAAAAAAAATGAACCAAACATTTTGTACTTTAATGGTTTACAATCTAATAACTAAAATTGGGAGAAAATTTCTTTTAAAAATGCAGCAATGGTTTTTAAAGTGCTCTGTGACCTCTTTGGGGTTACTATTGAGACGGCAAGAGCTTTACACTGACGGTAACCTTTTTCATGTCCCTTTCTTTCTGACAGCAAGTGAAATTTGTTATTTAATAACAAGGATGCATTTCAAAATATCAGGCTTGACAAAAAAATTAAGTTATGTGTTCTTGCTTCATTTTATAATATATCTGTTTTGAGCACTCATATACTAGATACCATGTTTATTTTTTTTTAATGTTTATTTTTGAGAGAGAGAGAGAGACAGAGTGTGAACAGGGGAGGGACAGAGAGAGAGGGAGACACCGAATCTGAAACAGGCTCCAGGCTCTGAGCTGTCAGCACGGAGTCCGACACAGGGCTCAAACTCATGAACTGTGAGATCATGACCTGAGCTAAAGTTGGACACTTAAGCAACTGAGCCACCCAGATGTCCCAAGATACCATATTTAATAAATAGTTTAAAATTAAATTACAATCCTCTGATTAAATTTAATATTAGTGAAGAAAGGTAGTTGGAGGAAGGTGGTTTTAGGAACTTTTTTTTAAGTCAGGTGAAGAATATTTTACTGACCTTACAACTATTACCAAAATTCTTAGAAGAAAGTATGGAAAAATATTTAGCTATTGTTTCAAGTATAGAGAGAACATTATACCCTTTTCACTCTACCCATTTCCATAAAGGGTTTGGGTGTCAGATGGAGCCAGACTTCAGAGAGGAAAGAAAATATCTGTGGCACAGATAGAATGTTTTGGAATCTTCTTGGGAGCTTTATAAGAGTGTGGGAAGGAGAAAGTCCAGGGAACCAGGTGAGCGATAGACTGCAATGTGCCTCTTCCTTGTAAATCCCCCATCTCCATCCTCTGAACTCAGAAATCTCATCAATTCACGAACTTGCTTGCTTGCAAGTTTTACATCATTCTTAACATGTGAGAATGGGCTTAGCTTCGTGCTGAGGTTGACATGTGGATTGAGGCAACCCTGAAAGACAAGTGAAAACTCTTGAAAGAGACTAGCACCCAAGAAGAGTGAAAACTCATTGATGACTCCTAGGGGCAGGAATTTGATGAAGAGGAAAGGTTGGAATAGGAACCTTCACCAACTGTGGAATTTGGGGACATGAGATTTTACTTGTACCCATGGGTCATGGAGGCCTCAGTTTGAAGGCTTGGCTATAGGAGTTTTCAAGAGCATTGCAGAGATGGTAGGATAAGCCCGACTTTTCATGTTGTATGGAACAGAATCCCTGAAGGATTGGCTACACAGTGCCAAATAAAGTCCCCATACTGGATATGCATCAGGTCTATCACTAGAAATACAAACTTCTGGATACATAGGGTTAGGGTTTGGTCATTCCACTTTGCTATCAGATTCCAGGTAAGTTATCAGGCAATAAAGTGATGAATGTCTTGCCCTTTATTCATATGTCCTGGATCTGACATGTTTGGACTGTACTTCAATCGGAATAGGGGAAGGGCAGGTATGAGTGATAGACCTCAATATTGTGCCATGTAGTAGAACGAGGGCAAAGAAAATTTTTTTTTCTAATCACAAGAGGTGTGTGAATGGAAATACAGTTTGGTGGAGATAAAATAGAAGATGTTGAAATGGTAAAGTTGTAATTATGATGATACATGAAATAGGATACTTATATTACATAAATTTGTATGTACTGCTAGTACAGATATCATCAAAGTGATGGATTACCCATCTTAAAATATCTTGGCATTGATTTTTAGGCACATATATTTTTATATTTTTCTAGGTTTTTTTTTTCTTTCAGAAGTTGCCTTTTCTGCTATTTATTTTGCCTTTCTGTAAGTATCATTTTAATGTTTTGCTGTTCAGGAAACAAACTAGTGGTAGATTTAATTTTGATGATCAGGTTAGTTAATGTTTTTATATATGTCTTTATCAGACTTAATTCTGTGTTCACACCAAGTGACAACTCAAGACTGTGAGAATATTCTATTGGCTATGAGGTTTTTTGCTTTAATTGCAGCTGAGTTAATCTGTAGAATTTAGCAATTATACTGCCATCTATCTTAAGGGTTTATAACACTAGTATAGAATAAGCAAATAGCATAAAACACTTGTACCTGTGTGTGCTTCAGAGTTTTATTGGTAATAAAAAAAAAAAAAAAAGGCATGCTGATTTTTGTGCTTGGGAACAGAATCTGTTTCTAACCTTTGCTATTAACAGGAAGTGGGAGAGGTGAAATGAGGCCTGGTTTTGTGGCTGGGCCAGAGCACTCTGTGTTCCTAAGAGTGGCATTTAGGTTTCATGTCTGTCTAGCTTCTTGCTCCTTGGAATAGCTGGCCTTTGAAGTCCTGAAAACATAGATTGGTAATGAGCAACATAAAGTCAGGAGTGGGCAAATATTTGGAAAATCCAAGCTCTGAGAATAGCCAGTCTAGAATAATTTGGCTTAGACTGTTACAACTGCAGTTTCCTTTCCCACCTACATTATGAATTTTTTCTAATATAATGGTATAAATTTCCCAAATAAGAATAATTGAGAAGTGTCAACTTCACTTCTGTTTTCAGGTAGAGTGATTGCCGTATTTATTTTTAAATTGTAGGATAGCACTAACTTGCTGTCTAGAGTATTAAAGGAAAATCCAGCCCCTGAAGTACCTAGTTTTGCAGGTAGAAGTGGAATCAGAAAAAGGAATTCTAAAGTAAATTTTTGGTTATATACTACATACCTTTGAATGAAAGTTATTAACCTTTTATTATAATATATACTGTGTCCTGTTTTAGAAAATATTCTCTGCCAGAAAAAAGCTCACATAATTTATTACTTATTTCCACCAAGGTCCTGTTCTAAAAATATTTCTATTTTTATTTTTTAATTTTTTAAATAATTTTTAAAGTTTATTTATTTTGACAGAGACAGACAGAATGCTAGCCAGGGAGGGGCAGGGAGAGAGACAGAAACCCAAGCAGGGTCTGCAGAGTCAGCACAGAGCCGGATGCGGGGCTCGAGCTCACAAACTGCGATCATGACCTGAGCCGAAATCAAGAGTTGGATGCTTAACCAACTGAGCCACCCTTGGTGCCCCTAAAAATGTAATTTTTGTTTTGTTTGGTTTTGTTTTGTTTTAGAGGATGGACATGACAGTAGCTCCATCTAAGCTTAGGTGAATACTGGAGAATATCCCATTTACCAATGCTCTACTGTCTCTTCCTTTAAGAAAATAAAAATAGGCAAAGTTTGCTAAATGGTCCCAAAGGGAGGACATACATGTGTGTGCTTTTATATATTTAGGTATATGTTAATTTTATTAAAAAATTTTTTTTGAAGTTTATTTAATTTTGAGAGAGAGAGAGAGAGCGCGAGCGCAAGCAAGCAGGAGAGGAGCAGAGAGAGACGGAGACACAGAATCCGAAGCAGGCTCCAGGCTCCCAGCTGTCAGCACAGAGCCCAATGCGAGGCTCAAACTCACGGACCGTGAGATCATGACCTGAGCTGAAGTCAGACACTTAACTGACTGAGCCACCCAGACACCCCAGGAATATATTAATTTTAAAAGGCAATCTGAGTTATTAGCATATTTATCTCTTGCCTTGGAGACTGTTCTTAAAACTATGAAGATTATTTAGTTCCAATTACTATAGACTTTTGAAATCTGATTTGATATTCTAATGTTTACCTTTTAAAAACTTACATTTATAGTTGTGACTGTCAAAATATAACACATGTATAATTTTTGGAGAAGGTAATTTTATAATACTGATACCTTTATCTAATCTGTTATAATTATGTAACAGTAATAGTTTAAAATTTCAGTTGCTTGATAATTAGACTTGGAATACTAGAAATCACTAGAATGCATAGCTTGGGTTGATTTTGGTTATGTTTGGTTTTATACAGTAGCAAATTATAATGCCACTCTCTATACTCAGGTCTCTGAAAAAACAATGTGGCCTTTCATTTATGAAAATGTATTTATACACATTTATCACATTTATACGTATTTATAAAATATACAGAGGAAATCTACATACATTTTAAAATAGAACTCTATAAATATTTGTATCATCCTAGATAAGAAAATTACAAAAAATAATGGCAATTAGATGTTACATGTCTGTTAGGAGCTCAGTTTTTTCCCCCCCAAAGATTCCTCCCTCCCTTAGACACAATGTACACACTTACATATATGCACTCATAAGCCTGTATCTGCCTTGGTTGACTTCCTTCTTGAGACTTTAATCCCGAAATGTTTCATAGCACACATATAGCTAAGATTAAAGTGTTCTTTTCAAGAGCACACTTTTCATAATGCCTTGAACGTGTTTTCCTGTGGCAGAGGGAAACAACCTCTCATGCACCTGGACAAACAAAGGTGTTCCTTCAAAAACAGACTTTCAGAATCATTAATTCTGGTTTAGAAGTAATTATAAAGGTTAAGTGGACTCTCATGCGGAAGGCTTTAGAGCTGGTTAGTGGCCCATCTGTGGTTTGCCTCTCCCTTGTTTACATCTTCCCCATGCCATCTACATTACTGTGTCTCCTCTTCAAAGTTGAATTCCCTTTGCAGCAAGGGGGGCAAAGACAGCCTTCTAGCCTCTTCTAGCCTCCTGGTGGGATGCGGGGCCCACTCACTGAGATAAACACTTGGGCTGAAACACATCCTGAGGTAAGGTGAGTGATTGGTACGGGTTGGGGGAAGGGTGGGTTTGTTAATTCATTTGAGTCCTAAAGATGTAGAAAGAACAGAGAGTACACAAGAGTACAAATAGCAATAACCAGGTGGGAAATCAGTAGTGGGTTCACTGCTGATTGGAGTGGAGTCACTCTGTTTTAGTGTGAGGTTGAAGAGGTAGCAGTGTCTTTCAGTGAGGTTGAAGCGGTGAAAGTTGGTAAGAGGTGATGCAGACTAGTGGGAGAAAGCATTGGATTTTTGTCCTTTCCTTAAAACGTAATCATAAATTCAAAATTAGGAGAAAATAAGTATTACCAGAGTAAAATTCTCAAAGGATAAATTATTTTTTGCTTGAAATTCTTAGTACTTTTATAGTAATCATATTGGTTCTTACTTGCTGTATTATAGAATGGCTGTACAATAAGGAGGTCAATTCTTGGTTGTTAGGAAGGGAAAATGTGGAGATGAGAAAGGAAAAGATAGTGATTAATGGGGACATGAGCTGAAACATGGCATTTTGTCTCATATCTGAGTGGGGTGGAGGACTCTATATCAGTAGGCCTCTATTTCTGTCTCATTTTCTCTCTCCTTTCCTTTAGTACTTCTCCTGAATCACAGGTTTTTATTTCAGTAGGAAAATAATTCAATGAATACAATTAGATGAAGAGAAGCATATATGAATTGACTTTCTAAGCAAAAAATTTGGACATATGCATATGAGTTTATTAAAAATCCTATTATTGCAAATTATTAACATGAATTCACCCATGAATCAACAATGAAGTGCTTCTACCCATGCAAAACAGAAATTGTTTTGGAGGTAGTATGGAATAATGTTTACAGCTACCTTATGGATGATTTATGTTAAAACTGCTATGCATACATGTCAAAATCTCTATTGGAAAATCATAGAACAAATAAGCAAGTTTCCGTCACTCACACTGTAGATTGAATCAAACAGCTAATGACAAAGTTTGATAAATATTAGTAATGCTTATAATTAGAAAGTAAAGAAGCAGAATATCAACAATAGAACAGCCATCTCAAGACAGTGGATTACTATGTAATGACAGAATTCCATCAATTGTGGCCTGCACGTTCTGCTCTGTCTGCTTGAATGGCATAGCCACACACTTCAAAGCCAAGTGAGGGCTCAGTGTGCTCAGGAAATTCTGATGGCATGCTGCTAGTTTTACTGTTTATATAGCTCTTAGTTTTAGGTAAAAAATGGTGCTCTGTGAAATCCCTGTGTCATTCATCTTAACTAACAAAAGAACATATTTTAGATAACCTTACGTTAGTGGGAACACACATGGGTTGCCAAAAATATTGAATACTTAAAATCCATGTCAGTTCCTGGATTGGTTTGGTGACCAATAATGGGTGGTGGCAATGCATGTTTCTGAGAGTATTTTTTATTCATAACCCCTGAATATGTTGGGGACATATATAAAGTTAGTGGACTTCTTTCCATTAGAAGATGGGTGCTAATGAAGTTGAGTGATTTTTTTCTTTTTTTTTTTTTAATTTTTTTTTAACGTTTATTTATTTTTGAGATAGAGAGAGACAGAGCATGAACGGGGGAGGGTCAGAGAGAGGGAGACACAGAATCTGAAACAGGCTCCAGGCTCTGAGCTGTAAGCATAGAGCCCGACGTGGGGCTTGAACTCACGGACTGTGAGATCATGACCTGAGCCAAAGTCAGCTGCTTAACCGACTGAGCCACCCAGGCGCCCCTAGTGATTTTTTTTCTTCATACAGTGTTTCTGATTGTCCTATCCACTTTCACAATTCTCACTGTGCTTCTCTTCTATATTTAAGAGAATATTTCACTTTTTAAAATAAAGCCTCATTGCAATTTACTTAAAAGTTTATTTTTTTTTTTGCCCTAAGGGATGGTGTAATTTATGAGTTTACATATATGCATGTTTGTATGAATAAATAAATTTATAATATTTGTATTTAAATAGAGCTAGCACCTAGGTTGGGCCAGACATTATTCTAAGCACTTTACAGATACTAATTTATACAATCCCTTCAACAGCCCTAAGGGTGACCTTTGTATTTTGGATTCAATATAAAGTTATGCTCAGAATGTCTATGACCAATTTCTGTGTTGTGTATCATGATTCTGTTTATTTATCATCTGTTTGATAGAACTAAGACTAGCATATAGAAATATCATGAAGATGTTGTATTTTGTTTGTTTTCCAGGTGTCTGGCACAGTACTTACTTTTCTAAGTATGTAAATCCTTGGATTGTGAGTAACTTGTTCAGCCAGCATTCCACAAGATGAGCAAACATTTCTAATAAATTTTAACTTGGTAAACAAGCGATGTCTTGCAATAGGAGTAGTACACGATGCCGAATGTCACACGATCACAGCTGAGCCAGTGGTTCTTGAAATTCGCTTTGAAATATGAGAACTTTGAAATTATAAACATGTTTCCGGAGTGAATTATGCTCACAAACCAAGGTTTTACTGTATTTAGTTAGGATCAAGAGACAGCATAACATCATGATTATGAGCCCCAGTCTGGTCCTGGACTACCTGATTTTGAATCCTGGCTCTGCTTCTTACTGGCGGTGTGGTTTAAGGCAGGCTACTTAAATTGTCCGCACTTTAGTTTCTTCATTTGTTAGATGTATATAATAGAAGCACCTACTTCATAATTTTTATCCACGTAAAATGAGTTAATATTCTTAAAAGCACTCAGAACAGTGACCAACACATATTACGTATAAGTAATGGTATACATAAATGTGTTATTTGAATTTTCAAGAGTTCCCCAAAGGAAAAATACTTAAGTCTGTTGAAATTTTAAGACATAAGAACGGCAACCAGAAGAGATTTTGTAACAAAATGTAGTGGGTTCTCCCAGATTTTTATCTCTGTCTTAGGCAGCTACACGTGTCACTGGCTTCTCTGTTAACTGGAGTAAGTGGTTGCTGGCTCCAAATGTGAACTGAATATGAAAAGTTTCAGTTTGTGAAAAAATCTGGAGGTTTTACTTGACTACAAACTTAGTATGAGCCAACTGTAAGATGCAGCTGCTTAAAGGGAGGGGGAAAGAAAAAGAAAACCATTAAGGCTTTCCTAGGCTGTATAAATAGAAATAGAGTGTCCACATCATGGGAAGTAGGATCTTTGATGTACCTAACACTAGCTAGATCACAGTTGGAATACTGTGTTCTAAGACACTGTAATTTTAGGTAAGACGTTGACAAACTGGAGTGCCAGGGGTCTGGAAATCATGTAGAAAACCAGGGAAGCAGGGATGGGTAGCCTAGAAAAGACCAAAGAGAACTAAAACATTTATCTCCAATTATTGACAAGGTTGCCATTTAAAAAAAAAAAAAAAAAAAGGACACACTTTTGTCTTGCTCTAGAAAGCAAAAGTAGAATCAATACAATGAAAGTAACATGCACATTTTAACTCAAGGGGGAAATTTTATAACCATCAGTCCAATAACGGGAGTAGTTTGCTGTTGTCCTTTAATAATGGGTACTGATACTGAGTCTTGCAGGAGTGCTGTAAGAATTCCTGTATATGGTCCAAGATTAGATTTGATCACTCACATGTACCCAAATCAAATTGATGTGTTCATATCCTCATTGGGATTGGCTAGTGAAGACCTCTGGAAAATTCATTAAGATTTTAAGGCTGTTATATGATTACATGGATGGTAAAGATTAGACTTGCTGGCACTATTGGCTATATTTCCCATAATGAAAAGAGTAAAACATGTAATTGGTTCACTTGTATGCAGGTTGGTTTTGAACCTAAGTAAGGGTGCATCAAGGAGCACTGATGATACATTGTTTTCTTAAATTTCACGAATTCTTCTGACTTAGATTTAGTACATTATTAAGAATTTGTTATATGTATGTCAACAAAAATAGTTTGATAAAGGACTAATTGAATATTGTATGATGTTGGGATCTGACCAGAGATCTTGTCCCTGATCTCTAGTTAGTTAGAAAGGTTAAGAAGAGTGGAAATAATGTGTACTTTTGAGTTTCATATGTGAACAGTTTTTGAGATTCATACTGGTACATTAAGGATTCTGTTTAAGGATGAGTATGAAAGTACACTACTGGACAATATAATAGGAAACATCTATGGTATATCCTTGAGAACTGACTTCATGTCTAATAGGAATGTTTCTCTTTTGGTATTTTGTTCTTGCGTCTTCAAATATATGCTCTTTGGGTTAGGTATGTGCTAGATCTTAGCATTCCTTTAAAACTCATCTCATCAAAATATTTGCATTTATTGTATTAATAGTGCCTAGTTTCAGTGATTTGTTATAATTTCTTTGAAAAAGCAATAAAGTAGGCTTAGTAATTTTATAGTTTTCTCATAGAAGACAGATAATTTTAACCAACAGAGTGTGAGGGAGGGAGGGAGGGAGGGAGGGGCAGAGAGAGAGGGAGACACAGAATCTGAAGCAGGATCCAGGCTCTGAGCTGTCAGCATGGAGCCTGATGTGGGGCTCGAACCCACGAACCATGAGATCATGACCTGAGCTGAAGTTGGATGCTTAACCAACTGAGCCACCCAAGCGCCCCAGAAGACAGATATTTTAAAATTTTATTTAATAAATTTAACCTTATAATGTACACATTTCCACATAGGATGGAATAAAAAGTAAAGGTGATCTAAGTAAAGAATTAAAAGGCACATTCACATATTTTTTGCAGTACTAGATAATAGGAGTTTGCTATGATCCAGAATATACTGTCATCCTCCCAGACTATCCAAATTAATAAAGAATTTCTTAGTCTTCTTTGAAACAGGAGTGGGTACAGCTGAGAAATTGTTTCTACGTTTCTGGTTCTGGTCACATCTATGCTAAAGTCTGAATTACTAGGACTTGGTGAGGGACTATGCAGTTAGTTAGTCCCTGTCCTCCATATAGAATTTTTCTTCCTGTTGTAATCCTGTTGTGAAGACACATTACAAATCAAACCACCCTGGTATGAATGTTTATTTCAATTTTTGATACATTTAAAAAACATAGATAAAGAACATGAAAGGTAGATATAATTGTAATGTTTATTGATTGTAATCTATAAGTTTTGGAGGTTTTTTTAAAAATTCCAAAGCATGGGACTGGGTATGTGCAAAAGTAGGGAGATGATTGTGCATTCAAGTGTTCGGGCTGCAAATTATTTCCTTTGTTCATCTACTTCAAAAGTAGTCAAATGAACACCATCAAAAGAGGTTTAATTACTGGAATATTTTCTTAAACACCCTTGTATTAACATATTGTCATCTGTAAAGTGAAATATCATCTGTAACGGAGATTTGTGGAGTATGTCTACTGTAAATAACATTGATGTTATGAATCTTGATCTTGTCTATCCTTTTCTTATAATTCTACCATGCAAATTCTCAATTAGGACTTCTGAGGAAAATGACTTCTATTGATAGTATAAATAAGCATTTCACTAAGTAATGGTTTTGGGTGTAGTTAAGTTCTGTTGCTTAATATTGCCTTTAATGAACATAGACCAGAAAAATAGCGTACATAGGTTTGAGTTCTGATTTCTTTCTTTTTTTTCTTCAAATGGTTACTTTTTGGCTCTTTTATCTTACTTTTAATTCTTGTCTCAAATTGTTCCCTGGTACAGTGCTGCAATGGACAGCCCTTTTTTTTTTAAATCGTTAAAGATATGAGAAAATACGTCTATGGGCCTTTGGAGGTGAGGAACATTTTGGATGTAAGAGTGTTGGGTTGTAAACACTGTATTGGCCACGTCTGTGTTTATGAAGCTTTTTCCTAAGTCGAGCAGTTTTCAGTCAGCTAACCAGAAGACTATCCTACGTAATGTAATGGGATCACCTTCAATGAAGCAAATGAACACTTTACTGAGCACCTGCTACAGCCAAAACTCTTTGGGAGACAGGGATTGTAAAAGAGAATGTCGATGTATTTAGATTTGGTCGTTAGAGTATATATACTTTTTATAGTTAGTGTTGATGTTTTTTTTTCTTTTATCTCCCATCATTTCAGTTTCTCATTTTGTTTCAAATACCGAAGCATCAAATCCATGTTTCATATATCCTAGACACTGGTTGTCTGTTTTCCCAGCATCCACCCAGCACCCAAATGCCAACATTTGCTGCATTTTGCCCTATGGTTTTAGATTTGAACTCCAGAATGCCCCCAAATGTTTTAAAAATTTATTTGTGTACATTTTCAAAATACCCTTCCTTGGAGGTCTCAGTTTTATGTGAGCTGTAGTTAAACTCTTTTTTCCATGACTTGTAGCATATGGTATTTAACTGTTTGCTAGTGTCACTTTCTCAAGTAAACATATTTGTACAAAAGTATTTTAAGAGAACAGTACACTTAATAAAAGGGTCTCCTCTAAGGTGACTCTATTGCTTAGACTTGGGTTTAAAAATTAAAATATATGTGGCTTCACACACTATTTCATTATCTTCCAAAGTTTGTCATATCTGATCTCTGGGAAAGAATCAGCATTAAAACTTTTTAAAGCCAGAATAATCTTTCTTACATTTCATCCTGAGATAATTGTTCCTAACAGAAGAGAATCAAATCCATTGACATTGTGGCCAGCTACTATCAACCTTGCATTAAAAAAAAAAAAATACAAAAAAACAAAAACAAACAAAACCCACCAAAAACCCATCTATTGCATATGATTTGAAAATATAATCAAACATAAATCTAGGAATAGGAATTCTCTGACCTAATAGAGTATAAATTGCTTTCCATAAATTGTACCCTTAGTGCCTTTTTCATTTCGAATATTATTCACTGAATTCTTCCATCTTTTACCTCAACCACGTTATCACAAAGAAAGGACCTCTAGCCTTTTTCAATTCTGTTAGCCCTGTAATAACAATACTAATATTGGAATACATATTCACTATTCTAATTGTGGCTTCTCAGAGTGCAATTGTGGGAAGTGTTAGGCATGCTAGCTGAATCATAAACACAGCTGCAAACATCTAGAGCATGATTATTGATGCCATTTGTAAATCAGAGATGTTCGTCACAGAATAATTTGGAGACTTGCCCCAAATCACGTGGATAATCAGTGGTCGGGTCATGATCATAGTCCAGCTATTCTAGTACTGGGGTGCATTGCTTTTCCCAGGAAATCAGGGGATCATACCCCATGTGCCATAATCAAATAAATTTGCAGACTCTGATCTTTTCATCCATAAAAAACTCCACAAAACAAAAATTTCAAGACGTGGGGAAGGAGATATCAGTAGTAGTAGTATCTGTGATTCCAATTTAGTGACTCAAATACTCAAGGGGACTGTTTGTGTTTGTGCTTACGTGATAAGTAGCAAAATGGTAGTGTGGCTAGTGTGGGTTTTCTTGTGGGTTTTGGCTTGAGACAGAACTGGACTCAATCTTGGCTCTGCAAGTTACTAGGATTGTGGCCTTGGATAAGCCACTTAAACTACTGAAGCCCTGGTTTCTTCATCTACAGAATATGAAATGGATGTCATGGCCTTATTGCAATGTTTTGATAAGTTAGAGATGCTATACATAAACCACCTAACACAATTCGTGGAGCTGTGTGTATGCGCACACACACACACCAACATCTCCTGAAAGGGTAAAAGGAAGTGATTATTTAACCCCTCTCAATATTTAAAGTTATTTGTTAAAGTTCTGAAATTGTGAGGCAATTTTAGCAGAGGCATATATGATGATCAGAACGCCATAGATAATTATTCGTCCTTCAGCCAAGTATTTTTAAGTATGGGAGTTTTCACCTTCAAGAAAATCAAAGAAACAGCAGAGATTACTAGAACATCTGGAGAAGTGATAGTGTCATTCATTTTGAAATTCTTAATATAATTCCTCAGCTACTACCAAGAATCTGGGATTTTTTTTCCTACACGAAAACGTTGATGTACTGTTTAGAAAGATGGTATTTTACTTAAACACCAGTTCAGTGTCTTCAGTAAAGGGCGGACACTGATTGCTTTGGAAGATGATGTGAACATTTAATCTTGAACACAGGTCTGATTTTGAGGCTTGGAAAGTAGAACCTGGTTAAATCGTTTCAAATAAGGAAATCTTTTGAAAAGCTACTAGTTTAGGAAATTTATTTTCCAGATGCTCAAACATTGCACAGGATGAACCACTTAACAATATAGGAGAAAACTAGTAATTCCTGTATGTCAAAATTTCAGTTATGAATGCTGCTCATTCTGGCATCACTCCGGATTTCTTCTGTGCACCTTGTGTAAGTTATCTCATTCACTTGGCAGGATCATCCTGCATAGTTTGAAAAGCATCAAAAGCTGCTAGAATACTGTTACTGAACATCCAGGTGTTCTGAATCCTAGTGAGCTCTTTCCAGCCCTGCTTTCGTAAAAAACGGATGTCCCAGTAGTCTCTGTGTGTCTAAGCACCAATAGCTCTTGGCCAGGCAGGGTTATGCTGATCTGAAGGTGCTTTGGGCTCAAGACCCTGGTAGCTAGAGGCATCCCATAGCGGACTTTAATATTCTTGGCTTACTTGCATTTTCTGTCAGTGGCTCATCAAAATGCTGTTTGACATGAAACGAGTGTTCCCTGTAGCTCCCTCTAATGGGCCTGGCAAACATTGCAGTCTGTTTTAGGGAAACCAGGTCTGTTAATTGGAAGGGTGCTTAACTAGTAAGTCATTCTTCATAACTGCTTCTATTTCTTCTTTAAGAAAAGAGCAAATTATCTGAGAAGGAGAAGAAAACAGGCATGTATTTTAGTTTAAGTTACTGTAAAAATATGAGTGGGTTTTGGGACCCTTCACTGTCTTGATGCTCTTGAAAATAAGATGAAAGTAAACCCTACACTGATATAATTTGGTTAATCTATTACCTTGGGCAAAAATTCTGGAAAACTACTTTAAAAGATATGAAGAAGAGGACCCTCTTGCTGAAAGCTTAGAAAATGGTGTTTATACCAACTATTAGTGACTAAAGAGAACACAATTGAAAACTTTTATGATGAAAATTTGTTATAGTGAGAAGATTCTCTTAGGTTTTGTGTTTTTTGCCACCTCCCTTAATACATCTGAGCTTAGGCACACATACACAGAGACCCCCTAGAAAGACGTCTGTCTTCAATAAAACTTTGAATGCAACAAATGAATGCTTCACCTTGTTCTCTTTTATGTCATGGAGGTACCCCTTCCAGGGAGGAAGGAAGCACTCATGATTCTTGATGTAGCAAATTCACAACCTATATCCTGTAGGAAAATATATTTTTTTAATCAAGGAAGTTTTTGCTAATATTAATAATTTGATACAATCCCCTAGTTCTTGAGAAATACCATGGCTTTATTGAGCTTCTGTATTTTAACATGTTTTTCTTTTGTCTGAAGGAAAGTTGTCCACTTTGTTTTAGGGATAAATTACCCAGTATTTTTTTTTTTTTAATTCTTTGTTCTGGGGTCTGGTTGCATTACTTTACTTTGCTACAGGAGACCAAAAACAAAGCACTATACTGAAAGAAAGATCTGTAAAACTCTGGAAGTGAGCAAAGTTGAAATGGGTGACTGCATAGAAATTTAGCGTTTTATTCTAAAGTACGGTACTTTAACATAAATAGGTCCCTGTCGTATATGTAAGCATTGGCTGCTCTCTGGATCCCTGGGCACTTCCATTCCCTACTTTAATATGTATAACCACAACTTCACTGAACTTAAAAGAATTGTGTTTTAGTGAAGGTAATATTTATGGGCTTTCTGTTATTCTGTGGAGAGGGAGACGTTTCATGGGAAAATTACCTTAAATCCATGTTCTTGTCCAGGACTACAGCTGACCCACCCCTTGGCTCCAAGCAAGGCATTCTTTCTATGCCACAGTTACTGCCATAATATTTAAATATTCTGGATTCACTGGAAGATTCTTTTTTTAAATATCTCTATTATGTCCTTTTTATTATTTTTTTTTTCTATTGTATCCTTTTAGTTTTCAGTCATATCTCCCTCAGATTGTCTCACTGGTGGGACATTACCATCCTAATACAAAGTTTGCATATTTGTTTGTCATTCTGTAATTCTGTCTAAACAGGTTGATTTTATGTTTTGAAAGTAAAAGATGCAGAATGGGATAAAGCTGTGTAAGGAGATTCTCTGCATAGCTAAGTCTGGCTCTTTACACATAAGCACCATGTTCACATAAGCATAATGAATGAGCCTCAAATGTTAGAATTTCTGAAAACAGTTTCTTCATAAAGGTTGATAACATGACTTTTGTTGTTCACTGCAAGTACTGTTCTGCCACGTTGGTTCATGGGGAGGAAGAAAAGTTTCTCATCATTTGAGAGGAGGAAAGGAGGATGCTGTATATAATATGAGAGGGGTAGGAGAAGATTTTATTGGGTCCATGACCTTAAAGTAACTTACTTACCTTTTTTTTTTTTTTTTGAGTTTATCTTTTGAGAGAGAGCGCGCACACATGCATGAGGACTGAAGAGGGGCAGAGGGTGTGGGAGGGGGTGGAGAGAGAATCCCAAGTAGGCGCCAGGCTGTCAGCTCAGAGTCTGAGGCAGGCTTGATCCCACGGAACTGTGAGATCATGATCTGAGCCAAAATCAAGAGTTTGACGCTCAGCCACCCATGTGCCCCAATTTACCTGCCTTTTATGAAACTATTTCTTTATGCTTAAGACAAGGACATTTGAATTGCTGTGAGGATTACTTTAAATCAGATGGGTTAAGTGTTAGCACACTGTGCCTGTCAGATAGTGACTGGTAAGGGGAAAAACAAAATGCCACTGCTATTAAATGTACATGCAGCTATAATACGTCTAGATTTTCCATGGTATCAGATTACACTTCAGTTCTTTGAAATCCACTGGGAGAGCATAAAATAGACTGATAGAAATCATGAAGTCAAAGACAATCCATGTGCCTTATCTTTTCAGTTGTTTATGACCTTTTGAAAGAAAATGTGTTTGTTTCATACATTAGGTTAATGATACATCATACAACTGTGGTAAAGTTCCTAAGTTTCTGTTAGCCAAGAGTTAAATTAAGGTTCTAGATTGACTTGCCTGGTTATCTGACTTCAGGTATTAACCTGTGTGCACTTTTAAAATGCACAGTTAAAAGCATAATTTCTTTTTTCTTCACAAATCTTTTACAAAAAGCTATGATAATATGCTGATGTTGATGAAACATTTGAATTAGAAAAGATGCTTTTACTTATAGGTGAACATGATAAGACCTCAGGCGGTTAAATGATTTGCCCAAAGTCACATGGACCTGGTTCTAATTTCTCAGTTTACCAAATATGTAGGTACTCTTTCCAAAAAGCAAACTTCTCCAAACATCTATCGAATTTTCACTGTTTCCGGGATTATATGTAATTCTTGGAATTTTTTAAACAAATTTTTTAATGTTTATTTTTGAGAGAGAGACAGAGAGACACAGCACGAGTGGTGGAGGGACAGAGAGAGAATGGCACAGAATCTGAAGCAGGTTCCAGGCCCTGAGCTGTCAGCACAGAGCCCGACTCAGAGCTCAAACCCAAGAGCTGTGAGATCATGACCGGAGCTGAAGTCAGATGCTTAACCAACTGAGCCACCCAGGCGCCCCAATGCTTGGAAACTTCTTAAAGAAAACAAAAAGGAAGAGGTTCAGTTATTTTTCTCTTCTTCCCTTTTTCTATGTCACTGTAAAAAATCCAGAAAGTCTGAGGATCTTTGCTGAGAAGCTAGCATCTGATTAATGGAATCTGTAATGACTCCAAGAGTTAAGGAGAAGTTTCCAATCACGTTGTCATTTGTATTTATTCCTAAACCAGGGGTCAGTCAGGTTTTTAGTGCTTGTGGAAGGAGAATCTGCTAGACTGAAATAAAAAGTCATCCAAAATGGTTTACAAAGATGGGTGCTGCTGCTGAGATCTCTCATAGTGACAGGGAGCAGATCTGGTCTAGATAGTCCTGGGAATGTGGGGTGCAAATGTACTAAGATTCACAAAGGTAAATGTATCTAATTGGGTATGTACTTTTAAGGGGAGGTGATTATAATTTGCAGTGATAATGGGAAAAGAAGTGAAATTGGTCACAGGGAGGACCAGGGGATCTCTCACATAATGACCAGTATAACGATCTGAAAGGTTAACCACCCCCCCTCCCTTAGCAAATGTCCTGGCAAATACAGATGAGGGCATTGTCTTTCCATGTCACTGCCAGAGTAAAGAAATGAAAAAGGAGGAGAGAAAGGGTATCATGGTGGCTTAAAGAAGGAAGTCTTGATTCAGCGTCTTGGGTAGAAACAGTGTACTTCATTTCAGACACTTCCTCATCAATGTGATATAGAGGTCTTCAGTGTCTATAAAAGACCAGCTGTCAAGTGGAGACTTATTTAGCTGTGAGATGTGTACTCAAGGCCCAAGACCTTCTAGTTTTGCAGCAGTGTCCATAGTCAGAAACACTTGGTAAGGTGTCTTCCAGTGGGAGGGTAGAGTGGTCTTCCTCTGATGAGGCTTCTAGAATACCCAGTCGCCAGGCTCTAGATTGTGACCAACAGGATCCTTGAATTGGGATCTGGGAAAGCCTCTTTATTTAATATGTTAATGATAAGCTCGAGTATAAGACCTTAAAGACCTAACAGTAACTGGTTATGCCAGCATGAGACAAGAAGGCATCAACAGAAGGTTGTATACCAATAGACACTGGTCAGCTGGAGACTATTTCATGTGGAGTGAGTTTATGTTTCCCAAAGTGGGTACTGCAAACAGCAAGACCAAAGGCAATACCTTAGGTCAGAGAGTTCAGTGGTTTCAGCAAGTTTTGAGATTCTAAGTTTGTGGATCTGATTAGTTCTCTTGATCTTATGTGATGACTGAGGGTGGTAGGGACAGTGATAATTATAAGAAATTTTTGAGATTTTCATTAAGGTTTATATGATTTTCCCAGTGAAGTAGGTGCCTTGATCACTGGAAATTATACTCCAAGTATACTACTCTAAGGACATCAGTCTTGCAGCAGGGGACAGCTTCAATCCCTCATTTAAAAGTGATTTTAAATGCACTGTGGTTAGTGAAGGAATGTAAAAAATGACAAAATGGGGTTTGCTAGGGAGCCTGGAAGAACTGAGTGGCTTTCTTGGGTTTTCCATAACTCCAAATATTTGTTTAATTTACAGTCATTATTTACCCATCTTCATTTCTCCAGTTCAGGAGCAGACTGTTAGTACCACAGGGACATCAGGATGGCAAAAATCTGGCAATGAGGGGTCACGTTTTGCAGATGCAGAATGGACTTCATACACGTGTTCCACAATCTTTATAGATGTCTGTTGCTGCTACCTTTGCAGCAAAGTCAGCTGGTACATTTCCCTGATACTCTGGTTCCATCTTTTTAGTGTGAGCCTCAGTTTTGATGACAGCAATTTCAGAAGGTAAGAGAATAGCAGCTAGAAGATTGTTTACTTGTTGCCCAAAGGCATCCCAGAGGATGTCAGAAAATCCCTTTTGTTCCCATAACATCCCAGAATCAGAGGTGATCCCAAAGGTATGCTGGATATCAGTATAAACTTTATCCATTTGTCTGATAATTGCATGCTTATATCAAATCAATAATTGTCTTTCTGATAAACTGGCATCCTCCAGTAAGGTCATGGAGCTCTGCTTGTTGGGCAGGTTAACTTTGTACAAGGTCTCTTCTTTTGAGTAGTTCATATTGGGTGGTAATAATATTATCAGCTTGAACATTTCCTTTTTCATTTCTACAGTATGACCCATCAGCAAAAAGATTAGATCAGAATTAAAGGAGTGTCTTGTAAATCAGGACATGGTGTCACAGAATGGAACATTATTACCTCTCTGTCACGCTTTCCTTTGTCAGGCAGGGGTAGTAAATTAGCAGAATTAAGGACATAGCGACATTTAAGATTAAGGATGTTGTGACGTTAAGATTATGTGGTGAAAGCAGAAGATCTCATAGGAAGTTAGTCTACTTACAGAGAAACGTTGAGTCAGTTCAGTGTTAAGGAGACTTTGGACAGTGTGTGCAGTCTGCAAATATTTCCTAGCGTCAGATCTGGTGAGGCATCCAGTAATTTTGCATCTGAAGTTATAATCTTGAGACAGGTGGGAAAGACACACACAACTAAGTCAAGTTGTATGCTGTAATAGTCAATAGACCTATGTTTATTACCATGGTCTTGCGTGAGCTTGATCGCAGGGCTTGATTATCTCTTTGGTGCACAAATAAAGTGAAAAGCTTTGAATAGTTAGGTAGCCCTAGGGCAGACAGTTCATGCAGTGTTTGAGTCTTATAGAAGTGTGTGTACGCTTGTCTTCCAAAGAAGGGGTTCAGAGACTGAAATTTTAGTAAGTCTATAGGGTGGGGAAGCTAATAGAGAAAAGTTAGGAACCCATAGTTTGTAATAACCAATCAAGCCATGAAGCTGTTGCTTAGTTGTGGGTCTAGGGAATTCTTGATTAGCTTAATTCTTTTTGGAAACAGCTGAATTTTTTCAGCACTTAGATCATGACCTAGGTAATTAACAGTGTCTAGAGATAATTATAATTTTTCCTTAGAGACGTTGTGTCCTTTTTCAGCTAACTGTTGTAGCAAATAAATGGAATCTTTTATGAATGCCCCTTTGGTAACTGAGCACAGCAAAAGATTATCTACATATTGTACAAGCATCATTTTTCTAGGGAGCTGGAGGGTGCTTAAATCTCGGTGGAGTACTGAAGAGAAATAAGAAGGGGCCCCAGTGAACCGTTGAGTCATGACTGTCCAGGTATAGCATCAGTTGTTCAAAGTAAAGGTAATTAGATATGGACTGTTGGGATCTACAGGGATGTTGAAAAAGGCCAAACCAAGGTCTGCAACAGTGAACCATTTTGAGTCTGGTGGAACCTGTGACAGAAGCGTGTTCAGGTTTGGAAAGACTGGGAAATGGGGTATAGTCTTAATAGTTCTCAAATCCTGGGCGGATCACCATCCCATCCATTAGGTTTCTGGACTGGCAAGATCAGCTTGTTACAGGGATGATTGCAGGGAATAATTTGCTTTGCATGGCCTCAGGCTTGAATGGATCTTGAGGTAATATAAGTTTAGTATCTGAATCTCTACATATTCTGTACTTCTCATTCTTCCAATGTCAGTTTTGGAAATAGCCACAGATTTTCGGGTACCTTGATTAAATTCAGGCACTTTTGTTGAAGTTTTTCCTCTTCTAGGTCAAGGACAGACTAAGGAACATATAAGAGCAGGTTTGGGTTGGTCAGGAAACTCTAAGGAGAGGTCTCCATTGGAGCAAAATGTATTAGCCCTTTTAATTTAGAAAGGCAGACCTTACCTAACTGATTGGTTGGGCTGTATGACATAGCAAAAATGAATGTGTTTTAGTAAAAGGTTGCAGAATTATTTGTACTGGTTGAGGTAAAAATTCTCTCTGAGCTTTATTAGATACCCCCACTATGGAAACTTCCTTTTTGCTCCAAGCAATTTGTTGTCCTAGGGGGGTAAGGCTTAAGGTAGAAAGCATAGCTCCAATAAAATTTAGCAAGGCTCCCATTAATTTTAATTTTAGTTTCCCCTTGGCTGTTTAAGGAAATTGTTGGTAACTTTTTACTGCAGAACTCTGAGAGCCCTGTCAGCTGTGGGAGGGGCCCAGTGGGGTTCCCTCCTTTGGAAATAAGTATGAGGACATTTGAGAAGTATTCGCATAGGACTTTTGAGGAAGATCTCTTTTTCTGTGTCCCAGTTGATTACAGCTAAGACCTCCATCTTTGGATGGCCATTTTGATGATGGACCCCTAGAGGGGTGCAGTACGTAAGGCCCAGGTGTTGTTTTGGGTCTCTGGCCTTGTAGCCGTAAAGCTAATAGCTTGGCAAGTTTTTGTTTGCAGTCTTGTTCCAGTGTCCTTTCAAAATGCTCAGCTGTAGCCATGAGTCCCCAAGCTGGTGACCTCCCAGCCTATTTCATGCCTTTTCTATCAATTCACTAATCTCAGGAGATAATCCATTTACAGAGCAGGCAGCTGGAGCAGGCTGGGTGACCTTATTTATTGTATGGAACCCTGAATACCATAGAAAATGGGCTTCCAAAGGAGCTTTAAATTCTGCCACAGATTCATTTTCTGTTTGTTTGCAAGTCTGTTTAATAGACCAGTCAGTACAAGCAGGAAATACTCTAGGAATGGTTTGTAAAAGTTTAGCTGCTATTTGGCAAGCTTTCTTTTTCTCTGGTCCCTGAGAGGTTGAAAACCAAGGAGCTCAAATACCATCTTCAGGGTTTTGCCATCTTCTTGTATCCCTTTTTGGGCTCTAGCAGGTTCTACCAATGTGCTGATAAAGATCTGGCAGCCAAATCTAGGCCCCAATCATGACTAAATTCTTCAAAAACACTTTTTGGTTCTTCCCTAGATTTAGGAAATGCTTTTAGTTTCAGGAAATTCTTTTAACTGTGGACCTGAGTTTAGTCTTTGACCAAGGGGTGAAGGATACCTGGGGAGGTTCATTGCAACACTGGGTAGTTTTATTTTGAAAGGTAACTGTCTACTAGTCTCTTCAGAGTGGAAAGGCAGTTCAGCCCTGGAATGAGTAAAGCATGGGTACTCAAGTAAAGAAGGATAGAAGGGAGCAGTAGGAGTTCTGTCAGTCCTGTCATTTTTCTGTTTAGGTACTTCTTGAGTCTTGAATTTTTTTCATTTGCCTTTTGTAACAATGCTTTTAATGAAGCTGTTTTGCAATCTTGAAGCCTTTTGGAAGCTTCTGCATACTAATTAAAGTCGGCATCCTATTCTGTTTGTTCAACTTGGGATCCCTTGCTTTCAAGTGCATTTCTTAAATGAACCATCTTCTCTGATTGGAACATTCCCCTTAATGGCCGTTGTAATTGTAGGTTATATTTAGTAAAATTTTGCCATTTAGCATTGCTAGGTATCTGCAGCTTCTGGGACTATAGTTACAAGCCAAATGTGCCAGAAGGTGGCCCTACCCACCCTTTGCATATAAAACATCCCATTTCTTTTTGCTACATCTTTGGGTTTCCCACAGCAAAATTCATACCTGTAAGCTCCTATCTCAGTAGTCTTCTTGAGATGGCGAGCACTCAACAGCCTTTTTAAATGCCTGACCCCTACCCACCAATGTTTGGGGCCTTTTTGACTTTAAAGATTTCCATTAGCAACTTGCCTTTTTACTTTCAAGAAGGCCACCGACTGGACTCTGTCCTCCCACTGGACTCTGTCCTCCCACTGGACTCTGTCACGCTCAGATCAGACCCAGTCTGATCCCAGACCTAGTCTGGCTTTAAGTTGGATCCAGTCTAGCTCTGGCAGGTGACCATCAACAGTTCCTTACATGGAATCTGGGGATTAGAGATGATTGAACCAGCAGGCTCCCCCCACCCCCAAAATGGGGACTGCAGACAGATTCCAAACAAATGGGGAACTGTAGCCGCCCCCAGCAGCTCTCATCTGGTGGATTCTGGGGATAGAGCTAAGGGCTGGGTCTCCAATCCCGTAAGGGAACTGTGCGAAAGCTAATCAGATCTGGAGCTCAACAGAAAAAGAGCAAAGCCCAGAACTGGGAGGAACTTACCCTCGGTCTTTGGAAATAGTGAGAAAGAAAACTCAAAGGGTTTAAAGGCACCACATCTGTATTTCTCGTTGTCCCAGAAGCTGCCAGAAGTCTCCTTTGGTCCTGCTGCTGCCACCAAATCTGTCAAAGAACAAAAATTCAGCCAAGTAAATTTGAAGATTTAGTTGCTTTTATTCAGTGATTCACAAACCAGGCAGCCTCCCATCTGACACACAGAAGGTGCTCTTGGGAGTTGTACAAAATGCAAAGCTTTTATAGGCAGATATGGAAAGGACAAGGAAGTTACCAGCAAAAGAAAAAAAAAAAAAAAGGCAAGGTCACCTTCCCTTAGGGGTAAGGGCAGGGGGTCTTATCCTGCAGATTGCCTCTCTCCTGCTCATCGGGAGATTCCAGACTGACTGGTTTAGAATTCCTCTCCAGGGAGAGGCTGGAACTGCAGTTAGGTTAGATATTAAGTCTTCCTGGGGCTTAACAGAAGTGACTCCATTTTGGGCATGCTGATTCTTTTTAACAAAAGAAATGAGGGTGTCATTTTAAAACAGGTTTTGACATTTATTACATTGTGTTATAATAAAACTTTAATTCTTCATTTGTTTTAAAAAGAATATTTAGGGAGCACGTCTTATAAACCAGGCGTTTTTCTGGGTGCTGGGATATAGCAGCAAACAAAGCAGAAATGGCCTGGGATTCTTGAAGTTATACTCCAGAAAGAGCTTCTTTCTGAGAATAACTTGGACAGGCAGGCGATACCTCTCATTTCTCACTTTGCCATGGGGAGTCCCGGTTGCAGTCTTTGTTATATGGTGTCACTGTGAGATTCTTGACTGTGGCACATTTCACTCAGTTACTAGTATTGATGATCTGTGATTAGCATTTGTATTCAGGTTGATCAACAGTGTCTCTCCACTGTTAAATCAAGTGTTGAGGATTCTAATTCTTTTCTACTATCCAGCTGTAAGTCATTCAGCAGAATTTAGGATTTTCTTCCAGGTTAAAAAATTCAGTTAGAATGCAGCATATTCTGAAATAGTGAATACCAAACAACATAGGACATTGCTATTCCTTTTTTATTTTTTTTTAATACAACTGTGGGAAAAATAGTGTAATAAATACCAAAGAAAACATGTCTGAAAGTAGAAGATGGGTGATGTGGAAGGCACTGTTTTAGTGGGTAGATTCTAGACTTGGAAGTGGGGGGAGGAGGGGAGGGCATGTCAAAATTTGAGCCTCATTCCTGAATCTGATTCCCGTGAGTTATGAGATGCCATGGATAAGTTGCTTAACTTGATCAATCTGTTTTCTCCTTTTCTGAAATAGTAATTATGTCTCCTCTGCTCAGCTCACAGTTATTGTTACAGATTACATCAGAAGTGCATGGATGCTTTCCTACTGTAGTGAAGGTACAAAGGTAGAAATGGTCAGATTTCAGACTACAACTGTGGTCTAACCACTTTTGATACAATACAGTGTTGGGTCTGTACAAACAAGGTCAATAAAGAAAACTGGCAATTTTCTCCTATGCGCGCGCATGTATATGTGTGTTGTCTGCTATTGGACAAGCTGAGATTTTTGGTGCAGAGGAATTTTTGTCATAACCCTCAGATTAAATGACATAGGTAAAGTTGGAGTAGATCCTTACTCCTTAAAGTAAGGTTCATTGGTCTGCAGCGTCAGATTTTGCTGGGAGCTGCTAGAAATATGGACTCTGAAGCCACACCTTAGATTACTGAATTGAAATCTGCATTTTACTAACCCCCCTAGTAATTATATGCAAATTTTCTTAAGCACTGGGGTTAACAGATTTCTAAATCCATCCTGGTCCTTCAGAAGACTCTTCAGAAGGTTTCAGATACCCTGATAGCCAGCAGCTGCTGGATGTTTTGGCACCACCTGGGAGAATGGGGGGCTCAGGAGGGTTATACTAAAATATGTACTGCTTTCTGTTCCCAAGAAACCATTTTAGGGGTGAAAGGTTCATATTCCATTATCCGTCCCCTGAGCCCACCAGTGTTCAAAAATGTTTTTTTCCCAAGACTTTTATGGTGCTTAAGTCAGACTTTTCATATTGGAATAACAGACCAAAAAATGACTGACAGTTATAGTGTCTGGGATTAAGGAGGGAAATATTTAGTCAGAGGAACTTGGAATTTATCAGGAGATATGTATGATTGTATCTCTAGGATTCTGATTTCTAGTCACCTTTGTTCTGTGAGGATAGTGAGTAAATACTGCTCTACTCTGCCTAAGTTCCACAAGGCACACATTCTCAGGAGCTTAGGGCATTTTGTAAAAAAAATATCTTACTCTGTTATAGAGGGAAAGAATGAAGTCAGTTTAAACCTGGAGAGGCTTAAATTCTCAGTAAAGACCACATGCATGTTTGAAAATAGGAACTACTTCATAGTCCGTGTCTAATAGCAAAACCTTTTCTGTATAAATGCAAATTAGCCCTCACTTCCAGTTTTAGCAAGGTTTAGGTAGGATTAAATAAAATTGAACTAATATCCCCCTTAGAACAGCGCTTTTCTTTTGCAGGATACATAAAATAATTTTTTTTAAGTTTTTATTTTTGAGAGAGACACAGACAGCATGAGTGGGGGAGAGGGAGAGAGAGGAGAGAGAATCCCACTAGTAGTGCAGAGCCTGATGCGGGCTCAAACCCACGAAACACGAGATCATGACCTGA
Source organism: Lynx rufus (assembly GCF_022079265.1). Taxonomy (NCBI): domain Eukaryota; kingdom Metazoa; phylum Chordata; class Mammalia; order Carnivora; family Felidae; genus Lynx; species Lynx rufus. The sequence continues at coordinate 53,750,213 of NW_025814889.1, forward strand.
GCTGAAACCTAGAGTCAGGTGCTTAACCGACTGAGCCACGCAGGCGCCCCTAGATAAAATCATTTTTAAATCTTTCCTCCTGTGTAATTATAATAGTTGTAACTTTACTTCTTGCCCCTTCTCTTTCCCTCCTGCCTGGGGTGCTGGTAAAATTTAAGACATCTTCTGAGCTGCATGCTATGTGATTCCTTTGAGTATGGACTCCACATCTGGAATGTGTAAATAAAAATTCAGAGCGTTGGGTGATGTGAAGTAAACCAGCTTTACTACTAGAGATTGTAGATGGCTCAAGACAAAATTTCAGGCCTTAGTTTTCCATTTTTGCTACAAATTAGTGAAATTTTGTCATGGCGAGCATTTGGGCACCGTGTTGTACCCGACTCAGCCTTCCTTTATTTATTCAGCAATCCTGACTTGTTTCTAGTAATATTATAGATGGTAGGCCTGGAGTAGAAAGTAAAGACTTGTTCTCACTCACACAGTTTATAGTTCGTCGTGGTGGATATCTTTCAGAGCCCATAGCTCCAAAGTTTGAAATGAACTGAATTGTAAGTTAGCTTGTTGCTCATCTTAAAGCCTTTTATTTTATTTTTCAATTTTAGCTAAACTTTTTATGGAAGAAAAGAAATTGCTTTTCACAATAGGTCTACCAGTCAACGCCTATAATTATTTCGTTATAACTATCTTGAAAGCAGACCCGTGCCTGGGTATTGCTGACATTAACACTTTTCTTGACTTCTCCTGTGGCTGATTCCATCTAGTAAAGAAGGCTTCCTATTCTTGGATTTGGGAATTTTGCTAGAAAGAATTACTTCCATTTTCTCCAGTGTTCACCAAGTTACTCCTATTTCTCTTTGAAGGAAGCTCCTAACTATCCACAGGTGTTCAGCCTCCTAAAATTTCAATTTATCTTCAGCACATCCAGCTTTTGAGTGTTTACTATAAGACTTTAACCACATAGTAATTCCTGCCTTAAAGAAGTCTGCTGTGTATATAATGTTAAGGCGGAGTTGTCATGGCTGTTATCCTGTGTCTTAAGCCAAATACATTTCTCAACATTCCAAGGTTATGTGAATACACAGAAATAATTATTTTCAGATGTTGACATTGTACTTAGTGCTTTAGTAATGTAAGAAAATATGGTTCAAAAGTCAGTCATCTAAAAAGCAATGCAAAATATGGTGCAGATAAATATGCTGTACATGCAGGCATATGCTATAATGTAGAAATGTTGGAGTAATTTAGCTTTCTGTCACAATATCTTCAAAACAGAGGATATGAACTCTGCTATGTCCTGAATTAGCATGTTTCCTGGACTGCTGTCCAGAGATGGTGTGCCTTGCTTCCAGTCAAGTAACTGCTTTTAATCACTGAGCCAGACCCCTGAGTCTTGGATTCTCTTGTCACTTAATATGTTCTGTCTTTAAGTCAACTTCAAAAGTTAAGAAAAAAAAAATGAAATCTTCACTTAGTTTCAAAATACGTTTTTTCTGTAATTGTTGTAAAATGACAGTAGGACTTAAAAAGCCTCATCTATCTCAGATTCTTTTGGAAGGAAGGAGTTGAGGACAGTAAGATTTAATCATTGAAGAGACCAAGACCAAGTTGAAAAATACGCTGAATTAATTTTTGTGTCAACATACATGGGAGACATCCAATATGAATTCTGTTTGTATCAATTTGTCTTCTAGTCCATCGAAAAAGAGACATAGATGAAATTTTGTGATACCCACAAAATTCTGATTCTTTACATTTATGAAAGGGAAAATTATTTTCATTATCCCTTAATAATAATTAAATTTTTATAGTGACATTGGAAGAAATCAAAAACTATTTGATATAGGAAGTATTGCACTTGAAAATGTTCAGATCACTGAGTATTGTTGACTGCTTGCAAAGCAAAATATTTTGACTTTACAACATTGTAAATGCTGTAGAAAAACGAGGAGTGTGCTAAGGTTTTCCTTTCAAATGCATATTTCTGTCTTTACCTTGTAGACTTGCAATACATAATTCAAAGTGTTTGCAAAGTACAAGAAGTTTATTGTATTGTTTAACTATCTGTTTTGAATTATAACTTTAAAAAGAAAATGGGACTCTTTTCCTGCCCCCCACACTAGAGACAGATTTTCCATGACAGAATAGTTTTAAACATCAGGATATTGCATAAGTCTGTCTGGAAGAAGTAGGGACAGACAGCACTATCTCATAGGGCTTTGCTTTGTGACAACATATTTTTGTTAAATGAACCATACATAAGTTATAATTTTCCTGCGTGTTTGGAACAGCTTTCAAAATCAATTTTTTGCTTATGTTGTTTCTGATTGTCTTTGTTTGGACACTTCAATAAAAATAAGAAAAATCTTAACCATCACAGTATAGGGTAAGACCCAAAGAAATCTAATTAAGCTTTGGGTCTAAGAGAAAACCTGTCAAGGAATGTTTGGAAGAGTTAACATTTGTGGTGAGGTGTGAAAAGCTAAAGTCGTGATATTGCCTGGCTTTTATGTACACAAGGACTCATTGGGATTTTTTAAGCTTGCCACCCAAAGACATAAATTCCAAAGTAGTTTATAATGGGAAAGAAATTGGTGGGATAGTTCCATTATCCTACTGGTGGCTCAGGGCTGGCCCTAAAATAGTTCATGGGGTAGAGACTTAAAAGTCAGAGTCTGTTTCAAGAAAGTTGTAATCAGGGTGGGAAGGAAGAACTGTTCCTAAGTTCCTTTGAATTTTATGTGATCACTTAACCAACAAGGCCTGGGTCAGGCCCCCAAGTTTTTCAGGTTGTCCTAACGAGCCTACTGGGCTGGTTGCTTTTCAAGTGCACATCTATTCCTAAGTCCCACTAACACACTTCTTGAGTGCTTGTTTATTACAGAGGAGACAACGAGGGTATCAAGGAACATTAGGTTTACTTTTTGGTGGAATCTGGCAGAAAAACTGTTTTTCAACAGCCAGTTGTTTACAAGGATCCCTGTATGTCTGGTGACATCTTTATGGCCATGGGAGGGAAGAATGCTTTCTGACCAGTTGTGGAAGATTAGCTTTCTTCCCTTCCTGTTCCTGGAATGTAAGAGCCAGGGGTTTATTATCAGAGATTGTAAATTTTCTTTTAGGACTTGTCATCGACAGGCCATGCAGTTTTAGAATAATTACTTAAGCTATCTAATCTTTGATTATTTATAGATAAAAGGAAGGAAAATATTACCAGTTTTGTAAAATAGTTTTTGGTTTCTGAACTTTATGAATAAAGATTGTATATATTATACTAAGAAATTTAATCCAGTTATGTGTAAGAATTAAGTCTAATTTCTTAAGTTTTTCAACAGCCAAATCAGTACATTTAAGGCATTACAACTAAGTACTGTTGGAAATATACATGGAGAGATAAGAAGTAATACTGGCCGAAGGAAAATATAATATAGTTGGGGGGCGGGGGGAAACACTGTATTTTATTTATCTTTGATCCAGCAGATTGTTTATAATGAAGTGCCATGAAGCAGTTCAAAAATATATTATAGTTCAGAATTGGAAGAGATTATTTCCTGGTGGTGGGGAGCATTCAGAACAGTCTTCATGGAGCAAATGGTATTTAAGCTGGATCCTGAAGGGTGAGTGGCATTGGGGCAGGTGAAGACTGAGAAAAGATATAGTCCAAGGCAACATCATTAGTAAAGGAAGAATGAAAAGATATGGTATTGAGGATAATGGCCTACTTGTGTTATGGGTAACAAAATGCATTAGATTAGTTAACCCTTACTCAGAGCCAGGCACTGGCTAAATAAGCATTTTACATATTTACATATTGCTAAAATAAGCATTTTACATATTTTATTTAAATCTTTATGGTAAGCCCCAGAAGTGTAAATTTATGGATCAAGAAACCAGGACATCATATAACTATTATGTGGCAGAAGTTGTACATTTCATTCTGTAAGCTATGGTCATTCATGGGATATTTTTGAGCTAGTTAAGTGATGTGTTCCTCTCCATTCCTCTCTTTGCCTCATCTTGCCTTCCTATTCCCACATCCTCTCTTCAACCCTGCCTTCAAACTACAGAACAAAAACTTTCAAAATTAATATGTCTGATCTTACTGTGTTCCCAGGTCTGGAGCATATCTTTCCTGATCCTTCCCATGGTATACAGTGCCCTGCCAATCCCTTGTAACTACACTTGGAATTATTTTTCATTCTCTGAAATTTCTTTGTCTTCTCTTTCATCTACTTTTCCTGGGTTAGTACCTCCAGGTGGAAGACCCTTTCTCAGATCTTATCTCAGATGAGGGATCTCTGGATTCCCTCACCCCTCCGACTGCTCTCATTTATTGTTAAACATTGAGCCACTTAACCTTACATATAAATTTTGAAAACTTATTTCCAAACATGCATTTCTACATCAAAATGAAATTTAACCGTTGACCCTGCATGTTTCATATTAAAATGGCCTTGGGGTGCCTGGGTGGCTCAGCCAGTTGAGCATCTGACTCTTGATTTCAGCTCAGATCATGATCCCAGGGTCTTGGGATTGAGCCCTGCATTGAGCTCTGCACTGAGTGTGGAGCATGCTTAAGATTCCCTCCCCTCCCCCTTTCCCTCTTCCCCCCTCTCCCTTTCCCTCTCCCCCCTTCTCCCTTTCCCTCTCCCCCCTTCTCCCTTTCCCTTTCCCTCTCCCCCCTTCTCCCTTTCCCTCTCCCTCTCCCTCCCTCTCTCCCTCCCCCTCCCTCTCTCTCTCTCCCCCCTCCCTCTCCCTTCTCCCTTTCCCTCTCCCCCCTTCTCCCTTTCCCTCTCCCTCTCCCCCCTTCTCCCTTTCCCTCTCCCTCTCCCCCCTTCTCCCTTTCCCTCTCCCTCTCCCCCCTTCTCCCTTTCCCTCTCCCTCTCCCCCTTCTCCCTTTCCCTCTCCCTCTCCCCCCTTCTCCCTTTCCCTCTCCCTCCCTCTCTCCCCCTCTCCCTCTCTCTCTCCTTCTCTTCCTCTGCCCTTCTCCCCTGCTTGTACATGTGCTCTCTCTCTCTCTCTCTGTAAAGAAAAAAAAGGCCCCTAAAGTTAATGTAGGTTCCCCGCCCCCCCAACCACCCAACTTCCAGCATGTTTCATATAGTCAAAACCAGGTAGTCGTCAGAATAGGCTAAGTTATGTTGCAGTGTTAATAACCGCCAGAATCTTAATGACTTACAACAAAAACTGTTTCCCTCTTATTTACATGTGTTTTGGCAGGAAGAGTGTGCTTATTACACTTGCAAAGGAAGCTCCGCTTAACACATGCTTCCCAATCACCTGAGCAGGGGCAGAGAACACAGTAAATCACATAGTGGCTCTTAGCACTTCTGCCTGGTAGTGATGCACAGCACTTGAGAATACACTGATTTCACATGAAATCAGATTTCACTGATTTCACATGGCCTCACTGAATGTCTAGGAGACAGAGAACTGCAATCCTACCATATGGTGGAAAGTGGGGGACAAGTAGAAATATTTAGTCAACAGCACTGGAGAGTGTGAGAGATTAGAAATTGTAGGCCAGTTCTTTTGAAATTTATGCTTATTAGCAGTGTGTAAAAATGTAGTCCAGTCTAGCAGTTTGGAAATTAAAAGTAAAAATGCTTAAGGTATGATTATGTGTCTTTTGATATCATTAACTCAATTTAATACATTGAATTTGCAGTAGATGCTTAAATTTAACTCTGTAAATGTAAGCACTGAATGGCTGAGCACAAAAACATATGTTAAAATCATCTTGTTCACTAATAGTGTGGGAAAAAAAGGCAGTGTCACAGCAAACAGGTTGAGTTATCCTTGGATATAAATCATGCTTGAAGGATGCTTTTTTCAGGGACAGAGGCCATGATCGTCATTCAGAATTCATCAAAGACAATGAGCAGAGTTTCAAAGAATCAAAATTCCGCATTGAAATACTTCTCTATAAGTGTTTTGAATTTTATAAAAACATAATATTTTTCTTAATATTTATTTTTTTGGTTTATTTTCATTTGTCATTACCAATTAACAGCCAGCACTTGTCAACACTAATTGCTGGGTTTTGTTTCCTTTTGTGAGAAGACGTTCTACAGAAATTGATTTCAGGGACATTAAATATAAATGTAGCATTGGAGAGAAATCTTACTCTGTCCTTTGTATGGATATTGCTAAATCGTATCACTCTGGTCCTCACTGCTAACTTGGATATAGGATCCTGACTACCTACATGAATGAGGATACTGGGGAGAGGGGAAAATAAGAAAATAGTTATACTAGAATTACTTGCCTTTTATAAAAGCTTCTTAGGAAATACCTCATTTTTTGGAATGAATAATGACTGTCAATATGACTGAGTGTACAGACACAGAAAGAGGAAGTCTAAAAGCAGTATCTGTTTGATCCAAAAAATTTGTCCATTAATTGCTGTTTCCTGTGTTTTGCTTTTATTGCACAATGAGAACATCTCCTTCCATTTCTTATATGTAAGTTAAACATGTCTGAGTATATATTTTAGCTTTCTTTTGCCTCATAGTGTGCTAAAAATTATCTGGAGATGTACTAGCATAAATTAAAGATTAAATATGGAAATCATAAAATAAACTATTCCATGAAAATATTTTTTTTTAAGAGAAATAAGTATTATTGCTTGTCTTTTTTTTTTTTTTATTTAGCAGATTTGCTTATGGAACTTTATTCTTCTGCCTCTCAGAAAATTTGCCCAATCCCTCAGAACTCCCCTCCACACCCCCCAGAGTTTGTGTTTCAGTAACCTGTCAAAAGAACAGCTGACTTGCATATGCCAGGTTTACTTCCGTTTAAAGCCTGGATCCTGCAGTTAACTTCTTTGTGTTAATGTGAGAGAAGAAAAAGGAGGGAGAATCTTAAGTATTGGTTTATGCAGCGGAAAGTTAAAGGACAAGAAATCTTTATAATTATGGAGCACAGGAACATTGAGTTCTGTTCTCAGTGGTGTGGTGTGGTGCATGTTGACAAAGTTTTAAAGATGATACATCCTATAATTCCTTTCCTTTCTATTGTATAATTGACCAGCACAAGTTGACTAAGTATTTATTAGTTTAAGGTACTTATGGCTGAGTTTTCATTTCTGTCCTGCTTTTTCTCTCCCCTCCTTCCCAACCTCTTTGTCCTGGATATTGGGTTTTCATGTGCATTAAATTCTCTGATAGGCCTTCACACTACCCACTTGTCCCCTCTGGCACTGAATACACATGAACAACAGATAGCAATACCTCTTAAACTTAGAAGCTTACACAAAAAACAAAACCAACAAAACCAGTTGGTTGTATTCATTTTTATCCCTCCATTTCATTCTGAAGAATCTAGTCAATGAGATCAAGTATATTATTCTGTTTAAATTCATGGACTTTGTCCATCCATCACTGTTTCATGTATGTAGCAGTGGGTTCAAGGATATTATTGACTTGACAGTGAATTGTTGACAGTTACAAGCTTAAATGTTGCCTTGTGAGTTTTCAAAATTAAAGAATTAATGCATTAATTCTCTTTGATGTGAATGATTCAAGATGCACCTCACCCACTTTATAGGTCAGGTTGTGGAACAAGGGAATGTGATGAAGCATGACCATGCATGCTTGGGGAATTAAAACCAAACGTGATTTTAGCAAATGATGGGAAGGAGTGAAGCGTGCCTTAAATTAGCTGCCTCGGAAATGATGGGAAGACTTGGGTGGAAATAGAGACAGGAACTATTTACATTATGAACCTATATTACTTTATTCAAAGTAAGGCAGTTTGTGATCTATGAAGGAATCCCAGGCTCCAGGTTGGAGCCCATGTGGATCAGTAAAGTTTGCACTAGGAAACACTTGATCCCGAGCCTTAGAAAGCACCTCATACTTGGACCGGTTGTCGCCAACACCATGCCCACTGCTAGCAAAATAACTCCAAAAACAAATCAAGCTGGGAGAAATTGCACAAATAAATGGGTGACAGAAGAGCAAAATGGGTAAGTGTGACAACATCATTTCCGTTGCCCCCCACACTATACTGATTACATTAGAAACAACTAGAAGTCTAGTTGTATGTATGTTAATGTAAAGCCTGGTATTACATTCTTCAGTGATGCAGGAGTAAGTGTTAACAGCTGTGCCTGGGTGCTTTCCCCTGCTTTGTCCTGGAAATCTATCACCATTTAAGAGAAATTGACTACATACCTTTGGAAAAATGTTTCTCTACCATATTGTGCAAATCCGTGTAAATCTTCTCATTTCTTCCCCTTTTTCAGAGTTAAGTCACACAAATATCTGTAAGGCTTTTCCAAATACTTTGTTAAGCCTGAAGAACTTTTCCCCCAGATTTTCAGCATGTCCAAATGGCTGCAGATTATAGCCAAATGTGAGTATGTATGCGCATGTGGAGTGAAGCCAGTTTTTAAAATGTGGGTGGCAGTGTCTTTAGCTCAGATTCAGGATGCTTTCTTTACACAGTAGTAGGAAACATGAGGGATCACCTTGAAATTCTTTAAAAGCAATCAGAATTTTAGAAAGACAAAGGGAAGTGGGAATATGGCCTCACCTTTTATTTCTCACTAACAACATAAATGACTCCCCTGCTGTGTTGTTTATTGTTTCTTCCAGATGATCTTTGCATACTCAGTCCATGGAGTATAGAGTCATTGCCCTGTACTCATTTTTTCCTTCCTGGAGGTATAAATAGACCGATGACGCCCTATGCTCTCTGCAGTCTGTGCATCATTCATACCGTACATCTCCTTTCTAGGTCACAAAGCTTTTAAAAAAATCAGCAGCGGTAGCAGCATGTGAGAAGATGAGCATATGACCCCTTCTCTCACCTCGAAACAGTGCTTTTGATAGCATCCAGACAGCAGTGCATGGAAACATGACATTTGGATGGTACAAGAATATCAGAGGGAAAAATAGCCATTCTTACCAAAAAGTTTAAAAATAGCACAGTCTGAGCATTTTCCCCTCCACCCTTTCTCCCCTACATGCCTGAAATGAAGCCCTTCCCATCCAAGGCATAACAAGGAATTTGTATTTTGTGAGAATTTGGAGAGCCTGCCTCTCCCTTCCACAACAAATATCTGCCTTCTCCCTTGGTGCAGTCGTGTACGCTCAAATCATGAGAAAATGTCCTCTCCCTTTTCCCTCTTCCCTCTCTAGTCAAATAAAAATGGTCTTGCTTCCAGACCAGTCATTTATTATTGAGTGCCTACTGAACAAGGAACAGTGGATTGAGTGTTTTGAGATGGTGTGAGGGAGGAACATGATTCTCTGCTTTCCTCCAGCTTCTTCACTTTGCTGGTAATCAGTGATCTCTAATCCAGTTCTTCCACAGAGGGTTAATTGGCCAGCGATCATCTCCTATTTGGGTAAGGCTAGATAGAACAAGGTTGGTGAATAACCAAGGCAATGCCTTTGTAGTCCCTGAATTTGTGTCCCAGACTCCAACTTACTCATCACATTGTTCTCTTCTTGGTCTGTCAATACTTTTTAGGCACCATTAATTCTCTCTTAGAGTAAATATTTGAATGCCTACTAGGTGCCAAACTATTCTAAGCATTCAGAATACCAGTTAACAATCGGAAAAATCTGTTCTCTTTAAATTTCATTCCAGTTGATAATATCTCATGTGGAGTAAGTGCTGTCAAGAGAACTCAAGCAGGCTGAGTGCTGTCAGTAGGGAGGAAGAGAGCAATGTGTTGTATTTCATGCAGGTTGGTCAGGGAGGATCGAACTGATAAAGGGGCATCTGCTTCTTTCAGGGGAACAAGCCACGTGCATTGTCGGTGGCAAAAGCGTTCCAGGCAGAGAAATGAGCAAGTGTAAATCTCACAGGGGAGGGCACAGTAGAGGGACAACGGCAAAAGTGGTGTGACCAGGGGTCATGGAGCAGTGGGACACACCTAGGAGGCCCTTCTAGGCCATGCTGAGGCTTTTGTGGCCAAGATGTGACATTTCAGAAGAGCGGCACAATCGGGTCTACTCTGCAGAAGAATAACGTGGAATAGAGAGTGGGCATGTGCTCCTATTTTGATGAATACATCAAATGTACTTTTATTTCAAGGGAAGATACATGTCAAAATTTTGAGCTGAGTATGTCTTGCTTGGGGGCAAGAAATGTATATCTGAGAACATGTTCATGGTAGTAAACAGGCTTTAATTGAGCCAGAGTACGAAAGATGAACAGGTAAAAAGTCCAATGACCTGCAGAAAGGTGTTTCACTTTTATGAAGCTTGCTGTTTAAATCTAGTATTTACTTTTTAATCCCTTCAAATATGTTTGCAAAAATTCTAGTATTTGAAATATGCCTGGATCACTTGAAGGCTGTAGAGGTCAGAGGTAATTGTAAAATATCAGGTATTTAAGGATATGTTTCAACTGAGTCCAGGAAAGTCTCAGGCCTGAGTATATTAACAGCTCTCCTGACACTAGTCAGTGGTCTCTAATTCACATGTAGCTTTTAATGTTTTTTCTGGAATAAAGGACCAATGACCTTTTTGAATGACCACAGGTTCCAAAACAAAAGGGGATTTATTTCACCATCTTTAATTCTACCACATTACATGGCACCCTGGTGTCTAGAATAACTTTCTCATGTATGAGACTGGAATGCTGGACTTCTTTTGGAAATAGCAAGATTTTAAAATCATTTAGGAATATTTGTGCCTAAAATGCATTAGCAATTGAACATAGTGCACAGTTGTTTAACTGGTTTGTGTTTCATCCCCTCATCTTGTATTGCTACAGTCACACCTATTAATTTTTTTTTTTAGTTTATTTATTTTGAGAGAGTGGGAGGGGGTGAGAGAGAGAGAGAGAAAGCACTAGTGGGGGAGGGGCAGAGAAAGGGGGAGAGAGAGAATCCCAAGCAGGCTCCACGTTGTCAGCACAGAGCCCGATGCAGGGCTTGATCTCATGAACCACCTGAGCCACCCAGGCACCGCCCCATCACACCTATTAAATTTCTTTTTGTTACATTGCTCTGACCTGACTCACCTAGCCCTTTACCTGCTAAGTCTGCCTTGTTGCTGTGTCTGAATGGTCTTTTCTCCTCACCTGGTTTATATGCACTGCTCCTTTAAGTCTCAGCTCAGATGTTACTTCCTCTTGGAATGCTTCCCACATTCCTAACCTCGAGTATTTGTGCTCCTGAATCATGGCTGTCCTCTGTGCACATCAGCCTTGTTCTCATATCTCATACTGAGTTGTAGTGACTCACCTAGACTAAGTTGTGCAAAGGCAAGAATGGTCTCTCTGATGTTTGTTATTCTTGTTCTTGGTGTTTGCTTTAGTGCATGGAACACAGTAATCAGTAAATGCCTCTTATTGAATCAAAATTCAATATATAATTTTGATTACATATAATTGAATCAAAATTTTTTTTAACTTTGGAAGTCCATTGTTTTATATATAAGTTTTCCTGTTTCTGGTCATCGTTATTAGAACTGAAGTCTTTTTTTTATATCTACCTCTCTGTCACCCATTCGTCATTCACCAAGTTTTGACACTTTTGCTTTACAGGGTGTCTTCAAGGGGTCGTCATCTTCTCATTGTCCTAATTAAGGTCCTTGTTTCCTTTGCCTGTGGGTAAAATAAGTTTGGGAAATGCTAGTTAAACAGAGGTTTGATTACCACAGGACTTGACAAAAACTTTAGAGAAGGAGCATTGTAAGTATCCACAGACGAAATATAGGATAGAGCATTCCCTACCTTTATTTGATCAGAGAATCTTTTTTTCTCAGAGGGGCTGCTGTGGTTAATGATCTGTAGAACTCACCTGGGGAAGTTCTGGCAGAGACTGGGGACTAGCTGTGCTCTCCTTATGGGCTGACGATCATTTGGTTTTAACCTAATGACAGACATAAGCCATAGACAGCAAACACATGGAAAGGAGGCATGCCGGACCCTTGCCCCTGAATGACCTTTGACCCTTACACCCCTTTGGCAGGTGGAACCAGTTTACTTTAATGAGGTGATGGGGCTCTGCATGGGGAAGCGCACACCTTATTCACCTGCCAGAGATGCTACTATGTCTTCTTGCCGTGCGGCCGATCGCCTGCTTTCCTTGATGCTGTCTTGCTAAGATTTTAAAGAATTGATAGCCTCCATCTTCAGACCTTCAGAAAAAATATGATAGACTCTTTATTTTTTTTAATCTTTCTTAATGTATATTCATTTTTTGAGAGAGAGAGCATGAGTGGGGAGGGGCAGAGAGGGAGACACAGAATCTGAAGCAAAAATACGATAGACTGTTAATGCCTGCCCACATGGTTTGGATTAGTAGGTTCAGGAAATTTAATAGCCAATCTCATGGAAGTCTGGTGGCAGGCTTACGGGCTTTTGTTTTCCAGATTTGGGGTAGGCGTGAAATGGTAAATGTGTATAGGCAGCAAAACTATGGAAAGAGAGAATCATGATTTATCAGAGTATCCAAGAACTAGGCAAAATAAATTAGAAAGTTCAACTCTTTGGTTAAAGAGGCCAGAGAGGAAAGGCTGTAAAATGTTAAATACTTTTTTGCCTTGTTTTGGTTTTGAATAGAGATTATATTCAGGAAATCATGTTGTTGATGCATTGGTTGGTCTGTTTTACTTCTGCAGTTGCTCACGGCATGTACTTGGGGTTATGCTTCTAGTTCTATTGCTTTCACATCCCACATCTGATCTGTCTGTAATCCTGTTCCACCCAACTTCAGAATCTATCCAGCGTCTCACCATTTACCACCTATACAGTTACTGTCCCGCTGTCAGTCACCATCATCTGTTGCCTGTGTGATTACACTAGCCTTCTGAAAGATTGCTGCTTCTGCCCTTGCCTCCATGTGGCCTGTTCATCACACAGCACTAGAACGAATCCTTTGAAGGGTGAGTCAGATGACGTCGTTCTCTACAACCTTGTGATTGTTTCAGCTCTCTTTCAGAATAAAATTTAAAATTCGTAATGCAACCAGTGAGCTCAGCTATGACCTGCCTACCTGTTCTCTCTTTGACCTCCTCTCCTAACACTTTCCCCGTTACTCCTTTGGTCACAGCAGCTCATTGCTCTTGTTTTAACTTGCTGAGTATGTGCTCTCCTCAGGGATTTTGCACTACTGCTTCCTGTGTTGGAATGTACTTCCTTTCCGTATCCACATGGTTGCTTCTCTCATTTCCTTACAGTCTCTGCTCCAGTTTTCCTCATCAGTGATGTAATTAAGATTATCATCATTAAAGCAGTCCATACACTAACACTCATCACTAGCTTTACCTGCCTGTATCTTTCTGCATTGTCTGTATTCCCACATGGCATGTGTTACTTCCTTATTGTTCTTCTGTTCCAACTAGAATGCAAGCTCAAGGACTTTATCTTGTTCACTGCTTAGAACAATGCTTGTAGCAAAGATCATGGCACAAGGTAGGCATATGATAGATGCTTGCTAAATAAATGAAAGAATACACGAACAAGCTTTATTTGTTGTGGAAGTCAACATTTACCAAGAAATGATAAGCGGCTTCTCAGTAAATCTCTGTCATCTCTGTATGTTTATGGTAAAATCGGTAAGCTTTCTAATTAAAAACATAGAGGTAAACATTTTATGAATTGTTGCTCTCCAAGTTCTCTCTTTTGTGGCATATGGGGCAGACGGGTATTTAAAAATGGTGACAATGTTGGGCAAAGGTCAAAGCAACAGGAAGTAGAATAATCTATTTAGATAATACCTCTTGAATCTGCCTGAGCCCATTTTAGGGACAATTATTGTTTGATGTATTATCTAAAGCTTTTCTAAATCAAAACATCATAGATCCCTGTAACATTTCTATCAGTGTAACATTTTCACTGGTAAAGAAATTGGCACTTGACCACAAAATACGGTGTTTTTTCCTGGGCTGAAAAATACATGAAGGAAAATAATAAAAATTATGGGTTAAAAATTAACTGCCTGTTTAAACAGTTATGTCCAGGACATCTTGACAAACTTGTTGGTTCCCATGTGAAGGGATCATTATCCTCTCTTGCAGCACTCCAGTGGAGAGAAGGAGAGTCCACATTCCAGAACAGGGAGAATTGGAGGCATATATTGTGTTCTGCCCCATAAAAATTTACTAAGTGTTGGAGAGTGATGTAACTCAAGTTTACTAAAGTCCAGAAGCAGGTAGAATTTTAAAACACTGAATTTTGTAGTGTGTTCTCTGGCAGTGTGTTTGCTCAGATAATACAACACCAAAGAAGAGATAGTGTATAAATCTGGGAGCAGTTTAATAAAACAAATATAAATATTTCACCTTTGAACCATAACGTTTCTACCTTACAGTTGGCTTCTTAGAAAATTACATTTCCAAAAGAGTTGTTGAAAATATGCATCTCGGGGCGCCTGGGTGGCGCAGTCGGTTAAGCGTCCGACTTCAGCCAGGTCACGATCTCGCGGTCCGTGAGTTCGAGCCCCGCGTCAGGCTCTGGGCTGATGGCTCGGAGCCTGGAGCCTGTTTCCGATTCTGTGTTTCCTTCTCTCTCTGCCCCTCCCCCGTTCATGCTCTGTCTCTCTCTGTCCCAAAAATAAATAAACGTTGAAAAAAAAAAAATTTAAAAAAAAAAGAAAATATGCATCTCTCTGTGCTGTAGGGTGAACCAAACCCTGCATAACCTAAATTGATAGCTGTGAAGCTAAACAAATTTATAAATAACAGGTTACAGTAAAATATGACCAACTCAGGACAATACTCTTGATATATTGATAGTAAAGAATCCTTACCAAATAATTTGCTGGAAATTCCATTGAACCTATGTGTGTTTATGGTAGAGTTGCCAAGCATTGCATGGTAGTTGAATGACTAGTGATTTGGTTATTTCATTTGATTAATATAAAGTTTTAATAATCTTTTTATAGTTCCCTTGTTTCTTTATGGAGTAGCACTTAGTCACTGGTAAAAAGAATTAAGGCTGTGACTTTGCCCACCAGATTCAAGCAGAGGGATTATGCTTTTGGATAAATTTTCCAGCTGAGGACCTTTCTGAGAAGAACTACTTTCACTCTAAGCATAGAGATGCTTCTGTCAATTTACCTTGATTTTTGCTTTGTTCTCCCTTTGCTTACGTTACGCCAGAGCTTCCTTCCCAGGACATCCTTTTAATTCCCTTTTATTCAAGGCTAGCCAATCACTTCGTTTCCAATGTTGCATCTAATGCCAACAAAAAACAAACAAAACCCCACATGAAACAAGAAACAAACCTGGAAATTCACATAAATTTAAATTTTAAGGAAATTCTGAGAAAGGACCTGAGTGGAGAAGGAATGCCCTTCCTAATGTGGAGAGCCCTAAAAAGAAAGGATTCTAGTTTTTAATTCTAGGCAGGGAATATTTTAATTTATTCCTTTTCTTCTGTTTTTAATAACAAATCTGTACTTAGACCTTAGATGTTTATAGCTATACTCAGTTTATATAGGAGTCTCAATCATACTATGTTTATAGTACTTTACTTATGGTTAAAATAAGGCATGTATGAATTAAGGTACATATGTATATATGTATGGATTGGTGTGTGTGGGTGTGTGTGTGTATACATGCATTCACAACATATGTCAACACACACAACTTAATTCATGTGTATTTTATTTATCCATATATGAATAATTTATTTTGATATACATGTTTTACATATAAATTATTATATAATATTGTCCTCTATAGTAAGTGGTAGATCCAGAGTAGACTGCTGATTTCATAAACTCTGAACTTAACTGTTAGAAAAGGATATGTCTCTATTCAAAGGTATTATAAAGGTTAATCCACTTTTGGCCACTTAGAAGTTAGGGTATTTCTTATCTGAGTGGTTATATCTGTTAAAAAATAACTTGCAATATAATTAAATTTGTCATAGCTCATTTATGGCAATGCTGTAAAATTTAAAAAAAGAACTTGTAAACTATGTCCTGATTAAATTAATAAACATGTCAGATAAGTTGCCATTTAGTAAAGTTATTCTCATTTCCCTAAAATTGCTACATCCTGAGCTTGTCTTCTGTATCAGTTTTCACAGTGTTCTTTCTTTTTTTTTTTTATAATTTTTTTTTTAACGTTTATTTATTTATTTTTGAGACAGAGAGAGACAGAGCATGAACAGGGGAGGGGCAGAGAGAGAGGAGACACAGAATCGGAAACAGGCTCCAGGCTCTGAGCTGTCAGCACAGAGCCCGACGCGGGGCTCGAACTCACGGACCGCGAGATCATGACCTGAGCCGAAGTCGGACGCTTAACCGACCGAGCCACCCAGGCGCCCCTTCACAGTGTTCTTTCATTAGTTGTTATGGTTATTATGGCCATTCCATGAGATATTAACTTTCCTAACTAGCAGATATGATCTTTGATATCTTTCTCTTCAAAAATATTTCCAGATATTTTTTTTTCTTCTGGATTTCAGGAACTTGGATATGTTAGTCTGCTAATGAATTTTCATCTGTATGTGCTTACCTTCCCAGGGATGGATTTATTATTTATAAACCAGTTAGCTGTGCCATCACAAAAGTAGGAAGGGCAGTGCCCAGTGACTCTAGCTTTGTGTCAAGGTTGTTAATATGTTTTCTGACCACCTTTCTATTTGGTTACCTCTTACGTGGAGAGAACACTTACCATCTCCATTTCTTTTCAACGTAGTATTGAGTTTGTTGCCAATGTTTTTATGTTTTTTTCCAGTAATAGTCCTTATATTTATTCTGAATTTCATCAATTTGTATAAGTAATTACTCAAACACCTATTTTGGAATGAACATGTTATGTTATGCTTTGTATTGGTACAGGAGTGGACAGAGTTTTAGTTTAGAAGTGGTGTGTAGTCAGTATCCCTCACATTTTCCTGTTGATGTGCCCTTAGAAACATGGGAAGAGATGTACGCAGGACACTGGGGTTGATATTTAATCTGCTGCCTGAACCTGGGAAGCGTTTTTGCTAACTATAAGGAAGAGAGAATCAGAGGTCAGACCCCTGGCTTCACTGCACTTAAATAGGAAGACAAGGGGTCCTTCCTAAGATTCACATGGTAGAAAGGCATAATTTGGGATGCTGTCCATGTTTTTACGTGGATACGGTCTTTGGAGGCCATCAATATGTCCCCCACTATATTATATAGTTAATCGCATGGTGTTTACAGTGTTTCATAGAATGTTTGAAAAATGCGTACGGTGGAATCTTGAGAAGGGAAAAGGGGTGGATTTTCAAAATGAGTATGTAAGGGAATAAAAAATATGTAAATATGTAAATAAAAGTGCATAGTTATAAAAGTGAAGGGAATGTGTCAGATGTGAACAGTGCTTCTTTGCCAGGTGGAGGAATTAGGGGGGACTTTTTTTCCCTACTTAATGTTTCTTTTTACTTCTCAACTTTTATAGTAAGCATCTGTTATTTGTGATTTTATGTATCAAGTTGATATTTAAACAAAAGACAATAAATAGGTGGAAAGGATAAGGGTGCCCCACTTTTAGTATATGCAATTTCCTATAAAATTCTCAATAGTCTTGTGACTTAGACTTTTATCAACATTATGTAATTAACAAGTGGTTAAAAAAAGAAAAGAAATAGTCAAACTAAGGTCCTAGTGCAATCTGTCTGACCCCAAATACTGTGCTCTTGACCTTACACCTTGTTACAAACAAAATCATCCTGATAGAAAGAAAGCTTCAAAGGTAGAAAATAAAAACACATATTTACAGAGTAAAAAGTTAAGAAAAATTTGAAATAGGCATAATTTCTATCTTTTAAAACTTGTGTGCCTTTCAACATGATTTCTTATTAGTAAAGTAGTATGTAAAGAGAAAACCAAGAATGATTTGACCATCAAGATGTTGTTTAACATTTGAAACAATCTTGTTCTGATCTGTTTTGAGTGTGTGTGTGTATGTATATTCATGTATATATATGTATATACTCAAATATTTTGTAGCCTTAACCTGAGATCTATATATCAGAACTTTGCAATGTAATGTCGGTAATGACGAAAAGAGAGCATGTTTTTGAGTTATATTGGTTTTACTCTGTGGCAGTAGCCATTCAGAAAGGTAGAACTCATTGAAGCAGCAGAAGTTTGAATGAAGAGAATGACAAAGGTAACAGAAGGACTGGAGGCACCAAAGTGAGAAAGGGTTGCTGCCCCCAAATCAGAAGCTGTTACCACCCAAGGCTGGAGGCCAGGAAAGTGCATTTGACGCTGAGTTGCTGGTGGGACAGACAGGCTGCTGCTTCTGCTACCAGTGGTGAACCAGCTACTGAGTAGCTGGCTCCCAGGAGCCAGCATTGCTAATATTTCTGAAATTGCGAGGCTGGATGTCAGTCACCTGCAGTGGTTCTCAGGCACCTGCTGCTGCTGCTTCTATTAGAAACAGAAAATAATAAAAAAATTTTTTTTCTTTCTTCCATGGGCAAATTTCTAACCGGTGCCTCCACTGGGCAGAATAATTTATTAAAGCATAACGTGGCCAGGAAATGAATGGTTGGGGGCATAGGATACTAGCAAGAAAGATTAATGTACTTCTCCAAAGTGCCTAATACACTGTAAGAAGAATGTGATACAAAAAATCTAAATTATGGTAAATGAGAGATCATTAAGCTTTTGGAGTAACAAGAAAATTGTTTATGTAAATGTTGTGGTAGAATTCACGTAACCGATTTGTTAGAACAAAGAATGCTACTTTATCAACATGTATATAATTTTAGTAGTTATTTTAGGATTATTATCAGTACTTTTTAAAAACATTCACTTCTTGAAAATATGACTTGGCCCAATTATTTTAAAGGCTGTGTTGGTCATCAGTTGAAGTAGGGACATGGGAGTTGATCTCAGAAGTGCTCTTTAGTTTCTACCCCTTCTTTTGGCTCACTGCTCCCATTACCGTCCCTGGGTCATAGATGAATGCCATTTTGGTTTTAGTTTGACCACCATCATTCTTGATAAAAGAGAACTTCAGCTTTTCATTTAAGTAATGTGTGCCTAGTATATACTGTAGTATTTCTTGAAATGTGGAGTCCATATTAGTGGTAGAAGGAAACACTTTCATATGCAACCAGAAATCCTTTGTAGATCATATGTGCTTCATATGCATGTAAGTTATTTGATTTTCAGTTCTGCTCTAATTTTTCTGATTAAAGAGCAAGGAGCAGATCTCAGCATGGTGGTAGTACACCATTAGCATCCCTCCCACACTTAACTGGTCTCCATTTGTTACTGAGAGTAAACCTTGGTCTCCGTGTTTGTTGGGAAGTATGTAATGTCATGGCATTGTTTCTCATTGAATTTAATTTTATGGCAACTTTCCACTTAAAGCGTTACTGAGTTTTTATTTAAGTAGTAGTATAAAATTAAAAAAAAGTAAATTCAGGGTGCCTGGGTGGCCCAGTTGGTTGAGTGTTCGACTTCGGCTCAGGTCATGATCTTTCGTTTGCGAGTTTGAGCCCCTCGGGCTCTGTGCTGACAGCTCAGAGCCTGGAGCCTGCTTCCGATTCTGGGTCTCCCTTTCTCTCTGCCCCTCCCCTGCTCGCACTCTGTCTGTCTGTCTCTCTCTCTCTCTCTCTCTGTCTCTCTCAAAAAATAAAAAGTGTTTAAAATTTTTTTAAAAAATTCAGTTGAAGAAAATTCCAGTTTGAGTGTATTATATTATATATGTGGTTACTCCACAGTATGGTAAAATCATGAAGATGATAGCTATGTGAATAACTGAAATTTGGGAAACAGTGATACGTAGTACATTTACTTCCATCTTCTCCTTCTTTCTAGTTACTTTTGCCATTATGATATTAAGTGTAAAACGATACACTTATCTTCAAAAATGATATTAAAATGATCATTTTTATCTACTTTCTTCCCTGAGTAATCTATATTAAACTTTGGGTTTAACACAGCAATTAAAAGGGACAATGATGATTATTGATTACTGAGGTTTTAAAACCACAATTCCTAATAAAATAAATTTGTAGCTGATTTTAACAAATTTTGATTGGTCGATTCAGCAAACAAAGACAGGTATTGTGTCAAAATGTCAACTGAATAGTGTATAATATCCTGTTCTATTCCAAAAATGATTTCTCGATCTACAGTATATCAAGCTATAGACCATTTCAGAGGATTTTAAAAATAGCAATGAGGATAGTAATAAAAGGAATGTTAGAGTGAAAAAAGAGAGGAAGTACTTCTTTTGCCCCTTCCCTGCTGCATTTCTCTGCTGTGGGTACTACCTATATGTAGATACAGTCTGTGTCACCATCAAACAAGGCTTACCACCAGTCCTGGATCTCACCTGTCACTTCTAATTCTAGGTTAAAAAAAGATATGCTAGAAGTGTTACTATCTTTGACAAATACTTAACCTCGGAATTTTCAAATCAATTTTGAATATAAAGAAGATTAAAATTTAAATTACAATGTAGTTTATGAAGATTGAGGTTAGGATTAGATCTCTTATCAGATTTGTACTTTGACTCCCCAGTTGCCCTAGACAACACTCTGATTGGTTTGGTTCATTATTCAATTTAGTTTGATTGGGTTCAGTATTCTAAATTTCCTTTTATTTTCAATTTACGTTAGTAAAACATTTACTTCAAGCTTGCAATTAGTTATTATTTAGTTCAAAACCTCTGGTAAGATACCAACACACTTTAAGAGGATATAATCTATACTGCGCTTATGCCCAAGGTCACTTTCTGAGCGATTGTACATTGCCTGTGTCCATCTGAAAATACGAGCAAGACTTCTCTTCCCTTCAGTCAGACCTTTTGAGAATAAATATGAAAATATTTTGCTGGTCATCTAAGTTGCAGGCATTAAATTGTTTCAGTGCGATGAACAATAGACCAGGAGTCAGAAGACTTTTAGCTTATCTGTGGCAGAGCTTGAGATAAATACCTTATCTCTCTACATGTCCATTTCTTCATCTGTGTAATGAAAATAATTATATTTTCCTTTTTTATGTTGGTATGCTATTAAGTACATTGATGACTAATTTATATGTATTTTCTTAAAATTTTTTTGATGTTTATTTTTGAGAGAGACAGACAGAGCATGAGTTGGGGAGGAGCAGAGAGAGAGACACACACACAGAATCGGAAGCAGGCTCCAGGCTCTGAGCTGTCAGCCCAGAGTCCAACACGGGGCTCGAACTCACGAACCATGAGATCATGACCTGAGCTGAAGTTGGATGCTTAACCGACTGAGCCACCCAGATGCCCCTTATGTGTATTTTTTTTTAAGTTTTTTTTTTTATATGAAGTTTATTGACAAATTGGTTTCCATACAACACCCAGTGCTCATCCCAAAAGGTGCCCTCCTCAATACCCATCTATGTGTATTTTTAAAACTCCACATAAATATGTCTCTTGCTGCATCAAATCTTTTCTTAATGCTATATCTAAGCATCCTATAGTTTGTTCCTAGATGAAGAATCAGCCAAAGAAAGTCTCTGTATCTACAAACATATACAATTAGGGAACGGGAAGCATCACCTCTCCTGAAAGATTTCTGGTTTTAGTCTTGTTTTCACATTTACGTTTGCTTCAGTACCCACCCAGAGTATTTGAAAATGTTGTAATTTGTAATTACAAAAGTAGTATGTCTTCACTGAGGAAAGATGCAGAAAAACATCATGAAGGTGACGGAGCATCAGGCTTAATTCCACTCCCCAGGCCTGGACACTGTTAATATTCTGTCATCATTACTTCCATCCTGTGTGTTGTGTGTGTGTCTGTTGTGTCTGTGTGAAAATTGTATATTTTGAGGCTTTTTTGATTTTATAAAATGCAGACCATACTATGTAAAAGTGTATACATTTTTATATGAGTTTCTCTTCTTTTTTCTGAAAAGCAGAACTATTTTAAATTTGTTTCTGTCTAGTTGTTAATTATATTTACTGCTGCTATTTTGTTCTTTGGGGATTTGATGTCCTAGTCATTATTCTGCACTTGCCACTAGATGGCTCTGTTCTTGGAGTGACTATTTCCTGAAAGTGTGCCCTGCATTAATTATGTGTAAATGATGAAAATTTGTATTGGCCTTATTGGTATTATGTTAAAAACACATAAATATAATTGTATAATAATTCGTTGAAGTAAGGCTTGTGATATTTTAAATGGTATTTTGACAGATCCACAACTTTAATATACACCTTTCAAATCAGGATTATGTGTATTTAGAAATTAATATATTCACCGGACAAGGTCCACTGCCAATTGATAAACCATTACGTAAAATGTTTTTTCAAGTATTGCTTTTTAAATCTGTAGCTATAATTTTGAGTATATCATCTTTTTGTCCATTAATCAGCTAATTTTTATTATAATTTTCCCTTCTGTGGCAATGTTCATAGTGATATTGTAATTCTGGGCCATGAGATATACTGTATATATATGTAAGATTTTATTTTGAGTGTTTATGATGGTAAGATGTTTTACCATGAGTTGAATCATAATTATTTTCAAAGCTTCTCTGTTTTTGTACAGGTCCTAAGACCATGGCAGGATAGGGTATGATGCAAATTTTCTTTCTTCTTGAACACTGACAGCAGGGCTAGAAATGACTTATCAGTTGAATGAAATGAGATGTATGGGCACAGACATCAGTTTCTCATGTGTGAATAAGTTCTAGTCTTTGAAAACAAAGGTTTATCCGAAGATTTCCAGACATGCCTAACTAATTGCTATCACACCTTATCTTACAGTGAGGAAATAAAATATCAGAGGAAACATTCTTACCACATTATGAACGTATTAAATAACATACTGTATACCATTAAGCAGATTTCATTTTTATGAATTAAGAAGCAGTCAATAACATGAGAAGTATAAAACAGGAGCTTAGCCATGACATATAGGCTTGTTGTACATAACCGTAACTTTTGTGTTTTTAGGTTCATGATACTCTATTTATTTT
The DNA here is from genome assembly GCF_022079265.1 of Lynx rufus. NCBI lineage: Eukaryota > Metazoa > Chordata > Mammalia > Carnivora > Felidae > Lynx > Lynx rufus. Next base: position 53,773,079 of record NW_025814889.1, read on the forward strand.
TATTTTTAGACTTTAGATGTTACATATAACCTTGTAAAAATTCTGGGTGTTTTTCTCGGTTCATCAAACCTTCCTTTCTGTGAAAAGAAGTCAGTGAAATTGGAGATGGCTCTACACAGTTTCTTCTCTCTGTTGGTATGCCATTTTCCATTTCTGCAGCATATGTATTCGAAGAACAGAGTAGCTCTTATACTAGGTCATTAAGTTGTAGCATTACACATGCCTACAACTCTCATATGATTCCCTTGCTGATTCTCCGATAGAACAGCTTTCCAAGCAAACTAACTTATGCATTCTAGAATGTTAAATATTTCAAGTACTTTTATTTACAATTTTTAAAGTGGCAACATGTCCTGCATAAAATAAAAAACAGTTGTAAGTCCTGGAGATGGATAAAATGGGAAAAGCAGATAGGACAAACGGTTCCTACTTCTTAGAATTTGAGGGGCTATATCTAAAGGAATGTTCCAGAAGAAGAAAGTGTTATAAATAATACAAATATGTGCCAAAAAATATTGCTCATCTTACATCTCTCTTTTGGAGATTTTAAATCATTAGGAAATCGTGTTTTGATGGAAGTCAAGTGTAGAGGCTATTGCTGAGTGTGAAGAGCCAATGAACTAAGTCAGCAGGTTAAAACCTGACCCTCTGGCCCATTTATTTTTCTCTTTTCTGCCTCTTGAAAAGCATGTTCCCTGGAGATCTATCCAAATAGTCACTGGGAGTCCTGAGGCCCCACCCTTTGTCCAGTACACTGAACTGTGTTATGCAACGTGGAAATTGTTCCCATTCCAATTCCTGACGGCCAAACTCTTAGAAGTCAAGCAAAGAAACAGAATGCTTCTGTGAAGCACACTTTTTTCACTTACAGCTATGATCTATGAATGAAACTAGTTTTTATTAGATAAAAAATAAGGTTTTATTTCTTTTTAAAAATTTTATAAAGTATATCAACTCTTTCCCCCCTCCCCACCCACCAAAGGTCTAGTAACTAAGAATTCTTGACGAGTGGGAAGCAACAGTTCTCATGTGTATTAGACACATGAAGCAGGAGTGGAGGAGGTGAACAGGTGCCAACTGATGATCATCTAGGGTGCACTGAGTTGTATTCAGGTGACTATAATGTGATATAATGAGTGGTCATGGGTAATACTTTGAATGCTTTTTAAAAATTTTTGGGTAGCTTTAAAGAAATTATTTTAAGACTAAATTTTGGCCATACATTATTTTTAAATGTCTCCTAGTAACACATTTACTCCGTTTGTGTTTTTAACTTTGTGTGTAGTTCATGTTCTGGACAAATCCAATGTCCAGAAATTGACATTGGATTGACATTCATTCCAGAATAAATGTAGAAACCACTTACTCTATTAACAGTTGCCTGACTGTGGCTGCTGGTATGACAGAGGAAGTTTGAATTTTAAGATAGAGCATTTCTTCCTCTTTCTCTTCTTTAACCACTGCTACCTGTTTGTTCCCTTTCCTAAAGGGACCTGTCTTTCCCTACCACCAGTTTTTAGTTTGAATGGTAAAATGAGATCTTATACATGTGCTTCCCATCTTACGGTTATGAGGACAAAAAATAAATTGTCATTTGAACTCTAGAATTGAGCTCAAAATGTGCAGAAATAGCACAGATTTTATTAGCTTTTGGGAGACTTTTTTGCTTTTCTCATTGTTAGGTGGGCAGCCTTTGTTAAATATGCCTTTCAAGGTTTTTTCTTTGTTGTAGAATTACTTGATCTGTGTATTATTTTAATAAGTACACTCAATTTTTGTCTAATTAGGAGTAAAAGAAGACAGCTGTTAAACATAAATTCTAAGTTATTGGTTGTTTTCTTCTTCTAGAAAAATTCATTTGAGAAATAGCAGATAGACTTGATTAAAACAATAGATTATAAATATGTGAAATATGTGGAAGAGACTTTTTAAGGAAGAAGAATAAAAGAAAGGAGATCAGTGCAATGACACTCTTGTGTATGTAGGAATCTTTAATTTTAAAATAAGTTATAAAAGTGAATTAACCCAGCCCCTTTTTAAATGTTTTAGATTACACACTCATTATAAAAATGAGTTAACCCAGCCCCTTTTTAAATCAGTGATGACATCTAGGCCCCTAAAGCTTTGCATATGATTTCCTGTGTTCCTGCCTGGTAGTGTTTCCATTGCCCTATAGCCCTAGAAGTATTAGTATTAAATGTTTTATAAAAATGAATTATTACTCTTGATTATATAAAAGAAAGATTTTAAAAATCTCTTTAAAATTACCTCTCTATGTGATATGCTCTTAAAAACATTGAAAATACATTTTCTGGCATCTTTTTCTAGGTTTTGGACTTTATTCCTTATCCATTATTAGAACATCCACGGGGCACCTGGGCGGCTCACTTTAAGTGCCCAACTTTGGCTCAGGGCATAATCTCACGGTTTATGAGTTCGAGCCCCACGTCCGGCTCTGTGCCGACAGCCTGGAGCCTGCTTCAGATTCTGTGTCTCCCTCTCTCTCTACCCTTCTTCTTGCACTCTCTCTCTCTCTCTCAAAAATAAATAAACATTAAAGAAAATTTGAAAAGAACACCCACTTTAATTTGAATTTTTGAGCTAATTAAACGATGAAGTGTTGGTCGGTGGGTACGAACTTTTCTTGAAACACTCAAATTAGTAGAAAGACTACCTTTTGTAGCCAGCTTTGTAATTTTGTCCTTTAAGCTCAAGCAGAGTAAATTTTATTGTTCAGATTTTAAAACAACACCATTCTTCTACTAGGATTGAACTCTGTTCATACATCCATTATGGGATTTACTTTTCCATTTGCAAGTGGTTTCTCAGTATTCCCTTTCAGACTCGGAGGTGTTGCAGAATCTTGCTTTTATTGGCAAGAGTGGGGGAGGGGCAGAGCATATTCTGTATTTTGCATTTATTCTGGAATGAATGTCAATCCAATGTCTTACAACTTGGTGGGTTCAAGCCCCACATTGGGCTCTAAGCTGACAGCATGGAACCTGCTTCAGATTGTCTCTCCCCTGCTCTCTGTATTTAGTAGTAATAGTATTTTGTCTTGAAATTAAAAAGATAGATGCTTGAATTCTGTATTCGCCTCTGATCTGGAGCAAGTTATTTAATTTTTTTTGGATCTAGTTTTGTCATCTGTAAAATTGCCCTGGTAGTTTGGATCTATAATATTGATGGTAAAGATGGAGTGAAATGCCTGGTGTGGCCTCAGAATCTTCGTAAAGTTGTGCTAATAGTAGTCAAGAAGCAAGAGGCAAGTCAGATTATACCTACAGCAGGTCTGCCTGATGTTTCAGATTATACTGATAATCTCGCCGTGTTTCTCTCTCCACCATTATGCAACGTCAGGTATGCCAGATTTAAGAGAATTATTTCACTGTTGTTGTTACAACTCTTAACCTAACTACTGTTGAGAGGAATTAGACACCAGTACTTTAAGGAGTGTTAATTCACTGCATGTTAGTGGTGGACTGGCAAGCACTGTAATTAGATTTTTTAGGACTTCTTTACACAAAGGATGGACGAACCACTAAGCACCATTTCAGAGTTTCAAATGTCTTTTCTGGCAGAAGTTATTTTGTTAGATGACCTTAGGGAAGAGGTTACCTAAGCTTATTTTGCACATGGTGAGGCTGCCACTTTGTCACTAAGTGTATCATTAACATGGTCTGATTATTTGATCCCTTTCAGTTCCTTTCTGAACTGGGAATTAGAGTTCAAAGCCTTGGAGCTCATGGTGCTTCTCTGCCTTTCAGAACCCAATGGTGGCAACCTTGAAAATGATTAATCATGAAGTCGGAGAAGGCAGAGATCACTGCATACCATTCTCATTGTTATTTTTTCTTTTTTTGGCAAATTTTGAAACCTATTTGTTCATGTTTAACCGTGAAAGACTTCCAAGCCATTCCTTCAGCGTCAGAGTGACTGAAATTTTCAGATTTTCCTAGCTACCTCAGCAATCAGTATCTTCCTAGTTGCCTGGGTGTGACATCCAAGAAACATGTTTTTTTTTTTTTTTTTTTTTTTTTTTTTTTTTTTTTTTTTTTTTGCCTGCCCTCTAAACTTCATTTCTTACTTTCAGTATGTTGTAACATCCTGTCAGCTTTGTTAAGTGCCAATGTTTCTCTGTTCCCGTGACCTTGGCCTATCTTCATCATCTCCCACCCAGCTATCTGTCACGGTCTTCTGTTTCCAGCCTCTCACCCCCAGAGTCTTTTTTCCACATCACCTTCATGGTCACTTCCCTGAAACATACATCTGCAGTGATTTCACTCAACACAGAAACCGATGGACTCTTTCTGAATTTGATAAATTAATTCAAGCGCTATGTTGTTGATGATGTTTATTAGGAACTATTTTAGTTTAAAAACTCCTACAGTTACCTTCCAGCAAACACAGGTGCTTCTATATGTGTTTAAGAGATGTTACCTATTGAATAATGTCTAGAGAGGGGTAAATATTTTTAGGCACAACATTTATTTTTGATGACCTCTGAAAAGAAATATTATATGAGAGGAGTATAGGTATTATTACCTACTATGACTTACTTCAATGTTATTTATGAAGTAAAGGCAGACTAATTTATTTAACACAGATTAACAGTATTGTAACTGTAAATAACACCTAAATTCTGAAGTTAAAGTTCATTGTGGAGAATGAAGACAGACAAAATAGAAATTCACATGGCAGGGAATTTTGGGCTTTCAGGGAATCGTAAATGACATTCTCTGCCAGAAATGACTGGAAAATTGTGTTGTCTTCTTTTCTAAACTTGTTTTCGTTTCCACCTCTTGGAAATCATATCTTGAGTTTAATCTCTTTTTCTTGGCAATGAATTTTTAGATATGACACCAAAGCACAAGTAACAAAAGCAAAAATTTTTAAAAAGTGGGGTGACATTAAGTAAAAAAGCCTCTGTCCAGCAAAAGAAAATGAAAAGGCCATGTATGGAATTGAAAATGTTTGCAAATCCTGTATCTGATAAGGGGTTATATCTAAAATATATAAGGAGCCCCTATAGCAAAAAAAAAATAGCAAACCCTCTCCAACCAAACAATACAATTAAACAAGTGGCAGAGGGACTAAGTAGACATTTTTCCAAAGGAGACCGGTAAATGGTGAAAATCCTGAAAAGATACTCAATATTACTAATCATCAGGGAAATACAGATTAGAATCATAATGGCATATCACTTCCACACCTATTAGAATGGCTGTCATCAGAAGGAAAAGAGATTAAGTGTTGGCAAAAATGTGGAGAAAAGGGAATACTTCACTGTTAGAAATCTAATTGATACAGCCACTATGGGAAATGGTATGGAAGTTTTTCAGATAACTAAAAATAGAATTACCTTCTCATTCACCAATTGCATTTCTGTGTATATCCAAAGGAAATGAAATCAGGATCTTGAAGAGAGATATGTACTCTCTTGAAGAGAGAATGTATCGCAGCATTATTCCCAATATCTAGGATATGGAAACAGCCTAAGTGTTTGTCTATAGATGAATGGATAAAGATGTGGGGTGTGTGTGTGTGTGTGTGTGTGCGCGCGCGCATACATACGGTGCAGTAGTATTCAGCCATGAGAAAGAAGGACATCCTGCCATTTGTGAGAACATGGATGGATTTGAGGGCACTACGCCAAGTGAAATAAATCATCCAGAGAAAGACAGATGCTGTACGTTATCACTTATATATCTCAGGAATTTAAAAAAGTCAGAAATAAAAAAGTCCTAGAAATAGAGAATAGAGTGGTGGTTGCCACGGCCTGGGGAATGGGGGACATGGGAGATGTCAGTCAAATGGTACAAATTTCCTATTGTAAGATGAGTACATTCTGGGGGTCTAATGCCCAGCATGGTGGTTATAGTTAACAGCACTGTATTATACTTGAAAGTTGCTGAGAGGGTAGATTTTAAATGTTCTCAACACAAAAAAAGAAATAGTAATTACTTGAGGTAATGGGGGTGTTAACTGTTTATCATTTCACAATATATGTGTATTACATCAACCTGTAATCTTAAACTCACACAATATTATATATCAATTATATATCAACACTGGAAAAAATGTTTTTCCTATTTTTTTCTACTTCTGCTTTATATGTTAAGAAAACTTAGATTGCTTTTTCTGGCTTGTATAGTAGTAATCATTCAATATCATCCATTTTTCTTAACTTTGAGGGTAGCTTTTTAAAATTTTCTTTAACACTTACTTTTGAGAGAGAGAGAGAATCCGAAGCAGGCTCTGTCAACACAGAGCCCGATGCGGGACTCAAACTCGCAAGCCTTGAGATCATGACCTGAGCCAACGTCGGATGCTTAACCGACTGAACCACCCAGGTGCCCCAAGGGTAACTTAAAAAAAAAAAAAGTATACTACAGCTAAGTTTACTAAAGCTTTGTTTAATGAAATAAATAAATTTGTTGATGGACCTTATGGCATAAAATAGAAGTTTTTAAAGCAGGGATTTTGAGTGTTGTTTCTACTTGAGTTGAATGCTGTGTTAAGAAGGTCTCTGAGGCTATATCTCAGCTCAGTGGAAAACAGGTAAGAATTAATGATGTCTCACCTGCCACATGTGTAGGGAGAGAGTGATGTCCTACAGGCCTTCTCTGATTCCAAGTATGACCACTGTTATTAGGGATTTGAACCCTAGGGTCATCTGATTACAAAGCTCAAATTATTAAATAGCTAATCTCTATTGGCTCTTATAATGGTATATAAGTAGACAGGAAAGAATAGTATAATTTATAATATATATATTTTAAAGTTTACTTGGGGAGAAAGACAGCATGAGTGGGGGAGGGGCAGAGAGCAGGGGAGAGACAATCTGAAGCAGGTTCCATGCTGTCAGCTTAGAGCCCAATGTGGGGCTCGAACCCACCAAGTTGTAAGATCTTTACCTGAGCTGAAACCAAGAGTCAGACTGAGCTTAACTGACTGAGCCACCCAGGTGCTCCTAATTGATAGTATTTTTACACTTTAAGTATTTTGAGATGGGAGTTGGGGACAGTGTAGCCATGTGGGTTGGGAGAGGTAGAAAGGATATTCTTTTCCTTTTTCTTTAGTCAATAATCTCTGATTTCTGAATTTGTAAGTGTGGGCCTTAGGTTATCGTCACAGTAATTGGGAAACTTTTGAAATGTAGTTCTGTGGACTGAATTGTGTCCCCCCAAATTCATATGTTGAAGCCCTAACCTCTCGAATGAGGCCTTCAGAAAGTAGAATTAGAGAGTAGAGTGGGGGTACTCCCCTCTTACCACCCCCTCCCACTACCCTCATACCCGCCCCCCCCCCACACACACACACATAATGTCAGGACACGATGAGAAGGCAGCCATCTGCAACCCAACGAAAAACCTCTCAGCAGAAACCCACCATGCTGATACTCTGATCTTCGATTTCTAGTCCACAGAACTATGGCGTCTATGGATTTCTATTGTTTAGGCCACCCAGTCTGTAATATTTTATTATGGCAGCCTGCACAAACATGCAGCTAAACGAGAGAACCACAGGCCTAAATCTGTCCCTTTCCTCTGTGCTTCGGCTCTGTAAATCCTAGTTTCTGGCATTGGAGTCTGATCACACTGTCTTTTCTTACTGGGCTCCCCATTTCCGCATTCAGAGCAACATTCATATTCTTTTCTAAGTGGCAAGTCTACAGTTTCAGAATTCATGTTTTTTCTATTGCCTCAAGTTCTTTACTACTTAAAATCCCAGAATCAGGATTGAACAAGTAAAAAACGTGTATTTTCTAGGTTTATGGATTCTGGGTAAATTGGTATTACTTATCCAAAACTGCACATTTTAATGAATTTTAGACTTTATACCAAAATAACATTTGAATAATGTTCCTTTCACGTCCCTTTTTCTGGTGTTCTCATTTAAAAAATATTTATGAAAAATCTTTTACCTGTCTTTTAGCTTCTGTATTTGGCACTTGAGATATAAGGGAGAAGGTAACAGTGGAGTGTAGCACTGACATGAGTAGTCAGAAAGGACGTGAACCATAAACAGCCCTTATGTTCATACTGGGGAATATTGGCCCCAAATGTAACAAACACTGAAAGAAAAGACCCATCTCTCCCACCTTAAGAGAGCTATTGTTTTTTTATAGAGTTACAGTTGGATGTGTGTCAGTATAACTTAGGTGATTTTTGGGTACCACCTCAGAGATTCTGATGCAGTAGATCAGAACTGGAGTTCAGGAATCTGCATTTAAAAAATTTATTTTTTAATTTACACCAAAGTTAGCATATAGTGCAACAATGATTTCAGGAGTAGCCCTCTTTGTGCCCCTTACCCACTTAGCTCATCACCCCTTTCACAACCCCTCAAGCAACCCTCTGTTCTCTATATTTAAGAGTCTCTTGTTCTGTTCCCCTCCCTGTTTTTGTATTATTTTTGTTTTCTTCCCTTATGTTAATCTGTTTTGTGTCTTAAATTCCTCATATGACTGAAGTCATATGATATTTGTCTTCCTCTAAGTTTGTTTAGCATAATATCCTCTAGTTCCATCCACGTAGCTGCAAATGGCAAGATTTCATTCTTTTTAATTGCTGAGTAATACTCCATTGTGTATGTATATATGCCACATCTTTATGCATTCATCCATCAATGGACATTTGGGCTTTTTCCATACTTTCGCTATTGTTAATAGTGCTGCTATAAACATTGGGGTGCATGTGCCCCTTTGAAATACCATACCTGTATCCCTTGGATAAATAGCTAGTAGTGCAATTGCTGGGTCATAGGGTAGTTCTATTTTTAATTTTTTAGGAACCTCCATACTGTTTTCCGTAGTGGCTGCACCAGTTTGCATTCCCACCAGCAATGCAAAAGAGATCCTTTTCCTCTGCATCCTCACCAACATCTGTTGATCCTGAGTTGTCAGGAATCTGCATTTTTAACATATTTCTTGGGAGAATGGATGAAAAAAGACCACCAGGAAGGGATTCCTCAGTGGTCGCATAAAACAATTTAGTGTCTGAAAAACTCTAGCCCACACCATGTTTTTTTCTTCTGTTTTTTTTTTTCGGGGTCTTTAGTAGAAAATCTCTGCTGCCTGATAGTTGGCATCTTTGGGGTCAGTTTTGTGGGGGGTTAGTTTCTATACATTCCAACAACTTCAGTTCCTCCCTTCAGGCCCACTGCAACCCCAGTCAGCAGGAAATTCTGGAAACTGGAAGACAGAGAGAGAGACCGCTTTTTTTTTCTTTCTCCTCAAGGTACAACTATCTAGTTAGATATAAAATCCTACACTCTTCAGTTGTTAAATCTATCAATCTAGTCATCCCTCTGGGATTTGATTAATCAAACAGCTGTAACTCATCTTAAGGAGTTTGTCTCGAAAAAAAACCCAAAAAAACCCAGTAAATAGCTAGTGACTTTTTTCATTCTGAGAAAAATAAAGAACAGTTTAAAGTCTAAATCTTATCAGGGTTTCCTCTGAAATTTTTTAGAGGTTGGAATATGTAGCTTTTAATCTTGTTTGGGGAATTTTAAAATTTGGCTCAGATTAAAGGGCCAAGTTTTTAGGCACATAAACAGCTTACTATCTAAAGACACTAGAATATATATTTTCAGATGCACATTTTAAATAAATTAAAATGATTATTTACTAACATGGTAGATCTTTTATTATTTTTTACTTTTTAAAAATATAATTTATTGTCAAATTGGTTTACATACAACACCCAATGCTCATCCCAACTAGTGCCTCCTCAATGCCCATCGCCCATGTTCCCCTCCCCCACCCTCTCCATCCATCCTCATTACTCTGTACTTAACAGCTTTTGTGGTTTGCCTCTCTCTCTGTAACTGTTTTTTTTGCCTTCTCTTCCCCCATAGACTTCTGTTAAGTTTCTCAAGATCCACATATGATATCTGTCCTTCTCAGACTGACTCACATGATAGATCTTTTAAATATGTTTCTGTTGACATAATTTAAGTGGCACTCAAAACAAGCTGGTTGTGTGTGAGCTTACATGTAGTTAAGGTGTAAGCTATAATTTTTTTTCTTTAAATGTTTTTATTTATATATTTAGAGAGGGGGTGAGGGACAGAGAAGAAAGAGAGAGAGAGAATCCCAAATGGGCTCTGTGCTGATAGTGGACTTGGGGCTTGATCTCCTGAATCATGAAATATGACCTGAGCCAAAATCAGGAATCAGATGCTTAACTGACTGAGCCACTCAGGTTTCCCATATATATAAGTTTTCAACAATTAATAATGAACGATTCAAATAGAAAGGTGGATCTTAGAAATATGTAATTTGCTATTATAACATTTCTGGTAAGTTGTATCGTTGAACTTTTGTAGGTAAATGCTTTTATTTCCTATTTTTTTAAGTTTATTGATTTTGAGAGAGAGTGGGAGAACATGAGCCGGTGAGGGCCAGAGAGAGACTCCCAAGCAGGTTCCCTGCTGTCAGCACAGTGCCTGATTCAGGACTCAATCTCCCGAACTGCAAGATCATGACATGAGCCTAAATCAAAAGCCTGATGCTTAATTGACTGAGCCACCCAGGTGCCCCTGTAAATAAAAACTTATAATTGTGAATATTATGCATATGAAATGAGTCTATGTGATGTATGTACAGTTTGAAGAATACAGAACATTCATATTCATCAGAATATTGCTTTATAGTTCACTGGAGGCCCTACCCTGACCCCATATTCCTCTTTTCCTTATACTGTACAGTTAATCCATATCCTCAGTTTTATAAAAATAATTGTCTTTTCTCTATAGTATGAATCCTTTAAAAATGTTTTGTCTATTTTTGAATGTTATAATATTAGAGTAACACTGTTGTTTTTTTTTTTTTCTGATCTGCTTTTTTTCACCCATCTCTTTGATTCATCAATGTTGATCTCTTTATCTGTAGTTCACTCATTTCCCACTCTATGTTCATTCATTGTGTGAAGGTACATGCCACAACATAATTGTCCCTCTTTGTGTTGATGGGCTTTTGGATTGTTCTCAGTGTTCTTAGAATACTACTAACAGCATGAATATAATTGTATGGCTTCTAGCACAGAATACAAGAATTTCTTCAAGGTGTGCACCTTGGAGTGAATTGCTAGGTCATCTGGTATGAGCTTGTTCAGCTTGGCTTGCTAAAACCAAACCACCCTCCATAGTGGGTGTAACAGTAGAAAGTCCTCCCTGGCAGCTTGTCTGTATGTATTCTAGTTGTTCCCCATACTGATGAATCTGATGGGTGTTGAAATGAACTCTACTGTTTTTGTTTTTGTTTTTGTTTTAATTGCCATGTCAATGATTGCTAGTGCAGTAGAATCTCTTTTCGTATATTTAGGAGTCATCCATGAAATGCCCTTTTGTATTTTTTGTCTAGTTTATTATTAATGGTTTATCCTCTTGTTATTTCATAAGAATTCTTTATATATTTTGTATACCTATCTTTTGTCAATTGTGTGTCTTTTTTCTTCCTATTTTCTTGAATGATTTTGGTGACAAGACTTTTTATAGTTTAATGTGGGTGTATTAGTTTCCTATGGTTTCTAAAACAAATTACCACAAACTCAGTGGCTTAAAACAACACACATTTATTCTTATAATCCTGGAGGTGAGAAGTATGAAATCCGTTTCACTGGTGCAAAGTCGAGGTTTCAGCAGGCCTTGTTCCCTCCAGAGATTCCAGGGGAAAATTCCTTTTTTTTCCCTTTCCAGCTTCTGGGGTTGCATTCTTTGCGTTCCTTGGCTCTTGGCCTCTTCCTCCCTTTTCAAAGCCAGCAGCTTAGTATCTTGTTTTAGTCCTCATATTGCCTTCTGTCTCTGTTGTTTTTAGACTTTTCTCTGACTCCTTCCTATAAGGATCTTTGTGATGACATTGAGGCCATCCAGATAATCTCACCTTCTTAAACACATCTGCAAAGTCTCTTTTGCCTTTTGGGTAACATTCATAGGTTCTAGGGAGTAGGATGTGATATCGTTAGGCCATTATTCACAGAAGATAAACTTCTGGGTTTTTTTTTTCCTCTTTCTCTTCCCTTCCCTTCCCTTTTCCTTTTCCTTTTCCTTTTCCTTTGCCATGTAGATGGGAGGGTGCTATGACTGTTGAATCTTCACAGGCTAGATTAACTGAATGATTTTTTAAATCTCTTTCGTTCCCTTTGGTCGAGAATGAATGACAAAATAGTCTGTCCTTTAATGATGTCCTTTAATTATCATCTACCTTTTATGCTAAATGTAGGAAAAAATATGTATATTTATATAGACTACACAGGTATACTTCAGAGGTATTGTGGGTTCAGTTCCAGACCATTGCAATAAGGCAAATATCACAATAAAGCAAGCAAATGATTTATTTTGCTTTTCTAACACATATAAATGTTATGTTTACACTATACTGTAGTCTATTAAAGTGTGCAATAGCTTTTTGCCTTAAAACAATCTGTATACCTTAATTAAAAAATATTTCTAAAAGATGCTATCATCTGAGCTTTCAGTGAGTTATAATCACTGATCACAGATCACCATAACAAATGTAATAATAGTAAAGAAGTCTGAAATACGGTGAGAATTAGGAAGATGTGACACAGAGACTCAAAGTGAGAAAATGATGTTGGAAAAGTGGTACAGATAGATATGCTTGATGCAGGGCTATGATAAGCCTCCACTTTGTTAAAAAAATGCAATATCTATGTAGCACAGGAAAGCAAAGCACAGTAAAACGAGATATGCTTGTGTATCTTTTTGAATTCCTGGGCCCCTCTTCTTTCTCCTATATTGAATTCAGTAAAATGTCCACATGCTTGGGCTCAGTGTCCTCAGTGAAATCACATGTACTTTTCCATGTGAGGTCTGTTCTATGGTAAAATCTGAAGAGTGAGAAAAATGATGCAGAGAGCTTTTGCAACCTCTGTGCCTAGTTACATGATTTGTTAACTTTATGCATGCTTGGTATATAATGAACGAAAGAAATCTCTTCGGTTTTGTGTATCTGGAAATGGGGATTTCAATGGACTGAAGACACAGGCCACACAGGCTCAACTCCTAATAAAGGAAGAAACAGAAAAGCAGATGTTCTTGGAACTATTCATGGGGATACAAGAGGCTGGTGCTAGATAAGCATGGAAATAGAAACAGGAGTGGAAGTGAGGCAGGGCCAAGAAACGATAGGCACAAGAATTATTTAAATGCTTCAGTTTGTATTTTAGTTCATGCCAGAAGTTATGGAGTTTAAAATTGGGTGCCTTTCTTAACTTAAATCTCTTTGCTTTAATCACTTGTATTTTATTTAATTTATTATTCTTTCCTTTGAGATTAAAATAATGATTTTGTTCTTCTGACTTTTAATATTTGGAAGTTGTGACAATCTTTAGAAAAATACTAGCACAGCATTGCTATTATTGACAAGTAACGTACTAATGTCACAAACTTATCAACCTCTATAATGTCCTTAGACTGGGAAAAATCAATACCTTCATAATATCTTTGCCATGTGATAAAGGGGAGACAAGAATCTATATGTATTTTGTGTTACATAATATTTGATTTTATGATATTTGAGTTTTGTGAGATGGATTTGATACTGCAATCCTATTAGGTAAAGATTGCTGACTCTTCTGTGATTGAAATAGAAAAAGGATTCAAGGATTCAAGGATAGCTCAACATCTGCAGACCATCTATTTGACACACCACATTAACAAAATGAAGAATAAAAATCATAAAATCAGATGCGGAGCAGAATAAGCATTTGACAGAACTCAACATCTGCTTGTGATAAAAGCTCTTAATAGAGTGGGAATAGAAGAAACCTATCTCAACATAATAAAGGTCATATGGAACAAGGCCACAGCTAACATCAAACTCACTGGTGAAAAGCTGAAAGTTTTCCTCTAAGATCATGAATAAGCCAAGGATGCCCACTCTTGCCACTTTTATTCAACATAGTATTGGAAGTTCTAGCTAGAGCAATTAGGTAAGAAAAAAATGGAAGGCATCCAAATTAGAAAGGCAGAACTAAAGCTGACACTACTTTCAAGTAGAATGATACCATATATAGAAAACTCTAAAGGGGCCATTAAAAACCTGTTAGAACTAATAAATTCAGTAAAGTTGCATGATACAAAATCAGTAAGCAAAAATCTGTTGCGTATCTTTATACTATTAATGAACTGTCATGAAATGCATTTACAATTGCATCAAAAAGAATAAAATACCTAGGAATAAATTTAATGAAGGAGGTAAAGATCTGTGTATTGAAAACTACCAGAGGTTAATGAAAGAAATTGAAGACACAAATAAATAGATGTCCTGTGCTTATGTTTTAGGAGAATTCGTGTTGTTAAAATACCCAAACACCCAAAGCAATCTATAGATTCAGTAAAATTCCAATAAGTATAAAAATTCCAGTGGAATTTTTCAAAGATATAGAACAAATAATCCTATAATTTGTATGGAACCACCAAAACCAAATTAGTCAAAGCAATCTTGAGAAAGAGGAACAAAAGACACCATGCACCCTGATTTCAAACTATATTATAAAGCTGTAGTAATTAAAACAGTATGGTATTGGCATAAAAACAGATGTGTAGATCAGTGGAGATCAGAAAGAGGAAGAAAGATCATACAATGGAAAAAGGACAGCCTCTTTGATAAATGGTGTTGGGAATAGCCACATGCAAAAAAATGAACTTGACCACTATCTTACATCAGAACAATGTGGGGGTTCCTCAAAAAATTAAAAATTTTAGAACTACCACGTGATTTAGCAGTTCCACTTCTGGGTGTTTATCTGAAGAAAACAAAAACACTAACTCAAAAATATATCTCTACCCCCTGTGTTCACCGCAGCATTATTTTCAATAGCCATGATATGGAAACAACACAAGTGTCTATCAGTGAATGAATAAAGAAGTTGTGGTGTATCTGTATCTGTACAGTGGAATATTATTCATCCATAAAAAAGAATGAGATCTTGGCATTTTTGACAACATGGATGGTTCCAGAGGGTGTTTTGCTAAGTGAAATAAATCAGATGGAAAAAGATAAATACCGTATGATCTCATATGTGGAATCCAAAGAAACAACAAACAAACAAAAAACAACAAAAAAAACTCTGAGAACAAATTGGTGATTGCCAGAGGCAAGGGGTGGGAGGTGGGAGAAATAAAAATTGAAGAAAAAAATGCAATGTAACTATATTTTTTTGACCCATCATATATGTGTGTGTCTGTATAAAGCTTGAATTTACTTATTTTATTCATTGTAAGTTTTGAAGATCTATCTAGGAGGTTCCCAACAGTGAGCTAAGCACCATACAGTATTGATGGACAATGAAGGAGGCTGAATCTTACAGTGTTGGGGTAAGGAAGATGTGTGCTAATAGAGAGAAAGAGAAAAAGAAAAGAAAGAGAAAAGCAAATCATATGTTGGCTATGGATACAAAAGTTAGGGAAAAATCAATAAAAATAATCTTTAAGACTCAACAGACTATATGAAATCTAAAATACAAAGTTGGTATATTTATATATACCAGTAATATTTTTACTTACACATAATGTGCTATATACATCCTTATATCCGTATTATACTAAGCACACACTTTCCCTCTGGAGAGTCCATTGTTAAACATTTGCAACCATATAACTGCTTGTATAAATGCTTAAAATATATATGATAAGGCAATATATAAATTAAAACTGTTTTAAAGTAAAACATGACACATAAAAATGGGGCCAGAAGTGAGACTTGTAACAATAACACGAATATTAACAAATATTATCAGTGTCTTTTAATTTTCTGTGGGTAGCCTAATTTACTCTAAACTTTCTGGTAGCTACTGTAAAAAACAAGACCCAGTGGATGATTGACTGATAATATTTATTACTGAAAGGATATTGATTACTTAGGAGAAACTACTTTTGATTCTATGTGTGTTTGTAGGACCCTGGGTAAAATAAAAACAAAAAAAAACCTATAATAATCATATAAAACTTTCAAAAGCATTCAAAGAAACTTGATTGAGTATAGTGAGTCATTCAATGATATCTCTGCCTAATGATGAGAACTTAAAGCAAATTTCCTGGTACTAGTCTGTCTTGATCATTGCCTGCTCGGTTCCATCTTGTGACATATATCATGTGAACCTACTGCGGGAGAATATAGTTGGCATTGAAGGATAATTCATTCCATGTGATTATCTAAATTATCCAAGAAGGATAGACTGTGAGTCTCTTGAACATATGGTTGGGTCTGTGGGGATTCAAACCAACGCCTTGGGGTTTAGATGAAAAGTCCTTCCCCGAAGAGCAGAAAGATATGTCAACAAGATTATAACCCTTGGCAAATTCCATCAAATTGTTTCGAATCTGTGGGCTGAAAACGTCAGTCCTTATTAAACTGCACACTGAAAATTATCAAGACTGTAATTGCTGAATGTCCCATATTCCTTTCTGCTATTAGCAATGAAGTGACAGCTGAATTTTTTTTTCTTTTTGGTGTAGCAGGGTCACTGTTAGTTATGAGTAAAAAGACAAAACACAGAAAAGTTTCCTTGTTTCCAACTAATACTACCTGAGAATTTAGTGCTGGTGAGTCAGCCCATCATTTCATCTGTATACTTACTGCTAAGCTGCATTTTGAGGATGTTCTTCTCTCCAGTGAACACTTAGCAAGTATTAAATCACCAGTAGAGTTTAAAAAAGCAAAGACATATTCTTGACATTTTCAAGAATTTCAAAGTCCATTGGAAATCTTTTGGAGCAAAGAAGTACTATACATTTGATGAGAGATTGCCTGTGAAATCTGGAGCTACTACAAGAAAAGTATGAGTTAAATATTTCAGCATAAATGCCATATCAAGTACCATATCAAAAGAAAAAAAACAACAAAACTATGTGCCAGCAAATTTATACCCCTTGTTATCATGCAGTTTGCAAGTAAGTGATTCGAGTCTTCTAATTTCTGATCAGAAGTAATGCACTTATAATCCTTTGTTAAATAACTTAAAAAAAAAACCGAGTCATAAGGAACAGCACTTCTAGCTGGTAGACAAAATAAAGGCCACAAGTCAAAAGGAATAATTCAGTATCTAGCTAGATAAATGAGATGTGAAAAGACAAGACTCTGGGTTTCTGCTAAAATCTTCCCAAACATAAAACAAGTAAGGGTGTCTACCAGCTGACTTGGGTGTGGAGGTAGAGAAGTAGGACAGAGGGCAGTAGAGGCATATTTTGAGAATTAGAGACACATATCTGGTTCCTAGGTGTTAAAACATAACATACAAAGACTCACTTTGTAACAGATTCTCTCCAGTGTCATCAATAATAGGTATGCTCTTAAACAGGGTTGAGTTTAAGATAGAGGAAATCTCATGACTGACATAAGAGTTTACATAATGAGGAAAAGGAAAATTGTTGATTTCATGGGTGTGATTCATACATTAGCCAGACAACTCAGGCTGCTGTGTTTCGGTTAAAATTCTAAATATCTTAACACCTTCCAAGCATTATTTTTGACTTGAAGAAGGCAGTTAAATATCTCCCTACCATTCTCCTTATCTGGAATTGAACTTTGAAATTTCTAAAGATTCAGAGGTTTCAGTGAGGCACAATATGGGTATTTCCCCACCTCCCAAACTTTGTATACAGAATGCCAACTGTACTGAAAAGTTGAAAGAAATTTACAGTGAACACCCGTGCACATACCAGCTAGATTCTACCATTAACATTTTATAATATTTTCTTAATCACATATCCATTTCTCTAAAACTTCATCAATGTACCAATGCATCTAAGTTTTTTGATACATTTCAAAGTATGTTGCAGAAAGGGGTACACTTCTCTGAAATCCATCAGCATGCATATCGTTAAGCAGAATGCAGTGTTTATTTACTGGTTATGCAACGTTTATTTAGCTAGTTATGTCTTAAACCTAACTACTCCAAAGCTGTCTGACTGAAAAAGAGTACTTGGGGGGAAAAAAAGCTGCCAAGAAATAGAGGCAGTTGAGATTTAGCCAGAAAGGAGCAGTTTTTATCTTGGATTAATCAGAGTTTTCAGTTATTCTTGCCATGCTAAGCCCTTTAAATGTACTATTTCATTTGATACAACAACCCTATAAATTTGTTTTGTTCCCTTCACATTCCTCATAAGCAAATGGAGTTTTGTAGAGGTTAAATCATTTGCTCCAGGCTGAAATGCATATATCTACATGTGTTGGACCTTGACTTGCAGGTTTTTTAAAAATGTAGGTAGAAATAGCAGTGTGCTCAACTTGTGCATCCATTTCTTTCCTGTATTTATAGACTGATGTTAAAGTATTTGATAGTAAAAGTTAACTTGTGTTAATGTTAAAGCTTGATGATTATCTCTTGGGTTGTTTCTAGTATAAAATTTGTTCAGAATTACACTCATTTGTAATATTTTAATGTTCCCTCTTGATTTGATATATGTAGGAGTGAGTAAAGATATTAGTTACGTCCGTTTTTAAAAACTATTCCAAATTCGAAGTTAGGATTGATGAGTTAAATTATTATAACTATTAAGTTAATATCCCTTTTTTAGCCATCAATACTCCTAAGGGAAACACTGCCTATAAAACTGGAAAAAATATGCCTCTTTTTTAGATCGTTAAATTTCGTTGCTGGCATTTCCTTTATTTGACACTGAGGTTCAAGCAGAGGAGCACAATGTAATTTCCACTGAGGGAATCATTTCATACGTAAGCATGTAAGCTTTGTTTCATTGAATTCTAGCAGAGGCTTCTGAAACCGAGGCTTCTCTCTCTCTCTCTCTCTCTCTCTCTCTCTCTCTCTCTCTCTCTTTGTGTGTGTGTCTACTTCGTAATACATGAATATATAATTATGATTGTTGAACTAATGTTTCTTGAGCTTGTTATGCATTAAGGTGCCAAAGAGAGTAATAGCAACTAAATCCTACCTGAAGAGATGCCATTCACTGTTGAGTAAACCAAAAGCCTCATTTAAAAATATTTTGCCAAGGTGCACCTGGGTGGTTCAGTCGGTTAAGCGTCCGACTTTGGCTCAGGTTATGATCTCGTGGTTCATGAGTTCGAGCCCCACATCAGGCTCTGTGCCGACAACTCAGAGCCTGGAGCCTGCTTAGGATTCTGTGTCTCCCTCTCTCTCTGCCCCTGCTCATGCTCTCTTTCCTCTCTCAAAGATAAATAAACATTAAAAACTTTTAAAAAATATTTTGCCAAGAATAAACACGTGTGTATAGTATTTTTGTTGCATTTGTGGGGAATGCATATTGCTTTATTCTCAAGCCTGTTCTACCTTAAAGCCTATGTACACATCATGATTTTCAGTCCTGTATAGAATCATGTATCCTTCCATATGTAACTCAGTATGCTAGAGTTTTAAAGAGAGTAAAAGATTTGTATATTTTAAAGTAATTAAAATATTTTTGATTTAAAGAAACACCATTCTGTACAAAAGGAGGAAACTGGTAAGATTTCTTTTTCTCTGTCATTATGTTAGCCTGGGGAGTGAGACCCTTAAATAGCAACTGAATCCTTTTTGGAAAACATGTTAGTGTCCCTCCTTCCTTTATAAAAACCAAAGATGGAGCTTGAAGAGTCTCTTTATGATTCATCTCCAACAGCTTGCCTTTCTCCTTTGTCACCAGAGTAAGCAGTTCCTCCAGATATAATCTTCTGCCAGAAGCCACAAATTTGGCTTCTTGAAATCTCAGAACTACTTGTTTCTCAAATAAGTAATTAAAAACAAATAAATAAAATGTGTAAGGCTTTAAGGTTCCGCACGTGACTCATATTCTTCCAAAATAGTCTGTTCACAATTGTAATGTTCACAGTAACAGTTGTGAGAAAGGGATGTTTAACTTTAGGAATTATTCTTCATGTAAATTTTTATTTTAAAGTGCTCTTAGGAATAAGGATGGTTTATTCCCATTGACAGCCTGGTCTGTGTGGAATAAACAGGGGAACCATGTTCAGAGGCAGCCTGCTATATTAGAAGGAGCAAGGATTCCGAAGAGGATACTTTGAAAATAAATATAGTGGTAGCTATAATCAGACATAAACACCCTAGGGAGCTATTTGTATGTTATACACCTTCATCAGGTGAAGCTTCTGCAAACACTTATGTTATGCATAATTAATATGTACTGGATCTAGAGCCCCTAACTCTTGCCACTATGCGTATTGCCTTCAGTGAGCCCCTGATGACTTGTTATTATTTTTTTTATATCTTCAGTACCTAGCACAGTACTTGACATTCAGTAAGAGCTCAATAAATGTTGAATGTAATCACAAAATTAAGAATTGCCTGTAAATGCAGCTACGTAAATATTTATTGTAACTGAAAAATTTCCAGGAAGTAATACTTTTCACCCAAATATATTACCTATTTTGAAATAGAATTTAAATGACCTTTCTCCTTCTTTGTAATAGGAGCAAATTTTAATAGGATAATTATATACTTCAAAATCCTCATAAACACCAGTATTTTATGGAATATATTACAATATTACTACTACTAATGTAAAAAGTTCCTCTTTTGCTATGAATCTCAGATCATTTTCAGGTCACAGTTTCAGCATGTGCATTTTTGCCTAGATTCTTGGATAGCTGAAAAGTCTTCCAGCCTCCTGAATCTTCTCGTGCATTTTCTTCTCCATCTTAATAAAATAACTGAAGTAATTACACTAATTTGAAAACAAGTAATTACTGTGGCATCTTCAGCATTTATTAAAACAATTTCTCACGGCCAGATTTTTTATCTACACCTTTGCTAAGAAAAATGATGCTTAGTTGGGATTGACCTAGGATTTTTCAGGTAGTGCTGAGATACTTCTCAGGAGCAACAGCTTACCTATGGTATCTGTTGCTTGTAAATACTCTTTCCTCTTAAAATGTTTTAGTCAGTCTCTTAAAAGATAACTAACATAGTTTACAGAAGTTGAAAACCAGTGAATAAATCACTTGTCCTTTATATGAAATATATCAAATGTGTGCTGATGGATTCCTCTCTTTTTATGGCAATAATGTGATCATGCTGTCGCCAGGAGACCTTTTCACCACACTTCCTTATTGATCAGTGCCAAAGTTCATATGTCTCTCTACATAAATTCCTCTCAGTTTATTCTCCTGTGATATATATACCAGGACACATCTTGCATCCTTGTTGCTGAGGGCCAGAATTTAAAAATTACCCCGGGTTCTGAGTTAAAAGGAAGTGAAGGAAAAAGAGTCTCACTGCAGAAATAGTTGTTCATAATATTGTCCAAATCTTGGTCCTTTGAGCTTATGATCAAACATGAGCACATTTATGAAATGCTTTCCTGGGGCCAGCATGGCAACAACTGTGGTTGGAAAGTGATTCAAATTACATGGAGGACATTTGGATCAGAGACTTCTGCAGCTGGAATTGCTTAGAAGTTTCTCACCATTACTTGAAATCTTTTTACATGTTATTAGTTGAGCATTGTATAATTAAATCTTCGGTTGACTTTAAGTTGCAACAAAGAGATTGGCAGGTGCGCAAGAGATCAAAACCCCAAAGGTAGACTGTCTAAACCTGAAGTTCATAAATGATCAAAAGGCTTCATCTGTCAAGATTTCCTTCATCGTTTTTGGAGTCCTTCTGATCATTGTTGACAAAAGCAAGTATCTGAGGAAAATTTTTCTTTTGGCTATAGGGATGGCAGTGAAGAGGAGTTCATTTGTCCATGAAGTTCTTGCTCTTGCCTTCTAGCCTCATTTTATAGCAACGTGAGGCATGTTCCCCACTCTCTCTGAAGAGAATGTGCAAAGTTTGGGCCTTCTTGGGGATGTGCTAATAGCCAAGCAGTAGGAGGGATTTGGCAATTAGTCTCACTGCTACAAAATGACACAGTTAATTGTAGAAAATTACAGGGTAAAATGCCAAGTCAAAGCAGTAAAATACCTTCTTGCTTATTTGATGTTTGTTAGCTATATAGCAGAGGCCCTCTATCTTCATGGTGTTTATGATCATTTTCTTCTTTATCAGTCACCTAGTATAGTATCCAGGATTGAAAAATTATTCTGATTATGGATAAGCCACTATATGTACTAGGCATTGTATAATTTAACATGATCAATTACATCTTCTAAAAGCATTATTTCCCAAATAAGAGGATTTGCAAATTTAATAGAGAATCTTATTAAAGAAATGCCCTGATTAATTGTAAGTCTATCAGGAATAAATTTCCTTAACTTGGTCTATAGGTCATTTTCATCTCACAGAAAGAAGTTTTCCTTTAATATTTGCTTTGGATTATATAACCTCCTTTTCTTTAAAGCAATCATTTTCCCAGAAGCTATTTTATTTACCTTGAAACCATAGGAGGACAGTAGAGAGAAGAATATATGTGAATAACAGTTCCACCATGTTCTCATAAAGATAAGTTAAAAAGGGAGAAGCTAAACAAACAAAACTAACCAAACAAAACTAGCACTGGCAATGAAGGCAGAACACCATTAAAGCTCTGAAATGAAGCCATAGGAGAAATTCTCTTCACTGACTTCCTCTTTTTTTTTAATTAATTTTTTTAATTTTATTTTAGAGAGGGATAGAGACTGTGCAAGTGAGGGAGAGGAGTGTGTGGGGGGGTAAGGGGGGAAGGAGAGAGAGAGAGAGAGAGAGAGAGAGAATGAATGAATATGTTCAGCAGGCTCCACACTCATCATGAAACTGGATGTGGGACTCAATCCCATGACCCTGGGATCATGACCTGAGCCGAAATCAAGAGTTGGACACAAGCGACTGAGCCACCCAGGTGCCTACCCACCCCCCTTTTTTTCCATTTTTTTTATTAAAGTATAACATGAAGTTATATCAGTTTTAGTGTACAATATAATTATTCCACAATTCTGTACATTACTCAGTGCTCATCATGATGAGTGTACTCTTATTCCCTGTTATCTGTTTCACCCATCTCCCTATCCAGTTCCCTCAGTTTGTTCCCTGTACTCATGTGCCAATTTTTTGCTCGTCTCATTTCTTTTATTTTGTTTCTTAAAGTCCACATGTGAGTGAAGTCATATGGTATTTGTCTTTCTCTGTCTGACTTATTACACTCAACATTATACCCTCTGGGTCTGTACATGTTGTTGCAAATGGCAAGATCTCATTTTTTTATGGCTCATATTTCATTTATACACATGCATGCACACGCACAACATCTTCTTCATCTATGGATGAACACTTGGATTGCTTCTGTATCTTGGCTATTGTAAATGATGTACAATATACATAGGAGTGTTTGAATTAGCGTTTGCACTTTCTTTGGGTAAATACCAAGTAGTGGAATTCCTGCATCATATGGCACTTCTATTTTTAATTTTTTGAAGACCCTCCATCCTGTTTTTCACAGTGGCTGCACCGATTTGCATTCCTACCAACAGTGCACGAGTGTTCCTTTTTTTCTATATCCTCACCCACACTTGTTATTTCTTGTATTTTTGATTTTAGCCATCCTGACAGGTATGAGGTGTTACCTCATTGTAGATTTGATTTGCATTTCCCTGATGATGAGTGATCTTGAGCATCTTTCCATGTGTCCGTTAGTCATGTGTATGTCTTCTTTGAAAAAATGTCTTCTCAAGTGCTCTGCCCATTTTAAAATTGGATTATTTGTGGGTTTTTTTGGTGTTGAATTGTAGAAGTTCTTTATTTTAGATATGACCCCCTTATTAGAGTTATCATTTGCAAATATCATCTCCCATTTGGTAGGTTGCCTTTTGTTTTGTCAATGATTTTCTTTGTTGTACAAAAGCTTTTTATCTGGGTGTAGTCCCAATAGTTTATTTTTGGTTTTGTTTCCCTTGCCAGAGGAGACCTATCTAGAAAAGTCTCTACAGCCAGTGTCCACTGACTTCCTCTTAATCAGCTCACCTAACTGACCCGTGCTGCCCAGTCTCTGTTGAAAATACCAACTGATGTATGTTGATAGTGTTTGTTCCCAAACTTCTACATACTGCTCCATCAACTGTGTTTGTTCTCACTTATACATAATTTCATTAAAATTATTTGATGTAGATACATTTAATTTAAATATTTGCTATTTAAATATAAACAAAACCATTGTGTCTGTTTTATGGATATTTGGTTAAATGTTTTCTTTGGAAGCTTGATGAAGGCCAAGTATATTTAACATACATGTTACATTAACTGTAGGTGATATAATTGTGAAATATTTGGAGAACTGTTAAGATCAAATAACCTTGCTGTATTGGAGATGTTTAGGTCATATTCTCTTTAAAGGTGACGTGTAATACCATGTTGGAGACCCATACCTTGTAGGGTCTTGTCCTTCATAGAAAGAATGGTGAATGAATGTGTGGATGATGAATATTTCAAGTTAAAATCAAATATTTATTCTAAGCAAATTTAATTTGTTGAAATGCGTCTCTGCTTTACATGACTCAACCGTGTGAACTGAGTTTTGTTAACCAACTACCAGTCCTGGTTGCCTAGATACAAAGACTCTTGCTGTAGTAAATCTAAGCGTCACCAAATCTGGGATGTCCTGGGACCTAGTCTGTGAGTTGCACATAAAGAAACACAATGAAGCAGCCAAAAAAATTAAAATAAATACAAGAAACATTTTAATCATTACTTGTATCTTTTTAAGACCTTAAAATAAATCCCACTTATTGCTCACAGAATCTCTTCTCAAATCCCCCAAACTCTGCCCAGCTTCTTGGCTTATACAGTTCACTCAGCATCTCCAGGGAAGTGACCTGGTAAATATATATTTTTAACAGGCTCCCAAAATGGCTTTTCTCTGGCAAGTATGAAAAGCACAACTTCATTTCTTTTTGTTTTTTGACTCTTATGATGACATAATCATTTAACTGGAAGATGAAAAATATTTTGTTAATTTCATGACTAAACGTATGCATTGCACACCTCTGTTCTTTTTTCTGTGCTCTAAAGAAAAAAAATACCCTGATACAGAAAATATTTATAATCTATACAGAAACGAATATTTTTGTTCCAAAACAATTGACTGGAAGCCATGGCATAGAGAAATTCTGTTTCTATAGGTATGTATTTTTTTTTTTCAACGTTTATTTATTTTTGGGACAGAGAGACAGAGCATGAACGGGGGAGGGGCAGAGAGAGAGGGAGACACAGAATCGGAAACAGGCTCCAGGCTCCGAGCCATCAGCCCAGAGCCTGACGCGGGGCTCGAACTCACGGACCGCGAGATCGTCACCTGGCTGAAGTCGGACGCTTAACCGACTGCGCCACCCAGGCGCCCCGGTATGTATTTTTTTTTTAAATGAGCCAGATACTCAGGAGCATATGGGAAATAATAAATAAACAAAAAACAAGGACAACTGGAGGATGAGAAAACGGAGTTCTAGAAGAAGTGAAGCAAATTCTGGCACACAAAGTTGACAAATGCAAATCATTAGAGCCCAGTAGTACGTATTCAAGCTGGTTTGGATAAAACACACATGAAAATAAAATAAAAGTTGTTTCTCAAAGGACAAAATTGGAGCTAAGAGTGTCTGTTTCAGAGATAAGCACTTCTCAACTTAGAGTGGAAAAGGAGAAGCTGGTGTTTATGTAAAAGAATCTGTGTAAAAGCCATATGGAGCTGTTGCTAATAAATATCCATTTAATCAAATGTCACTATGTTTTTTAATGTTTTGTAGTTTGATGCAGAGAATGTACTTTTATTTCTTCAACAGCTGCTCTTTTTAAATGGGTGCAGCTGTACTACAGATTTAATTGGCAACAATTGCTTAATTTTTAGTCCGTTGCTTCCAGTCTTTCAAAAGCAATGTTTCATGTTCTGTGGAAGGGAAAGGCTTGATTTATTTTTCCTAGAAAGTGCAAAGTACAGTATGAAGTAGGAATTAGGCAAATAAAAGTTTCTGCTTGAGTTTTTTGTTTATTTGTTTGTTTAATGTGAAAGTGCTTTTTATTATCTTTATATCCCTACTTTTCGTAGACATCCTTTTCAGATCGCATTGACAGAGATTTCGTGCCCGGTCATCAGTCCATCTCAAAACTCCCCAAACACTGTAAGCTAGAACAGATTCTGGCAGATGCCCTGAACATGAGGGAGAAAATGACACCCATTGGTTTTAAATGTTAACTGCTTTGAGAATAACCCAGTATCAGATATTCGTTGCTTGAATTAGAAATGTGACTCTTCAATACATACAGAAACTTGCATCTCGATGTGTTTGATGGGGTTAAAATAGGAAGCACATGTTCTCCTCTACTATTTATTACTTTTTTTGTTTCTACTGTGATATTGAAAATCGTTCTGGCTCAGTTGCTATGGAAAATTCATCCTTTGCAAGCCTTCCAATTCAGTTTCTTTTTTCTTTTTCTTTTTTTCATTTTACTTATTTTAGAGAGTAAGAGTTGGGGGGCAGAGGGAGAGAGAATCTCAAGCAGGCTCCATGCTCGGTGCCAAGCCTGATTTGGGGCTCGATCCCACAGCCCTGGGATCATGACCTGAGCTGAATCAAGAGTTGGACGCTCAACTGACTGAGCCATCAGATGCCCCAATTCAATCTCTTTTAAACCTAGAACAAATTTTGGAGGAAAGGGATTAATGTTACAGTACCTACTTTTCATCCGGTTTCACCATCTTTTGCTTTTCAGGCTTTCATCCTCCAAACAGGACTGTGAGTACAGAGTATTGGATAGATAATGAAAAACTCGATTTCCAAAATGTGTGCCACTCAGAATCTCTCATGCAAATCTTATCTAGAGAGCTCTGAATGTATAGGTCTGCTGAATAAAACCGCCTTGGTTATCTGTTTCTTCCTGCTTCACATACCCACTTGACTCATGGATTAGCTATGAGGCTGTTTAACTTATACTTTCTTCATGGAATGTTTCCAAAGATCTCTTTGTATGTGTTAGCCTCTTGTTCAATGTTGCCTAGGCACTTCTTAATTGCTTTATATAGTAAGCTGTGCAGCCAGAATTCAGTGATACATGTGGATTTGTATGCCCCGATTCCACACTATTAGTTACCTAGTTATTATCCAGAATTAAGTAGATAACCCACTAGTTACTGTGATTACCTTGAGGCTTTGTAGCTCTTAGAACTATCCTGTGCTTAATGGGAGTGACATACTATATAACTCAGTATTAAAGTCTCTTCTGATTTTTATGTAACATTTTCTTTAACATTTTAAGTGTTCTTTATTAAGCAGTAACCCAGTCATGATAAACTGAAGTAGATATAGCTCTGTATGTTCCCCCAAATTAACAAAACTTTTCTTTATAGTTTTCAGTCTTTTGGGTTAAGGGAAACTTCTTAGCTTACTTCTGATCTCTGCAAGAAAGGGGTTTCTCTGTATAATTCGGTGTGCTTATTATCCTTTCTCACTTTGATATTATTATCTATTAATGGATCATGAGCTCCATTAAGTTTAATATATATTTCAGAAAGCTTTTGATTTAATTTTGTTTTAACTCTTTGCCTTGTCTTTAACATTTTTGGTCCTTATTCCATTGTCTCATTTTAATTTTTTAGGGTATCTAAGATAAAACATAAATCTTGAAGTATTTTTAATAAAGGTATGACAGTAAAAGGTGAAACAATTAGCATTAAAAGAATGTCATTAATGATAATTGATGTACAGTGACCAGAACAGTCCATTGTAGTTTGTATTTAAAAAATTACCATGTTCCTTTCAAAGAGTTCTTTAAGTTTCGCTCTTTTTCCTGGTGTGTGTGTGTGTGTGTGTGTGTGTGTGTGTGTGTGTGTGTGTTGATAGAGGGCAAGTTGAAGGGAAAGAGTCAAAATAATTCGGTTAGTCATTAGTGTGCATTAATAGTATATTATATTGAGATCATAAGTAGCATGTGAAGTTAGACAATGAAATGTCAATTCTTGGGCTAGTTTTCAGGGGCTATTGTAACAGTACCACAGACAGAAAGGCTTAAACAACGGAAATGTATTCTCTCAGAGTTCTGGAGGATAGAAGTCTGAGATCTGTGTGCTGGAATGTTGGTCTTTTCTGACAGTTTTCCAGGAACGATCTGTTCTGTACCGCTCTCCTAGCTTTTGGTTGGTCTCAGGTATTCCTTGGCTTGTAGATGGCATTCTCCCTGTGTCTTCACATCATGTTTGCTCTGTACATGTCTGTCTCTGTGTCCAAATTTGCCTTTTTAATAAAGAAGTAATCATACTGGATTAGGGCCCCCACAAATAACCTAATCTTAAATCTGTCATCTGCAAAAGCCTTTTTCCAAATAAGGTCACATTCACAGGCACTGGTGGGGGGTTGGGGGGTGAGGGGGTTAGGACTTCGAATCTTTTGGGGAAGGGGGCACACAATTCAACCCATAACAGTTCTTGAAACATTGGCTAGTTCCTTCATGATTGATTTTTAATATGTCTTTAGGGTATATTATATTTTTATTCTGAATGTTCAGAATAAGGTAAAAAGTTAATTCACATATATTGATTTGTTCAGTAGGAAAATGGGCAGGTATTTTGTAATGATACATAATAGAGTTACCTATTTCCTGTCATCTCTGTGCTGATGTGGGTATTATATGAAAATTAATAAATTGTAAGGATTCACCTGTCTACATTTGCAATGGAATTCATGTTTTTAGAACCTGTGATATTTAAGTTCTCTGTGTGCAAATATTTACTTTGCTTTTAAATACTATTACTTATTTCTATAGTAATTTCAGTATGGGTGCCCTGTTATGATATGGCAAGCTACAGAGTGCAAAGATTTATTAATTTTTATCAGTAAAACACTTTTATTTATTTCTTATTGTTTTAAATGTTTTTATTTATTTTTGAGACACAGGGAGACAGAGCATGAGCAGGGGAGGGGCAGAGAGAGAGGGAGACACAAAATCCAAAGCAGGCTCCAGGCTCCATGTTGTCAGCACAGAGCCCATCGCGGGGCTCGAACTCACGGACTGTGAGATCATGACCTGAGCCAAAGTCGGACACTCAACAGACTGAGTCACCCAGGCATTCCAATAAAACACTTTTAAAAAATTAAGATGAATACTTTGGAATGGCTGAAGAGATTGTGGCTTGAATTAACGAGATTGAAGACTTTATCTCATTAATGCTTAGACACTAATGTCTATGATTTTATTGATACTTCATTGTTTCTCCAAATAAAGTCCAAGGAATAGTTATTTTGGGGGGTTCCTGGGTGGCTCAGTGGGTTAAGTGTCTGACTCTTGATTTCGGTTCAGGTCATGATCTCATAGTTAGTGAGTTTGAGCCCTGCATCAGGATTCTCAGTCTCCCTCTCTCTCTACCCCTCCCCTGCTCATGATTGCTCTCTTTCTTTGTCAAAATAAATAAACTTTAAAAAAGAGAGAAATGAAAATGTAATTGATATGGTGTTTTAGAAACTGGCTCCTTTTGAATGGGTCACCTGATGACAGCATTTAAAAAATATATTTGGGAGTTAGATATCTATGTGTAGAAACTCTTAGGGGATTACTTTAGCCTTTTTTTTAAAAAAAAGCAATATTCTTTCTAATCAATGAAGTAATTCATGATTATTAAATCTCAGACAATACAGAAAAATATATGGGAAAAAGTACTTGGAGTCCAACTCAACATAACTTTAAATCTTAATGGTTTCTGTGTCCGTTTCTGAGGGTATGTGTATATGTGCACGGCTGTGTGCAGAGCCTAAGGATAATTTTTTTTTTAGAAAAGTGTAAGTCATGACTCATATGAAATGAGTGTATTTATTTACTTAACTGATTGAGGGAACTGATGTTACAGCTGATTCAAAGGAGAAGTCAATGTATCACATTTATAGTCAACATAGCGAATGATAAAATGAATTTTAAAAAGATGTAAAACTGGGTACTCCTGGGTGGCTCAGTCAGTTAAGTGTCTGACTCTTGATCTCAGCTCAGGTCTTGATCTCAGGGTCATGAGTTCAAGTCCTGTATTAGTCTCTGAGCTGGGTGTGGAGCCTACTTAAAAAAAAAAAAAGATGCAAAACTCATGAGTATCCACAGAACAAGAATCAGTTGCATTCCAATGGACATGGCTTATATTTATGACAGTTTTCTGACAGTAATTTGCATTGCTCTCAAATTTCTATTACTTAGGGAGTTCTAAAATGGCTCAAAGACTTTGGAAGGAGGAGATAACTAGGAAGTGTGAGCTGGTAAGGACACCCATGATTTAGGATGTATGTTTTATCTTTTGCCCATTTCAAAGTCTTTCACAAATTTTCCATGTGGCATATGTTAACATTTATTTTATCTTCACCAATTGGAATTATATGTTTACATTTTTTCCACCCCAAACAAATATAATTGACATCATTGCTATCCACATGCACATGAAGTGCATAAACTCACACTTAAAAACAAGGAAGCAAAGTAAGACAAAATCATTCCTACCTTTCATTCTTTTTGCTCTGGGAGGGTCCAGTCTATCACTCTTTCACTTCCCTTTTCACTCACCCTGTCCCAGTCACCCTTTCCCCCTTTCATGACTCCACTCCTCACCCCTACTACCCCCCAACACGCACACATAACCTGGTCAGTCCAGTCCTGATTCTGGAGCCTGGGGTTTTTCTTGCTTCAGTTGGTGATACCCATCACACTATCTGAGAAGTGCATTCAAGAATGTCGTTTGGTGTTGATGAATAAGTATTCTTAACATTTTCCTTTAAAGCCTCTATTTAACTGTGTTACAGAGCTTTGCCAAATTAGTCTGATCTTCTTTCTTTTGAAAAATTGATCTTCATTGTTATTCCCATGAGATCTGCCTCTTTTTAAATGAGCCAGCTTTTAAGAGAAATAGCTTCTTTAGCACTGAATGCAAAGTGTTATTCCCAGTGCTTAATCACCATTATTTTGTCTAAAGTATCTGTGGTCAAGGTGATAGTTTATATTTTAGTAAATACTTTTAACTAATAATTCTTCAAGAACTAGTCAATTCTTTGGGAATCATCAAAGAAGTTCTTTTTCCAAGAAAGAGAAACTAAAGTTCTAAAAAATTCATTTTCTGTTTGCTCTAAGAACAGATTTTTACTAATAACGATTTCTTTCCTTTTTTTTGTTTTGAGAGAAACAGAGAAAGTAAGTGAGATGTAAGTGAGGGAGGGGGAGAGGGAGAGGGAGAGAGAGAGTATCTTAAGCAGGCTCCAGGCCCAGCTCAAAGCCTGACGTGGAGTTCGATCTCATAACTATGAGATCATGATCTGAGCCAAAAATCAAGAGTCCGATGCTCAACCCAGGCGCCCTTTTCATTCCTTTATTAAGGAGTTTTGTAATTCATTCTCACTTGAATGAACAGGCAAGAGAAGAGAAAGATGCATTCATTTTTGTCTTTTCTAGAAATTAATACAGAAAACTTATACTAAAAATTTCATCTGGCTGTAACTTAGAGTCAGAGTGATACAGCTACCTAGCTTGGCAGTCAGCCCCTTACAATGTGAGCAAGCCTCCAGGTGGTCACGAAAAATGATGGCCATCCTTGTGCAGAGACTTATTACCATTTTGATCCAAAAAAAATGTTTGGGTATAAGTAAAATACTCTAGACATGAAAATAAGACAGTCATTTATTTTGTCCTATGTATACTCCATGTAGTTATATAGAAGAATGAAAAGTCAATGTGCAGTTCTCTACCAATCCCTGTACATGAAGGAAATCATTTGTGCCTAAACACATTAATGTTTAATTCAACTCTTCTATATAAAATTGTATGTGGTCATAAAATACATTTATTTAACATTTGTAGTTAATTCCAGTTCTTCCCTTACCTATAGAGTAGGTAGCTTTATTCTAGTAAAACAAGTCTGAAAATAATGTTCACTGATTCAGATGTTGATGACAGATGGGTTTTAGGTCAGGCTAATGTCTGTGGCTTGGAGACAATGATTGTTAACATTTACGCTCCAATAATGAATGACCTGAATTTTTCCCACATGTTTGAGGTCTTGACGTCACAGAGGCTGAAGGATTTGTAGCCGTGGGTATATTCAATGTTGGCAGCCATTCATTAGTAAATCCTTGGTAGGAAAGTTGGATATGAGTGACATCTGGAGGCTTTCTATACCTAGAGGTGGGGGAATTCTGGGTTTGTGGGGTTTTTGTTTTGTTTTTGTTCCCCCCAGTAAGCTAGATTCAGCTTTTAGGAAATAACCACATGTGCAACTGATGAGTTTAGCATTTCACAGAGAGAGGGACTGAAAGATTGAAAGAATGGAAGGAGAAAGATCTTTTATGATTTCTTTCACTGAATAGAATTGATTAATTTGATGTTAGGTGTTAATATAAAACACTGCCTGAACTATGTGTATATCAAGGATATATATGTGTTATCAATTGCTACTTAAAAGTGAACATTAAAAATTTTATTTTTACCTATCAGAAAAATGACAGTTACCCTTAAATATTTGGAAAGGGTGCATTCCAAAGTGTCTGGCTATGAGGCAAAATAGCTAATATTGATTCTGTTTTCTTCCCAGAGTCCATTATAATGTGGGAAACTGTGAACACTGGAGTAGTGTGGGAATTTTGTGTTTGCAATATGGAAAAGGGAAATGTTAGGCTTGTCTACATTGTGACTAAGCAGGGCAGTGGATGCATAGTGAGGCTGGGGTGGAACTTAGACTCCAGTTCCCTATAAGACATAGTTCAGATAGTTTGATCATCCAGATTTGATGAAATGAAATTTGAAGCATATTTACTCTTCTGTACATCAATATTGTCCCAAGGGAAACTATAAAATTCTATCTTTATTAAACTCTGGAGTATATTGTTAAAAGTAGAATATTAAATGTTTTTCTTTTGGTTCTCATCCCATTGGAAGAACTAGTTAATCCAATATCTCTTTGGCACATTGTCAACAATAGGAATAATAATTTAGTAATCCTTTACTCTTTTCATATTCAAGGATTTTTTTTTCCAATCCAGGAGTGTCAATACACAGCATATTGTCTAGACCTCTACGTTACAGAATGATTATCCATAATTTGTAAGAAAGCCCTACAGTCAAATTTTTTAAATAAAAATTTAACTACAAAATGGGTTATCTGTCCTAAGAGATTAGACCAAATTTCTTTAAAGGAATAATAGTAAGTGCTGTCATTTCCCATTGTTGCCATCTCACTATTGAATGTATAATGCTTCATTGCATTTTTATTAGGAAAACATAAAAATTAACAAAAAATAATGTTTATTTTATTTTTGAGAGAGGGAGAATGTGAGCAGGGGAAGGGCAGAGAGAGAGAGGGAGACACAGAATCAGAAGCAGGCTCTAGGCTCTGAGCTGTCAGCACAGAGCCTGACATGGGGCTTGAACTCATGAACCATGAGATCATGACCTGAGCTGAAGTCGGATGCTTAACTGACTGAGCTACCCAGGTGCCCCAGAAAACCATAAAAATTTAAATGTTGTAGAACTATAAAATACAGAAGTTTACACTTCTTCCTATAATTCTACTTCCCAGATAAAATTCCTATCAATAACTTAGTGCATGATCTTTCAATACAAAAAAGACATGTATACCAACACAGCAAGGAGGCAGTATTCCATGGTGGGCAGAGAGAGAGCGAGAGAGAGAGAGAGCGCATGCGTGCGTGCGAGAGCATAGCCTCTAGAACAAGACTGCCTAGGTTTGAGTCCTATCTTTGCTACTGTAGGACTCAGGGTCCTGGGAAGAAATAGATGACCCAATCATAGGAGTCACTGAACACTTTGAGAAAAGCATGTGTGTGAATTTTTACTCTAGCAATATATCTTGATCATCTTCTATCTCTGTATCTACACACACACATATACTAATAAACATACACAAACATACACAAATACATACCCATTTCTCTCTGCACACACACACACATACACACTCACTCACTCACTTACTTTTTATTGGCTTTAGAGTATTCCACTGTGTGCATATACCATGATATACTTAAACTTTTCTGTTTAGATGGGGATTGGGACTATTTTAATATTGCACTATTATATACAATGCAGTAGTAACATTTCACCTTGTAATCCCTAATTTTGGATTTGAGAGAAGCGAGTAAGTTTTTTTGTATTTTGAGTCATGTAGATTAAATCATCTTCAGGCCACTCTCTAATAAGAAGGAATGTACATGACTGACATTAGTTCAGCTGTTCAGGAAGTGACTGAAGCCTTTTATTTCTCTAGGTCCTAACCCCATCAATTTTATAAAGAAAAGGTTTATAGACTTCTTTCTATGGCTTTTAACTTGATTGAAGAACAGCTTTTTGAATATTTTTTCTTGATACTATAATATTCTGTGCATGTAGGTTTTAGGTAGTTTATCAAAATATTAATAATTATGTAAAATTCAGGGGCAAATTTTTGAACTGGTTGATCTCAGTGTAATGAGGTTAGAGAAGCACAATTATGAGTTATTGGAATCCCACGGTGTGTTTGTAAAAATTTTTTTAAGTTTATTTATTTATTTAGAGGGAGAGAGAGCACAGTAAGGGAGGGGCAGAGAGGAGACACAGAATCCCAAGCAAGCTCTGTACTATCAGTACACAGTCCGATGCGGGCCTCAAACTCACGAACTTCAAGATCATGACCTGAGCCCAGATCAAGAGTTGGATGCTTAACCGACTGGACGACCCAGGTGCCCTAGTGTTTGTAAAGTTTTTAGATGCAATAATATATATCATGATTATTTTTATTTATATATATTGTTGGCCTAGAACTTTTTTCTCCTTTTGTAACAACTAATGAACTAAATTTGCCCTTTATTGTGTAAATTTTATAAAATTCAGTAAGTGAAATATGAAAAAAGTAACATTTGTTTATTTTTACTTCTGGTCAGAATTATGGTGGACAACAATATATTTCATTCTGCTTTGAAATAGTTAAGAATATTGCTGTAGTGGAGAATCTAGACTGAGTAAAGGAAAGTTTCCACCAACTGTTCATTAAGGTTACACTGAAGAGAATTGGAACAAATAACATTTTTAACAGTACTGTAAAAAAACTATGTTTTGGTGGCATTGGTGACAATCTGTCCTAAATACAGTACTTCTCAGTTACATCATTTGAGGATTTAGCATGAATGAGATTGTTGTAGAAACAAATTCTACAATATTACTTATTTTAACATATTTCCTCTCTAAAAGAATTCCTTTTGAGAATTCTTCCATAAGGGCAGCAGAAAAGAGGACATTTCATGACTTTCTGTGTAGTATCTTTTGTCCTAACTCTCCATCTGCTAAGTGCTCCCTCAGTGCCTCCTGGTAATTCTTCCGTCCTCTCCCTGGATCTGTTGCCTGTTTTGCCAGTTGTCTTGTCGTCTTCAGCACATGCTCTGGTGATCTGTGCCTCTAGTCTCAGTCTTAAACCTTTATTCCTGGCACCTAGCAAATCATCCAACCAAATTTGAATTGCTTTCAGAATATCAGATTTTGGATTTCTTAGATTTGTAATCACAAGTTCAGTATTTAGAAAGTTAGGATAATACAAAGAAGAAAAGGAAAAAAAAATACAGTGTTAACATGCTAATCTGAGATCAGCAGCTCATGTTTTCTGTATCTTCAGTTAAACGTTTTACATGGTGTGCTGTATTTAATCTTGAATGTTCCTTTTAAATATGTCTATTTTACAAGCATTTTGTTTTGTACTAAGTGTTCAAAACATTTTTAGTGGTCATGTGCCAATTTTCTCTATGGCTATGACATAACTTACTCTCTTGTTAGACATTTTTGTTTCCTGATAGTCCTTATTACAAATAATGAGATAAAAACTTTGTATAAAAATATCTCAAGTTGTAGATCTCTTTATGAAGTATTCCTAGAAGGGGAATTAGTGGGCCAAATGGTATGAATACTTGAGAACTTCCCGTACATATTGCCAAATTGCTTTCCAAGGAGGTTGTACCAATTTGCACTTCCACCAGCAATGTAGAAAAGTGCCTGGTAAGTTTTCAATTGGATTTCTTTGATAAGAAGCCAAATGGGCAACATTGAGCTGGTCATTAAAACAAAGATGAGAACACAATTGTACAGGCATTTTGCTGTCAAGATGGAAATTCTGGTCTCTTGGATTTCTGCTGTGTGCTAAAGGAATTCAGCGTGTTAAATTATTATATCATTTTTATCCTCATTAGGTCATCAGACAACAATCATACTTGAATTTGCTTTTTATTTCCCCCTCGTTGGCACTCTCAATGTCAGTGTAAATAAGCAGACGGGCACTTGGTTAAGCGTCTGACTTCGGCTCAGGTCATGATCTCACGGTTCACAAGTTTGAACCCCAAGTCGGCCTCTGTGCTGACAGCTCCAAGTCTAAAGTCTGCTTCAGATTCTGTGTCTCCCTCTCTGTCAGCCCCTCCCCCACTTGCACTCTGTTTCCCTCTGCCTCTCAAAAATAAATGTTAATAAATAAAGCAAACCAGCAGAGGTTAAAGAATACTGTGCCAAGATTCTGACCCCTCTTCATTGGGCTGGAATCGGTGGTGAGAAGTGGGGGTTGATTCTGAATTAGTTACTGAAGACCGTGTGCTGGGCTGGCCCATTGTGACTGACGCTGTCAGGGGGAAGGGACTGAAGAGCTGAATGTCCAACACCAAGTACGTGATATATTTAACGGCTGGATAGATTGGATACATCAAAGGATTAGTAAGTGAAGTAATGAAGTGGTAAACACACAAACCTGCTGACATTAAAAACCTGAAGTCGGGGCGCCTGGGTGGCGCAGTCGGTTAAGCGTCCGACTTCAGCCAGGTCACGATCTCATGGTCCGGGAGTTCGAGCCCCGCGTCAGGCTCTGGGCTGATGGCTCAGAGCCTGGAGCCTGTTTCCGATTCTGTGTCTCCCTCTCTCTGTGACCCTCCCCCGTTCATGCTCTGTCTCTCTCTGTCCCAAAAATAAATAAACGTTGAAAAAAAAAAATTAAAAAAAAAAAAAAAAACCTGAAGTCATCCTTTTTGATATAGCTGGGTAACCCTCTTTACACGTTTGGCTAGTTAGAATTATCCTTGTTAAAACCTCTTGGACTTCCTGGTCACTGAACGGAACCACTCCCCCCACCCCAAGCAAACAAGCAAAACTAATCCTCAGAGAGCCTTAGGTGCAGATTATCTCTGTACCATCTCATGGACCCAAGTGCTTTTAGAGCCATACAAAGAATTTATTTTGGTTCTTCTCAATCAGAACTCTACTTTTGGGTGTTGGAATTCATCCAAAATTAAGTGCCTGACTTTCGTATTGAAAAAGATACTTTTTTAGAGATTTTGATTTACTTTGCTATATTGAACTAAAGAGGTATTGGTTCTAAACTTCTGTCACTCACTGAGTTGGGCTTTATACTTAAGGAGAAAGGTCTTCATAACTGCTAGATTTTTTAAAATGTAGCACACACATATATGAAAGTGACAGGTTAGAAGGGTTCCAGAAGAGGATCGTTCATGTTGCTGGCTATGTCCTCTGTACTAGCCTTGCTACATACAAGGGGATGGGCCCAGCATACATGAGAAGTTCCATGAAGAAGCACTGTGCTTGCATTCTGCTGGCCATATTTGAAAGTTTCAATATTACCATGGTGGTTTATGTTGGGTATTAAGATGGGTACTTTTTCTGTAATAGAAACTCTGTTATTAGATACTTATTCTCAAGAGACCTCTCAGGTTACTATAATGAAAACTGTCAGTAGTGGTTCCCTAAAGAGACTGCACTTATTTAGGAAACATCATCATAAGATTAAAAAAAAATTAATGTGATTCTGATATAATTGCTGGAATACTTTAAACCTATCAGTCCTAGAAGTATAACTTATCTCTGTTGAAATAAATAAATATACATATATATATATATATTCTATCAAAGGAAAATTTATCCTAATATTAAATAATATAAAATTCTAATTCTCCTAGATGTTGGGCAGTGTGTTTTGTGAACTTATTTAAATCAAAATGGGAGCCAATATATATAAAGAGAAATTAAAGAGTTTTTCTGAAATTAAGGGACCTCTTGAAAACAGAAACCATATTACATATATGGTTTTATATATCTATATATATATATACACACACATGTAAATATATGTGTGTATGTACGTATATATGTGTATGCGTGTATATAGTGAAAAACAGCAAAATATTTTAATTAGAATTTAATGCATTTTAATATAGAATATGTAGATCTGTCATTTTTGACTAATGACAAGTTGCCATTGCAAGAAGCAATTTTTTTACACATTGTTTTAAAAGAAGAAAATGATTAATCTTTATACTTTGAAGAGAGTATGTTTCCCTATATTAACTGAAAAATGGCCCATAATCTTAACTTGGTCCCTTAACCTTTTTTTATTTAGATTCTGAATTATTTTTTCTCTTTGGTATGATTAAAATTATTTTTTTTCACTTTTCAGGAACTTGTTTCTTATTATTTGGACTGTTCTACAACTGGTTTGCTCAGCAGAAAAATATAATGAAGTTATTTGTTTAAATGAATTTCTTTATATTTAAAAAATATGTATATTGTATCTTAGAGGGTTTTCCTCCCCTAATTTTGGAAAAATGACTGATTAGGGGCATCTGGGTGGCTCAGTCAGTTAAGTGTATAACTTCAGCTCAGGTCATGCTCTTGCAGTTCAAGAGTTTGAGCCCCACGTTGGGCTCTGTGCTGACAGCTCAGAACCTGGAGCCTGCTTTGGATTCTGTGTCTCCCTCTCTCTCTGCCACTGTCCCCCCTCTCAAAAATAAACAAACATTTAAAAAAATTAAGAAAAATGACTGATTAAAGGGGAAAAGGCTTTAATTATTTTACTGTAGAGAATTTACAAGTGTTACAGGTAAAAGAGAAAATATTGGCATGGAATTGTAGTCCAAGCATAGGAATTCCCTCTTTAATATTATGTTCTGACTATTCTTTGATCAAGAATTTACACTACTTTTTTTTCTGCCTTTGGATTTAGGTACATTGTGAAGCAATAAGCCAAAATGATTAAATCAGAAATGAGAAAATATTCGTTGAGTTCAAAGATTATTTTTTTATTCAAAGATTGGTGTCTATGTTAGTGTCAGTATATCCTCAGCACCAAGTCAGAGTTTGTTTATTGCCTGGAAAGTGCTAAGTAAATACCGTACAATTAAATTAATGAAGGAATAAATATTTCAGCATTTTAACCAGCTATGAACAATATTACTACTCTAAATAGATATAAAATTATTCCCACAACCTGTTTGTATCAACTTTTTCAATTGTTTAAATGGAATAAGAATTTCTGTTTAGTTCAGTAGAAATGATTTGAAATTGTGCATAGAATTGAAGTAAATTTTATTATTCTTATTTTCCTAGAAAATTATACTGAGAGAGTTGCGCTCTGTTTCTCTAATGAGCACTTATAAAAGTGAAGCTATTTTCTGGTGCATTTAATATTGTAAGTGATAATTCCAGACTATTTTACATGTTTCAAGTTAGTCTGATGCCTTGGTAATAAAATTGAAAAAGGATGCTAAATCTTGAGATGTTAATGGTAGTAGAAATGACTGCATTATTGCTTTTGACATGTCAAATTTACCACATTAAGCTGTCGTCCCAGTCTTATGCTAAATAACTCACCTGTGTGTGCAGCTCATCCTGTTATAGAATTGATTATACCCTCGATTCTGACTTCCATAAACTCTGTACTTGTTAAACTTACAAACCTGTATGCACTGAACTTTTAAAAGGGAATACAAACGATTGTTCATCCATTTGTAAATAATACTTCATAAAATAATATTAACCTAAAAAAACCCTATCCTTGCTTATATCCTGTAAGGATGTACGTGAAGCAAATACTCCCTATATTTTTGGTAGGAGTTATTATTACCAGTTGGGTGCTTTCTACTGAATCACATGACTTCCTTCATTCCCAAATATTAGATTTTCAGTTTGTAGCTGAAAGGATATAGGAACAGTTAGGAAAAGCTGGATGCTTCTAACCACTTCCGATTTTTAAAAAATCTTTTAAAATTTATTCCTTTAAGCGTTAATCCAGCAATCGTATGAAGAAGGATATTTAGTCAAAGAATGCTTAACACAGGTAGAGTTTGAATGGACCAGTGGAATGAGTCTTCCTGCCTAGAAAACCTTTTTCCGAGGATATATCCATGACTTAAATTCTTATTTTGTTCAGGTCACAAGTCAAATATCCCTTACCAGAAATACCTTCCCTGAGGTCACATGCCCAGAAGTATTCATTTTACCAGAGGAAATGAGATAAGTCAGGATCTTTTTCTGCTGTGTTCACTGTGGTATGCTCAGTACCTCGAAGGGGTCTGGCAAAAAGCATTTGATGTATATCTATGGAATAAATGAGTAAAAACATGAATGAATTATAGAACTAAAGTCCTTTTGATCTCCTTTGATCTTTTAATTTATATAATGGGAGCTAAGTCCAAGATCGGTGCATTGATTTCCTCAATATTCCATAGGTAAGAATTGAGGACATCCCAGAATTCCAATTCAGTACTTCATTCTGCGACCTTCACTTCTGTCCATGAGAGGCAGTGTAGGAAAGGGGAAGGACTCATGTTTGGGAGCCAGACCAAATCCTGATTTTATCGCTTACTAGCTGTGTGACTTTGTGAAAGATACTTAATCCTTCCATGTCCTTTTCTTCAACTGTAAGTGGAGATGACGTGTATATTGCTTTGGATTATTGTGAAGAATAAATGAGACAGTGTATCACAGAACTTGTCATAGAGCAAGCTACTATGGCTATCCTCATCATTTAGTCATTATCTATAAATCATATGAGTATTTAGTCTGTTACTTCCTATATATTACTACAGTAGTATTTTTCTCTGACTTAATATATATAAAGCTTG
Organism: Lynx rufus; assembly: GCF_022079265.1. Lineage (NCBI taxonomy): Eukaryota > Metazoa > Chordata > Mammalia > Carnivora > Felidae > Lynx > Lynx rufus. The sequence goes on from NW_025814889.1 coordinate 53,813,877, forward strand.
TTCATCATCACCTGAAGTGATTATGGAGTTTACTAGGTTGATATACTAGGTTCAGAATACTAAGTGATATTAATATGAAGTGTGTTTTCTATACTAGTTTACAACACTAATTAATATTAAATATCAATCTAGTGCTTCTGACTCCTGAGGCTTTACCCAGTATTCCACATAAAGATTATTCTCTTATTGGCAATAGACTTTAGAAATAAGCGGGATGTAAATCTAGCTACAGAGGTTGAAACTCGGTGAAAAAAATTATCTTTGATTTTCTTCTTATCAATTTCCTATCCAAAATAGAAAAAATTCTGTCATTCAGTAACCAATCGAGAGAAGGCATGGAGAGTATTCCAGAAAGAAGTAAGTTGTATAGATACATATTGATCATTCTTTTGCTTAATGTGTCATCTAATTTGAGTATTTGTGTTTTGAAATTAGAATCATGTAGAATAATTCTTACTATTAAGAAACTAATTTTTAGATGCATATTTTTATGACATCATGATTCTGTCAATAAATTTCTGTGTGGTAGCTTTGCTTCTATTGGATTCTAACTTTAAAATCGACATCACAGGGGTGCCTGAGTAGCTCAGTCGGTTGAGCATCCGACTTTGGCTCAGGTCATGATCTCATGGTCTGTGGGTTCGAGCCCTGGGTCTGGGTCTGTGCTGATAGCTCAGAGCCTGGAGCCTGCTTCGGATTCTGTGTCTCTCTCTCTCTCTCTGCCCTTCCCCCATTCCTGCTCTGTCTCTCTCTGTCAAAAATAAATACCCATTAAAAAAATTAAAAATAAATAAATTAAATAAAATCGACATCATGTTTGATGTTCATTAGAATTTATAGACCATCCTGGGGTCCACTGTCTTTAGATTTCCGTTTTTCAAATGTAATGGAATGTGTAATAATTTATTATTACCATTACAAATTATGGAGCAGTTCCTTGAGTTGAGAACTTTTGTTCAAGATTCTAAAGTCCTTCCTTTTTCTCAGCTACTCTGTTAACCTTTTACGTACAGATAAACTTTGATGTACACAGACCCATGTGCACATAAGCCAGTTCCTGAGTGCATCTTAGTCTTCTTTTAATCCCATGTCCTTGAGTCTAGCACACCTTAGACTTTCAGTAGATGTTTCTTAAATGAATGTTAAGATCTTTTTTCATTTATAAAGAAAACATGCTTTTATAAGCTAAGTTTACAAATTTTCTGTTCCTGCTGTAGCCAGTTATCACACACTTAATGGCACTAACCCACATTTACTTTTTATAGTTCTATAGATCAAATATCTGATGTTCACACTGGGCTAGAATCAAGGGGAGGTGGTTCTGCATGTCTGTCTTTAGGCTCTGGGTAAGATCCATTTTTGTGCCTTTTCCGGCTTATAGAAGCTGTCCAGTTTCCTTGGCTCGTGGCCCTTTCCCTCCACTTTCAAAGCTAACAAAGGCCAAGTCCATCATAAATCACATTGCTCTGACCTCTTCCATCTTCACGTGTCCTACGACTGACTCTTCTGCTTCCCTTTTATAAGGATCCTGTGGTTACAGCGATGATAGTCTGGCATAATTTCCTGATCTCAGGGTCTGTAATCCCATCTGCAGGGTTGCTGTTGCCATGTCTTCACAGCTGCTGGAGATCACCATGTGAACAGCCCAGGGTCTGTTATTCTGCCCAGTACATTGAGCTTATGCCAGCAGCTGAAGCCCCAGAGGTCATTTCCTTGTTAAGTATATGGGGAAGATGCTTGTTGGTTAGCAAGTGTAAGTGCTTTAGCCAACCCTGTCTGAGGTTTTAGCTCAAAAAGATCCATTCTTTAGGTTTAGATTTCATTTCAAGTGTGTAGTCAGCAATTAGTTTATATAGCCCTGTATTTATGGCCTATCACTTAAGTTCCAGTAAATTCACAGTAAATTCATAACACACTAGTTCATCACACAGTGACAGAGGTCTATGTGGTCCGTGGCAATTTCCCTTGAACTGGACTTAGGAGAATTCTTCTCTCTGCTAACTTTGCAGCCCTGTGTGAATCATTTTTTGCCACTGCACTTCATTTCCTTATGTAGAAACGGCATATAACTAAGTCTCTTACTCATTTTCCAGAACCACTAAGATCTCAATGAAAAATGTCCTATGAAGTACAGAGTTCTCTTTCCTATATATAGGATTTCTCTAGGTTTTATTAAAGGACTCTTTTGTACTGAAATGTTTTATTTACTTTGATGTAAACGTACACCGTGGTGAATCTTAGCACATTACTGAAAATAACTCAACATTTTGTAAAACCACTACTTAGTACTGCTTCACATGTTAAGCTTTCCAGTAAATGATACAAAACAGATTTTTTTTGCCTGGTTTCTTTGGGAAAAGTAATGTTAATCCAAGTGTCTGTTGATGGTTACACATTTCTTTCTGTAGTTCTGTTACATAAATGTGGAACTTTGATGCCTCAGTAATTTTATTTTTAATTAAGAAATATCGAGGACAGTGGTTTTCCAAGTAATTTTCTAAGCTACAGAAGCCCTTTTGCTACAGAATATTAAACGGAGCTGCCATATACAAAACAAATGTATGCGGAGCTGCTCTGGTTGGTTAAGGCCCCCATGAATGCACCTTCCAGTGACTGCTAGGGGACCAGTGGGCCTCAGTGAACAGTGGTTACATATTTGTAATGTATTTTGTAAGCTCTAAAGTATATAAGACAATATAGGTCAAGAAGCTATGGAAACAGTAAATGTGTGGGCGTGTGTGTGTGTGTGTGTGTGTGTGTGTGTGTGTGTGTAGAACAGGTTAAATAAATGAGTTCTCCACAAGTTTATTTTGTAAATGCTAATGCTAAGTCAATGTTTGTTCTCTGAGTTAACCTCCTATAAAACCATAACCCATGTGAATATTTACATTTAAAATTATTTTCTTGAAAGTTATAAATTCATAGACCATTTATTTATATATATCATTTATATCATAATATGCATACTATGTGTGTGTATATATAATTAAAAAAATAAATTCTGTGTAACTTGGAAAATTTATTTTCTGCATCTGTCCATCATGACCAGAGAAAACAGATGTTATAATGATATAGCCCTGGGTCCTCAATATTTAATGTATATATGAGTACATGAAATATTTTTGTTAATCTTATCAGAGGAAATTTGGAAACTGTTTTTGGTCAGACTAGCATATTTAGTTTGTAGTAAGAAATCTTGAAGTTCTATTTTTTTCTCAAACTTTTTATTTTTTTATAGGTATGTCTATAATTTTACAGTAGAATTTATAATTTGGCTCATAAACATTGTCAGAAATGGTATGTGATACTCTTACCTATTGAAAAGATGTGTATCTTCTGCATCCGAATATTCTTAAATAAGTTAACTCTTAAATACTTAAAAAAGTACAAGACAAGTAATAGATATGAAACCTTTAAAGCCAAATGATTAGGAAAAGAGAGAATTGTACTATAATTCTTTGAAAAATACGGTATCAAATGAATAAGCCATCATTTTTATGTTCTGTTTTAGAGAAATAGGTTACTTAATGTTCTACATATGTGTGCACAATTTGGCTCATGTTGGTAACATCAAAATAAAGTAAGTGACTTGTGAGAAACAGGTGATTTTTCAAGAAGACAATTTACTTAAGAAAACCAAAATGTTTTAAACATTTTTATTCAATCCTAAAAGACTTTGTAAATTTTCATTCATTGCAAAAGGCTTATTAAACTCAACTTTAAATTTAATTCACATCATTAAGGGCATTTATTATATTAGGTCTATAGTTCTGCATCCGCTTTTTGGATTCCTTTTTTCATTTATCACAGCCAGAATATAAGCTACATTTCTATTTGTATTGGGCCCTTGAGAGGTTATATAGCTAATGGAAAAGCCTACATAGGAGTCCAAGGTCTGCCTCTTCCAAAATTCATTGCCATAAGGAAAGCTGGTTAGCCTCAGGGAATTACTTAGACTTTCTCAATTTAATTTACTAGGCTGTAAAATGGTCTAGTCTGAAAAACAGGGGAGTTACAAGAATTAAATGACATAAGGCATGTGAGAGTTTATGGTGTAGGGCATGACGTATGTTAAGTGACCAATGAGTGCTTTTCTTCTCTTGCTCTTTTAGCTAGACATTAATTTTCAGACTGACAGCCTCTAAATTTATATCTCCTGCTTGGACCCCTCTTTTGAAATCCAGATTCCCATATGCAGCTGCAATAAATGACCTCTTGACTCAGATATCTAACACACATCTCAAACTCCATGTGTCCCAAAGGGAACCTCCAAACGTTGCCTTCAAACCCAATCCAGATGCAGTCTTCCTAATCTCAGCTGTTGGCAACTGCAGCCTTCTAGGTGTTTCGTCGGAGATCTTGGGAGCAACCTGGATTTCTGTCATTCTCTTATCCATCACACCCAATCTACCAGCATGTCTAGTTAGTTCTACCTTCTGAATAGTCCAGAATCTGAGTACTTCTCTCCATCTCGCTTTTACAGCTGCTGTAGAGCTTATATCTTGCCTAGCCTGAGTGCTACCAAAACCTCTCAGCAGTTCTCTCTGCTTCCTTACTTAACTGTCAGTTCCCAGCAGAGCAACCTGGGTGACTTGAGAATAGAGGTTGGTTAATGTTACTCCTCTGCTTGAAACCATCCATGACTCACCTTGTCAGAGTAAAAGTCAAGGACTTTATAACCCCTACAGGGACCTCTGTAATTGAGCTCCTTTATCTTCGCCATTATCTTATGTCTTATTACCTTTCTCTTCACTTACCCTGCTTCGGCTACACTTACCTGTGCTATTCTTTGTGCATGCCAGTGTACTCAGTGATAGTATTTGCATTGGCTATTCTCTCAGCCTGGAACACTTTCTTCTTGGATATCCTCCTAGCTCATTTCCTATGTGCCTGTGTCTTCCAGTCTTAAATCTGATACTGGCTTCCCATTGTGGTTTAGCCTGACAACTCCCCCTCCCCCACTTCAAGATGAAGCCCCACCCCCTGTAGTACCAGTCCTTACTTATTATCTTACTCTTCCTTCAAGAGCACTTGTCATCTAATATGTGGTAGAATTTGTTACTTTCATTATTTACTCTCTGCTCCTTCTCTAGAATTTAAGCTCCATAGTGATGGAGCAACTTTTGTGGCTGTTGTTTTGTTTATTGATACTGCCGAAGCATCTAAAACAGTGTTTGGTACATAATAGGGGCTCAATAAATATTAACAGAATGAATTAGGTAAACCATTAGAAAAATGCATCCCTAGAGTTTTTTTGTTTTGTTTTGTTTTTTTTATGTTTTTTTTACATTTCATCCTTTACTATTTATTTAAAAGGAACCCATTTAGAATAACAGAACAGCAAATTTGCAGTTTGGAAACAACTGGGAAGCAAACACAGATTAAGCAGTTAAGATATGGTAATGACTTAGGATTTGGGCTACCTGGGATTGATTCCTGTCTTTGCCACATAAAAAGCTCATTGGGATCATCAACTTTCTGATTATTTCATCAACATGAATACTTTAAAATAGCCATCGAGTTGCTAACAAAAATAAAGAAGAAAAATCTTGCATTTTTTTCAGTTTTTTACCCCAGCACTTGTTTTTCTTAAGCATCCAAATCTGTAAATGATGACATTTGTTTTATTTTTTGATGAGTCCATCCTTTTGAAATAAAGAATTGTATCTCCAAATCAAACAAAATCTCATCGTCATTTATCTAGCTACATCTTCTAATAATACCCAGCGTTTTCCACTCATTTCATGTTAGTACACATGCATTCAGTCACCAGATCTTAAACTGCCCTTCTTATGTTGGATTTGTGACATTGTGCGTCATCAAGAGCTGTTCTCAAAAACACAGATTCAATTACATCTAACAAACAGGCCAAATATCTAATCTGCCACCATTAAAACTATATTAACCTGCTTTTATCCAGTTGGGGCTTGAATAACAGAGCAAGACCACATCTGTGTCCACAGCTGCTTTCTTTTAGGCAAGAGCTGTAGCATAATATTCTGGACAAGGGCCTTTTGAAGAGTCTGTACACAAAACATACTCTTCGCTATCAGGGAAAGCCCGTCTTCAGGGTTTGGGGTCTCTACTTTACCATCCGTTTCCCCATTTACAGAGTGTACACTTTATCTTTTTGCATTACCTTCTGTTTCTCTCATTAATACTTCTTTTCCAGAAGTAGTCTATCATTTATGTCTTAGTGTGAACTATTTATTCTGGAAGTGTTTGCTTTTATAGCTTAATTTTCAACTAAATAGTCTTTTTTTCATTAAAAAAATGGGTGTGAAGAAGTTGGTAGGAAAAGTATTTTGAGAGGGCTTTTTTTGGCACTATAATAGTCCCAGCAGGTATTTCAGCCTGCTTCATTACTTTATAATGTCTCCTCCTGAACTGATGATTTTGTCTCCTGATTATTTTATTAATAGATGGTATTTAACGTTTTCCTTGTATTGTTAAATGTCTTTTGTTCTTTTTAGTGCGGCTTTGAAAATCCAGAAATAAATAGAAAAAAAATCATACACACTTTTACTCTTTTCTAGAAACCATTGCTATAATGCTAGTGTTAATTCACATTTACTAGAATTGGGAGAAATATTTGAATTAGTAATTGAATAGGTGAAAAAAGAATAGTTCATCTATTTAATTCACTTTTTTTTTGGTTTTTACTTAGGAAGCTGAACATTTTGTTAGCCATTTGTATTTTTTTTCTCATGAATTATATTCTCATTAACACTTTAATAATAATTACTTATTTTGTGTGATAAGACATTTCAAATGTGTTCCTTGCCTTATACATTTATTTATATTTCAAATGCATTTTTAAAATCATTTTGTATTTAGACATTATCTTTCTATTTAAAAATTTTCTACACTCACAAAGTTAAAAAAAAAAAAAAAAAGGAGACACCTGGGTGGCTCAGTCAGTTAAGCTTTTCCAGCTTTGGGTTAGGTCATCATCTCATGGTTTGTGAGTTTGAGACCGTATTGGGCCTTGTGCTGACCACTCAGAGCCTGGAGTCTGCTTCAGATTCTGTGTCTCCCTCTCTCTCTGCCTCTCCCCTGCTTGCACTCTGTCTCTCTCCCTCAAAAATAAACAAACATTAAAAAAAATTAAACAAAATAAAACTTCTGCATTCAGACGGCAACAGATTTAATCAGCATTTTCTTCTAAACTTTTTGGTTTAAGTGATTTGAAGTGTAGCACTTGAATTCTTTGAAATTCACTTATATGAATGGTAGTTTACATGTAAATAAGCAAATTGTGTGTATTTTCTAAGTTGCTACATAAATTTGTCAGCAAGTTTAGTTGAATAATGTATGTGATTTTTCTGTTGGTTTATCATATGTTAGATCACTCAAATGGTAGAGGAGAATTCACTGGAACTAGCTAATTAGGTAGAAGTTATATTTCATTCGTGGTAGAAGCCAGGTAACAGTGGGTAGAGAGGTAGATGGGAGTTGAGGACATGGAAAATTTTATTTAGATTACATTTCCATGGTGCTGGGGCATGAAGAGAAATAGAAAAAGAGAAAAATAGCTAGAAAGTGTTTTGGAGATAAAAATCTACATTTGTAAGAAGAAGGGAAGGCCTTGAGTGTGTTTGCTGAGGAGAAAGAAAGTGGAAATGGAGAGGTTTGTAGATGCAGACGATTCAGGCAAATTAGTGGTGGGATTAGGTACCTGGAGAGGCAGGGAGAGGGAAGCTAACTCTTACATGGGTCCGTTAACACCAGCTGAAGGCAGACTGTTTTCTGCTGAGTGCGAAGTAGACCGTACAGATGTGTATGGTGCATGTATCTTTGTAGGAAGGAGAGCCTGAGGTTGAGCCAGGTTTCTTGACATCTGCAAAACAAGAAGGAAAGTATGCTCTGTAAGTGCAGAGGAAGGTAATAGATGTCATTTATGTCTGGATTTCTTCAGACATCTATTCAGCAAATGCTGAATGTGGCCATATGTCAAGTCCTGTGTGAAGACCACGAAAGGTGACCAGAAATGAAGTGTACAGTGAAGTCTATCAAATCACTCCAGTCATGAGTCGACCAGAAGGTCACACAGGGAAGAGGACTGTATGACTTCTGCACTGCAGCATCCAGAGGACCGTCCGTTCCAAAATAAAGTCTCCTTAAAGGGGTGTTCAGTTTGGGGAGAGGTGTATTTTCAGTTTGGTTAATGACATAAAAAAGGCTTAATATAGATGCAAATAGATAACTATGGAAATATTTATTTTCATGTATATAATTTAGGGTTAGTATACACACAAATACTTCCTTGCTGTGTCTGCTGAGAGGGCCTAGAAACACAACACCCGGTTAGCACTGAGCATCTCCAGCTGAGACTGGTTTCTGATACCATCCGCGATAAAGGCATGGGGGTTCTTTGGAGAAGTGGTTTATTTGAGGACTGAGGTAAAGAATATACAAGTCTGGAGTACCGTTTAGTGCCAGTAAGTTAAGAAGTGCTTGCATATACAGTCATCCCTACACACATATACACAGTGATAGGTAGGGTATGTCAGTTGGACCTAGGAGTCAAGTGAAAGAATGCTGATGGCCAAAGCTGGAACAGTCTGAGAAACAAAACACGTAACATAGTGTTGGATTACAACCTAACGTTTAAAGTAAATATTCGTGAGTCCATACTGATCTAAATGATTGACTAAATAGGCTGAATAGACAAATCTCCCAGTGCAAAAGGAGTCCAAATAATTTATGTAAATACTTCTCTTGCAAGGATGTAGAATATAACTCCCCACTCCTTAAGTGTGGGCTGCACTAAGTGATTCCTTCCAAAGAGTGTAGCATGGGAAGTGGAGAACAGATTAACTATACACCTTATGGAACTGCCTTAGTCAGATGATCAAGGTTAATTTAACCTCAAAAGCAATGTCAGGTTGATAGTATATACCCATAATATGATGTGGTGAGAATACACTTACCTATGTGATCTTCCTCCTCAAAACCTTTAACTCCAGTGTAATCATGAGATAAACATCAGGCAATTGAGAGATATTCCACAAATACATTCCTAGTTCCCAAATTGTCACAGTCATCAAAAACAAAGTCAGAAAAACTGCCATAGCTGAAAAGAGTCTAAGGAGATATAACAACTAAATGTACAGTGATTTCCTGGATCGGATTCTGGAGTAGAAAAAAAGACATTAAAAAACAACTAAGTATATCTGAATAATATATTGGCTGTAGTTATTAGTAATATATCAATATTGGTTCATTAATTTAGTGAATATACCATACTACATAAAGTGTTAATAATGGCAAAGTGTGTTTGTGGGAGAGGTGGGGGTCGCATCTGACTCTGTGCCATCTTTACAACTTTTCTGTATATCCAAAACTATTCCAAAATAAGAATTTTATTAACCTTTTTTTTTTTTTTTTTAAAGCCACACTACAAACCATATACTCTTCGGTAATTATGAAGCTATTCTTATATCAAAAGCTAAAGACAAATCCTATTAGTGCTAACTTGATTTATTGAGTAATCCCTTTGTAAACACCACAGTGTGCTGATAAGAGTGTAGTCTAGTGTTTCTTTCTTATCTTTCAGCAGAGGAAACAGATGAAATAGTCCATACTTGACAACAGTCACTTTGGGGTTTAGGGAATTTCATCTTCCAGAAAGGTTCAGTGAGTTTATTTTTAATTACAGAATGCATTCTGCTGAAGAGTGTAGCACATTTTAAGCTACACAAAATGACCATCCGAGAACTTCTGCGTGGGTTAAGCCTACATTTACCAGAATATTGCTTGGTAAATTTCAACTCCAGCACAGTAAGCAGTGACCTGACATCCTGAGACTGATGACAGATTTGAAAGTGCCAGGTTCCAAGGAAACAGTTGACTTGGTGCAAAGCATATTATTTATCATCATTTTGGAAGCATCTGTCATGATACAAATACATTCATTTATTAATATAGCATTATTCAGAGTAGGAGGCACCAGATTCTTCTTATTCATTCTTTGCCCTTCGGGCTTCTTTTGAATAAATATATTTTGTTCTTTTTGCGGCATTAATTACGTAGAGTGATTTCCACCTCACCAAAGGATGTTGTTGAAGGCCTGTTCCTCTCTCCCCTATTAATTTCTCCTTTAAAATGATAGATGCTCTTGGACAGTGATTCTTGATCTTTCGTGTTTTGCATCATACCACCTAATGTATTAAAAAAAAACCTGTGTCCCACTGTCATAAAATCAAACCATGTTTATAGTCATCCATTGTAAATATATTTTCATTTATATTTAAAGCATAAATTGATACAATTTTAGCAGCAAACTATGTTAGCCCAGTATGTTAGAAATATTTGAAGGAGGTGAGATGGCAAAAAATAGGTGATTTGGTGAAATATTTAATGTCTACCAACCAACATGAATAAGAATTACAGTCAATTATGTGATCAGAAAGGATTGGCAAAAGAAAGTGTAAATTGTGAGGATTGAGAGAAAATCTGAGTAATATTTATGAAATTCTTTGTATCTCATGATATTACTGTGAATGTTATTGGTGAAGATTCTAGGTGCCATTTCTTGTTCCTTGTGCCAATTTACTAGTTGTTTCCAGGAGTTACTTGGTAATGACAACAGAAGAGACTTTACGCTGACAACATTTTACATATTAAGTGATAGGTACTTATAATAATTTTTTTCTTTTTTAAAATTTTTTTAATATTTATTTATTTTTGAGATAGAGAGTGTGAGTGGGGCAGGTGCAGCGAGAGGGAGACACAGAATCCAAAGCAGGCTTCAGACTCTAGGCTTTCAGCACAGAGCCTGATGGGGGCCTTGAAATTATGAACCTTGAGATCATGACCTGAGCCGAAGTTGGACGCTTAACCAATTGAGCCATCCAGGACCCCTGTAATTTTTCTGATTTTTGATGCAAAATTTCTAGGCAGTAGTCTAAAAGAGATATAACCATACGATCTTTGCCTTGTTTAAATGTATTTTCGTGCTTAAATATTTAGTTGAGCTGAACTCAAACATGTGTACCAGATGTTGAAAATTTGTAATAGGCTTTTTTCTTTTTTAGTAAGGTTTATATCCCACCGTCTAGAGCCCATATATCTAAACAACACTTCCAGCCTGCTGGCCACTTCATGCACATTTGTTTGATTAGCATGATACAGTAGATCAGTGTGACATTCTACAGGATATCCAGACCATTCAGGACATTGCAGATTATGTTATGACAGAGGGACAGACAGTTAAAATGGCCCCAAGGGCAAAACTGTAAATGTATACATTTATACATTACAGGTGAATGCAAATTGTTTCTGATTCTCTTCTCTGATAGGTATATGAAAACTCATATGTTAAACCAAAGCCCTCTGTCATGTATCTTAGGTCATATGAATCAGAGATATAACATTTGGTGTGGGCACTGCTAGTTCATGGACAATTGGGGCTTTGCTTGTAGTTTGCTGTCATCTTCAGGATCCTTCTGGTTAGTGGAGGAGCCAGACTGTTGAATTAAATGGAGACAAAATGAGAACCATACTGTAGATCTTAAGGGGGACACTATTTTATGTCCTGGAGGATGTTTTGAATTGTGATCTCAAGGAACTTGCAGCTTTATAAAGGGCACCATACCCAAGAAAGTAATGGTAGATTTTTTTTTTTTAGGACAATAATAAAAGTGAATACATGGTATTTGAACACTTGTGGCCTCGGAATAGAGGAGGGCCTAGAAAACTGTTTAAGGAAGTGAAATTAGTAATGCTTTGAACTGAACTGTGTTTTTAAAAAGGGAGCTAGAAAGGGAAGAGGGGAGGAGCAAGAAGATAGGGCAGAAAGAGCAAGAAGCAAGAAATAATGACGGTGCAGGGAAACTGCATTCTGTGGTTAGTTGCTGAGGCATCAGTTGTGGGGCTCCTATGACAGGAAGTGAGACTGCAGAAGAAAACAAGGCCAGATTGGAGAGGGTCTTCATCATCATGTTCAGGATCTTTTATCCCATCACAGAGAACCAGGTTGTGCCAAAGTCAAGGTTGTATTTCTAATATAATGGATCATTCTGGCTCACTCCCCAGTGAGGACCACAACTTTGGGGTGGAAAGTTTGGAGACAGGTAAAGCTGTTGGAACTTAATTGACAAACCCATGGGACTGATGGTGTGAGTGGACTACTGCTAGAGTAGGGTGGAAATAGAGTTACTGAGTCCAAATGAGGTGACTGGTGTTGGAGCTTCAGAAAAGACCCAACGTGTAGACCTAGAGATTAGATGGTTGAGGGATGTGCAAGAAACAGTACATTTGGGAAAGTTCAACAGGAATGATTAGGGGGATTGAGGATAGGGTGCATTTACTTTGAACTTCAGCTTCAGGTTATAAGGCATGTTTGGATAGAGACATCCAACAACAAATCTGAAGCTCAGAATGGCGGATGGGGATCTTCTGGCTTTAGAAAATAATTATTAGAAATGCTGAAGATAACATCAACTTTCTTAGAAGAGTTTTGGAGATTTTCTTTAGCCCTTCTTTGTGTGAGGTCACTTGCTCTGGTCCACTGACTGAGTTGGTAAAAATATTCAAAGAGTTGATTTTTGTAGTTTAATTTCTATCAACTTGAAACCTAGAAAGAAAATCTGAAATAATGCTTGACTTTTTTGTCTAGTAATTGTATAGCTAAAATAAAATATCAGATAGTCACGATGTATACACTTTTGTTATTTATTCCCACTAAAACATAAATTATGGACTCTAGAGACCATTTTCATATGTTAAAATATAATTTTTACACAGGTAGAATCATGATTCATAGAAACACAAAATGAACATAATTCAAATATTTAATTAATGAGGGAACCTCTAAGATGTTAAACCCCTATGAGACAAAATTAGTTTGCATTGTCATGAGGAGGAGTCATTTGAATTGCTGCAAACAGAAAATGTTTGCATTGCTACCAGTGTTCTCTGACTTAAGGATTATCCCTAAAGTTGTAAAATAGTCTAGCCAAAAGCAATCAGACAAAGCATAAAAATGCATTCTTATTTTTAATCCCTAGAAGAATCATTAGAAATCCCTAACATTCCATTGAAAAGACAGTAATCTTTTTTGTATTAAGGGCCTAATACACTGTCTGATGCATAGTAAATACCCAGGAAATGATTGTTGACCATAATTATAATATACTTATACCACTCACATATTAAATGTGCTTCAGAATGCATGGCCTCAGAATTTCTGTCCAATTTTTATGAACCCAAGTGTTGCTATTTTTACATATATGAAAAATTAAACCTCAAATGTCTTCGGTTGATAACAAATCAGTTATTCCAGCATATGAGATTCTCACGTTATTTTTAATGAGGTTTCTTTAAACTTTTTGAATTGTCTTCACTGTGATTAATTTAATAGTGAAGATGTTTATAAAATCAAATTTTTTATTCTCAATGTCACTTTTGCTTCATGCAATTAAGCTTAACTAATTAAAAAAAATCACCAAGGCAAATTACATCAAGATAAATTTCATTCAAAAAAATTTAGCTAAAAGGAGAATATATTTTATTATGCAAAGCTAAAAGCTATAGCTAGGATGAGGAACTCTTTTCTCCTAATTTAAATTACAGAATTTCAAAGCAGGAGGATCATCTTGTCTTCCTCCACTCCTCTCTTTATAGATGGGAAACAGAGCCCCAGAGAGAGCACATGATCTCAGTGTCTCAGAGGCACTGAGTAAATGGCAAAGGTGTGAGCTTAACTACAGCAGTGACAGGAGTTCCTTTTTCTTTTTCATACTTTCTAATGCAGCACTAGGAAATGAGACGTAATTTTGAAAGTTGTTCAGTGTCTTTCAGAGCATCAGGTGTTATTTACTGTTCTTGTTTTCGTTGATGTATCCATCCATCCATTCAAAAGGTTTAATTTACTAGCTAAAGTAATCCAAGAATAAAACAGGATGACCAAAACAAGACATGGCCCCACTTCTTGGCCAATCGACAGAGGAAGGAGTTGAAGGCTGGGTTTTACAGTGGCTCTTTGAACAGTAGGCAGAGAAGGGTGAACTTTTGGAGTATTTTTGGATGGCTTTACAAATATTGTGTGACTACAAGAGCTTATACGTGGAATGCTTTTCTCAGTTGTATAATAGGTACCACAGTGACATAAATAAGCTTTTTTACTGATTTTCTACTGTGTTTTTATAGCTCCCTCATGCAGCAAATTGTGTATTGGTTATGCCCTAATTGTACTGATATCCTTGGGGAAAATATGTTTTCTGTGTATGTGTGTATACATATATATGTGTATATATATGTTATATTTATAAATATAGCGTAATATCTTATGTGTAGTATAATTATATATAATCAATATATGTGATATATGTGATTAATATCAAATATAATTATGTTATAATTATACATAGCATTTATATATCACATTACTATATTATTAATGTAATCAATATTATATTTATTTATAAATTATTAATTAAATTAATATAAAATTAAATAAAATTAATTATATATATTTATTATATAAATATTTAATGTGTTTAACATATATAATATATAACACAATAATATAATATATAATATTATATTTATATATAATTATATATAATATATAGTATATAATTATATATTATATGATTATATAATGTTTACATAAATATTTATTATATATGATTTATTATTTATGTATATTTATTATATATGATATATATTTACATAAATATTTATTATATATTATTTATTATTTATATATATTTATTATACATATAACATATATAATAAATTTATATTAAATTTTATTTAATTTATAAATTTATTTAATAAATTAAATTAATTAAAATAAATAATAAAAATTATTATATTTAATTATATAATTAATTATATTGCCGTTATCTGAACTATCAGGCCCTGCTCTCTTCCAGCCCAGTAATACTGTCAGGATATATAGTGCAGGGTCCTTTACCTTTGTCCCTGCCACTGTGACAGTGGTTGTCAAACTGGAATGTGCATACCAATCTCTTGCTCACTTGTCAGATGTGGAGTTCCAGGCCCCAACTTTAGGATTATGACTTAATAAACCTGGATCCTAGGAAGTGGCCCACAGGCATCTGTATTTAGCAACACTTTCCTGATAGAAGAGCTTCTAATGTGGGTGGTCCAAGACCATATTTTGAGCTCTGACTCTGTGGTGTTCTTTTCTGAAGACAGGCAGGAGTTTCTCTCTCCCTCCTTGGCATGGACAATGCCTATACACTACTTGAGCATGTAAATATTTGTCTTCCTAAGAATTGGTAGATGGAAGTAAATTTGCTCCACAAGAGGGTAAATTGCAGGCAGAATTCATCAGTTTTCAGATCTCATAAAGGACTGGCTGTTCATTCATTAAACGGCTTATAAAAGAGCAATCTTCTCAATATTCAAATGTACTAAGGGCACAGACATTTTTATGAATAAACACTAAGAATCAGTTCATTTATATAGGACACTTTTTGAAAGCTTTCTAATCCTTGTTATGAGCATGAACTTTTAGAGAGTTCAGACTTAAAATTTGCAAGGGTGTTTACCACTGGAAAAAAAAAGCAATCCTTTTGGGAGATGATCTTGAAGTATTACCACCATTAGCTCTTTGCTTATTCCTGTGAGAATAACTGACTTAAAAAAAAAAAGCAGTAGAGAGCATGGATAGAGACTGCTTTTTAAAATTTAAGCACCTATTTTTTCATCAAGAAAAATCTATTATTGGATTGGACTATTTCCATATTTGTAAACTAAATTTAATAGATGTTTCAGACCTGAAGAGTCTTTTCTCCATCTTCCTCCTTCCCTTTTGCATGTAGAGGATCATGGTGACCAATTCTTTTTGGTAACAGACAGCCAATAACCCAATTAACAGTAGATTACATGAACAGAAGGGCATAGCCAGATTAAAAAACAAACAAACAAACACATTTTCATGGTCATTCTCTAGATGCAGCACAGTTCAGTGGAACTTTCTGTGGTGATTAAGATGTTTTATGTGTCTGTTGTTTAGTCTGGAAGCCACTAACTACATGTGGCTACCAAACACATTAAAAATGGAGCTAGTGCAACTGAGGAACTGAATTTTTAATTTAACTTCAATTAATGTAAATTGCCACATGTAGGAAGTAGCTACTGTATTGCACTGTGTCACTCTAGAAGAAAGTATAATGTACAGTTTTTCATAACTGTAGTAATAGTAAATGAGTTCTTTATGAAGCTAGAAAGCATTGTAGCCTATTAAGGTGGCTTTTAATGGAGCAGTCCTTTGACTTTCTCAGACTTATGGGTGTGGTTATTATCTCTCTCCTTGCTTTTATTTTGTTTGTTTCGTTTTTTTTCTTTTTTTTGTAATGTTTATTTTTGAGAGAGAGAGAGAGAAAGAGAGAGTGAGCATAAACAAGGGAGGGGCAGAGAGAGAGAGAGAGGGAGACACAGAATCTGAAGCAGGCTCCAGGCTCTGAGCTGTTAGCGAAGAGCCAAATGCCGGGCTCAAACTCATGAACTGTGAGATCACAACCTGAGCTGAAGTTGGATGTCCAACCTACTGAGCCACCTGGGCACTCTTCCCTGCTCTATTTTGAAAGTCTAGCAAATAGATGTTCTAGAGTGAGGAGATCGTTACACAGCACCTGGAGGGACCATGTCATGAATGGCTTTCCTTGGGATGATGCTCACAGCATCCTGGCCACCCTATAAAGCTGCACCACTGCTCAAGGGGATTCTTACTGCTTTTTATATCTAATGTGTTTAGCATGCAGTCAGTTCGTGATAAATCTTTGTCAGATAAAATAGCAATGTATATCCCAATTTTAAATATCCACCATGATGAAGCATACTGATTTTACTATGTAAAAATCATCTTTAACTGTGCTAATAGAACCCATTGTATGAATTTTCCCTTCAGATCTACATTTATTGATTTGTCCTACATGTTTAGAGTACTTACTTTGTAGCAAGTATTACTTTAAGTATTTTGGAGTTCGAAGATATTTTTAAAAAGATTTTTGTTTATTTTTGTTTATTTTCAGAGAGTGAGTTGGGGGGGGGCAGAGAGAGAAGGAGACAGAGAATCTGAAACAAGCTCCGTACTGTCAGTGCCCAACATGGGGCTCGATCCCATGAACCATGAGATCGTGACCTAGGCTGACATCAAGAGTCAGACGCTTAATTGATTCAGTGACCCAGGCACCCCTGGAATTCAAAGATAATTTAGATACAGTATGTGCCTTTATGAATCCACTACTGATTAGTGAAGATGGGAATTAAATGTGCTGCATCATAAAATTGAAACTGATAGTTATTGTATATGTGTGGCATAGTTTTGAATAGCCAAGGAAAAAGTGATTTTCGTCTGGCTGAGAGCAAAATGGAGGGGATGAGGGCAGAGAAGGCTGCACAGAAGAAATGACTTTTGGGGCAGGCTTTGAAAGAATAGTGGGGGCAACCGTAGGGATGAGTAAGGAAGATAAGGACTGCTGTTGTCCAGGCACTTTGCTAAGAACTTGAGAAATGGTATCTCGCTTCAGTTCTCTCAGTGCTCCTCCGAGGTAGGTGTCCTTATCATTATTTTAGTGACAATGCAGCTAAGACTCAGAGTTTAAGAAACTTGTCCAAGGTAACCTCGTTATTCAGGGAGGGCGCCAAGCTTTGAACCTAGGTCTGTCCAACACCAGAGACCATTCATTGTACCAGAAATCATGAGTGTCAGCAATGACCAACCCAGCATGTTTGGAGCAACTGAGTAGTATGGGATCACTGAAACACAGGATACAAAGAGGAGTAACTGAAGAGGCAGGAAAAACCACTGGTGCTCTGGTAAGTACGTTGGAATTTTTTTCTGTAAGTTATTTGGAGTCTTGGATGGGTTAGTTTTAGATTAGGCAATGACATCATGGTTCCTAAGGAAATTCAGGAGCTAAAATCAACAGCAGACTTGGCTAATTGTTTGACTTGAAGTTCTTTTTTTTTTGAACTGGCTTTATTATTTCCTGAATGCACAGTTGCTGGGAAGTGGTTGAGTTCTACTCTGGCGTGTTGGCTCTCAGCCAACAGAGAAGTAAAAATTCACCGTGAACAGTCGGCCAAGAGACACATGTGGATATTTAAGAAATAATTATAATTGCTTTTCACATATCTGCCAATGGAATGGAAAGCTTTTGCTCTATTGTGTTTTTTGATTGTTGGTTTGTTTTAATGTGTGTTTTCAAAACATAAAGTAACAGGACAACAGATATCTGACAGAGTTGCCAAATCATTTCTAGGCTTTGGCCCAGGGTTTGATCATCCCTCTGCTGTTTTCTGGCTTCCTATGCTCAGAAGCACCCGCCATCAGCTCTCAGCCCTGTGGCAAAAATGAGGAATGGGGTCAGAGTCAGGCAAGCAGAAACCAGAGCCAGGAGTTGCTCTGGGAAGTTTGAGCATATGTTTTGTGCAGTGAGGAGTTCTCTGCTTTGTACTTGGCAACCCACATGAGACTCAAGCTAAAAAAGGGGCTGATGATCTGAGATTGAGAGAGAGAAACCAGACAGGAGACCTTGAATCATGGCATGGCCCTTTCCCCACCTGTCTGATGGAGCATTCTTCATGTTGACCCACAACTTAGACTAAAGCATTGCCCCTGTTCCTCATGAAGATGAAAACACACTTTGTTCTTAGTGTAGGGATATGTTTTTCCTTTCCTTTCTGTTATACTCCTTCTCCTTCTGCTTCAAATACATTCCTTGCCCAACTCCTGGCTGTCTCTCTAGGACCTTCCCTTTTTTCTTTGGCTTATAAACATCAGATTAACCTGCAGGTGTCTAGAAACAGGCTGGCTGGACAGGAAGGAAACAGGCAGACCTAGTTTTTAAATCTGTACACAGCTTTCGGAGCCAGGAACTGCTGTACAGTCTAGCTGCTTTGGGATAAGAATTTAAATTAGTAAAGAGGAGTGATGATGTAATAGGGAAATTAAAAAACATAGATGAGGGGCGCCTGGGTGGCGCAGTCGGTTAAGCGTCCGACTTCAGCCAGGTCACGATCTCGCGGTCCGGGAGTTCGAGCCCCGCGTCAGGCTCTGGGCTGATGGCTCAGAGTCTGGAGCCTGTTTCCGATTCTGTGTCTCCCTCTCTCTCTGCCCCTCGCCCGTTCATGCTCTGTCTCTCTCTGTCCCAAAAATAAATAAACGTTGAAAAAACAAAACAAAAAAAAAAACAACATAGATGATAGGAATGCAATCAGATATTTTAGTTAAGCATTTTGAGAAATAAGTTTAAATAGATTAAGTATTCAGTTGTGAACATTGAAAACGTATCACTGTCTTGACTGTCAGTGCATTTAATAATGATTGGTAATACCCAGATTTCCAATTTGATGAGTAGCCCATTTAAAAATGATATACACAGGTATTTATACTACACTTTGTTTTAAGAATGTTTTGGTATAAATTATTTAGGATCTGAAGCCCATGGAAATGTCTCTTACATTAAATCAAGTTTATTCCAAAATGAATCATTCATTTATTCACCGCAGGTCATTGAGCATCATCCATGTGTGATAGGCCAGGTGCTCTCCCATGTGCTGGGGATACGGTGGTGATCTCTTTCATGATGTTTTGTGGCTCCATTCATAATTTTATATTCTTTTAATTTGTCTTGTTCTTCCAACATGAATATACAGTTTTCAGAGCTCTTATATTTGGAAGGCTGAAAGGGCTCAGGCTTTGAAAGTGTCTTGTTTTCACTGCTTTTGCCTTGTTTTAATAAGCCATATAAAACTTGTGAATTAATATGTTTTTTAATAATTTTTTAATGTTTATTTATTTTTGAGAGAGAGAGAGAGAGAGTGAGACAGAACACAAGTGGAGGAGGGGCACATAAAGAGGGAGACACAGAATGTGAAGTAGGCTCCAGGCTCTGAGGTGTCAGGACAGAGCCCAGTACGGGGCTTGAACTCTCAAACTGTGAGATCATGACCTGAGCTGAAGTCAGACGCTTAATCGACTGAGCCACTCAGGCGCCCCATGAATTAATAAGTTTCTTAAGGGACTCATGGGTGGCTCAGTTGGTTAATCGTCCGACTCGATTTCAGCTCAGGTCATGATCTTGCAGTTTGTGAGTTTGAGCCCTGTATCTGGCTCTTCACTGACAGTGTGGAGCCTGCTTGGAATTTGCTCTCCCCCCTCTCTCTCTGCTCCTTTCCTGCTCTCACCCTCTCTCAAAATAAATAAATAAATAAACATTAAAAAAATAAGTTTTTTTTAAACGTTTGTTTATTTTTGAGAGAGAGAGAGACAAAGCATGAGCAAGGGAAGGACAAAGAGAGAGGGAGACACAGAATCCGAAGCAGGCTCCAGGCTCTGAGCTGTCAGCACAGAGTTGGACTCAGATCTCAAACTCATGAACTGTGAGATCATGAGCTGAACCCAAGTCGGACGCTTAGCTGCCTGAGCCACCCAGGTGCCCCAAAGCTTAGTGTCTTAAGGACAGGTGGTGTGTTATCTTATGGGATCAGACTCCTGGTTCCCTCAAGTGTTTGTTGCAGGCTCCCCTTGAAACTTGGGAACCATGCATACAGCATACAAAACTGTTTAGGAGAAGAGAATGCCCCCTTTCCTCTGTCTCAGTTGCCATCTTCAATCTTTTTTCTCCCTTTCTCCATTTCCTGGATATTCACCAGGTAACTTCTTTGGTCCAGACAGCTAAGAATAATTAGTTTTGGTTTGTTTTTTTTTCCTAAGTTAATAGTACCTAGATCATTTTAGAAATTGGCATACTCTACCACTCTGACAGAGGTTTTTCTTAACATTGAATTACATTGTTGATTTTTTGCATTCTAGAACTTGATGTTTTCTGATATGATCATTTAAATGCATTGAGTTATTGATCGAAGCAACAATGGAATTTATAATTTCCAACTGGGCCTATGATTCTTGGGGTTTCCTTCAGAAAAGAATACCTCTACAGTGGAGGAGCGTATCACTTAAAATGAAAAGTATCTTTAAAATCTGAATTACGAAAGAAAATAATCAATAAATGATTCACTTCATAGGAAAGTTCTTTGACCTTATCTAAGGTTTCAGACCTCTTTAGTGGAGAATCAAGTCTTGAATCTGGGTCTCCTAGGGGCTGGCTCACTTGTGGAATTGCCCACCACAGCTTCGGGGGAGTACCTTAGAAAGGGTGGAGGGGGATCTATAGGAAACATACTCAGTAGACTGAGTCTTGGTCAGCAGAGGTTTATTTATTCATTCATTCATTCATTCCAATTTTTTTTTAACGTTTGTTTGTTTTTGAGAGAGAGAGAGAGCACAAGCAGGGGAGGGGCAGAAAGAGAGGGAAACACAGAATCTGAAACAGGTTCCAGACTCTGAGCTGTCAGCACAGAGTCCAATGCAGAGCTCGAACTCATGAACCACAAGATCATGACCTGAGCTGTAGTTGGACGTATAATTGACTGAGCCACCCAGGCACCCCAGCACTCCTGATTTAACACATTCTTGTACTACTTGCAGTGTTTAGATTTGAGTAACAAGTTTTCTTGGCAATTGTGGCTTCACTCAAACCTGTACAGCTGTAAATTTCTAAAGCTGTAAGGTATTTTAATGATGTTCTAATTTTCTTGTTTTTAAGTGAGGAAACCATGGCCTTGAGTGGTTATTACTTGCCAAAGCTTATTTCTTAGAAGAATGGGAGATCTTCAAGTACCTTTCAGAATGTGACCGAAAATTACCCAAATCATGACATGTGTTCACTAAAAGATGATAAACTTCTCTGTCTACATTTCAAACCCAGTCAGGATGCCACTTGGGCCAACTTCTAAAGTTTTTAGGATAGCTGCTTTCTTTAAATTTTTAAATTGTGAAATACATCATTAAAAAGAGCATATGTACCATATATTTTAATGTATTTTGTTATTTTAAATCTATATTGTTTTAACTATATATCCAAAACTATAAATACATATATAGTTAAAATAATAAGAAAAACGGGGCACCCGTGTGGCTCAGTCAGTTAAATGTCCAACTCTTGTTTTCGGCTCAGGTCATGATCTCATGAACCGTGCGATCCAGCCCCGTACAGGGCTCTGTGCTGAAAGCGTGGAGCCTGCTTGGGATTCTCTCAGTCTCTCTTTCTTTCTGCCCCTCCCCTGCTTGCGCTCGCTCTCTCTCTCTCTCTGTCTCAAAATAAATAGTAAATGTTAAAAAAATATAAAATAAGAAGAATTAATGAAATATAAAACAGACACACAGGTACCAGTCACCGAGTATAAGAAATAAACCTTCCAGAATCTTGAAGGGTCCCTATGGATTCCTGATCTAGCTCCTCCCCTTCCTTGTCCTCATAGTAATCTCTGTGCAGTGCAGTCTAGTGGTTAGGAGTGTGAAGCTATGTAGCTGCTCTACACCTCTTGGCAAGATACTAACCTCTCTATGGCTTAGTTTCCTCATCTTATTGTCTAAAGGGAATGATAATATACTTCACAGGGTTGTTGGGAGGGCTAAATAAGTTCAGCTATGTAGCATGCTTAGAAAAGTATATTGTGTTGCAAACATTATTTGTTTACTGTTTGGTTATCATCATGTTGAATTTTATATCTGAGAGACTTTTCATGCTGTCAACCAGATGGAATATAAAGGTCTACAAGCTGGTTTTAGGAGGGATAATTTTATTATTCCCTTTTCAAATCTTTCAAAGTGGAAACATCCTGATTTCTCTTGGGCCTTTTAGATTTCATCTGTTTCACTTTATAAGTGTGTATTTTCAAAATACTGTCCTAAGAAGCTTCCATTGAAACATCATGAAAGTTTATTTAAGCAAAGACTCTTTTATGTTAGAATCATTATTTGAAAAGATAATACCAGTTGCTGGCCAAACAGTTTTGTTTTAACAGGGGGTACCTGGGTGGCTCAGTCGGTTAAAGCATCCAACTCAGGCCATGATCTCACGGTTTGTGGGATCAACCCCACATCAGTCTTTATGCTAACAGCACAGAGCCTGCTTGGAATTCTCTTTCTCTCTGTCCCTGCCTCTTCCCCCACTTGTGCATGCTCTCTCTCTCTTTCAAAACCAAATTAATTAATTTTAAAAAAGATTTAATTTTAACAGGATCTTGCTATTCTGTTGTGTAATAGTGCTGGTTGCATTAAGATACAGTGAAGGGTGATATTAAAAATTGACAGACTTTCCAGAACACTATTTTGGGTCTTTTTGGGTTTGGTCCCTCTGCTGAGTTTACTAAAGAGTACCTCTAAAAGTATGAGAGAATAAATGTTTAAGAGTGACAAGGGGATAATTCGCAAAATAAGACTGTAAAACAAGAAAATGAGTTTCTAAAAATTGCTATCTTATCAGTATGGAGAGCCAAAGAAAAATTTCCCACTTGGAGGTTTTTGCTTTTTCTCTTAGTATTAATAAATACGGTTGAAAATCAACAGTACATTTTCTAAGTAAAAGAAAATACCCTTCTGCTCTAGGACTTTGTTTTGAAGTTGCCAATATAAAATTCACCAGTAAGCTATTTGGAAACTCTTGACGTCACTGTTCCTTTTCCTCTCAATTCATGCAAAGGTTATTGTCTGAGCTCTTTGTTTTACCATGAACGTCATATTTGATGACATCCCTTTATTGCCTTTACACATTGGTTTAGGCACTCCATAAAATTTCTTATCCTCTATTCAGTTGGTGCTCTTTTCCCCCAGTAAAATTACTTTTTTCCTTGGTGACATAATTCTCAAGTTGACTTCTAGTCAGCAACTCTGTAGGCACTTGTCTCTTGGTTTTTAGATTCTGTAATGCAATAGGCTAGCAATATTTCCTTTTTATTGAGATTGCATTGTATCTTTGTTAAGAAACTCATTTACATGTGTTTACATTTTAAAAATGTATCTGGGATCTAAAGATTCACTTAGAAATTCGCTTTCCTATCAGATTTGCAAAAGAAAAAAAATGTTGCAATGAAACCATGTCAACATAGGAAAAGAAAATACTGCGAGCATGCATAACATGTCTTCTATATCTCTATGCATCTGGCAGCAGAGATCTGTGTTTCATGAATGATAACAAATCTGCTTAATGAATTCATAACCAAGCATGTGGTACTTGGAGTAGTGGAGATGATAGGAAAAGCTGTCTGTCATTCATTTGCTTCTGAAAACATTTAATGGCAGTCTTAAACTTATTATTTTTTTACTTGTGGAATCTCACTTTATAGCAACATGAGTTTATATTGATCATATTTGTAATTGATGACGTACCCATGTCCCTCAGTGAAGTAAATTATGAACCTAGGAAGATTTTCATGTGTCAGTCCATCAGGAAATATTTTTTTCTTTGTATTTTTTAGCATGAGGAATACAGCAGCAGAAGCATAATAAAATAGCTACGAAACATCTGAAAAGATAAATACATTTCCCCTTTCTAAATGAGATAGTCAAGAGAGAGTTAGTTAAACATTTCTAATCTTACATTTGATGATAATGTTTATACAACCTAATAGTTGCTCCCTTTCCTCTCTTTTGCTTCCCTAATAATAACAGCACTGCTTCTGGCATTAAACGAGTACAAAATAAATAGAAAGGCCATGAGCTTGATGCACTGTTTCCTTTCTTTTTCCTTGATCCTCCTCGCCTCCCAACCTACATTTCTTGGCATCTTTCCACTCTCTGTTTGTTAGAACTCCGACTCTGACGTAAAGAACTCACAGCGAGTGACCCCCGTGGCAAACCTGTAAAACATTATACAACATGAATAAGAACTTTCTTATTAGATCTGCAGCTGGCTGGGTGCAGACATATGGCAGCAAGAATGTTTTGGAAGAAAGGCATTGCTTGACAAAGAACCCAGTCTCTTGAATAAAGGTTTACACTGGCACTTCTGGATGTTTACAATACCTGATGCCAGGGGCAAGACTCCACACCACCCCCCCCATTACATTGTTATTTTACTGTTTAAACCTCGTGGTTTCATATGTCGAGGTGGCTAAAATGTAGAAGCAGACGTTTTATGTGTGTCTGTATAACTTTAAAAGAAAAAAAAAAACCCACAGAACTTTCTCAGGCTCTTCCTGCCCAGCTGGGAGTGCTCCTTTCTCTGAGGCCCAGCCTGTGATGGAAAGTGAGGGAGTTTCTCCTCTGCTGAGAAGACCCAAGTTTTCTGACTGGGATTAAAAACGACCATCAAAGGGTCACCTGGCTGGCTTAGTTGGTAGAGGATGTGACTCTTGATCTCAGGGTTGTGAGTTAGAACTCCACGTTGGGTGTAGAAATTACTTAAAAAAAAATAACGACAAAACAACCATCAAAGGGCGCATAGGCTTTGAATGCCTGACAGCATCCACTGTTTCTTGTCACTGTTGTTGACAGTAGTTATTTTCAGTTGCTAAAAAATTAGGTGGGGAACGATTTGTAACCTAGGAAGTTGTCACACTGGTTTTCATTTGACTTGTGATTTCCCAGTCTTTTCCTTGCTGCCCTACTGCCATTTCTCCGATGCCAGCTGCTAGAATTGCAAAGAACGTGGTCATGTTTGGTGATCTGCACTAGCACACTGGCATTGAATAATATAGTGAGAAATTTCCTGACGGTGGCAGATGTGCAGTTGCCTCAGGAGGGATGATGACACTTTGAATTACAGTTACAGGAACAGACAGGTTACATCTAGTGGCTAGCCAAGGTAAATGAACGAAAGCTTCTGCTTCTACTAAGATTATTGATCTCCTTTTATTACTGATTCTTTGTAACCTTGATGATATTTAAAATGCTCAAAATCTTAGATGTGGTCATTAGCTTCCTTCCCCTTATTGCACCTGTGATAATTTAGTGATAAGCTAAGCAAGGCATGCTCACTATATATCCTTGAGAGTATTTTCTAATTATCCCCACGTGATAGCTGAGAAAACTGAGGCAGGGAGCCACCCCCATGAGCTTCCCAGAGCACACATCATAACAGAGGCAGAATGAGCTGGGAGTCTAACACTGAGCAAGTAGGTGCTTGTTGGCGCTTCTGACTTACTGAGCATATGTTAAGAAGTATATATTTACAGAAGCAACATAGTGTATGCAGAGAATGGACTCTAGTCTGGGAAGATTGAAGAACACTAGGAAAGGTGTTAATAAGAATAATGTTAGAAATGCTCTGAGCTGTAAGGATGATTTTTTCCCTTATTTTTAGGTGTTCATGTTAAAAATTCTTTGGCAAGACATCTTGTCTTTGTTGATTTCATCTACATAGTAAGAATGCAGGCCTAAAAACTGCCCTAGATTTGGAAAAGTCCTATCTGTAAAGGTCTTGGAGATCATCTAATCCAGGAGTCCTCAATCTCTAAATCAAATCTGCCAGATGAACCCTATGGTCAGTCATTATAAACATAACTGATCCTACTCTAGAAAAACTCAGGTTTTTCTAGAAAGTGCAGAAAGCACAGCTCTTGCCAGGATCTTGCATTCAGCAGGTGCTATCAGCACTCATGAAGTATACATTTTTGAGAAAATGAAAATTGCTTTATTCCTTCAATGGTTGAGAGCCCCATTAGGTAGTCGCCCTTATAATTTTCTATGTGTGAAAACTAAGACCCATATGTTATGGGTTGAATTGTGTCTCCCAAAAAAGATGTTAACATCCTAACCCCCAGCACCACAGAACGTACCCTCACTTGGAAATAGGGTCTTTTACAGGGGTACTCAAGTTAAAATAAGGTCTTTAGGTGAGCTCTAATCCAGTATGGCTGATGTCTTTAGTGGAAAATTGGGAATTTGGACACAGAGACAGGCACACACAGAGGAAAGATAGCTGTAAAGACAGAGGATTGGAACAATGCATCTATAAGCCAAGGAACATGAAAAGTTGTTAGGAAACCAACAGAACTAGGAAGAGGCAAGGAAGGATTTTTCCCCCTATTGGTTTCAGAGGAAGGGTAGCTCTGCTGACACCTTGATTTCAGACTTCTGGCCATCAGAACTCTGAGATAACACATTTCTGTTGTTCTGAGCCAGTCAGTTTTTGGTACCTTGTTGCGGTGGCCCTAACAAACCAATGCATCATGGGTATTACTGGTCATAGTCTCCTAGGGAATTAATTAGTAAGGTGATCAAGTCTGCAGCCCAGTCTGTCTGAGTTCTGAGTGCTCAGTGCCTGCCTCTAGAAATAAATGATTTCATTTCATTCCTGTAAAGGAATTACAAAGTAACAAATTGTTATAAGGGACTGTCACTTTTACCCATTTGAAGTTATCTGTGTCCATGAATTACTTGATTTAGAAGTTCCTGAAATCTAATATATATTTTCAGGTTCAGATTTCATTTATTAAAATTGAAGAATCGAATTTGAGGAGGTAAAATTTCTTCAGCCATTTCTTTCACGTCTCACAGTTGATCAGTGAAATCTGGAGAAAACCGTAATTACTCTTCCTTTTCCTTTACTTCGTGTGAACACTGAAACCATAGTTAATAAAATGTGTCAGATTCCATAGTAGTCAAGGAATTAGGGTCAGCTAAAGTCTACCCTACTATATCTAATGGGCACACCCTTCTCTAGAAAGTAGAAATAAGACTCAGAGTATGTATTTCATAAGATAAATCCAATGTGAGCACCAAGTAATAGATTCAAATATAATTTTTCAAGGCTTGAATATGAGTTCACAAATCAGTATTAATGACTGTAAAATACATTTTGTTAAGAATTAGCCTCATGGTGGGGCACCTGGGTGGCGCAGTCGGTTAAGCGTCCGACTTCAGCCAGGTCACGATCTCGCGGTCCGTGAGTTCGAGCCCCGCGTCGGGCTCTGGGCTGATGGCTCAGAGCCTGGAGCCTGTTTCCGATTCTGTGTCTCCCTCTCTCTCTGCCCCTCCCCCGTTCATGCTCTGTCTCTCTCTGTCCCCAAAATAAATAAAAACGTTGGAAAAAAAAAAATTAAAAAAAAAAAAAAAAAAAAGAATTAGCCTCATGGCAAAATCACATTGAAAACCCCACCCTTTCTTTTCAAATTAAAATTAATTAGTAAATTAGAAGTGTGAATGCCTTACCAAGCTCAACAAATTAAAAAATGGTACATGGATCCAACAAATCCTTCCTCCCCTGGGCCTTGTCATCTGTGTACATTAATTGGAATAATGCTTTGTTCATTCTGTAGAAAGTGTGTTTTTAAATACCTCATTTAATGTAAATTCTGACTGGGTTTAATTAAAACATTATAGTAAATCAGAATTGGGATCCTGAGCATGAAAAAGGATTTATTGTTGTCTGGTTCAGAGTTCAGCCAGGAAAAGCACTCTCATGATAATCTAGAGGTTTAATCCTTTGAAATGTCACCCCAGACTGAAGTTCCCAGAGGCTAATGGGGTTTTCCTTATCAGGACATATTTCTGATCCCCATGCAACTCTCCTCTTAGCTTTATCCTGTTAGACCGGTTTCTATTTATTTTGACATTCCAAAACAAAATCGTTCCATTATTCTCCCAACCTCTGCAAAAGCAGTGCTCCTTATGTTAAAAAACCCAAAAACCTTATCTATGTGAACGCATTTCCCATATTCTTGCAGGATACTTTACAACACATTATAAACAATTATTTTTTTTATTCTTTCATTGTAGGGCAAAATAGTGTTCATTTGATGTGAAGAGTATTCTTTAAGATAATTCTGTATTTCTGATGCTTGACCACATGTTACATTTATAAAATGCATAGTCAATAGTTTTAGGAATAGCTTCACAAATTTAAATAGATTTGTCCTACGCACAATCATTACATCGCATAAGAGACGAGGGCAAAGGATAAAGGCCTTCAGAAAGCACTTTTTTGTCTGTTCTGTCATTTGCTCCCTTGTAAAATCCCTGTGAGATGGTTAAGACAAGTAGTGTCTCCATTGACTTAGAAACTGAAGCTTCAAGAGGTCAAATATATTTCTCAAGTTTGCTTACATAGTAGAGGTTAAACCTTAATGTGACATTTGCTCTGTTGTGGAAAAAAATTACTCTATAACAATGTATATGAACAGTGAAGGGTATACCCTTAGAAGGGAATTTTTTTCAGTTAAGATATTGGATTATTATTAAATAAATGATAACACTGTTTTTGATAAGAGTAGTACTTTCTAAAATACCTAAGGAATTAATTGAATACTCCGACTATTATAAGATTTGTTTTACTCAGAAAATTCTGAGTGATCTTTAAATTGTTTCTTCTATGTCTTAGGCTTTTTTTTTTTTTACTTTTTTTTTTTTTAACATTTATTCATTTTTGAGACACAGAGACAGGGTGCATATGGAGGAGGGGCAGAAAGAGAGGGAGAGGCAGAATCTGAAGCATGGTCCAGGCTCTGAGCTGTCAGCACAGAACCTGATGCAGGACTTGAACTCACAAACCACGAGATCATGACCTGAGCCAAAGTCTGACACTTAACTGACTAAGCCACCCAGGTGCCCCTCTGTGTCTTTGGCTTCTGTTTTTTATTCAGTGTTAGCATCTGTGAAATAAGAGATTAAGAAAAAAAATGTCTTGTGTCCTGTGCTCAAGTCTGATATATCTGTGTCCTCTGCTTGCTAAATGGACAGTTATTCCCTTAAAGTTTCAGTGTCTTCCCACAGAGTACAAGTAACAGCAAAATAGGAAGCAAATACATTGGAAGCCTCAAGGAATTTTGTTTTTAATTAGTTTATGCTTATTTGCTAGCATATGCTCTGAACACCATTTAATTATACATCTGGAGTCATATTGAACAAAGCTATATAAAAGTAATGATAAAAGCTATAAATAAAAGTCATGATAGATGCATGGGACAAAAAAGGGTAAACTTTGGTAAGATCTGTAATAAGGAATATGAAGATCTGGATGCTTGGCATTTGTCACACATTTATTTAACGCAGAGCAGTTAGTTGGTACACTGTATAGATACTTGAAAATTTGAATATTTGAAAATTTATTTTGGAAATTATTTTCAATAGCCATAATCAGCAGCATTTATTCAGAACTAACAGTGTTGTTTGGGTATAAAATGAACTAAGCCAGAGTCTCTAATCTTGAGTTTACAAATTAAGATTGACAACATTGATATGGTTAGATATAACAGGCAGATGACTACCATTTAACGTGAACATTCGTGGTATTGACATCACACAAACATTTGGGTTGAGGTATCAGGTTCCCATGTGACAGTTTCTTGTGAAGGCTTATTCAAATCAATCTGTAAGAATGTATTAAGGGTCTCATGCTGTATTGACTGAGAGAAACAACACAACTAAGGTATTAACTAGATATCAGAACTCAAGCTATACTGTTGTTTTCTCTGGATCATTGCCCTTTGTCCATGTTCTATTGTTATGTTAATATTGCAGCACTTAAGTAATTAACTATTAGTTCTGGAACGTCTTCTAGTGAAGACACAGTGTTAGGCTCAGCAGTTGGCAAATGTGCCTGACATTAAGGAATTTGCATTTTTTAAGCTAGAGGTCTGTGGTACGGTATGAGAGGTACACAGATTGTAATACTTGCCTTTTTCTGAAGCTTTTTGTCTTCTTTGAGTAATAAACCTCCACTTCAGGAATCTCTCTCACTCTCCCTCATCTCCTCCATTTATGTTGTCTCTGCCTTGCCCCAGATCCTCCTTAACTCTTTACCAGATAATAGAATTGTTTCTTAACTGGTCTTCAT
Source organism: Lynx rufus (assembly GCF_022079265.1). NCBI lineage: Eukaryota > Metazoa > Chordata > Mammalia > Carnivora > Felidae > Lynx > Lynx rufus. Next base: position 53,844,482 of record NW_025814889.1, read on the forward strand.
GCAGACTTCCTTCTTTACCTGACCCCAGTCTACTAAACACTGTCTTAGCCGATATCTTTCTAAATCTGAACAAAGCAGTGACTGTCTTAACCCATGGTGTAAATATTCCAAGTTCCTAACATGCCTTATCAGGCTTTCCAAAATTTGCTACCCTTTTTATAGTGCCTCCTAAGTATAGGTGATCAGTGAATTGGTTTTCTTTTCCTGAACACAGAATCCATGTGCTTTCAAATTCTGAGCATTTGCCAGTGGCCCATCCTCCTGGGAAGATCTCCAAACCCCTTGACCTCCCTCTTTCTTTTTATCAAAACCATCTTCACCCTTCACAACACATAATAAATGGTTTATGCAGCCCTCCTTGTCTTTGAGAAACAGATATTTTAAGGGTTATAAGATTTTATTATAATTCTTCATTTACATGTTTTCTTTTCCTCTGGTAAATGAGAGTTCCTTCAAGGCAGACTCTCAGCTTTTTATTTGTCTTCTATAACCCAGCATCCGACAGTTAGTAAGTGCTTAATAAGTGTTCAATTTGTGAATAGTAAATATATAATATAGGTCTCATCAAAGCATGTGTATCCTTGGCTTTCTGAAGGCCTTTATCCTTTGCTCTTGCCAGGGCTACCCTTTTGGTCTCTCCAGTGATAAGGTATAATCTACCTCTAATGGGTAATACATTAGAGTAATTTTTTAGAATTTTTTTTTTAATGTGTATTTATTTTTGAGAGAGACAGAGCACGAGTGGGGGTGGGGTAGAGAGAGGGGGAGACACAGAATCTGAAGCAGACTCCAGGCTCTAAGCTGTCAGCACAGAACCTGACGCACAAGCCTTGAGATCATGACCTGAGCCAAAGTCAGATGCTTAACTGAGCCTCCCAGGTGCCCCTAGAATTTTCTTATCCATATTTACATTTATACTTTAAATGCTGTGTCCTGTGTGGGACAGCCCTTATACTGATCTGTGTAATTTAAAAAAATGGAAATCTGAGTGCTTGTCAACCACTCTAGACATTTAGATACATTTTGGGGCTCATGGATCCTTTAAAAGTGCTCAGGCTACAGTTGATTTAAATTACCTATTTAAAGGGAAAAAAGAGTATAAGATTCTCCCCCACCTTTCTTCTGAGTTGTCAATTCTCTATCTCTTTTTGTTGGGTTCTAATTTATTAGCTTTTAATTTTCTTTGGTTAATTAAACCTGTTGATACAGTTAACCTCAGATGAAAACATTGATGAGAGCATGAATATTTAATGGCCTTAATCTTTGAATGTGAGAGGAGAAGATGCTCATGTTTCAATTCAAATGTATCTTGAATTGATTAGACATTTCCTTATGAGAATAAGGGAATGAGTATGAACTTTAGTTTCAAACTGTTGTATCCATTCCATGTTTAGTAGGGGTCTTATTCTTAGGGATCTTGCCATCATTCTCCTTCCCAAAAGTTGCCCTATCGTTCAAACAATCTGTAACTATGTTTATAGACTTGTCTTTCTAAAGCGCAAATATGTTCATGTAATTTTTACTTGAAAGTGTTTAATGTTTCCTTTGCTTTAAACATTTTTTTTAATGTTTATTTATTTTTGAGAGAGACAGAGAGAGACAGAATGTGAGCAGGGGAGGGGCAGAGAGAGAAGGAGACACAGAATCTGAAGCAGGCTCCAGGCTCTGAGCTGTCAGCACAGAGCCCAATGTGGGGCTCAAACTCACAAACTGTGAAATCATGACCTGAGCCGAAGTCGGACACTTAACTGACTGAATCACCCAGGCCCTCCTCCTTTTGCTTCTAAAATATATTATGAAACCTTTAACTTAATGTACAAGGATCTTTGTATCTTGACCCCAACTTACTTAGAATTCTCCCTCATCCCGGGCAATCTCCTATGCATTCTTTAAAAACCAATTTAAACATCACATCCTATCCTTTGTTCAGCCCTCATTGTTACCTCCTACCTCTCAGGGAAGAGTTCATTGCTTCCATATCTGTGATTGATTCATGATATGTGAGGAGTACAACGTTGAGGATAAGAGCTGGTGTTTCAAAGGGAGACCTTGCTGTGTATGCATTCTGGCTGTGGGACCTTTGACAGATTCCACATAATAAAGAGCCCTCTGTATGTCCCAGTTACATCATTTATAAGAGAGGGGAAATGATATTACTCTAGAGGGATTATTTGGAGGATTTTTGAAATAATGCATAGAAAATACTTAATGCATGCCTGGCACACAGTAAGGACTCAACCACACCAGTGGGAAAAACAAATGTGTGCTTACGTTTTATTTTAATCGCTTATGTTTCTTTCTCCTTTATTAAAATGAGATGGCCAGAATCCCATCTGTCTTTGTTGTACACAAAGTATCCAACAGCCCTTGGCATAGAATATTGGCTTATATGGTTATTGATATTAATATATATGGAAGGTCACATAGTGGTCAAAACATTAATTATTTGGAGAAGAATCATCAGATTATTACAATGCTTTAAATTACCCATATTAATGTAGTCGGCACTCAAATATTTTGAGAAGGGTTTTGTTCACAGAGAAAAGGAAAATGAAAGCTACTGTGTGAACCACAGTTTAAAATAACAAACCCAAAAATGTCAGATATTGTATCTCCAGTGCAGAATTACTCCTGGAGCCAATTTAGAAATAAAAACAATGTAAGTGTGTATAAAATCTCCCTTTGGTTCAAACTCTGCAGGTAGAGCTGGTATAAGTGGAAAGTTTCCTAAATATTTTCAGAGTACCTAGTAATAGGAATAGCAATCACCATGCGATATACTTATCATTTTCTAATAGGAATAAGCCATGCTTATATTTACTTTTTAATACAGCTAAAATATCTTGCACATAAGGAAGTTAATTATAATTCTCTGTTCCACAATATTTTTAGCAGCATACATCAAATTTAAATAGGGATTATTAATGCTCATAATTTTTCCTTAAGCACTTCTGTAGTGTGGAATGTACATGCTTATTAGAAAAAAAAGTTTTAATTGATATATAATTCACATACCATAAAATTTACCTATTTAAAGTATATAATTCATTGGTTTTTATATATTCATGGAGTTGTGCAACCATCACCACTGTCTAATTCTGGAATATTTCTATCATCCCCCCAAAGAAATCCATCCATCGATAGTCACTTTGGATCGATATATCCATCGATAGTCACTTTGCCATTTCTGCTTCTATCCCTGCCACCTCCCTACCATTTGTCTCTTTTTTTTTTTTTTTTTTAAGTGATGATAGTCATTTTCAAGATCCAAGTGTCTGGCAACAAAGGGAACTGAGATGTTCACAGGTTACATCTGTGGTTAATTCATGAAGTTGCATATATGTGTCATAGCTTGATACATGTGTCAGATACATAATCAAACTACCAATCTTATAGTTAGCATGTTATGATGATTTTGCTTTGGAGTAAATCCAAAGTCAGTTAATGTGTGTGGATCTGTTTCTCTTCCATTTCCAAGGCCTTTCCTGGTATGTATTGATTGCCTTTCATTGTTGCTACTCTTCCATGAGAGAGAGGGAGAGAGATTGCGTTTGTACATGTTTGCTCAAATAGAACTCAATAATGACATTTTCATGGCTTCAGGATGTTGGGGCAGAAGCAATTATCTCTCTCTCATGGTCATTTGTTTCAGATGATAATTGTTTCATCTCCAGAATGCTATATCCCTTCCAGGCAGGAAGGTGGGAAGGCAGAAGGGCAAAAGAGACATGCCAGCCACGTTTCCTCTTTTAAAGAATTTTCCTGGAAGCTTCACACAGTGACTTCTTCTTATATCTTAGTGACCAAGACTGTCCCATGTCTGCCTGATTTGTAAGGGCGGGGAGGTCAGGAAATGTAGTTTTTAAGCTGGGCACGTTGCCATCTTTATGAAAATCGGGGTCCTGTGAAGAAAGAAAAAGAATAGAAAGTTTATGATATGAGCAACTACAGGTCTTTGGTCACATAAGACAAGCAACAAAAGAGAAGATTCTGAGTTGGAATGAAGAGACAAATCATCTTTACTATTAGGTGTCCTTTTTTCCTCTTGGTTGATTGTTTTTATTTTTTATTCTATTTTTATTTGAGTACAGTTGACACACAACATTTCATTAGTTTCAGGGATACTTCTGTACTTCTGTCTGTACCTCTGAGCTTATAGAAACTTGGTATGCCTACATTTCCGTCAAGAAATGCTACAGAATCTTAAAGTTAAAATAATAGGCATTTTATTCTTTAAAATTTGAAAACTTATGTATTTCACAAGATGTGTTTTTGTAGCAAGAGAACTCTAGGGAGAATGAAATTGAAGACAAAGGATTCACAGCTATAGAAGTTTTGATTCAACTTCTCATTATTTAAATTTCTATCTAGTTAACTTCTCTTATTAAATTTTCTTTGGGACACACCAATCAGTCATTCTTTAAACAATATTTATTGAGTACCGTAACTGGTACCAGGCACAGTGTACATAGAAAATAAGACCAAAAGTTTGTGCTAACTTCAAACTCACTTTCCAGAATGGGAGACCAACAATACACAAGTAATGAAATAAATAGACAAGTTAATTTCATATTGCAATAAGTATAGGGAACAAACAGTGATGTCGAAGAGTAATGGGGGAAGATGAGGGCAAGGCTGGCCTCTTTTCTTTACTCCCTAACCCCAGTGTCTTGTATCAAGCCTGGCCAAGAGTAGGTGCTCAATCTGTATTGGTTGATGTTGGATGGATGGATGGATGGATGGATGGATGGATGGATGGATGGTTGGTTGGTTGGATGGCTGGAGGAAGGGATGGATAGATGAAATGGGAAAATTCATTCCAGGCCTGATCAATAATATTCAAGCCTTGAGTTTGTAGCAGGGAGTTCAAATTTAATTCTAAAGTAAGTGAAAAGCCAGTTGCATGGTTTTATATGGGTTCTCTCATCTATAAAACTTACGTGAAGTTGGTAATATTCTTATCTCTATTTTACAAATGAGGAAACTAAACACAGCAATGATAAAATAACTTACCCAGATTGATGATGAGACTAGGAAGAGTGAAATAGGGATTTGTTTTCAGGAAATTTGACTCGGGAGTCTACCCTTCCAAGGATACTGTCTTGGGCACATCACACACACCCTGCAGCCAGAAACAGCATGAGAGGAGTCATTCCCTCATGACCGCTTCCAGAAATGAAGAAATGTGGGCTAACAGGAAAATTGCCCTAATATTCCCATAAATGACCATAATTTTCCATTTTCAGATGTAATTTTCTGATCATTGGAATCCCACAATTCTAATTCTTAAATTTCTTAACAAAGGGTGAGAAACCAAAACGTTTTCTATGGCAGTTTCATTAAAGAGGTTTGGCTGTGACATGGCATTGATGAACAAATATTTTGTCAAATTCCATCCCTCTCCCTATTTCTGTATCGCAATTTCAATTGAAACATGTTTCTTGGTAAAATATTCAGTACTCCCAGTTATAGTTGGAAGCAAAGAAAATGTGTTTAATAAAAAATATATATATTGTATACTTTATTTAAGATGGTCCTTTCTCCTCCCAAAAATATCCAGAAAAATTTCAATGTATATAAATAATCTACGAAGCAGGAATCCCATTCTTTGTACATTATGAATTCACATTGACAAGGTCAGTAATAAATTGATATGTCAATCAGGACTCGCCTTCTACAACCCAGAATAGCCATCATCAGTTAGCTATGTATCTATTTCCTTGTGTTTCTGCGCTTCAAATTAACTTTTTTAGTTGTTCCTCTTTTTTATATTTGGCCTTTAATACAGGCTGTAGTGTATAGTAATGCTTAAAAAGAAAGAAAGAAATAAAAAGGCAAGAAGTCTCTCTGCTCTAGCAGTAAGAACGGAGTTAGAGAAGAACATGATAATTCTTTTCGCACTTGTAATTCTACCGACCTCATCAAATACAAAGAATTTATTAAGTTCCTAATTCAAAGTTCATAAATTTTGAAATTCAGAGAGTTCATGAAATACAAAGAACTTTAGATCTTACTATAGTACTTTTTTCCTCCTCCTTCCCTTTTTCTTGCCACGATATCTTATATTCTAATTTATTTTCCTTGGTCCCCAGTGACCCAAATAATATATCCCCAAAGGGAATACATTTCCAAGAAAAGTTGTTTTTTTTTTGTTTGTTTAATGAAAAGAACACTGGTTGCAATATAAACAAACACATGAAATTACTCTCAACATATCAAATGGCTCTTGGAGCCATGAAGAAGAATGGAGGGGCTAGGTCAAATTTGGGGAGGTGGTTATATGTTTTGCCTTAAACTTGAGCTAAGAGAATATCTTCTGGCCTTATAATAAATTATTTCCAATAACATTTAAGAATCTGAGGACAAAATTCACGTTTTGTTAAAACTTACTAATTGTAGAAAGTAGAAGTAAAGTAATTTTGGCAATACCAAGTTCAGAGGAAAAAGAAGAAACCCAAGGGACGTGTAATGGAGTTGGCATATATTGTTCTCTGCCATGTAAGTGAATCTGCCCTTTTCTCACCGACCCCCAAATGAAGCTGTTTGACAAGAAGGAAGTAGTCTGGAAAATGTTGGGAATTATGTCATTTTGCTGAAGTTTCTTTGGCACTAATGAGAAACATAGCTTACAACTGAATAAGGCTTTTAAAAATTTACAAAAAGCATTTTTGGGCCAATGTTGAGAGGAAATTTTAAAAAATTAATTCAGTATTTGATGTCATTTTATGAGACTTAAAATGAGTTCAGTTTTTTTAAGTCACATGAATTACTGAGATTTATTTGAAAAAGTCATGCTATGGACTTTTAAGACCCTTTCTGAGAAAGATGGTTAAAGTGGAGAATTTTCCTCTGATTTAGTTAGTTTTGTTGATACATAACAGTTTAAAAACAGAGTAGTAATATATCTGTATTTTTATGGGTTCACAAGTGTTAAACTATTTGGGGATAAAAGTAATTTTCCCACTTCTCAGCACACAGTGTTAATTTTAATGCTTTTACATTAAAGAAACTATTCTTGGGGCTCCTGGGTGGCGCAGTCGGTTAAGCGTCCGACTTCAGCCAGGTCACGATCTCGCGGTCCGTGAGTTTGAGCCCCGCGTCGGGCTCTGGGCTGATGGCTCAGAGCCTGGAGCCTGTTTCTGGTTCTGTGTCTCCCTCTCTCTCTGCCCCTCCCCCGTTCATGCTCTGTCTCTCTCTGTCCCAAAAATAAATAAACGTTGAAAAAAAAAAATTAAAAAAAAAAAGAAACTATTCTTGTTTATACCACATACAATGCATAAGAGTGTTTGATTTAGAAAAAGGAAAAAAAAATCCTTAAAACTATCCAAATGCAAGACCTCTTGAATCTTGAGTTAAAGCTTTTGTCACAACTGAGGCTATTTCTGATTTTATTATTTATCCCTGGGATTTCCAAATTTTTCTTGTAAGTAAAGATCAGTTTTATAGATTAGTTTCTTGAATTTGCCCTCTTGGGTTTGACTGGGTTTTAATAATTTTTCTGGGGAAAATACTCTTGAATGAGTCCTTTCAGGAGACATTGTATAAATGCAATATGAATGTAGATAGGGAAACTGAGAAATATTGGCATGATCTAGTCTAAAAATAACAGGTGAAAAGCTGGAAATAATAAATGAGACCCCCATTTTTAAAGATTTCTACTCAGTTATAGAAATTGGCAGAAATCACATAAGAGGTAGTTTAACAAACTGTAAAATACAGATTTATAATCACATTCAAGGCTGCTCACAGATTTGGGTTTCACTTGAAGTAAACTTGATAGAGTTAAATGACTTTAAGCCGTAATGCCTCTTTACTATTTCACAAGAAAAATGTATTTCTTTTGTTGCTTAGAACTTAAAAGCTTTTTTACTGTGATTGTTTTACATGGATTTTGTTTTGTTTTGTTTTTGCTTGTTGTTTTAGGGCTAATTAACTGTCACTTGCATGGGAAATTTGGTTGTATTTCCAACTAGTAGATCATACAGCTGAAGGTGCAAGTCTTTTTGGTATTGAAGAAACATAGCATAGCCTTTACCTAACTGATCTTTTCAAGTGTTTGTTCTTTGTGATTCTCAGCTTTTTGCTACTCTTTATGTGTCAGGAAGAGTAAGCCATCCCAGTTGTCATTACTGCATGCATCACCAAGGGGTCCTAGTAATGTTAGAGGTTGGGTTTTCCAATTGATACACAGAAAGTAAATCTGACCTGATGCAGTACACTCAGTAGACTCCATTGTCATGTACATCTCTTATGTTACTGTGAATAATGATGCTTGAGTTTTATTTTACTTATGAATTTGATCAAATTTTATAAACTGTGTGGTGGCATGGGTCAAGGAATGGGTTTCTCCCATTCTAGTTTAATAGAAAGTAACCGTATATATCATCAGATTTATACTTTTTAAAAAGAATCAGAATACAGTAACACCTAAATAATATTATACAATTACTAATGGTGACAGAAGTAGCAGCTAAGGTTTGATGAGTGATACTTATTACACACCCGGTACTGTACTAAGCCTTCTTTATGTAATGACTCATTTAACAGTCCCCTAACCCACATGAGTTAAATGCTATTATTATCTGAATTCTAATGGTACAGAAACTGAGGCACAGAAACATTCATTAAATTTTCCAAGATCATGTATCTTGTAAGTATCATGTCAGATTGTGATTTAAACTAATCAGCCTCCCAGAACCCATGTGCTTAACCAATGTGCTATACTTGATTAACAGTTCAGAAGGTACTTCAAGATTCTGTGGTGACTCTGGGTTGGCAATATCAGTATTTGTTATGTTTACATAGAGCATGGGGCTAGATATATTGTGGGCACCCAGTAAATATTTGTATGAATAAGTATGTGAATGTAGCAATGAATAATGTGTATTAAAGAGACACATTAGTAGAATTTAGTATAACCTAACTTCTGACATGTAATTTACTATATACATTTTGAGGTAATTCTATAGCCCACATTAAAAAATATAATTAACTTGTAGGATTTACATAGGATTTTCTGAGACATTAATTTTTTCTCTTATTCCACAGTTTTTAAAGGAGGTGGAGACTAGAGAGTGGAAAATGGATTTTAGAGAAATAAATCTATCACATTAACTATCATCATTATTAATTCCATGAAGACAAATCAACTCCCACATCTTTTTCTTTTTTCTTACCAATATACTTCATTGCCCAGGATGGGATATTTGGTTTTGCTCAGTAATTCCTTATTGTTAAAAGTAATACAGTAGGAAAGAATTATGTGATCATACATGATTCTATAAGTTGTATGAAAATAATGTATATGAAAAGCATTTAGAAAACTGTAAAAAATAGTTTCTCAGAATGTATTCCAAATAAAATTATTACTCCCTTTTGAAAGAAAAGTATTCTGTGATCAAATTCTACTGGAAATGTTTAGTTGAATTGTGTTTCTTTAAGACTTCCTCAAACTTTAACAATGCTAATATATATTGCGACTAAGTAGAATTATATTTTGCAGAATTTCACAAGCTTATTTAACTTTACTGCTATTTCTTTGTGAAATGTTGCACTGTTTAAGCACAAGACCAATGTGATTGCATTATTCATAGTAGTACCAAAAATGCAAATTAGCAGTAAAAGTGTCAACAATTTATGTAATCAAGATAGTACAGATGTCATATATAAATATGTAAAAATAATGGAAGCGTTAGTTTCATCAGTGACCACATATAGGTTTAGAGTAATGATTGTCATTAGGATAACAGAGACAGAAATAGAATTATGGAAACACTCTAAATCAGAGTGTGTGAATATCATCATAATTGTCAGAAATAGATCTATGATTTACAGTAGAGAGGATGGGATTTCAAACTCCAGAATTTTTGAATTTCTTTCTACTTGAAGTCTTTCCATTTCTCATGTTTATGAAATTTATACTTGGTTGGCATGTTAAGAGTCAGGATCAGGGATGTATTCTGTGTAGAGTGGTTGGAATTTAGGTAGTTATCAGCGACTGTGAAAACAAAGATATCCCTTAATTTCAGTCATTCAGTTCTTTACTATTTCCAGGGTCTCAGTGCTAAGGAGAGTTAGTTCTAAAGAATCTTTGTTCCCCCTACTAATTTGTCTAAAGACTCAAGATGGGGAGAATAGGAGGAAGCTAAATTATTCTGGAAAAAAAAAAACAACATATTTAGAGCCTGAGAAAGATCCTTGAGGCATGAAAGGCTAGGACCAGTAAGTTGAAAAAGACTCACTTCCCTTGTCCTGCCTCAAAAGTAAAGGGCAAGAGGTGTGACAGCTGCCCTCCTCCCACCCCACCCCCAAATGCTGTACGATGCCTTTGGAGTATCTGATGAATATTTTTGTGGCTTTTTGTAGTATTCAGTGTAATGTAACCATGTCCTGTTTCCCCCTAAAATCTTTGATAGTATCTCCATCACTTGATAATGCCTTTGCAGAGTGAGATGGACTTGGGTATGGGTGATGTGATAAAGTGGTGGTGATGAAGGTAGGCTATGGGTAAGAACCAAGGCCACTGATCAAACCTATCTGGTTTACCCAAAGGTGTCTGATGGAGTCTCCCAGTTTGTAAATTCAATTATAAAGGAGGGTAAATCTTGTCAGTGTCTCCTGCATTAGGCCTTTCTATGCCCCAAACCCCAGGGAAGAACCCTGCAGGGCTGGGTGACAGTGTGTGGGAGCCTCAGGGATTCTGTCAACATCTTTGGCCTAAGGCCCAAATCAAATATAGATTTCAGCGTCCCTCTTCTGCAGAGCACAATGTCCTCTTGAACTTCTTACTCCATTGATAGCAAGAGGTGAAGGAAAGAAAGGATTAAGAGCAGTTCCCCTCAAAGGACTAGACAGGAACTGAGCTTGGCTAGACTGTCTGTCAAAGAGCTTCCCAGGCCAAGGCACTGCCATCTAGTAGACCCTGTGGTCAGAGGAGTGAGCGGTCCAGGTCTGCCTTCCCACATGGAATCCTGAAGAGAGAAAACTTAAGTAGTAAAGAGATTATAAAAAGAGTATGCAAAGGGGAAGAATCCAAAGGGAAGTGCTAAGTGTAAAGAGAAGCTTTAATTTGTTTATCAAATGGAAAGTTTCATGCCTCTCACAGTAAGTAGAGTTAAAAGGCAGCCTGCTGTGTCTTTTATGACTCTTGAAAAAAATGTGTAAAGGGACACCAGATTTGTGCTATGTGCTATGGCTAATCTAAGGGTGCCTTTGTGGAGTGTGGGATCTATTGCATAAAATTGAGGAAGAGATTGGGGAAGAGGGGGAATCCCTGGTCTGTTATTGCTGAAGAGAATGTACTTGGCAATTTTTAATTAGTGGATCGAAAGATTAACTTTTGGGCAATTTCATACCAGAGGAAGGGAGTAAATACCAAATATATACCTATGGTTAAAAAAGTAAATACCAAATATATACCTATGGTTAATATATACCTATGGTTAATCTTTTTAAAATTTTAGCTTAAGGATAATCTGCTATTTCCCAAATGAACCACTTCTCCCATCTCGAGATCACGATCGTTGCATCTCCTATTTCCTCTGGCACACCCACCTCCCAGATATCTGTGTGTACAGCTCTCACTTGATACAGTTCTCTCCTAAAAAGCCACTTTTTCATAAAGGATTTCCCTGATCTATTTATATGAAATTAGCTCTGTTCCCAGGCCCTCTCTGCCTTGAGCCGCTGATTCTCCTTCCTTTATTCCAAGCTTCTGTGTAGCTTTATCATCTCCTGCTATCTTCTGTTTATTCATTTATGTTCTGTCTCCTTTCACTAGAATTGTAAGAGCCAGGTGAGTAGAGATACATCTTGGTTTGTTCACATCTAGGTTGTGCCTAGAACACAATAGGCATATAATAAATATGCATTAAAAATTTAATGAATAAATGATGCAATGAAAAGGAGGTTTATATAGCAACTTTGGCATCCTCCTATGCACCATCTATGGTAGATATAAGTATACATAGTGTGTGTATATATATATACACACACACACACTATAATATATATTATATATAATATAATTATATATTATATAATACGGCATATATATGTTATTTTGTGTGTTTTTAAAAATATGCTTTAGTAATTTTTGACAAGTGAAGTAGAGGAATGGTTTCTAGAGAGGAAGGCCAGGATAACAATGGGATTGTCTCTCTGTGTTACCTTTTTTTTTTTTTTTTCTTATGTAAAGCCTCTTACCTCCTTAGGTATGTGCAAAGAATTATTTTTTTCACACCTAGTGGGCCTCATGCAGCTTTCATCTCTTTGCAGTAATAGCGATGGTGAACTTTTTCCTCCCATGGAGCCCCTAAAAAGGTATTCTTTTTTATATTAACAAACAAAAAATAATGCAATATAGCTCAGGGAAAAATCTAGAAACAAGAAAGGAAAATATTTTACCTACAGAAGCATACTTTCAACTGTCTGCATTTCTCATGCTATTATTAAAAATACCTCTGCTTGGATAGAACCATTTTGTTTCCATGCTGACTTCTTTGCTTTCTCCTGTGAACTTTTTAAATTTGGTGTTTGGCAGCAGTTTTGTTTTCCTTGGAACTAAGTACTGTGTAACATACTGTTAGCTGAAGGCTGTGATGTAGAAATGTATTATTAAAAATAAAAGAGAGAGAAAAGAATTTATTCCATAAGGATGAAAATGACTCAGTGTCAAGGAAGTTAGGATTTTTGAAATGCTTTAAATAATAGATTGTGTTTCTTTTAAAGGAAGTATACTTTGTTTCCTAGAAATAAATATAAGGATCTGCATTTTCCTATCTTGATTAGTGGGACCTGGAAAAGAAGAGAGATAACTCTTGTGTTTTTTTTTTTTTTTTTTTTTTGAGAATTCCTTCATCAGATAGAAAGATTTTTGTTTAGCATTTGTGGGTATAACTTTGGTGACCTATATATCCCCAAACCTTCTTATTAAAATGCCTTTACCCAGAGGGGTAATCATATTTCAGTAGTTAAGAAGGTATTTTTAAAGGTGAGAGGCAAACATTCTTTTTTCTTCCTGAATTAAGCAGCCATGTATTCTTGACCAGCTAGAATACATTTGAAAACCTTTTTTTTTTTCATTTTTCTAGTCAGTCTCAGTATGTGTCTCTCGTTCTCTCTTACATTTCTAGAAACTGTACATAACTAATCATAAAATCCTAAGCATTCTTTCTCCAGAAAGAGTATCATATCATGTTAATGAAGTGTCTCTTTCCCCAGAGTTATCTAGGTATCATGCTGCTCTTCATTTTTCTTGAAAGTTTAGTCCAGATGAATTAAAGTGCAAAAAGAAAAAGATAATTCCACAGTTTCTACTTCTGTTCCTTATGGTCCATGACCGATTTCTGTCTTTCATCTAAGCCCATGAAAATGTCAAATGACTACTCTTGTCATCTGCAACTTAATACTAATCCTACCTGTTTGATTCAAAGGATGTTTTGACTTTCTCATCAGTATTGGTTTGCACTTAATTCTGAAATTCACTGACTTCCCTGTTCAAGATCTCCTTTTCACTATTTATTATAACCAAGATTTTTGGTTTGTCCTAATTTAGTCATGAGAGGGAAGCTAATGAGATGTCTATATACTTCCTAAAGCATTTAGTCCTATGGTACAGCATTAACAGGAATACTTACCTGTGGGCAAATGCTTCATTTTAATGTAAATAATCTGTAATAATAAATAAGTCAGGCCGTTTATCACACTATGGATGGTTTTTTAAAAGGGATAGTGAAAACATTGTGGTTATTTTAGTCTTTTGTCCTAAGGGCAGTGCTGTTATGATAGTAAAATAAATTCTTTGTGCAAATAAGATGAAAATGCATGTGCTATCATGTGCTTATCCTCACTCCCTACCTCACCCCTACCTGTGCCGGGTATGATGTAATCACAGGGAGAGCAGAGCCCTGACACCCTGTACAGCACCCCCACTACTTCCTACTACTGCCTTTAAAAAACAAATTACAGAGAATATTATAACAAAACCCATACATTCGACACTGAAACAATTAATGTTACATTTTGACTCAGATTATTTTAATTAAAAAGTCTTTGATTTCTTCAAGTCCAAAGGGAAAAAAAAATCTTGTTGAAGTTTCTTTGACTCTCTTTCCATCAAATAGAGAATATTACAGTATCTTGTTTATCATTTCAGAGTTTATTGCTTTTTTGATTTTATTGCATAGCATGTAGATTTCTTTAACTTTTCATTATTTTGAAAAAAGTAGTGATAGTATCATTTAAAAATACATTTTGAAATACTACCAAAAGGCTGGTCCACTCAGACTTTTAAATATAATAATATATAAAATAAATATGTAATAATAGAATAAAATAGAATGCCTTTACCCTAAATCAAAAGGTCAGATTTAGAGAGTGAACTTTTGGAGGTTTATAAGCTCTGGCTTATTATTATCAAGTTTATCTTCTTGTTCTGTGCTAAGGGATGACCCAAGTGACTCTGTATTTTGAAAGTTTTTGTTCAATGTATTATGTATTATGTATTATAACTTGTGTTTGTGGTTTACTTACCTTTTTTTTATTGTGACACTCATGATAGAATTTATTAAATTATCCCGTTAAAGTCATTAGCAAGAGAATAATGGCATAACAGTTTTTATAAAATACTATTTTCAGAAAATTTAGGTAGTACTCAAGTTATCATCTCTTTAAAGTTGCCAAAGCAAGTATCTGCTCTTTCTATTATATTTTTTCTTCCTATTATTGACAAAAGTCAATAATAATCGTTTAATAATAATAGGTCAATAAGGCAGGTGATGAAATGTGTCAGGAATGGGTTTTGATAGTTCTGGTGAACAACTAATTAAATGTTGATTTATATGTTTCTAAATCAGACTATTTATTTCACTAGTTGATTAGTATTTAACTTTTTTTATAATCAACTTTATATAAGTATTAATATTTACTAGCAGATGTAATGCCATTAAATCCAGAAATTAAAAAAAATTAAAGCATTAAAGAAATGTCTGCTAAGTGTAAACATTCAAGTTATATGATGATTACCTGGGCTAATTTACCCCAAACTGTGTGCTAGCCAAATTATAATTAAATCATTTCACTAATTCCAAGGCATACAATAACTGACCTTCTTATTAAAAATGAATAATTTAAAATTACTTTGTTATATTTTTCACTTATTAAAACTTGAGCATTTTGCATGTAATTTTTAAAAGGGCCCTGAAGGCCACATTGTAAATGCAATATTATATTCTTTTGTATACTCTAATTTAGTGGATAGTTCCCCTGTGGTTGGATGACACAGTGATTGACACATTATAATTACTGGATTTTTACATTTTTATTTTCTAATTCAAAGGGTATGAATTTTTAAGAGTATGCAATATCTATTAAAATTGATATATATAGTGTATACATGTCTGTATTTACAAGTATGTAAATATATACATATGTGTGTATCTGTGCACTACATACTAGCAATATATAGGCATACTAAGCTCCCAGAATATTATCAGTTTGCTAATTTAATAGGCAAGCGTCATTTCTTGCTTTTGTTTATATTGAAATTTTTTCACTTCAAATAAAGTTATTTCCAGTATTGATTATTGATAATTGTTTTGTGAACTATCTTTTCCTGTAATTATTTTGTTAAATTGCATTACTTTCAAATTTGTAGAAAATTAGTGTACTGAAGATACTTATTTTTTTTACCTGCCATTTAAAGCAAATATTTTACCAGTGTGACATTTGTACACGCATATTTGAGGATTTTATGTAGTTGAATCGTAATCCTGTGTGTATGTGCGTGCGTGTGTGTGTGTGTGTGTTTTTATTCTCTGTGTATGTGTGTGTTTTGTTTAGTTTGGAAAATCTTTTCACATTTCAAGGTAGTTTAAATATTTGCCTGGACTTTATTTTATTTTATGCTTTTTATCTTTTTAAATTTGTCTTTTTATCTACCTAGAATTAATATTTGTGTATAAGGTTCAGCTCTAATTTTTTTCCAAAGAATCTATTTCTCTTTTTTTCATTTGTTGACTAATTCATCAAAGACTCATTGATATATATGTTTTCTTTTTCATATTTTGTTGCCATATGTACTTGAGTTCATGTCACAAATGTCCACTACATCTCATTCATTTATATTTTGAGTCTTAAATCACTAGCTCATAATTAGGGTTAAATTTTAGAATATATTTTAATATCCCCTAGGGTATTACTATCTCTTCTAATATTTTCTCATTCTTACCAATGTTTATTCAGATAAAATTTACCTAGTTGTTTTTTTTTTCAGTTTCCTAAACAAATAGGAAATTAGGTTAAACCTGTAAATTTGTGTGGGTAGAACTGAACGCTTAATAATTTTATACAATTGAGTCTTTTTAATCAGGAGCACTGTATGACCATCAGAAAAGTTTTACCGTTTTCTGTTTATGGTTATCACATGTCTTGCTAATGTTCAAAACTATAATACTTTTTTGTTGCTATTGTGTTGTGAACAGATTTCTTTATTTTTTTTCAATATATGAAGTTTATTGTCAAATTGGTTTCCATACAACACCCAGTGCTCATTCCAAAAGGTGCCCTCCTCAATACCCATCACCCACCCTCCCTTCCCTCCTACCCTCCATCAACCCTCAGTTCTCAGTTTTTGAACAGATTTCTTTATATCCACTAAGAAATCATTGCTGTTGTATAGAAAATCTAATAATGTATATGCATTTGTTGAAGGGTCTGTCCTGTTGGTGTGCTAGTTTATTAGTGATGGGGAATTCTTCCATTGGGACACACGAATAGTAAGTGTACTGGACAGATGAATGGAGTTTTATTCCTTTCAGTCAACATCTTCTATTTTCTTAGTATTCTTCTATTTGAATGTTATTTTCAATAAATAAATACAATGCTTTGCAAGTAGAGTAGTTCAGGGCCATTACAACTATGGGAAAAACTTGATAATGTCTTATAGTGTCTCTTTTGATGTAAATCTACATTTTGTGACCTTGGAGGCATATTTCACATTAAATCATTTCACTCTTTAGAATTCCCATGTTTTGTGATATTATCAAAACAGAATTAAAAATGATTGAAATATTTTTGCCTTCTCATTTTTGTCATTCATGACAGTAAATTAAGCTATACTAATGATTTATTTAGCGTATTTTCTTAATAAACTAGAAACCTAATGGCTTACAAACTTAAAAAGCTTAACCTGGGTTAACATCTCTCTAGGACATTCTGACAAAAGAACCATAAAGCTATGTATTAGCAGACTCTTTCTATCAGACAGTAATATTAAAATATCTTCAAAACAACTACCATTTGGAATCTTAGCTCTCAAAGAAATTATTATGACTAGGTATATTAATTTATTCATGATAGCTATTTAATACATTACTATTAAAACTTAGATTTCAAAAACTTGATCTTTAGAAGAAGGAGTACACATTTTTTGCCACATAAAATAAGCATCATTGAATTTATGCTAATTATTATATTACAGCTCATGGGGCATTCAGAATGGGACCACAAACGAGGGCCAAGAGGATCACAGGTAAGTTTGTTTTCCTTTCCTTTTTTTTTTTTTGCATTTCGTTTCTTAACGTTTTGAGCCATGAGTCTTCTAAAACTCAAGAAATAACAAGTAGAAAGAGGAAGAGGCAAATAATCATGCCATTTGTTTTTATTTAAGTTAGTTGTGATTAAAGTCTGGTTTGAAATCCCAAAGGCAGATGCCTGCGTATTCTTCCTGAGAGCTTTCTGGTATCCCAGATTGGTTGTGTTTACATGAATGTAGATTTTATATTCATCTTGTCTCTGCACAATACATTTTGATCAGCAACCCACTCTCTTGCTTTTATTCACTTCCTTTGATAATTTTTCAGTGTATTTTCTTTCTTTCTCTATCTTCCTGTTTTTGGTTAAATATTTTGAAACATAATCAAAGTAAACCCTGAACTAATTACAGATTTTGTCTCTAAATTAACTGTCTTCGTCTTAGGGAAATAGAAAGATGAAAGGACCTATTATTTTTGAAAAGAAACAAATTCTGAACCTTTCTATATTACCAGATTGTTTTCATTGTCTTACTTTATGTCTTAGGCAAGGGGAAAAGCTTCCATGACGCATTTATGCTTTTTAATGACCTAATTAGACAATGTGGATTTGTTTTGGTTCCATAATTACTTTGCCTGACAGAATAAGGACTGAGTTTTATACTAAGAAAATTCTCTCTCCTCCTAGGGTGTTTGTGAAGAAATATGAAAATCGTTTATCTCCTAGTAGCCTGTGTGTTTACCTGTCTGTAGACATGCCAAATAAAAATTAAGTGGGTGGAACATTTTTACCTTTCCTGCTCACACTTTATATTTGTCACTAAAAAAATATGGCTGAAAGAAAGTTGAATATGTAGCACTGCATATGAAAGTCTGTTGTGAACTGTGAGATTCTCCGGAGTGTTTTATGAAGCTGATGCAGACCGGCACGGTCATCAAGTTGGCATGGTAGCTATCTAATTTAGGTCATGGGAAAATAAAACCCAGTCAATCAGTTGTTTTTCGTTGAGATTTTAATAGCTGTGGTTTTATTGTTGTCCATTATCAACTTGATTAGTAAATAATATAAGCCAGGCCAATTAAGTCGGTTATCCCACAGAATTTATGCCCTGCTTTCCTTCACTCTTATTTCCTCTTCTCCATTCTCTGTCAGCTCTCCATCTGTATACATCTGTAATGGTTTAAATCAGAATTTGCCGCAAGATTGGTAATGAAATGACGACTGTGTGGTAAATGCTTTGTGAGTCCAAACCAGTTAAAAAGTAAAGATGAGCACAAGTAAGAAATTCAACAATTCTGATAATTGCCACCAAAAACATTTTGATATTCAAAACATGCCAAGTCACTTCATGCTGACATGCCCCTTCAAAGGGATGTAGTGTTATATATGTTTGCTTAAAATTTGTGTTATTTACTCCTCATATGACTAATTTGGGTTTTTTAAGGTTTTATTTAAATTCCAGTTAATTAACCTACAGTATAATATTAGTTTCAGGTGTTCTATGTAGTGATTCAGCACTTCCATAGAACACCTGGTTCTCTTCACAACAAGGGCACTCCTTAATCCACATTACCTATTTAGCCCTTCGCCCTACCCACCTCCCCACTGGTAACCATCAGTTTGTTCTGTATAGTTAAGAGTCTCTTTCTTTGCCTCTCTCTATTTTTTTCCTTTTGCTTGTTTCTTAAATTCCACATATGAATGAAATCATACAGTGTTTGTCTTTCTCTGACTTATTTCATTTAGCATAATACTCTCTAGTTCCATCCATATCATTCATTGACTGATAAATGGATAAAGAAAATGTGACACACACACACACACACACACACACACACGCAATGGAATATTACTCAACCATAAAAAGAATGAAATCTTGCTATTTGGAACCCATATGACCTATTTGGATAGAATATATCTTCAAGTCTGAATTGGTCACTCTGTTATAAATTAGAAAAAAAAATGTCATAAAGGCACAATATTGCTTGTGTTAAATATAAACGTAAAGAACTCAGAGTGAAAAACTTTTAAATTCTAGATACTGCATGTAGCTAGAAAACTTCAAAATTCCATATACACAAATATTTTTATAAATAAAGTTTGATCATATTTGAAAGCCCGAGATCGTTCTCAAAAGCAAAGGCATTGGAACATTCTTGCATGAACTACCATTATCAGCATCAAGGCAGTCTTAGACCTTTCAACTAGCTAAATAAGTATTCTAAACAAATGTTCCTTTGTCTCCCTTTGATTCTTCAACACAGCTAAAAATTGCTAAGGTAGAAAGAAAAATACACATCCAAAGCTGAAAACAGTAACTACAACAAAAAACATTATTCTTTGGAAATTTCAGATAACAAGTATTAGGTAATAATTTCTTACCTAATTTTGATTGCCCACTGGGGGGAAAAAGATACTGTATTTATGTTTTATATCATTGATCCCTTATCTTGCTATTATTTTCTGGGGTGATATGTCAAAAGCCTTTTAACCATTTCAAAGGAATTTCAGACAGTCTTCATCTGAATACAGATTTCTTAATAATTTACTAATACTCAAATCCCATCTCAGTTTAGTTTAATTGGAGACACTTAATAAGTTTTTAAGTATTTACAATGTATACACACTGTGGCAGATCTAAGTCTGAGGAAAAACTGAGTTGACAAGGTTACTGTGTTCCAAGAGCTCACAAGTTATATTTGGAAGTAGAACAATATTTGAATATATAATTTTCATATAAGGCAGCCTGGTAAGTGTAAAATTAACTATATAAACAAAACATGATAGGAGTTGAAGTGGGACAGAGTATTTATCCCTAGTAAAACTACTTCTTGGAGCTGATATTGGAGGTGAGCCTTCAATGCTGGATAAGATCTTAGAAGTACAAAGGGAGGAGAAGGAAAAGCTTGAGTAAGAGTCTGAACTGACAGAGTATAGGACATGTTTGGATATATGTGAATTTCCTTTATAACTTCTTTGTAAACATTTATTGGTTAAGGGCTGTTGCAGGAACTACAGCAAAGGAATGATTCAGAGAATGTCACGCATTATTGATTAAACGTGAGGAGGAAGTAAGGCGGGTCAAGATGTTGAAATCCAGTACTTGAGGAACTAGCACCATTCACATAGCCCAGTTTACAGAGAAGACGATGAGTTTGGTGTTTGTGATGTTACGTGAGAACATTTCCCCAAGGATATTTCCACAAGGAAATATCAGACAACTACTTGAGATACCATTCTGGTGCTCTGTAGCCAGATTAGAGCTCTGTAATCAATTGAGAATGCTAATCATACATGTGATAATTGAACTACATCAGACATAGATCCTAGAGGAAGAATATTAAAAGGGAAAAATGAAAGAAAGACTGATTCTTGGGGAAGGCTAGCTGGAAGGGCTGGGATGAGCCTGGGGAGAAAATTAAAGCATGCCTATGTTCCCACTAGGAGACCATTTGAAGGAGAAATGATGCAGAATCGAAAGCAGCATACTATGAAGTTACACTAGGAAGAAAGTTGAGACAACAAACAAAGGTTCACGGAAACAAAACAAAAACATAGGAAATACCTTTCAATATAGTGATTAGCAGGACACTAGTGAGCTTTGAGAATGCCATTTTGATCGAGAAGGGATGGAAAGCAGAATACAAAAATTAAATGACTAGTATAAGATAGAATGTTCTCTTGGTGTTTTGTTTTAGAAGAGAGATGGCAGCAGAAGTGAGTGAAATTTCTTTTTATGCCACAGTGAGATGTATGTCTCAACAGTTATTAATGGCAAAGAAAAAAGAATCTGTGTAGAGAGGAAAATAGTGAAAATTCTTGACACTGGCCTGTTTAAGGACTGGAAAAATGGTGTGGTTCAGGGAAAGGAATGTACGTTCTTCCAAAGTGGCCCTTTTGGCACCTGTTGATGTGCTTTTCTTACATGCCATCAGTCCCCTCACCAAACCCCACCATTCACCCTTTAGTCAGAAAACTGACCATGTTCTCAAAGGAACTATTGGGTAGATTCACCAAAAAGCACACATGAAGAAGTTTTGGAAAGAAAGTAGAGGCATCTATACCAGAGCAAGGTATAAGAAAAAGAGACAGATAGTACAAAGTAAAAGAAATACTGTGAGCCTAATGATTTCAGCTTTCTTGGTAGACGAAGGGTGCAAGAAATTGATGATTAATAGTGGAACATCTTGAACGGTAGAAAAATAGATGGAATATATTTGTTTTGGGTATCTAAGAAAAGGGGACTGGCTTGATATTTGAGTATCAAGAAGTGCCTAGTAAAAGCAGAGGCATTTTCTGTGAGTGGGTAGCCTGTAAGACAAATTTTTACCCCTTTTGTGTTGATTTACAACACCACCAATATATGTCAGGCACTTTCTTTAGCCTTTAAGGGGTCAAAACTGAACTGAACAACTTTGGTCTTCAAGAAGCACACAGTTTTACCTGAAGTCAGCCTTAGCTAGACGATAAAAAATAATCAGCTAGTGGTTTCTTTTAATATTTTTATTTATTTTTGAGAGAGAGAGAGAGAGGGAGGGGGAGGGAGGGAGGGAGAAAGGGAGAGATAGCACAAGTGTGCAAGGGAGGGGCAGAGAGAGAGGGAGACACAGAATCTGAAGCAGGCTCCAGGCTCAGAGCTGTCAGCGTAGAGCCCAACGTGGGCTGAAACTCGTGAAGCCTAAGATCCTGACCTGAGTAGAAGACAGATGCTTAACCAATGAGCCACCCAGGTGCCCCTCAGCAAGTGTTGAGAGGATTAGTCATTATCAAGGTAGAGTTAAGCTTATCTTGGATTTCCCCCCATGTGTTTATTACTAAGTAAAAGATTTTCTCAAATTTGATGTGATTCTCCAAAATTGTATCATGTGTGCACTATTACAGATAATAAGGGGTAGCCTTCAAATATTTATCATATGGAAAAATGTATATCTTGTTTCAAGTAAACTGTACCACTTAATTGCATATGACTTTTCAGACTCAATAATAATTTAATTCAAATTGATTTATTGCAATAATTTTGTGACATAATTTATGAACTCACTCACAGCTTTCTGACTGTCTCTTCTTCCTCTTCCTCCCCTTCCCCCTCTCCCTTTTCTTCCTCTCCATCCCCTTCCTCTTCTTCTCCCTCTTTTTTCTCCCCATCCTCCCTTTCTTCTGTCTTCTCCCTTCTCCTCTTCCCCGCCCCGCCCCCCCCATCTTCTTCCTTCTTCCCCTCCTCCTTTTCCTTCTCCACCATGTTCTTAAAGTATATATTCCCAAATAGTAGATCATCCAAATTAGGGAATATGCTAAAAGATTAACTTCCAACAGCATGCAGAACTCTTTCCTCTGGCAGCATTCCCAGTAATACCAAATGAAGTCAGGGATGAAATTCTCAGAAGGCAATTAGTTTTTTATTTTTCTTTAAATTCTTGAAGAAAAGTTTTCCAGTGGGAAGTGAAGAAGGGCAATAGAAAATCACTCTCCTTTGAAAAGGTTAAAAATGTGAGGAGTGGATTCCAAGGAGTCTTGTGGGAAAAGATTACTTCAATTTGTGAGCTTGCTAAGATTTTAATATACTAGGAACCAGCAGGCTCTTCTTTACCAATAGTTAGAGACTAGCAGGTTCCTTAGTTGTTTAGTAAATTAGTGATGATTGACAGAGTACCAGTCAGGATTCATCAAATAGACTTAAGACCACTTATTGAAGAAACAGCTTTTTGTGTGATTTATGTAATTCTGTAGACAATGAAATTCTGGTTTGTATGTCCCTAAATAAGTGAAGTAATGTGTATATAATAGAAGAGCACAGCTAAGTATTCTGATGGGGAAAAATAAGTTATCAGATACACTAAGCTATTGGTATGCTTAAAAATGAAACAAAGATGGATATGTAACGTATCAATATTTATGGGATGCAGCAAAAGCAGTTTTAAGAGGAAAGTTCATAGAGTCTACCTCAAGAAATAAGAGAAGTCTCAAACAATCTAACTTTCTACCTCAAGGAACTAAGAAAGAAGAAATGAAGGCCAAGGATAGTAGAAAGAAGGAAATTATAGAGATTAGAGAAGAAATAGATGATGTAGAGACTAAAAAGAAAGTTAAAAGCTGTTCTTTGAAAAGATAAAAGTTGATTAACCTTTTGTTGGACTCACCAAGAAAAAAGAGAAGACTCAAAATCAGAGATGGAAGAGGAGATGTTATAACTGATACCACAGAAATACAAAGGATCATAAGAGGATCAGTCTCTTATAAGACTAATGTGAACAATTATATTCCAGTAAATTGGACAACCCAAACGGAATGGATAAATTTCTGTAAACATACAACCTACCAAGGCTGAATCATGATGAAATAAAAAATCTGAACAAACCAATGACTAGCAGGGAGATTGAGTCAGTAATCAAAAAGTTCCAACAATCAAAAGTCTGGGACCGGATGGTTTCACTGGTGAATTCTACCAAATATTCAAAGAAGAATTAATAACATTCCTTCTCACACTCTTTTAAAAAATAAAAGAGGAGAAACTCTTTCAAACATACTTAATCTAATAGAAAATCAGACAAGGATGACTCACAAAAAGAAAACTACAGGGCAATATCTCTAATGAACATAGATGTGAAAATTCTTAACACAATATTAGAAAATCAAAATCAACAATACATTAAAAGGATCATACACTGTAATTAAGTGGGATTTGTTTCAGGGATGCAAAGATGGTCCAACATTCACAAATCAGTCAATGTGATATATACCACATTAACAAGGTGAAGGATGAAAATGATCTAGTAATCTTGGTATATGTAGATAAAGTGACAGAATTCAGCATCCATTTATGATTAAAAACTCCCAACTTCCTTCCCATGGAAGGAATGTATCCTAATGTATTAAAGGCCATATATGAAAAGCCCATAGCTAATATCATATTCAACAGTGAAAAGCTGAAGATATTTCTTGTAGGATCAGGAATAGATATTCACTCTTACCACTTTTATTCAATATAGTATTGGAAATCTTAGCCAGAGTGATGAGGCAAAATAAAAGGAAAAAACAAAACAAAACAAACAACAACAAAAAACTACCGAAGGCATCTAAATTGAAAAGAAGAACTAAAATTGTCTCTATTTGCAGATGTCTTGATATTATATATAGAAAACCTTGAAGACTCCATTAAAAAAACTGTTAGAACTAATAAGTGGCTTCAATAAAGTTGCAGGATATGAAATCAACACCCAAAAATCTGTTAAGTTTCATTACACTAATGAACTATCAGAAATAGAAATTAAGAAAACAATCCCATTTATAATTGCATCAAAAAGGACAAAATACCTAAGAATCAATTTAATGAAGGAAGCAGAAGACCTGTCTATTGAAAGCTATAGGGCATTAATGAAAGAAATTAAAGACATAAGTAAATGGAACGATATTCTGTGCTCATGAATTCAAAGAATTAATACTGTTAAAATTTTCATATTTCCCAAAGCAATCTAAGATTCAGTGTAATCCATATCAGGATTCCAATGGCATTTTCACAGAAATAGAATAATCCTAAAATTTTCATGGAACAACACACACACCAACTAAAGAGCCAAAGCAATCTTGAGAAAGGACAAAGTTTGAGGCATCATACTCCCTGATTTCAAACTGTATTACAAAGCTATTACAATTAAAACAGTATGATTGTGGCATAAAAACAGACACATGGGTCAATGAAACAGAATGGAGAGCCCAAAAATAAACCTACACACATATGGTCGACTTATGACAAAAGAGCCAACAATATACAGTGGGTAAAGTATTATTAAATTATTAAAGCCTCTCTTTAATAAATGGTATTTGCGGGGCGCCTGGGTGGCTCAGTCGGTTAAGCGTCCGACTTCAGCTCAGGTCACGATCTCGCGGTCCGTGAGTTCGAGCCCTGCGTCGGGCTCTGGGCTGATGGCTCAGAGCCTGGAGCCTGTTTCTGATTCTGTGTCTCCCCCTCTCTCTGCCCCTCCCCCGTTCATGCTCTGTCTCTCTCTGTCTCAAAAATAAATAAAACGTTAAAAAATAATAATAATAATAAATGGTATTTGGAAAATTGGACAGCCATATGCAAAAGAATGATGCTGGGTTACTATCTTACACCATACACAAAAGACAACTTTAAATGGTTTGAAGATATGAATATGAGACCTGAAACCATAAAACTCCTACGCAAAAACATAGGTAGTACGCACCTTGACATTGGTATTGGCAATATATATTTTTTTAATCTGACACCCAAAGCAAAAGCAACAAAAGGAAAAATTAACATCAAACTGAAAAGCTTCTAAGCACCAACAAAATGAAAGGCAAACCACCGACTAAGAGAAAATCATCGTTAGGTCTTATGTCTGACAAAAGGCTAATATCCAAAACATACATAGAACTCCTACAACTCAATAGGGAAAACATAATTTGATTAAAAAATAGGTAGAGTATCTGACTAGACATGTTTCCAGAGAAGTATACAGATGGCCAACAGGGATGTGAAAAGATGCTCAACATCATTAATCATAAGGGAAATACAAATCAAAACCACATGATTTATCACCTCACACCTGTCAAAATGATTATTACCAAAAAGATAAGAAATAACAGTGTTAGTGAGCATGTGGAGTAAGGAGAACTCTTGTCCGTTGTCGATAGGAATGTAAATTGATGCACCACTGTGGAGAACAGGCTTCCTCTAAAAATTAAAAATAAAACTACCATATAATTCAGCAGTTCCACCTCTGGGTATTTTTCCAAAGAAACTGAAACACCAATTTGAAAAGATACCTGCACGCCACCTTCATTG
Organism: Lynx rufus; assembly: GCF_022079265.1. Taxonomy (NCBI): domain Eukaryota; kingdom Metazoa; phylum Chordata; class Mammalia; order Carnivora; family Felidae; genus Lynx; species Lynx rufus. The sequence continues at coordinate 53,870,817 of NW_025814889.1, forward strand.
TAATGCTGTTTACAATGGACAAGACATGGAAACAACCTAAGTGTCCATTGATAAGTGAATGGATAAATAAATTATTATATGTATTATATACACATACCCCCACACATCAGTGGAATATTATTAAGTCAGAGAGAAGAACGGAATCTTGGGATTTGAGACAATGTGGATGGACCTCCACGGCATTATCTAAGTGAAATAAGTCAGAGAAAGATAATACTATATGGTGTCTCTTCAATGTGGAGTCCTAAAAAAAATTACACACAGAGAATGGGCTGTTGGTTGCAAGAGGTAGGGAGTAGGAGATAGAAATGGGTGAAGTGTCTTTGGTTTAAACAAACTGAATAAAAATTTTAAAAATATTAAAAGTAAGTAAATAAATTATCTGTGTCTTATTTAGTAGCATGGCTTTAAGTGTCTATCACATACAAGAAACTCCAAACTATGAAACTTCTAGAATAAGAAGCATATATGTAGATAAATTAGCTTTTGCAGTAATATTTTAAGTCTTAAGGATGGATTTTGATGGCAAGTTATCATACTTGAGTATCCTGTCCACTCAGGTGTTCAAGAGGATGATACTTGACAGCTACTCAAGTTGATAAACTTAAGCATTTGCATCCTAAGGATCTAATTCAGGGCAAAGCAATTCTTTTCTATATTAAGTAATTTGCTTTTGTTATGAGAGTAATTTAAATGCTGTCCAGGTTTACCTGGAATAATGCCATATAAATTTATTAAAGTTAATTTCATTTAATACATTTAGAAAGACAACCATCCAGATTTTTCAGGAATTTATTCCAAGGGATTAATGTGAGCAGATTGGGAATCCATGATTACATTGCCCAAACTCCTGATGTGTTACCAAGGAATAATTCATATCCTAGATGAAGCTAACTGCCAGTGTTAACTTTTTCTGCAAACACAGTGTTTTTCCCTTGTACTTCCTTCTCATTTTTTACTTTACCATGTATTAATCTAATAATTATTATCATTTTTTGGCATCTCTCCAAGGGAATATTTTTATTGTTGTGTTGTAAAATTTGTTTGAATTTTTTTATATGGGCCAAAATGCCAAGTATTTGCCTGAGCCCTACATGTTTTAGGAATGGCCTTGTCGTCTCATACAATAGAGGCAGGAAAGGACCTGATTGTTTAATACTTATTGAATGACCCTCTTATCTTGGAGGCTGTGGACATCATTTACATGACATGTACCTTATACTTGTTTTTGTTAAATCAGAACTTTTTGGTACATCTAAAAAACAAAACTGGCCATTAAATCCTCCTCTGAGAGTTTTAAATTTTACCCATTAGTCAGATCTAAATTTTTGGATAATCTCTCTCCCATATTCTGTGAAATTGCTTTTATCTGGTGTTATTTTACTGTTATGTCTTTAATTTACGTTGACACACTTTATAAGGTACAGTCTTAAAAATTTGTCCTGATGCTAACATCCAAAGAGGACACATAGACATTTCTTTTTATCTTAGTTCAGAGAAAGGGAAATGGTGTTTCTCTTTAACAACTGAACCCAGTGGTTTATTACTTCTCCAGCATCTCTGGTCTCTCCCCAGTAGAGGCCAGTAGCAAACTCCCTAGTAGAGGCCACCCACAGTTTATATGATAATGAAAAATGTGTCCAGACATGGTCAAGTGCCCCCTGGGAGGCAAAATTGCCTCAGGTTGAGAACCACTGAGATTACAGCATAATCTCTTTGCTATACATATAAAAGATAATAAATAAATATTTACTAATGAATGTTGATATTTCATATAGGATTATGGGAAAATACTTTATAGGTGTAGCTTTTGAGCTTTCAGGTTCCATCTTTAAGTCTACTAAGCAATTTTAAAGAGCATATTCATTTTGTTATGCGGTAGTTACTGACAGTAGAATCATTCCTAGAAAACTAGGAGGAGAAAATGCACTGTTTCCACACGTAAGCATCCAAGTGATTCAGAAGAACAACCTTAAAGAGAACATGGCTGTGTCTATGCAGTGGTTGTGCAGAATGTGTTTCTGGTGAATTGATGGATGGCCTTGAGTGAATCACTCTTCATCAAGGTCCCTGGTCTCTAAAAAGGCATTGATCGATGAACAGGAATTAAACAAGTCCACAGAAATAAAAGGGGAAATTGCCACTGGCATTTATGCTCTCCTCCCTCCATGTTTATAGATTAGTAGAAATGTTGTTCAGTAATTATTGAATGACCCTCTTGTTTGGGGACTGTGGACAACATTCACGTGGCATGTGCACTGCCTTATGCCTGTTTTTGCCCAATCAGAGGCTTGTGGTCCATTATATGAAACACAACAAAGAAATGAAACAAGCAGCTGGGGATGACACACGTTTATCTGCAGGAGCTATAAATAGCTTAAGCAATAGTCAAATGTAATAAGTGTATAAAAGTATACTTTGAAGAAAATAAAAACAATAATAATTCTTTTCATTTGTTAGAATAACAGAAGAAAGATAGACTATCTGGAGAACTGTTAGTTTTGTCTTGGAATTGAAATGCCTGACAGAGGGAAGTAATTTTTACTGCAGGCTGGATGATTTTATGCAATCTCTGGCATAGAGTAAGATCTCGTTCTTCATTCATTATGGAACATGCTCTACAAGGAAAGCTTTGGGGGTTGACTTTTTAAATTTTTACTCATAGATAAAGCTGATGAAAAAAGATGGAGTTGAACATTGTTAGATTTTCATGGGAGACAAAAATCCAAGGCTAGGATATATTGACTTGAACAAACCGTCCTGTAGAGCAATAGGTGAAGGTGAGGTGAAGTGAAGGTCATATGAGAATTAGAAAGCCAGTTAACTATAAGGGGTGAATAAAGGCAACAGAAATAAGAAGTGACTGCAAGAAAGAAAAATAACTGATCTTTTAAAGTGAACATGGGGGCACCTGGGTGGCGCAGTCGGTTAAGCGTCCGACTTCAGCCAGGTCACGATCTCGCGGTCCGTGAGTTCGAGCCCCGCGTCAGGCTCTGGGCTGATGGCTCGGAGCCTGGAGCCGGTTTCCGATTCTGTGTCTCCCTCTCTCTCTGCACCTCCCCCGTTCATGCTCTGTCTCTCTCTGTCCCAAAAATAAATAAAAACATTGAAAAAAAAAATTTAAAGTGAACATGGACATCTGTTTTGGAATACTAACAAAAACAAAACAAGACAAAACCCAAGATGCAGGTTTTTAAGCATCTTCTTTGTATAATTGGTAGACATTTGGAGACAGTGAATGTTATTATTTAATTTCTTAATGCAAATCTAGGTTACATGCAAAAATATACATTTCTAATACATAACAATCTTATGGAATTTTTCTTTGCTTCTTTTGTAGGGGATGAACTAAAAACTTATTTAAGAGATTTCCCCACATGATTTTATATTGTCATCAAAGCTACTGATTTTTTTTTATAACATTTCACATTGGAGAAGGAGGTTGCTTGGCAGTTGTGTTCTCAATTTAAGTGATTGTCCCATTTGCGTAGAATAAAGCCATTGTGTAAAATTAAGTAAATCTAAGGAACGGGGGCTAATAATTACAAAGCAAAATCCTGGCGCAACATTAGAGATATTAGCAAACTGAAATTTCTCAAAATTCACAAAACTGAAGCTTCTTGTCAAGTTTGATTTTCCAGATCATAGGGAGGGTTTTTGTTTGTTTGTTTTTGTTTTGTTTTTGTGGTGATGCCTTATGCAATGACCCATTCCCAGCAAACTCTTCGTTTTACTAGTTAAAGCTTGTTCTCATTGGCAATCTGCAGGTTATCAAACTTGAATCAAAATAGTTTGGTTGCTGAATTATCTGGCTGTATGGTTAAATACTTCTGGGTGACAGTACGCACTTGGATCTCTACAACTATTTCCATTTTAGAATTTTGTAACCATGTGGTTTTCTTTTCAAATCGTTTTAACCCCAAGTGTACAGAAAGTTGTTTACACACCATCGGTGATACGCATTTACATGAGCAATTAAAAAAAAGTTTAGGAGAAAAACTCTCAGAAGGAGATTATGGGTGAGACCAACAGATGGAATGCAAATTTCAAAAGTTAAACCAACGTGATCATTCAGGAAGATAAAGAAGTGCAAACAGATGTAAAAGCTCTAGTTCTCCAAGGATTGAAAGCAAAGGAATGGAAAGAAGTTGTCTATCAAAAATGATACAAAAGAGACCCAAGGGAAAAAGGATTAGTCAATAGAGGAAATATTATTTCATGAAGCGAAATAAGGACATGACTATTGCAGCCATGTTGAGAAGGTTAACATGCATAAAACATTGCATAAAAGCCCTTTGATCCTGGACATCATGATTTGGGGCAGCGGTGGGGGGTGGGGTTTGCATGCCTTAAACCCATTTTTACTAGTCAGGATTACTGTGACTCACTGCCATAACTTGTTGACATTTCTCTGGTACTTCAAGAATGTGTCAGTGTGATACATACTTGTGTTCTTAGGCCTCTTACAGTTTTTTCAAAAATATACCAATGCACCAAGTCAATTTGTGAAAACTAATCCCAGTGTAATTTTGTTTCCATTTTGATGTAGAAATACAGCATGACTTTACATAAGTTTTGGCAAATACTGTAGTGTCATCCCAGCAGTCAGTTTTATTTTATGCTGATTATGGTAACTCCATACCCCAAACAGTAGATTTTTAATGAATATTTCCAAAATAAATGGAAGCATGTTGAAATTTAATAACTTACAGTTTAATTTAGTAAGTTTTGTTGAACCAGTGTGTTCTGAAGAAATTTCTATTAATCCACCATAAAATATAGCATCTCCCTACGATTTATTGAAATGATTTCTAAAGCGTAAAATAATAAGGCCAAAAAGCCTTTTGTTCTATTTATGCTATTCCTTTGCCTTCCAATTTCTCTCTTTCAAAGCTTACAGGTAAGTTGAGATTCCCTCCTTTTAATATCTCTGATGCCATATTGTAGGATGGTATTTGATTACTTGAACTGTAAACTGCCATTATGATCTGAGGAAAAGTTGTATTGATATTAATGTAGGAGAAGATGGAATTTAAATATATACTTTTCCATATTGGAACATGTGTTCCTCTCATTCTCCAGACCCCTGTGGCTTCTCCCTCCCTTCCTCCTCCCCGCTTTGTTCTCATGACATGGACCTTTTGAGTGCAGGAGTGGTCCTGTCTCATGCAGCGCAGAGATCTGAAATTTACATAAGGACTTTAATAGAAACTTGTGACACATGATATGACCAGGCTTTTCATTATTTTTTTGCTATTTATTTGGCTTAAAACCAGTGGAACAAACTGAACTTGGCATTGCTATTTCTGTTCAAAAAGAAGAAAAATATATAATTTTACTATTTCTTATGTTTTCGTCTTGGCACTGCGGCTTTTGTTTATGGAAAAAGATAGGAGAGGAAAGTGCATTATTTTAACTTCACATGATAAATAATCATACCAAACTAAAATTCCCTTAAAAAGCATTTGTTATTTTTTTTAATTATCATTATTGCAATGCACACTGCCACTAAGTCAGTGCAAGCTTGAGAAATAATATTAATGTTTTGTTTAACATTATAGGTTCAAATGCATCACTAAGATTATATTAATGTATTCCATTAGAATTCAACTAGTTTCTGTGCCTGTGCATGAAAGGGAAACCTTCCATTTTATTATGGATGTTATTTCCTCTTCATAAATCCTTACAGAATTTATGGAAAAGCATTTTGATTACTCTTTTTTTTTTAAGAGAGAGAGGGGGGAGAGTGCATGCTTGTACCCACCTGCAAGCAGGGGAGGGGCTGAGAGAGAGGGGGAGAGATTTACTTTTGATAAAAATGATTTACCTTTGGTAAAAATGATAACTCACACTTTATTGTTAAACTTACTTGTAAGTGTTTTATGGACGTAGCTACTTGGAAATATTAACTATTTTTATCTGAAGTAAATTTATACCAAATAATAAAGAAAAATGGGAATACAAGTAATGTCTGACTTACAAATGTTTCAAAGAGGTTCTGTTTTCATCATTTTATGCACTGATGGTCATGAAAATTTGAATTGGGAGATGCAGTAGGGGAAATAAACAATTTTCCCGGACTGAACAGCATATTATCCATATTAAGTGCATACATAGCATATAGGAGATGCTATGTTACACTGAATATCAAATAGTTGAAGACTTTCTCCCTTTTTTTATATTATATTTCAAACATGCAGCAAAGTACAGTGAACAATGTACAAAACCATATGCTTACTACTTAGACTTAATAAATATTAACATTATGCTACATTTGAATTTTTTTATTAATTGATGATTGCTTAGAAATACTTATTAAACTTTTTTATAACATGTACACTTTCTCATTAAGAGATATGTATTTAGTTAAATTTATTTCACTATACTTGACAATGGGAATGCATAGAATGTGGAAAAAATTAGTATGGAAAAGAATTAGAGAACCTGGAAAGGAATGTGGAAAAAATTAGTTTTTCAAGGAGATAAGCCAGATGCAGGGGTTTTTTTGTATGTAAGCAGTACATTAATAAATATGTATACAAGTAATATCTATTTTAACACCATTTGGAATAAGCTGGTGGTGTATGACCAACATTTAAATAAATACATATCCAGAAACAGGGTTAACATAAATGTGTGAGATAATCAAAGCAAGCCCTGTATTAAAATAATCTCTTTGGAGATATTAAGAAAAGAATATAAGAAATTTTATTAACATTAAATATTCTCTTCTAACAACATTAAATATTCTCTTCTAATTCTCTAAAGCTAATAACAATTAGCTTTGTTAACTAGACCTAAATTTCTTTTAAATGATATTTTAGAAAATCATCCCTGTATAGGTCATCAGATCAACTTCTTACAATCAACTGTATGTAAAATTGGAAATGGATGTTACTATCTATCCCTGTAATGTTTTCTAAAAGTGTTACTTTCTATACATTGCACATAAATATTTAATGGTTATTTTAACAGCTTAAAAGACAAAGATGTTTGATATATTTTTATTTTAAAAGTGTAATTATTTATGTAGGAGTTAGAGTTATCAATAGTGTATTCATCTCTTCAAAACCTTACAAGGGTTGTCACATTTGCATACACAGTGAATCGTTTTTGCAGAGCAGATTCAAAAAATAAAATAAGAATTGTAAAAATCCTTAAGATACCACCCTATTTAACATTTTTATTGATGACTAGTTTGGACAAAAAATGCACACTTATATTTTTTGTTAAACATAGGATATAAAGCTTATATTTGAATAATAGAGTATATTTTCATTAAACTGCAGCTAAAATACTAAACCAAAAGAGATTAAATTGAAGAGGAGGAGACAAAATTTTGCACTTAAGTTTTCAATAAATTTCTAGTATGAAGGTGCCTGCATATTTTTATAAACAAGTGAAGAAATAGAAAAAAGGCTTAAAGGTCCGGGTTAACTTCAAGCCCAAATCATGGCTTTTTCTAACAGCATGTGCAACCTTGGGCTCTATTAGCAGTGGTTAGCAATGGCATGCAGAGAAGGAGTCATCTAATAAAATCTGCACTGGCGACATGAAACCTGCAGTGTTGCATTCAATTCACATTCCCAGATTTCACGAAGGGTGTTGAAAAGCTGATCCATTTACACAGAAGATCACCATGTGTAGACAGTATGGGAGAAAGAGTGCTTTCTTGAGTCGTCAGAAGTAGTAGGATGTTGAAGGAGAGTGCAAATTCTTTTTTTCTCTTTGAAGTCCTATAAGATGCTATTTGAACAAATGGATAGAACCCAAGAGCAGTCAAATTTTGATTGGATATGAGGAGGACATTTCTGGCTATTCAAATTGACCTAGAAATAAAATAATAGTGTTCCTGACTATGAAGTTGTTTAAATGATTGTTATGTAGAATGGTTTCTATTAGAGCAGATGATCTAACCTAATAAGAGTGTGTCTCCTGATTGTTTCTGAACAGTGATTAACAGTCAAGATACTAAAATCTCAACCTCCTAAGTTAGTGTGACTCAGAGAAGAGTCCTGTTATTATGCTTTTCATTTGATGGAAATTTCCAAATCTGGGGAAACCATAAGTTTTAAACTCAGATATAGACCATATTCTTTATAGAGTATTCCATATAGAGTATAGAGTTTCCCTTGGGGAGTGGCTTTAAAGCCATCGTTTACATGGATTAGCAATATATATCCATTCAGTATCACCTGGGGAGTTTATCAGAGACTGATTGACAAGGTTTTAGATGGAGCTAGGCAACTTTCCTTTTAAGAAGTTTCCCAGGTGATGTGAAGAGTACCCATACATTCTACCATTGACTTAAAGGAGTTGTATTGGATGCTGAATGGATTTCAGTGCCTAAGCTAATCTTTTTCTCACTCCTGTCTGAAATTCTGAAGTTAGAGCTATATTTCTTTACTACTCATTGATGTTGATTTGTAAATTGTGAAAGCTTACATATTGTATTGATATCAGTCATTTATTAGTATGAATGAAGCATAATGAAAATGTTTGATGAGGGAGCATAGAAGGGCAAAGAAACAAAGGTACTCAATACTGGAGTTGAAAGTCAGGGAAACAATGCTGACAACTGATACTGGTTTCGCTTCCCCCAACTTAAGGTGCCAGGACAAGAAATTGAACAACTCCAACAACTCCATGTGTAATCTACATGATTGATGCACATCCCCCTTCCCTGAGTTGTGCAGTGTACAACATGAAAAACTGCACATGTTTAAAGGGCCCTTAATGCCCTTTAAACCTCTTTCTACACACACAACAAAATGTTTGTTCTAAAACCTAAACATGACTGTGTCCCTCCAGTTAACTCTGTGGAAAAGGACATAAGGCCCGTTATTGACTCCTAGCTTTCTACTAACATCTTCACTCCCCAGAATAGATCAGATTTCCTGTTCCTTGGATGGAATTGTGTTATTTCATCCTCCATGCTTTGTAGATGTCTTTTCTCTGCCTGTAATAAATGCTCCCCCACCTTTTATTGTCTTCTTAAATCCTTCTTCAGTGCAGTGAAACATTGAGTACCGATGCTTCATTTAAGCATTAACCATTCTCCCATAACACATTTTTATCCATCATGGATTTGACATAGAATATTATGTAAAATTTCACACCAGCCTAAAATTTCTAATATTCAGGAACTATGTCTTGTTTGAATCTCCCATAGTGACTGCTCAGAAGTTGGTCAAGAAATGTTGAATCAGTGAATGAGTGAATGGGGTGAAAAGTGTAAAATCTGAGCATACAGAATTTTCATTTAATTATACTTCATGAGTTGGTTCTGGTGTGGCCCTGCTTTGATTTGAAGCATACCTGGAGTTTCAATCAATATTCAGGAAAAGCAAATTTTAAAGAACTGAGTATTGTTTTAACAGTTTCTGAACATTAAAAAAATACCTTATTACTGATCATGCATGGTGACAATACACCAATTTACCAAATTGTAGAGCTCCTACTTGTGGAATGTCTGAATAAAATTTTATCCTGTAAGGATTTTCAATAGTTGGATCAATTAGAGAAGACGAATTGAAAAACTTTTAAAAACAAGGAATCCAGAAAGTAAGAGAAATCACATCTATAATAAACTTGTTCAGCTTATTTCTTAAGTAATCTATTAGGTTAATTTTAGTGTTAATTTTTCAACAAATATATAACCTGGAACCAAAAAAACTTCACAGCCAAAGTTCTAGAATTTTTAAACTGCTACAAAACTACCTTAGAATGTTAAACAGAATTTTTATTAGCTTAGAATTCTTCAGTAACATCCCAAATAGAACCCCAATCTCTATACCCAAAAGTAAAAGATTAAAGTGTTGTGACACTTGATAATCTTTATCCAGTACCAAATCTACACTTAAAGCTTGATAATATATTTTCTTCTGCTTGTTTTCCTATTTTCTTTGTGAATTAATTGCATACTTAGAATTTTTAAAGGTCTAATTTAAAATTCATGGAAGAACGTAAAAATACATAATACCCTGTCACCATAGCAGGAAGTAATAAACATCTGTTGAAAGAATCACTATTTGAGCAGACAAGGCATTTATATATAAGATATGCAAGTGATTTAGTGTTTCTGTGGCTGCTAAACTCTGATGTAGTTCAAGCATATATTTTATACTTAGAAGTTATCTTTGTAAGATGTATGAAATACAAAATCAGAAATGTCAATATATAATGTCCTCCCCCCTCCCCCATATCGGTTGGTACCTATCAGTCATTACTAGCCAAAATGGTGATCCTGCGTTTCTGACCTTATTAAACTTTCCAAACTTGGGTTTTGGTTTATCTTGGACTAACATGCTAAAGTAGAGATTCTGCATGCCTTTTCTTTTCATTGACTTTGATGGTACTTTTTTTTCCCTATAGTAATTTCTCACTGCTTCCTGTAACAAAAGATAAATGATTTGAAGTAAAATATTAAAAACATATCTTGAGTTAACTTGAGGAAAAAGAAACTAACATTCAGTGGATAGGTTTTTGTTTTGTTTTGCCAGATACCGTGTGAGGCACTTCATTCACATAATTTATTTTAATCAATAAATAATTCTGGAAGGCCAAAATTAAATTACTTTTTCAGCTGAGGTTTTTTTGAGCACCTCCTGTGTATGGTTTTAGTGTTAGTAATGAGACAGTTTCATGGAAACAGGGCAGACAAATTTTGCCCCTTAAGAAGTTCATATTCAAGAGTTCTGGATAACATTACACATTCACAAATGAAGAGAAAGACTTAAACAGTCTATAGGACTAGCCAAACATCACAGAGCTAGAAAGGGGTAAGGTTGTGTTCAAATCCACGTCTGGCTCTAGAGTGCCGCTTCTTTAAAAAAAAAAAAAATTAGCATTCATTTTTGAGAGACAGAGTGTGAGTCGGGGAGGGGCAGAGAGACAGAGAGAGAGACACAGAATCTGAAGCAGGCTCCAGGCTGTGAGCTGTCAGCACAGAGCCCGATGCGGGGCTCGAACTCACAGACCCCGTGATCATGACCTGAGCTGAAGCTGGATGGTCAACCGACTGAGCCACCCAGACGCCCCCTAGAGTGCTGTTTCTGACTCCACTGCGCTATATTACCTTTCACCAAGATATATTTGGTATCTGATTTATGAGACCATCAAAACACTTTACCAGATAAGGTAAAAATTCAATTTTTTATACCACTGCTAATTACCATCTGTTAAAATAAACTCACCGTTATTGAATGAAACCTTAATTTTAATTAGAAACAAAGCCCCATCTCGAGATAGAGGTTATAAATTTAGAGTCTCAGAAATTTAAATAACTGCAGGGTTAATCTCTGAACACCAGGTTTTCCAAACAGCCTTATAAATGTGCAGGAAATAAACATTTCGGAATTACTTTTCTGACAAAAAAAAGGTGGTTTCAGGCAACACACATATACCACTGCATTTTCTGCTGCCAAGCCTGCCTTCCATAAATTAGATTTATTATGTACAGTGCATGAGGAAGTTCTCCTCCAAACCTGTGCAGCTCTCACACCCTCCCACTTGACCACGTATGCAGCAGGACTGTTAAAGAGGTTAGTTTATTTATGATGGAGTAGAAATTACCTCTAAATATGAACTTTGGAAGACCTCTGAAAGTGCTGCAACCTTTCATTTTCCCACTGAGGTAAAATTTACTGTACTTCATCGTCTTAAAGCTGCACATCTGTCAAAGCAAAAGGTTGTAATTAAATTTCCTTGGAATTTTATGGAACTACAAATTTTTGGGTAGAGTCCTGCCGAATTCCACACTAACTGAAATGAAAAGTAGTTCCGTGTGGTGGTTAGGAGAATGCTCTTTGAAGTAATAAAGATCCCAACTCCACCATGGAGCACATATATCATCTTAATACGACACTTAACTGCTGGAAGTCATAATTTTCTCATCTGGAAAATGAGATAATATCTACTTTGTAGGGTTGTTCTGTGGATACGGTACATTGTAAAACATTAAATCAAAAAGAGTGTCTAGAATAGAGTAGACATGCTCATTTAAATGATAGCTTGAAACACCTCAGCATCCATCCTCTGCCACCACGACCGTCACCAACCGCCTTTATCTGTTTCTGTTCAAGAACTATGCGTATGTTCCCTCAGAACATATACTACTCATTTACCCCAGTGCCACAGAGAACCACCTCACACGGGCACATTTGTCAAAATGTCTTGCATACGTCAATTAAGCATTTTCTTGTGTTTGTTTCCCAAGACAGCAAGATCTCTCAAAGAGAGATTATGCTACCTTGTGAACTACTCCACTGAAAGACAATTAGCTTGAGCTCACCATTACACAGATTTCTTTGTTCTACGAGAAATGGTATTGTAACTGAGCTCCAAAGTGGAGATATCTTCCTTCCAAGTGTCTGTAAATGTCATTTAACATATTATTTATTGAGTTACCTCTGATTACATAGGTAAGATAAATTACCTGTCTCCTTGGGAATGCCCACTTCTCGAGTAATTTATGAAGATGAATTGTAACATCATCCATAATCATTTTCAATGAGGATATTAATTTTTATGTTCTCTATTTTGCAAAACAAGTTAAGTTGTCCTCATTAAAATTGGATTTTAGGGGCGCCTGGGTGGCGCAGTCGGTTAAGCGTCCGACTTCAGCCAGGTCACGATCTCGCGGTCCGTGAGTTCGAGCCCCGCGTCAGGCTCTGGGCTGATGGCTCAGAGCCTGGAGCCTGTTTCCGATTCTGTGTCTCCCTCTCTCTCTGCCCCTCCCCCGTTCATGCTCTGTCTCTCTCTGTCCCAAAAATAAATAAATGTTGAAAAAAAAAATTTAAAAAAAATTGGATTTTAACTTTTTAAATTAATATTTTTGTTTACTTGGAATGTGAAGCAAAACGTAAATTTACAAAAAGTAAATTTCAGCTTCCTTAATAGTTACCTAACCATTTCGTTAGAGCTAATATATTATTTAAGATTAAGCTACAAAATTAAGCTGTAGAAAAATGATTCAAAGCAGGAGAAGAAAATAGAGCTCTGATGAAATCAACAATGACAAAAAAATAGAATTTAATCTAGCCATAGAAAGAATTTTTTTTAACCATAGAAAGAATTTTTAATAGCCTGTGAGTCGATTTTAATGTGTACTTTGGGTTTCACCTAATTAAGTAACTTTAAAAATCACCTGATGCTGTTCACTGGTAATTTTTTGGTGTTTGGGAATTTTATCTATATAAAATTAAGTAATTTAAGGTATAACATGTTAATCTCTACGATTGGGATCATCTATAGGCTTCCATCCATGTAGAAAGAATTCTTTCTCTGCTTCATTCTGAGTTATTTCATGTTACATGATTCTGTTAAAATTAGCAGTTGATGCGATTTTCACTAAAGAGGCTGTTTCTTTCACCCTCCTTTTTTAACCCCCCAATACTTGATTGGACGTGACAGAAAAGATTTAATTTCAAATTGTAATCTGACAGTTTAATTTAGTTTCTTAAACACAGTATGATTGAAAAGATCTTTTCCAAATGTACAGCTAACCTCAGATGCATAGAACTAATAGAAATTAGGTCAACATTTGCATATTCACAAATCAAAGAATTTATACCTAGAAACTATTGCCACATCTTAATTTGAGCTTTTTACAATACTAAACTATCTCATAAGTGAATGTTACTGAAAGAATTGCTTAAATTTTACATTACTGGTCTTTATGTTTCTTAAATGTGGTTTGGGAATAAAATATTACCTTATTCTGAAGCAGGAATTTGAGAACAAAATTTGCCTCAAATATAGATTGAATTGTGAGCAGTATTTCATGTGTTATAATTTTTATGTTGTCCACTGAATGTTAGAGTAGCAGGAAGTGGCAAAATTGACAAAAATAAAGATGTGAACATATTTGAAATAGAGAGAGTACTATATGCAAACTAATTAAAAACAGAGGGATGAGTAGCTCGGCAGAAGCATTAAGGTATCCTAAAAACAGGAAACAAAGATTGCCTTGGTCTTACATACCGTGAAAGGACTAAATCCTCTACTAGCAGTAGACAGAACTGAAGAACAACTCTTTGAGCATTAAGCAGTCCATTGCCAGTGGGAATAAGATTAGACAGTCTTTATTTTAAATATATTCAATTTATGGAAATTTACAAAAATAAAATTTGTCTTGTAGAGAACAATTTTCTTGTCACCTAAAGACCTTCCTTGATAATGAAAATATTATATATTTTTTCTTAGTTACGTGCTATTATAGGCACAGGTGGACTTTCTTATTTTTCAAATGGAGTATGTCCACTTGTGAGAATACAAGATTCAGTGACTCAGAAAGAGTAACATGGAATTACACAAAGGAATAAAAGAAAAGGGTAAATTGATAAATGTTGAATGAATGTATGCTTTCCAGTTTCTACTTTTAGATCTTTACATTTCAGAGCCACTCGTAAGTTTACAGTTAGTTATTTGTAATCTTTGTTAGGCTTATCTTTTGCATTTTCATTATGACACACAACTGTACCGTGTTGCCGTAAGTGTTCATTCAGAAAATATTCTTTGAGTATCTATTTTGTGTTAAGTGCTATAAATGCAAGAATAAGCATGATTCTTGCATACCTGAAAAAACCAGCTACACATCATTCATCAATTCATTAAATAATTCATTGAACATTATGACTCTTCTGTGTGGGCAGACACTGCATTAGGCATTAGAAATAGGAACACAAAAATGAAATCGCCATGTTCTTAGAATGGATGAAAGTGTGTTTGGTACTGTGTTGGCAGCATGCTTTGAGAATGATAGAGACTATAAGAAAAATATAAATACATTTGATATTCAGGTCATGCCTGATAGAAATGAGGGGCATTTGAGACTCTTGAGAGTTGATTCAAAATTAGACAAGGGAAGGGTTGTGGAGGACTTCCCAAGCAAAGGCAAGGTGTATAAAAGCTTAACAGAATTTTAATTCCGTAAAACAGAGCGAAGAGTGCTGGTTGGGAAGCAGCTTGAGACTGACAGAGGTCACATCTTGCTGGTCCTTGTTACTTTTTTTTCATTCAAGTGTAATTAACATACAATGTTGTGTTAGTTTCAGGTGTAGAATATAGTAATTCAGCAATTCCATATATTACTCACTACTCATCATGATAAATGTACTCAATCTCCTTTACCTATTTCATCCGTCCCCCTCCTACTCCTCTGGTAACCATCTGTTTCTTCTCCACAGTTTAGAGTCTACTTTTTTGTTTGTTTTTTGTTTTCTTTTTAGTTTGTCTCTTTTTTTTTAAAGCTTATTTATTTTTTTTTTTTTGGCGGGGGGAGAGAGAGAGAGCAGAGGAGGGGCAGAAAGAGAGAGAGAGAGAGAGAGAGAGAGAGAGAACGAGAACCATAAACAGGCTTCACACTGCCAATGAAGAGCCCAGTGAGGGGCTTGAGCTCGTGAACTGCCGAGATCATGACCTGAGCCAAAACCAAGAGATGCTTAACTGACTGAACCATCCAGGTGCCCCTTGTTTTGCTTCTTAAATTCCTCATATGACTGAAATCATATGGTATTTGTCTTTCTCTGACTAACCTCGCCTAGCATTATACTCTAGATCTATCCCTGTTGTTGCAAATCATAGGATTTCATTCTTTTTCATGGCTGAATAATATTCCATTATATATATATATATATATATATATATATATATACACACACACACACACACACACACACACACACAACTTTCATTCATCTATTGATGGACATCTGAACTATTTCCATAATTTGGCTATTATAAATGATGCTGCAATAAATATGGGGGTGCATGTTTTTTTTTTATTTTTACCCAGTCTTCCAGGTATAAAGTGATATCTGATTTTGATTTTAGTTTACATTTCCCTGATGATGAATGATGTTGGGCATCTTTTTATATGACTGCCAGCCATCTCTTTGTCTTCTTTAGAAAAATGTCTATTCAAGTTCTCTATCCATTTTTAATTAGATTATTTGTGTTTTTTGGTATTAAGTTCTATATGTGTTTTGGATTCTAATCCCTTATTAATACATCATTTGCAAATATCTTTTCCCATTCAGATTTCCTTCTTGTTTAGTTGATGATTCCCCTCACTGTACAAAAGCTTTTTATTTTGGTGTAGTCCCAATGTTTAATTTTTCTTTTGTTCCCTTGCCAGAAAAGATAAAAAATGCTTCTTCGGCTAATGTCAGAGAGACTACCACCTATGTTTTCTTCTAGGGATGCTATGGTTTCAGGTCTCATATTTAGGTGTTTGATCTAGTTTGTGTGTAGTGGAAGAAAGAGGTCCAGTTTCATTCTTTTGCACGTTCAGTGTTCTCAGCACCATTTGTTGAAGAGACTTTTTTTCCCATTGTATATTCTTGCCTCCTTTGTTATGGATTAATTGACCATATAAATATAGACTTACTTCTGGTCTTTCTATTCTGTTCCATTGATCTATGTATCTGTTTTTGTGCCACTATCATACTATTTTGAACATTGTAGTTTTTAGTGTATCTTAAAATCTGGGATTGTGATAGCTCCAGTTTTATTCCTTTTCAAGCTTGCTTTGGCTATTCAGTCTTTTGTCGGTCCAAACAAGTTTTAGGATTGTTTGTCTAGTTCTGTGAAAAATGTTGTTGGCATTTTGATAGAGATTGCATTCAATCTTTAGACTGCTTGGAGTAGTATGGACATTTTAACAATATTGTATTTTTAGACGATACTTTGCTAAGGCTTTTGAAGGACCCTGAATTGGGAACTAATATGATTAGATCTATAATTGAGGAAGATTATTCTGTTAGCAACATAGATAGGAGATGGATTGCTTAACACTTTTCAAAGTCATTCTGTAGCACTTGGATAATAGATGAGCTGAAAGCAAGAGATGTGAGGCAGGAGACAAGTTAGGAGACTATGAGGATAAAAAAGATAAAAACAAGCTGGACAAGTGTGATTGTAGAGATTCAAAGGAAGGTTATGTCCTGTCATGTCATGTGTTGTGTCTTGTCCTCAGGCCTTCTTTTATGACCTCCTCTAAACTAGCTAGTCCCCTCATCATACATCTCTATTATTTACTACCACAGCCTTATGTTTCCTTTATACTATTTATTATAATTTGTAATATTTTTATTTACTTATTTACCGTACTTAGGAGTATAGCTGTAAATGGGGTGAACCCAGGCATGCTTTCTTCACATTTGTGTTCCCAGTGCCTGAGCAAAATATTTGGCACATAGTAGCTACTTGACAAATATTATATTTTTACATTTATATATTATATTATATTATATTATATTATATTATATTATATTATATTATATTATATTTTATATTACATTAATAAAAAATAAATATGTGGGAAGAACAAGCAAAGGATATCTTTTATTTTTTTTAATGAGGTAAGTAGGTAATGTGGTGTAATCATTGAGATAGGAAATGGAGGAGGAGAAGCAAATTTGGGGGGAAAGAGAATACAGATTAAGTTTTGAGCCCATACAGATAGTTTCACTTTAACGTGATCACCTTCTAAGAGGCAGTTGCACATATGATTGTGAAGTTCATGAGAAGGGGCCAGACTAGAGATATAGATTTGGAAGTTTTTGAAGATTTGGAAATTTATGAACTAAGCCAGCTGCAGTTGCCCAAACAGAATGTGAAAGAATAAGGAGATGGCACCCTGCGACACAACACAGCCTCAGGAAATGCAGTAGCATTACTAACAGCATGAGAAGAAGAAAGTATTAAATCTTCCCAGGATATCAAGCAGAAACCAGCATAAGGACTACCTACACTACCCAAAGATTACCCAAACAAAGAATCCTAGGAATGGTTTCCAATTCTGAAGAGTCAGCTGGAGCAAAGTCACAGGAGGAGGCATAAAAGCACAGTGCTTTGAGAGCCCAGTGAATAGGTCAGCATGGTGGAGTAGCACTCTAGCACGTGATCCCTGTGGGTCAAGTGTGGTGGAGAAGATGGGTTAGGTAAGAACCACTGTGACACACTTTGTTTGCCCTACTAAGGAGTTCGGAATGAAACCAGTACGTAATACTCACTGAAGGATTTTAAGGAAGGAAGGTCTGCTACATTAAGTCCCACCCCTCCTCCCACCATGTCATTGAACTCTGTATTTTTTGGATTGGTGCATGTTCACATTCATGTGTATTTTTGCATAACTTCCATGAGTCTGGGAATCAGAGTGTGAATTTGGATTCTAACTGGCTTAGTTAGCCCCTAACTAGTACCACGATTTTAGACCTTAAATAACTTCTTTATGTTCCAGCCTTCTTAATTAAAAAAAAAAATCATGAATTTGGCTGTGTTATCTGTAATGTCACCCATTGCTTTACAATTTTGTGGTTGTGGTATGTGCTTTGGAAATGGGATTTTATGTATCCTAAAAATGCCCAGTCATTTTATTTGCCAGAAATAAGGGGAAAAAATTCCTTGGTTCTTTTTATTATTATGGGAAAGCTAGTGAAAAATGTAAAGACTACTGAAGTAATAGTTTTCAGGAGATGGGACAAAAGTGGAGATGTGCAATTAGAAACGAGTAATAAATTTAGGTTTGAAAAATTCATCAGAGTGGGAGAGGAGCTGTTCTATGAGAATTGCACCCATTTCACTACTTGTTCCAGGGAGAAACTTTAATGGAGTCAGAAGAAGTTGGTAAAGATTATTTGTGAATTAGGTTTCACTTCCTCTGTGAGAGTTTCACACTATTCCGAAGGAGTACAAGGCCAAGGCAGCCTTCATAAATAAGCAGTATTTCTTATGATGTTTTTATTTTTAATTTAAGGATAGTATCAATCAGGATGGAAAAGTACTGAAGCATTAAAGAGACCTCGACTCTCAAGACCATAAGGTTTATTTCATGCTCCATCATGTGTTGTCCATCATGCTTTGGCTTGGAGCTGTGTCCATATTGCCCTTCCATTAAGACAAGGTGGTGGGGCAGCTGCCATCTAAGGCATTGCCAATCATTGGCGGGGGGTGGGGGGTGGGTAGGGAGGTTATTTCTTGAGCAATTAAGTACCACACTCTGAAAACATGCATCACTTCTCCCTATAACTCATTGGCCACAGCCAGTGGCATGGCTCCACCTAATCATGGAGGAAGCGGGCAGTTGTAATCCCTCCAATGTGTCCAGAAGAGAGGAAAGTTGGGAATATTTTACAAACACCACCTTGGTTCACCCTTCTAATTATTGCTGGATGAGAAAATTATTCTCCCCAGAGTTAAAAACAAATATACTTCTCTCCTTCTCAGGGGAGACAACCAAAAACTTTCATCCAGTGTCCATGTGATCTGTTCTTTCCTCATTAGGGAGTTTATTAGTTTGCTAAGGCTGATGTGACAAAGTGGCTTAACTAGAGTGGCTTAAACAAAAGAAATTTATCGTTTCACAGATCTGGAGGCTAGAAATCTAAGATCAAGATGTTCATGGGGTTAGTTCCTTCTGAGCGCTGTGAGAGAGAACTTATTCCATGTCTCTACATAGATTCTGGTGGTTTTCTGGGCATCTTTGTTGTTCCTCGACTTGAATAAGCATCACTCCGATCTTTGCTTTTATCTATACATAGCATTGACCTTGTGTATGTGTACGTCTCCAAATTCTCCCTTTTTATAAGGACAGCAGTCCCATTGCATTAGGGTCACTCTAAAGACCTCATCTCCAAATAATGTCACACTCCAGCATATGGGAGGTTCACATCTCAACTTATGAATTTGGGGGAACACAGTTTAACCCATAGCAAGGAGTAATGGGCAGTAATTTCTGTATCAGATGTGGATGTGGCTCCTGTTGATCCTGAGACCTCTAAATGTAAAAGACAGCTTACCAGCCTTCTCACTCTCCCCCGACTAGTACACACACATACAGACACACTCACACAGTATGCACGGGTGGAAAATGGACAGAATCAGCACAGCAAACACTGTCACTTGGAAAGGGAAGAAAGGAAGTCACACAGCATCACTAATGTGAAACAGTTCCAAAGCCTTATTGGGAAACCCTTATCCTGGGATAGTATACATTTTTTCTTAGATCTTGGTTCTGCTCCCTGGAAGAAGGAAGGCCCCTGTCCATTGTTCCCTAGGTCCCTGGCTCTGACCTCAGAAGTTCTCCCTGATTATCCTCCAGGACCACTTGTAAACTGGGCATTGGGAAGCATGCCCTTCTTTGGAACTGAGCACCTTTATTTGATCACTACCTACAGAGTGTTGGGATCCAAAGGGTTGTGTTAAGTACTGAAAACTCATTCGTTTCCTGGTATAACCCTTTCAAAAACATAGCTCCTTTTTAAGCCGATTGCATTCAGCTTTGTATACTAATTACATCTACAGTTTGTTTCTGCATATATGTCTTAGATGTGCTATATCTTCCCATATGGTGTATGCTTCTTACTCCCACTTTAGATTCTGATCATATGAGACTATTAGACTTTGTTGGAAAACCCTACCAGATTTTGATAAGAAAAGTATCTTTCTTTAGTCTCTTTTTTCTGAGTTATTTTATCCTACTGAAAGGATATATTGAGTGCTGTGACCTTAATTTAGTTTTGTTTTAAGACAACCTGGTCGATTCAGAAGTTTCAGCAATGGGAGTGATGCCCATATTCTTATTAATCCTTACCAAGACTGAGTAGTTACAGGCATTTTTAGTTCAGTCTCCTCAGCTTGCTCTTTTGCCATGTGAGAATGGGAAGCAGTTGCCTCTTTTCTTTCTTACAAATGATAACACTTTTTTTCTGAGCTTATCTGTTTCTTGTCCTGGCTTATCAAATACAGCTCACCGTAACCAACACGTGCTACTCATATCCTGTTTTTCATTCTTTCTGCTAGAGCTACAAGTTCATTAGATCCATCATCTACCTTCAAAGATACTGAGAGTGACAGTGTTACCAAACATTCCTTCTCTGCATCACATAGACTGTCTCTTTCCAGATTCTGAGGGTAGGTTTCTCTCCACCTGCCACCAGATCCCTAACCCATTGCCTCATATATTAGTGATTTTTTTTACAGCAACACTCCACTTTTGTCTGCCAGTTTCTGAAGAGCTTTTTATTACCTTAGGTTATGTTTTGTTAAAATCAAAGCAAAGATCTTAGACTCAACCTTTAGGTGTAGAGAAAGCAGTTGAAGAGCCAAGTACAATTAGAGTGAGTGAAGGCATCCTTGACAGGAAGAAAAATGCATGCTTACAAGGTTGGCTTAGTGTTGATTCGTTCATAAAAAATATTCTAAAAGCTTTAAGAAACACCTATTTGGGATGGAGAAATGAGACCAGGCATATTAGATCAAAATTTAATATAAAAACAAAATATAGCCAGCTAAAATTGTGTAGTGAGCACTACAGAGGTGTCCAATCAAATTAAATTCACTGTGCCCACATTATATTTATCATGTAATAAACCATTGTGGGAGGAGGCCTCCTGCACCACTTTTAATGAGCCCATGACTTGGAGGTGGGGGATTCTGGGGAGGGAGCAGAGAGTTTTGGACTAATTCTTGGGGTTCAAAAACATGACTCCCTTGTTCAGAATTTAAAATTTGAATTAGAACCATGAGAACACATAAAAGTTAAGAAAACAGGACATAACATTTTAATGGTCTAATATTGACTATAGTGGGTGGAAGTCAAAGAGAAAAATCAGTGTGGACTGAAGTCTTCAGGGATAATTTCACAGAAGCTGTTGGCTTTAAAGAATGAATAAAAGATGATGGGGTGGAAATGAAGAAAAGGTCATTTCAAAATTCAACCCTTGTAACCATACTGGTAATATTAAAAATATTCTAAGGTCCAAAAGCATTTAGTCAATTTAGTGCTGTGATCCTAGCAGTCAATGAACCAGTGTACCTTTTGACGGGCAAGGGCCTTTTGATTCTTTTCTGTTTCTATTTCTATTGATCGTGGAGCTGGGAAAATGACTGCAAATTATTTTTTGCTCTTTATTTTTTGTGACACTGAGCACAGTAGTGTGTGCTAAGTCAGAGGAATAAATGCACAGGCTAGTATTAAAATCGTGCTCCGCATACTCACATCGCTTTCCTGACACGCATGAAAATGTGCAAGCATTTCCTAAAAGTGACAGCTAATGGTATAAATTAACCTCCTGAATCTGGTTCTGTCATTTTCAAAAGTACTGTAGTGCGTGAAATATGAATAGTAAATGGGAAGAAGAATGGCATCCCCTCCTCCCGCTTTCAGAAGCAGATGGAAGGTTCCACTATCAAGAAAATTATAACCTCTCAGTTTGTTTATTACTGAGATTTTCAAACAACCTTCCTTTACAGTGAACTAATTTAGGCTTGGGGGGAAAAATAGCAGAGGACAGTTCTGTTTAAATTTCCTTTTAAAACTGAAAGGCTTGCCAAATACTGAGCTTTATCACCGGCAGAATAAAGGCAAACTAGCAGTAGTTTATCACCATGGCAAACATAATCAATTCAGTTTGAATAGCAGGTACACATTTAATGCCAGACGGAATGCCTACACTTTTAGGACTTCGAGGTAAAATTCTAGTTTTTGTTTTGTTTTACTAAAGAATCATTAAGCAACAGGTGACTAATATCGATAGAGGTCATCGTATGAGAAAGATACAAGGAATGGAGAACATGCTTCGTAGCTTGGAGCCAAATGTGTCTCCCACTCCTTCACCTGATACCTTCCCCCTCATGTTAGACTTCGCTGCTACACTAGTTAAATACACACATGCATAGACATTGCAAACAGCAACATGTTAGAGCTTGCAATATCTTTCTTTGGAATCGAGCGTTTAGTATATTCATACATACTTGTCTATAAATGTGAAATCTATAGAGAAATCGTGAAATACCAGAATTTTAAAATTGGATAAAACTTCATTGACTAATAGGACTAAGAAGAGAAACACCTTTTAAAGACTTCATTTACATTGTAAAAATGTGGTTTTCTTTGTATTATTTAGTTTGGTGGCTTTTTATTTTTCATACTCTTCACAAGTCTCTGTTCATTGATTCAGAAACTTCTAAAGACACATTTTTACAAAAAAAAAAAAAGAAGACATTGCCCTCCAAATTAAGACCTAGTGGAAATAGCCTTCTCTGTTCTGTTGCTTTAAAACTGGATATAAATGAAATTATTTTGATGGAAAGAATTCAGGTCATTTTGTAAATAATAGCAATATTGTTGTTAATTTATATTTAAAATGGTTCAGAATACTGAAGTTGGAATATTATAGTGAAAAGCTATATACATTATACTGTAAATTATTAAACAGAATGATTTGTCACCATTGATCCATGGTACAAGTTAGAATCTAAACAATAGTCATTACAAATGCACGTATTGATGTTTATAGCAATATGTTGGGGACTGTAGACTTTTTTTTTCATTTTTGTGTTTGCTCTTGTCTGTAAGTAGAAATATTTACTCTGATGTGATTCTTGTTTGCACTTGAAAACAAGTGCCGTGTTGTAGAGTGAAGTCATGGTGAAATATAGAAGTGAAAGAATAAAAGGAAGTACATTTAGAAATAATATTCTCCCACAGTCCTAATATGCAGAGGGGGAAAAAAAGGACAATTTTAGTAATTACTAGAGCTATTCTTAGGAAACTACTGCCTATGGAGCTCTTAAATTCTGCAGAACAGTTTTATAATTGCAGACCTATTCCCTGTTCCTTCCCTTTTTTCTCCCTCCCCCACTCATTGTCTGAAAACTGTTTTTTGTTTGTAAATATCCAAATTGTACCAAGTCAAGCCTCCACCAGAATGCTGGAATTACCTGCCCACTCCAAAAGAACTCAGATTCTGAAATATTCTCCTTACCCCCACCTTGCCTCATGCATGGTATAAATTCTTGAATATAGAAAATATTTTTTAATCTCCTATATTTTCTGTGCTCTCCGTAAATAAATAGTTGTGATTTAGGGAAGCACTAAGTATAGATAGATAATTTTTCCACTGATTTCTAGATTGCCCTCAAGGAGTTGCTTTATTTACCTTACTATAATTCCTACAAGTCATTTCATCTAGAATGAGAGATTGGTTAAGAATCTCTTTTAGTTGGATTTCACTAAGGGGAACAGTATAGAGGATAATGGTGAAGAGAGCAAAGACTCTTTCCAATTTCATGGAGTCAGAGACTGCCTGGAATCAACCCCTGCCCCTTACTTATTACGTGTATG
Source organism: Lynx rufus (assembly GCF_022079265.1). Classification (NCBI taxonomy): domain Eukaryota; kingdom Metazoa; phylum Chordata; class Mammalia; order Carnivora; family Felidae; genus Lynx; species Lynx rufus. The sequence continues at coordinate 53,894,947 of NW_025814889.1, forward strand.
CCCTTGAGCAGGTTACTTTAACTCTACCAACTCCTCTGTAAAATATGTATAATGTTAGCACCTTCTTGCCAAGGTGATATGAGGACTAAATGGCAAAGTTATATCAAGTGTTAAATTAGTCGCAGGCATAAAATAAGCCCTTAGTAAGTGGTAATTTTTATTCAATTTCCCACTATGATATTTGTTCACTTTTTTTTTCTTGATCAATGAAATTAAGAAACTACTAATGTTCCTACAAAAAAACCAGCTTTCATTTTTATAGTCTACAAATAGGAGAAAACACAGATGGAGTGAGATACGTATTAATTCTAGTATAATATAGAACAGGAGTGACACTTAGTTTCTGTGGAGAGCTTTGGGTACAGAAGAGGTTTTTTTTTATTACATTTTTTTTAATGTTTATTTATTTTTGAGAGACACAGAGCATGAGTGATGGAGGAACAGAGAGAGAGGGAGACACAGAATCTGAAGCAGGCTCCAGGCTCTGAGCTGTCAGCACAGAGCCTGATGTGGGGCCCGAACTCGTGAATGGCGAGATCATGACCTGAGCCAAAGTCAGATGCTTAACCAGCTGTGCCACCCAGGCACCCCCAGAAGAGGTTTGATGAGGACAGAACAAGAGCTGATTGGCAAAGGCCAGTTTCAGCCCAGATTCAGAAACATCCTCTAATGACTACAGCCTTCCAGTTTAGAAAGACTGCTTTGTGAAGTGGTGAAGTCCTCGTTACTTTCAACAAAAAGGATCCCAAGAAAGACTGGGTGCTCTTGTTTAGCAGTCACACAGATGGGCAGTGTCCGTTGTCAAAAGTATGACCCTCGATGCTCTCAATTTTTTTGTGAGGTAACCTACAAAATCAAACTCGGAAATACTAGGTCATTAGAGATTCACATTTGGGTGGGATGATATGTTATCAACTCAAAAGTCAAATGTTAGTGTGATTGGTGAATTATAGACATTGGTCAGTTGCCCAGGAAACTGTATTAAGTAGTATATTACATGACTTGCAATCCCAAATTGTTGATCAAAGGGAGTGGACCATAAAATTACTGCCATAAGGAGCACCTGGGTGGTTCTGTTGGTTAAGTGTCTGACTCTTGGTTTTGGCTCAGGTCATGATCTCACCTTTCATGGGTTCGAGCCCCACATTGGGCTCTACACTCACAGTGCAGGGCCTGCTTGGGATTCTCTCTCCCTCTCTCTATGCCCCTCCCCTACTCACACTCTCTCTCAAAATTAATAAACATTAAAAAATTATTGCCATTTGAATGTGATGCCTTTAAGTTTCTTATCTCTCTAGAATGTTTCCATCTAGCTAAGGTTTAACAGCATCATTGCCCAATATCAGGACCTTCTACTTCACCTTGACAGGCTTTACACATACTGATTGTTCCATGGTAGCAACCAGTAATCCTGACTTGACATAGTAATGCCAGACACTTGATTAAAATATCCTTTTTTTTTTTTTAGAAACTGATTATAAGACTGTTGTATAAGTTTTCTTGTCCTTTTTTACATTACAGTCCTAGGAGTAACTCCCCAAAGCACTATTATGAATATGAGATGTTTTATGTCTTACGTTGACTCAAACTCGGGCTAGGTCTTAGACAAGACAAAGCTTGTTCTGTCTAATGGATCTGTCTCAAGTGTGCCATTAAAATTTTGAGTATCTTCTTTTTTCTGGTGATTTTTATCTTTTGTGTCCTTGCTTCTCTTCCTCTGAAAACGTGTTAACTGTTTTCTGGACAGTTTTAGAGTCTGTTCTCTTGATTTCTCTATTTTATTAGAAGAAAAATAGTTTCCACTTAAAGACAGTTATGATTAGGTAAGGCACTCAGCACATTCTTTGCTTCTCTGCTTTATTTAATACTTTCTAGAAGGGATGTTAGATATTTTTGCTGATTATTAAACGTTTTAAGGTACAAATCTAATAATTCCTTGTTCTTATTCTCTCTTCATTTACCAAACTGATATTTTCCCTTGCCTGATTCTGCCAGGGCCTTCTGAGTTTTTTATTTTCCATTCTTAACCCAATACATAGAGCTCATAAAAAACAGTAGTTATCAAGTGACTGGTGTTTTTTAAAAACTTGCTTAGTTTATACGTTGAGTGAAGATGTTGCCTCTAAATCAGCAGCTGCTAATGACCTTTTGTTCCAGGAAGCTGTGAGAAATCCAGATGGAGTCCTGGAACTGAAGCATAGTTTAGGCTTCGCCCCAAGTTGGTATTTTCCAAATGTACCTTGTTGAGTTTTATCTTAGGCCCTAATGGATTTATTCTTAGACTTTGCAAGATTCACCTCAACTTCAATAACAGGGTATTCATTCCCTTGCCTTCTCTTTCCCATTCTCCCTTCTGCCTTAAAGTAACACAACACAAGGTATTAAATATCTTGTAAAGCTACAGGATCAGCATACCTGCCTTCCATCCTGCCACCACCTTTTGCCAGTTGATGGGCCTTTTGGTAGTTTACAGAATCTCTCTGAATCAGATTCTTCTTGTGTAAATGGTAATAACAATTCCCACTTATCAGGTTTTTGTTTTGTTATTAAAATGGATAATGTGTGAAAATACCTAGCATGTTACTAGGCACATAATAAATCTGCAGTAAGTCCTAGCTGGTTTTCTCTAGCTATAAAAAAGTTGTCTTTTGAATTCTTTTTTTTTTCTTTGCTGCACTTGTTCTGCCTTCTTTCCTTTCTTTCATTACTTCCATAGCCATCCCTTGAACACTTAATACCATGCTAGGCACTGAAGACGCAAAGATGAATAATACTCTCCCTACAGTGGAGAGAGTTCACAGTGTCATGCAAAAATAGACATGCACCATCAAGTGTTGAAATTAACTTGAGGATGTGTGCACAGGTCATTTTCAAAAAACTTCTGGAAAAGGGTCAGCAGAGGCCTTCTGGAGGACAGGAATTGCTAAACTAAAGCTTAAAAGATGAGCAGAAAGACTTGAGAAGATACGTCTTCTGTGTAGAGGAAACAACATAATCCAGAAGCCTGCAACAGCCTGCTCAGAAGAACAAACCAGAAATATTTTATAGAAAGAAAAAGAGTGGCAAGAGTCGAGTTGAAAATGAGAGGGAGAGTAAGAGCTCAGTCACACAAGGCCTCATTTTGGATATGCCATGTTCCCTTTTAGAGTTAGTGGGTGAAGACTTTCAAATTCTACATCCCTCCCATTATTTCTTCTCCCTGCACCCCGACCACCATGCGTACATCACTAACTTTGCTCTTTCTACTATTGGAACTGTATCCTATTCCTCCAGTGAGTTGAAACAGGGTAGAAAGTTTAATACATAAGAGGGAACTCTTGAAAAAAAAGTCAGCCCAGAGCACACATAGTCCTATCTGTACTTCATAATCACTCACCTAACTTAGAGGATGAATGTATTTTCATCAGAAGTTATAACTGGAAAATAAGGATATTAAAAGTTCTTTTCAATATTAGATGTTTAAAATTTTTTAAAAAGTAAAAAAGCAAAACTTTTAGGAAAGGTGAAGAACGAGGTCCATAGCAATGTCTCTAAGCAATACCAAGATTGGTTAATCTTAATTAATAGACTTATCCTTAATATATAAAATTATTTTTTCAAAATTGTTTACCTTTGATAAAGGTCTGCCTAAGTAAGTGAAATGTACCAGGATTTGGATAAAATTATCTGAGTCAAATGTGTATGCTTTTACCTTGAGAAATAATGTGTTGGGAGCCTAAAAAGGAGCTGATTAATTGGCTTTTAATGAGACCAGTTTACTCTTTATGGTTGATAGTACTTGCCCATTTCCAGGAACAGACTGGGTATTGTGAGTATTCAACTTCTCCCTTTTAAGTAAAAAAATCATAATAGGCAATAATAATTTAAAATGTGTATTCTCCTTTACACTATGTGTAAATATTAGAGTTGGTTTTTTTGTTTTGTTCTAATTAGGACTTCTGGAAAGGATTTGTATTGGATGGGTGTCTCTTTTATGATTCTGTTTCTTTGATGAGGTGCAAACATTCAGTTGACTTATTTGCTTTTTTTCAATAATTTAGAAAAATATGTGTTTCTTGGAGTTATATCTAAGGCAAAATAGCTTGATAACTATATCATATGATTTCAACATTGAAAAAAATTCTGTCCATCCAAGTTTCTAGTGAACTATTAAAAGATGTGTGCAGATATGTAAGCTCTCAAGCCATTGCATTCAGCCTAAGGCTGCAGACTTATTCTCTGTAACACTGGGTGTTTATTTACAGGGATCAAAGAGAGCATGTGTGGAATCACAAGTCACGTTAATAGTTTTCTTTAACACCTCTAGTCTTGGAATAAATGTACTTCAAGTCCTAAAACACAAATAGAAAAGACTTTAAATTTTCTTTTTAATGTAATGATCTATACAACCTTTGACTGGAATTTGGAGAGCCGGGGCCAAATGGCACTGTTGCTCGGATGCTAAAGCCGGTTCTTAAAACGGAGCAGAGAAGAAATAGAGAAAAATCTTTTAAAATGGCTACTCTGCTCCTGTCCTCCACAACTGAAAGTCAGAGCTTTTTGCCAGAGAGGAGGGGAGAGAAAAGTTGGGGGTGGAAGGGAATGATGAAGAAGGCAGTGGGGGCAGTTGTTTTTCTGTGCCTGCTGACGTCAACGAAATTGCCAGATGGCATTTGAATGTTTTGCAAAAAGACAGGAGCCTTTTATTACAGCTGTCACATGGGGTTTCATTCATTTGCATTCCCAGAAGTGGTCCAAAGCTTTCCCTAACTGTAGGAGTAATGAGGGCTCTGTACCTTCGGAGACCCAGAGAGCCTTTTGTAGGATGTTGTTACCTTAAGTGGCTCTGATAAGGGACACATGCTCAGAGAATGGCGTATTTCACTGTCAGCTTCAGAGGGCTATGAATTACGCAGCTTCAATTAGGACTATAATGTGATCATTCAGAAATATTCTCTGCAGAAGGTCTTTTGTGGATCCTGACAGCTTTGGAAGCACACTCAGCAGCACCTGAAGGGTTAAAAATGGCAATAATGAGCTCTAGGAAAAAACCCAGGTTTTGCGGATTTATCCCAGGACAAAAAAATACCTAATGGAAATAGACCTGTGCATATGTACAAACAGCTTTAGCATCACCATCTTGCCCTGTGCTGCCTGTCATCCCCACACCATTTGGAGGGACAAGAAAGGAAAAATGAACTTTTAGAAAATCTGTGCGTCCATGCATAGAAGCAAGAGGCTTTGAAATACCAGGGACTGTGCTCAGAAACTGACTCCAGGCCACTCTCTTGAGCCAGGCTGACCTGTTCCCTTCATACTCCATTCCTCCCACTGCCAGAAAATTTCATGTTTTACTTAATTTTCATGCCTAGAATTTCTGAAAATTTTAATTCACTGGATTGTCAACTACATTTTAAAATGACGTACCTATTTCTGGGACAGGTAATTGGATGCGTTGATTTCCACAGCTAATTTGAGAATGACAGAAGAGATAAGGTACTTATACCAGAAAAGTTTTTATCTTTGTTTGCTATCACTCATATTACTTGTTACCACAAATACCAAAATGAGTTGATATTTGAAGACGGAGCTGTGTTACCCAGGTCACTTCCTCCTTCTTACCTCAGGTGAATGATATGATGCGCTGTTTTGATGGCAATAGGTCTTTGTGTTGTGCTGAAAGGAAAAGCAGCTTATATACCAAGGGAATTGGAGGCAAGGGACAAGGAAGGCTTAAAAAATTAGCTATTTGTATTACCTAGTTTCAGTCTTAGGCCCACACTGGCAGTGATAACAGAGTACTTACAATGGGACTGATCACCTCAATTTGGTCAAAAATCTTCCGCCCTTTTGTCAGTGGCAACACATGATGCAGATGTCAAGACTACTGGCTCAGTGATGGACAGACCTAGAGAGGTTTCTATGTGCCCTGTTATGCTGCCAATGAAACCAGTCCAGTCACTGTTACCGTTCCATGCTCCAAATACATATACAGGGTCAGCCATGAAATATTTTCCAAATATTAACTATGAGAGTGGAATTGTGGGGAGTGTGTTCATCTTATTTTAATTTCACTTTCTGGTTCCGATTTAGGATCTAGGGAGATGTAGGAGATGATGATGAAGATTATGAAGGTTTCATACAAAACCTTGCAGTTTCCTCTGATTCCTTTTTCCCTCTCATCCTTAGGGGCAGGGGCCCATGTAGTGGCATGACCAGTGTCTTATATTCCTGAATAGATCCAGATCTGAGAGGTGGCTTGAGGTCAGGAGCAAGGAACATAACACCAACATCAAAGAATACCTCTTAGGAGAAAGATGGTATCAGGAAACACGACCAAAATGGGCAGGATGATGGGAATTAAAAAGAGATGGGATATAAATATAAATCACCCACTCCCAACCCCAGGCAGCACCAAGGTGTTTTACAGATGGAATCAAGATGAGAAACGTATTCATAAATACATATTTCACACAGAGTGTACTTGGATGTAAATCTCAAGAGCATGCAGGCAACGGTAGATCTATTACACACCGTGTTCCTGTTTCCCTGAGAATAAACTCTAGGACAGCTGTCGTGTTAATAGCAGTGTCCTACTTTGTGTGTCCTAACTGTCCACTCAGAAAGTACAGAGCACTTGTACGAGGCATAAGTATTGCTACTGTTGATACTACAATGGCCATTATTCATTGCCACCTATCTAAAATGCTAGAGTTTTGCCTGAGCGTTACCAGAATTAAAACAATATGTGCCTGAATATAACTTCAGGTGATAGTCATTTTTACCAGATTATGCTTGTCCCCACAAAGTCCTAAAACAGCAAGCCTATGATTCATTTATTTCTCAACTATAGAGACATAATGTTCTGTAAACATTTTATCTCCTTTTTTCATGAAGTAGGTTTCTGATTGGGCAGTAATATGGTATATTGCATATATTGGACAGTGCTACAGTTCAAGACAATATAAAACCATATGTAGATTTCACTGTTTTGAATGGCGTGTCATAGAAAAGAATTGAATAGCCAGTTGTCAACTTACATTAGAGTCAAACCACCATCTACTCTTATTTTAATAACACCATTTCTCAGTCAGAAGCAGTTAGTGTAGAGTTTGTAGGGTCTGGTATCTCATTGCTGGTGCCATAATCCAAAACGCAATTCCATTTCACAAAGGAGTAGCTACAGGAACAGCTTCATTCTGACGCACAGGTATAACCTTCCCATGCTTGAGGCAAATGGCCAAGACCTGTGCTTTGTTAAGGAATCAGAGGCAGTGATGATGACAGGCTGTGCTAGGCTGAGTGTCATGAGTCTTGCCAAGGGGCTGGTAGAGATGTTATTTTTCTACTAAATTCACCCAGATAATCGAGGTTTCAAAGAACTTATGAATTTTAACTTCTCTCGTGAGAGGCTGATAAACCATAATGCTAGTGTACTCACTTTTCTTGAGAAATATCATTGCCAAACATTATAACACGCTGGCTTTTCTGTTTTTGCTTTTGAACTAGAAAAGTCTACCTAGGCAGGGGCGCCTGGGTGGCTCAGTCCATTAAGCATCCAACTGTTGATTTTGGCTCAGGTCATGATCTCACAGTTGTGAGATTTAGCACCGGGTTTAGTTCTGTGCTGAGCATGGAGCCTGTTTGGGATTCTCTCTCTCTGCTGCTCCACTGCTCACACACATACACTCGCTTGATATCTCTCTCTTTCTGTCTCAATAAATAAATAAATGAATAAATAAATAAATCTTAAAAATATAGAAAGTCTACCTGGGCGAATAAATCAGTGAATAAATAAATGCAACTAATAACTTGCTAATAAGCATTTTGTATGCACCTAATGAGTTGCACACCCTGGAATAAGCACTGGAAATAAAAAAGTTAAATAAAGTCAAGTGATGAAGACAGGTATGCAAACAAAGCATTCCAATTTCAGGGCAGTGATTGATACATAATTAGGGTGATATAGGAGTACAGGTGATGGGTATCTACCCCAGTTTGGTGTAAAGTGGGGAGTCAGAAAAAGTGTTTTTGGAAGAATGAAGTAGTAATGGAATAGTAGGAATAAACCAGGGGCACCTGGGTGGCTCAGTCATATGAGTGTCTGACTTCGGCTCAGGTCATGATCTTGTGGTCCGTAAGTTCGAGCCCTGTCTGGAGCCTGCTCCAGATTCTGTGTCTCCCTCTCTCTCTCTCTGCCCCTCCCCCACTCATGTGGTCACTATCCCTCTCTCTCTCTCTCTCTCTCTGTCAAAAATACATAAACATTAAAAATTTTTTTTTAAGGAATAAACCAAAGGAAGGTGGTGGTGAGAGATGGAGGGCAGGGGGTATTGAGGAAGTAAATACCTTTACCAAGATGTATGATTAAAAACTAGCATGTGGAAAACATAAGTAATTAAGTACTTTTGGAGCAGTAAAATACAGTGAATACTCTTTTTAAGAGTGAAATAGAGTAGCAAGCCATATAGCAGGTAAAAATGCCAAGGCTCAGTGATTAATGAGATGAAGTTGAGGAAGGGGACTTAAGGCTTTGGAGATAAGGGTGAATGATTTGGGGCAGGGGGAATTGAAGCAGCGACTGAGATCCTAGAGTCAAATAAGCAGATTAGGAAAGTTGGTAGGTGAGGTGTGGGTGCTAGGCTCTGAGGAGCCATGGAGTCTCCAGGGGGTCCAGTGACAGCAGAGGCACTGGACAGAGAAGTTTTGGGCAGAGATGGTTTAGGTGTTATTAACTAGAAAAGAATATACGGATTTCATGAGAGCTTGTGAACAAATTTAGGGAGTGTCTATAGAATAGAGAAGAGCAGTGGGCTAAGAGAGGAAACCTATGGAAATGGGTTTTAAAATGTTGAAGGATCGGGAAGGAGGAGGACAAAAAATCCAGGAGATAAGTGAACTGTTCAGAGAGATAGGAAAAGAACTAGAAGGACATGATATCATGGGAGTTGAAGGAAATGAGGTTTCCAGAAAATGCATGCCACCAATACTGTAAATGGAGAAGTCCAGTAATGCAGGATCTGGAAAGTATACTTTGGATTTGTCAATTAAAACCCACTGGGATGGCAAGAGCAATTACAGTCTTGATTCTAGAAGACCAGCTCAGTGGGATGGGATCTAAATGGAAAATTAGAAAATGAAGACTGTGAATACTAACTGTTCTTTCAAAAAGGTTGGTAGAAAAATTGGTTGGTAGTTAACAGGGGTGTGGAGATTGGGGGAAGAATATGGGATTAAAGAGGCATTCTAGCAAGGGAGTAAGAGGTACTCTAGCAAGGGAGAGACTGGGGTGTTTCCAAAAAGGTGGGGTTTATATAGGCTGAGAAGACTCTAGTATCAAAAGTTCGCTTACAACATATACTTTCAGAGTAAAGAGACACATGATCTTAATGATTACTGTCATCTTGCCGTCAGCTTAACGTGTCCTTCTCAATGTCAGGGCTTTTTCTGCCAGCTTCTTTTGAGAACGAGTTGGCAAGTTTAGGAATATTTGAGTTGCAACAAACAAGCTCTTTCTTCCCAGCTGCTCCTTTCTAATATTCCCTATCATAACTCGTCAGCAAGAAATTCTTACCACAATAATTTCTTCATGACAAACATAATTTTCAACATAGTATTTACAGTTTATGGCTAAAATCTCAGAACGGATACCAGTATGTCTCCCGAGCAGAATGGCAATCATTCAGCATCTTGGGTAGGTCATATTGTGGAAAGGTGGTAAATCTCATCTATTTAAAGATTTGATTTAAGAGGCTTTTTAAAATTTTGTAAATCTGAAGAAAGAAAGAATGTTGTCTCAAAGAGCATATGGGGTGATATGTGCTGATGACAGTGGAAAGCTCAAAAGTTAGTATATTCATTTTGAGAAAGCAGATAGATTAACTGTAGGTCTCCAGAATTATCTCTTCAGAAGAACTGATGATCAGCCTGCACTCAATAAATTTAAACATTGTATATGGCCATAGACAGTATATAGGAATAGTATATAAAACTCTTTTAGCAACGCGTCCGAATTTTTTCAGTCTTCTGTTTCCCTTCTGTGTTCTAGAATTTTCTGATAATGTGACTGTATTGTAAATTATCACAAACAAACCACTTTCTGCCAAGTGTGCACGTATGCTTGAGTGCTAACCACAAACAGGAGCCCTGGAAATAAGCAGTGTGTCCCATCATCAGGGACTAAGGAAAATCAGCGAGGGCATCCAAAGGAAGTTCAAACATACAGCCTCTCCTTTCTTCAGCACTCTCTTTTTGTTCCTGGCTCCTGGGAATCTACGTTTGCCAGTCACTTGAGCACTTAGGCCATTGCCTTAAGTAACGTGGTACTCAGTAGGAGGTTGTAAGAACATGAAGGGGATGTTGTTTGACTGTAAGGACCAGGCAAAGGCACACTTTTTGGACCGATTAGTATGACTGAGAGCCTACAAACTTTTGAGAACCATTTGTTAGACTAACATATTGTGTTAGAAGGCAGAATTCATTTAATAATTATGTTTTTGGAGTTCTTACAGCATGCTGAGTGCTAAGATTATAAAAATTAATAAAAATCATCCTTGCCCTCAAATTCACAATCTGGCAAGGAATTTATTCACAAACAGTTAGCAGTAGTGCAATATGATAATAGATGTTGGGAAAGAGTGCTACAGAGGCTTTGAGGCTGAAGTGATTAATTTGGTGTCAGTTTGGGAATGAGGCTAAAATGTTTTATGTTTGAATGTTGGATCTTGATCATTACAAACAGTATATCAGAGAAATGAAGTGGTAGGCAGAAGTAATACCATAAGCAAAGGCATGGGGTTGTGGTAGCATATGGAGGAGGTAATCTAGCACAGTTGAGGAGGAAGCACATTAGTGGGATGTGTGGAAATGTAACTGGGGGAAAAGGGGTTAAGGATTAAGTTTTAAGATACCTAAAGCCATCCCAAGAAGTTGAATCTTGTTCTATAACTTCAGAAAACCATCGAAGAAAATAACAGAGCAGCATATTAGTATCTCTGTATTGGGGAAAAAACAAGTTTGTGGTAGGAAAAAACGGGGAAAAAACCCTACAGCCATTCTCATGTGAAATAATGAGATGGACTAAGGCAGGGATTAAGGAATTCTAAAGGAAGAAGTAGTTGAGGGGCTCCTCAGTAGAAATTTTCAGTTGCAGTGATTAGTTTGATGTTGGAGGTGAGAAAGTAAAAAATCCATTAGAAAAAGCCAAGGTGTCCAGTTCAGGTAAGTAATTTTGTCGTTAGCCAAAATAAAAAATAAAGGAGGGGAAGAAGAGTCTAGAAGATGGAGGTGAATTATTTTCTTTGGGAAGGTAATGATTGTGGGGTATCTGAGTGAAGCTATCCAGAGAACAGATAAATGCACAGGCTGAGTCCAGAGAATTGGTCAGTGTTGGAGCTCCAAATTAGCAGGTTCTCACTACAGGTTCTCTTCCATGCGAGAGCTGGAAGGGAAGGGCATAGATAGAAGAAGAAAAAACAGTACAAAGGGTCAGTAGTTAAGGAGGGAAGAAGACCCAGCAAAGGAGGCATGGAGTTCCTTCTCAGAGGGACTGGAGAAAGCCAGGGCAGGAGAAAGAGGCTGTGAAACTGGGCTAAGAAGACAAAACCAGCAATGTTATCATTAGATATTTTCATGAGGATATTGAATGGACTTGATAGAGGATTTTGCTTTATTTCGTTTATTTATTTGAGAGCAAGAGAGCATGCTCATGCAAGCTCAAGCAGGGGAGGGGTAGAGAAAGAGGGGGAGAGAGAATCCCAGGCAGACTCCGTGCTGTCAGTGCAGAGCCCCACTCGGGGTTCGATCTCATGAACCATGAGATCGTGACCTGAGCCGACATCAAGAGTCAGACTCTTAACCAACTGAGCCACCCAGGCCCCCTGAGGATTTTATTGTATCAGATACATCAGTAGAAGATTAAGTATCTTTAAAAAGGATGTTAAGAGAGTAGAGCTGTCTTTCCAAGGGTTTAACAGATTAGAATTTCAAAGGAATAAAGAGCATCTTAGATGGGGTCAAAGAACAATTTTGTCGGGAAGGGAAATGCTAATAATGTTCTTAGGTTAAGAGGAGGGAAAGGGGGAGAAAAAAGAGTGAATAAGAAAAACACGAATGAATAGAAGTATGCTGTTTGTGTTTGAAGAAAGAGTAAGTAATTAGGCATCTTTTTGCTGAGCATGGTTAAAGTTGCTGTGGGAGTAGAAAAATAGATATAAAATGATTCTCATTGCCAAGAAGCTCACAAAATCCACACGTGAGAGTAGAGTACATTTGCACAGGAAGATTTTATGAATGGCATTTTGATTATTACAAGTCATATTGAAAGTCCATGGCATCTGGTAGTTTGCAATTAAGGCACAGTTAGGGATAGTGTACTGATGTTAGACGTGAGTCACTTAGCTAGAGTGAAACTAGTCCTCGCTCTGCTCTCATATCTCCCAGTGAGCCACCAGGGTTTGCTGAACCTATGATAATCATATTTTATTGCCTCCTGATATCCTGAATATAATAAAATCACTGAAACCAATTTTTTAAATTAACATGATGAACTCTGTAGATAATGCTGCTATAAACACAGGCTATCTATAATAGCCAAATTATGGAAACAACCCAAGGGTCCATCAACTGATTAATGGATAAGGAAGAGAAGGAATATTACTCAGCTATAAAAAATAATGAAATCTTGCCATTTGCAATGACATAGATGGAGCTAAAGAGTATAATGCTAAGTGAAATAAGTCAGAGAAAGACCAATACCATATGATTTCACTTATATGTAGAATTTAAGAAACAAAACAAACAGGCTAAGGGTAAAAAAAGGCAAACCAAAAAACAGACTCTTAATAACTATAGAGAACAAACTGATGGTTACCAGAGGGGAGATGGAGGGGGATGGATAAAATAGGTGAATGGGGATTAAAGAGTGCACTTGTTGTGATGAACACTGGCTGTTGTATGAAAGTGTTGAATCACTGTATTGTACACTTAAAACTAATACTGTATGTTAACTGGAATTTAAATGAAAACTTAAAGTGATTAACTCAGACTTGCAGACACATTATAAAATTTTATATTCATTACCACCTACTTATCTACTAATTCCTTATACATTTGTTAGAGTTTTATGCTGTATTAGTTACTTCCAACCATAAGAAAAAGAAAATTTTATTCAGATTACTGGTAGGCCATAATTTGAAATGCTTCTTATGTTATCTCTTATAATAAGGCCAGAGAAAAGAACGCTTCAGGGCTAATGAATTCATTCAACATTGTAACAGACCTCGTTTTTTTTTTTTTTTTTTATTCTTTCCACTTTGCTACTGTCTACACTATTGGCTTCATCCTACAGCTGATTCCACTTGTTATCCAAAGATGGCTGCTGGCAGCAACATTGCTTCCTTCTGGAGGGTGAAGATTTTTTTTCCTAGAAGCACTGAGCAAAGTTCCCCTCAAGTCTCATTGAATCACAGTGCTTAGGACCTACCTACCCATCCTTGACCAAATTCCTGGCCTTAGAGATGGAATCACCATGATTAGTGTAGAGAGTCAATGACAACATCCATTGTGTATAGTTTGAAGAGAGTTAAGAACTGGGGCATGTCACTGGACATAGGCCTTGATATCAAAACGTTACAGTAGTCCCAAGGGCAACAATCAAGTCTGCCAACTGATCAACAGCCACAAGACCTGCTTGATGGGCATCTGAAAACCTGTTTAATCTTTTGGGCACATGTAGAGTGTGGTTAATGACAGAGATACAACAGTAAGTTTAAATTACTGTTAGAAATATTGAAACCAGCAGGAAGACAATTTGAGGCTATGTATAGTTAGATCTCACTCTATATTAATTTCAGTCTTTAGTTTGCCATCAGAATCAGCATGTGAAAACATTCATTGCTTCTGTGTTTGTTTTAATCATGCTTTGCTTATTTTTTTTTCCTATGGGATATTTTAATTAAGTTCTTGAATTATATTTCCACTGACATCTTCTTTTAAGATGAAATAAAACTAAAAGAGACTGAAATGATGGCTAAAGAGGAATTCACTGCCAGCTTCTCCCTAGATCCTTCCTCTTGATCCCCAGGGGAAAAAAAAAACACTTTTTAATCAACACTTTTATTAATCTTGTAAGATCATAAGATCATAATCTTAGAAGATAATTTCTGAAGTCAGTTTGTCTTCTTTGCATAGACCTTTGTCTTAATGAATCTGTGCTGAATCTCAACAAATTGTTGGCCATTTGTATTCCTTCAATATGCTATTATTACTATACTAACAGCATATGGAAGCATTGACCAAACTAACAATTATGTCCACAAGGAAGAAAAATCTATGACATAAATGTTGACTGACGCATCATTATGACCAAATGACTTCTTTTCTTGCCTGATTTCCTCTTCACTCAGCAACACATTGTTGCTAAACATGAGGAGTAGGGTATCATTTTGAAATGCTTCTCATACAGAACCTCTATAATCTGGCTCAACATCTGCCTATTAAATATCTTGGTGAGTTACTGGGGTCTATTGACCCAAAGATAATCATATTTATTATCTGAATGTCTCATAACGTTATGAATATAATAAGATTATAACTGAAACCAGTTTCATAAACTGAAGTAATTAACCCAGACTTGTAGACAGATGCATTATAAAATTTTATTTTCATTACCACCTAAAAGGAAAATGAAGACAGATGCTTTCCTATTAGCAACAGAAGTCTCGACAAGAACCACCAGTTTTTCCTTCCAGGAGCAAATATTACATGAGATCTGGCTCAAGTATGAGAAATAAGGACAAAGAATAAATGGCATTTTTCTTGATGGAGAAACCGTGGGATCATCCCTAAAAATTCATTCTGGGAAGAGTCTAATTTGATTTTCAAAAACAAAACAAAACAAAAAACCTAAAGGAAGGGCATATAATAATATGAATTCTTGGGTTGCCTGGGTGGCTCAGTCGGTTAAGCGTCTGACTTCAACTCAGGTCATGATCTCACAGTTTGTGAGTTCGAGCCCCGCGTCGGGCTCTGTGCTGACAGCTCAGAGCCTGGAGCCTGCTTCAGATTCTGTGTCTCCCCCTCTCTCTGCGCCTCCCATGCTCATGCTGTATCTCTCTGTGTCCCTCAATAATAAATAAATGTTAATTTTTTAAAAAATAATATGAATTCTTAGAGTATAGTGATGATGTTAATAAGTTCTTGATAAGGAGAGCCTAAATTGATGAAGATTAATTGCAGGAAGAGTTTATGGAACTAGTAGTATGTAACAAATTGACGAAGATATTTTATATCATCAAAGGTAAGTGACCATACATAGGAATAGTTACCCCCAGATACTGGTAGGCACTTTTGTGCTGTGATTAGTAGTGTAGGTGCAGACTGCCTGGGTTGAAATTCCTTCCTCTTCTGTCACTTACTATCTGTGTAATGTTGGACAAATTACTTGTGCGCTAGTTTCAAACTTTGAAAGTCATTCCCTTTATAATTTGTAGAGCTCTGAGTTGCCTTCTGGGAAATCCAGAAATGATATTACTCAATAATGTAATATTTTTAATTTTTGATATTTTTAAGATTTTAACATTTTAAATATTCTCTGCATGCCAAATGGTTCACAGGTAAGCTTACCTCTTCTCTTAAAATCAGTTAGCAAGAAGCAGACCCTCAAGTACTCTGAGAGACAAGGGAGTTTCCAGTTCCCTACACTTTACTGGGGGAATGGGAAGCTGGGGAGCCTTGCAATCCAAGTTTCAAAGTGGAAACTTGGGTGGTGGAGCTATGGGAGTTCTAAGGGCTAAAGATTTTGAGGGAAGTGTCAAGAAACTGAACGTTTCTATGTTTGAGTGATAAGTATCTTTGCAACCAGTCCCTCTCCCTTCTCATGCTTCTCTTCTCTGGAGAGTTGATTTTTATTTTAATCCTATGTTGAGGAGAGGTATGGATGATAATGGTGACTCAGCTCAGGGTAGCCATTTTCAGAGTTGGCCAGAGGTAGGTGTTTTGAGACCTGCATTTTAAGAAACAACTTACTTCCCTTCTGGTAACCAGAGGTGGTGTGATTCATCACAGGATTCCTTCAGTTTCCTCTTTAGTCCTCCAATCGCTTTTAGTCCCCTGAACATCTTCCACTAGACTGCAGGCTTCTTGATGGCAGCTGCCAAATTTGTCTATCTCCATAGCCCTAGGATGTAGATGGTACAAAGTACCCAGTACATGTTCAGTTAATAACTGTTGAATAAATGAGGCAGAGATGGATGTTTCCCAGTGCCTCTATATTTCCTTTTTGAATCACACCGTTGAAAAAATGTGTTTTGTCTTAAAATATTGAAATGTAGTTGAAATAGGGTACATTTGCACTGTAGAACAAAAAAAATGCTATCATACCTATTATTAAGTGGTTGTATAAGTTTGTGTGAGCTTGCCTAGGAATTTCATCACTGTTTATAGTGTTATTTCTCTAGAAAAATTCTATGTTCCAAAAAAAATGGTTTTGAAAGCATTTTGAAATTTGATCTATTTACAAGTTTGGAAACCTTGTTACATAATTTATGGTATCTTTGACTAGTTGTAGAAAATAGAATTTACTGTGTTTTAACAGTACATTTATGAAGTATTGAATGTTGTATTAAAACAGCTTGGGCCTATTAAGAGTATCCATTCACCCCTATGTTTAAATTTGGAGGGCTACTACCAGGATATATCAAAAAAAAAAAAGAACATTTTCTTAGTTGCTTAGACCCAGTGTGGATTTTATACCCTGCAAGTGGACTCTCCACCTTTTATTTTGTGAGGGCAAGAGTACTTGAAGAGATTCTCAAAAGAAGGAACTGAGAGAATATTGTGGACAGAGTAAAAGAAGACTACTACAGGAATAAATACATTATATTTTTTTCATGTCTCAGTCTTGGATGAATTTACAGGTGCAACTGATTCTCCTTAATGTTACTTTCACTCTTCCCTCCCTGGCCATTCATACTGTAAGTATCTAGTTGGACAAAATCATTGCTGTGGCAGCCTTGGTCAAGTCTGTCTTCTCTCCACACCTTAATCTTCCTTAAGCACTGTGCGCTGTTTGATTACATCATTTTTCTTCTCAGACATCTTTCATCAGTCAATTACCAACTGATAGAATTAGAAAACTTTGTCCTTCATTGTTGGTCATCTGAAATCAGGCTTCATATTTCCTTTTCAACCTTATTTTCTGCTAATAAAAAGCAGAAACCTTCCATGCCTGAGAGACTAGCCTACTAATGGCATCCTGTATTTGTTTTTCTCATACAAACACCCGACCCTGTATGTTGACTCCATGCTTCTTCAAGCTTTACTGCTCTGTTTCTCACCTGCTCTGTGCCTGCTCTTCCACTTCGCCAGAATCTTCGGTCTAGTTGTTCAGTCGTCTTTCTTTTCCATCTGGCAGTCCCCTCCCGTTTTCACTTTGTTGCCTTTTCGTGTAAAATTTCATGCTGAGTAACACTGAAAAGTACACAAACAACATATTGGAGCTGAGGTCTCTAACCTCAGCTGGACCTTCAGGATTGCCTGAGAATCTAGCCAGCTATTTCCTACTCCTTTTCCAAACGTTCTTTATTCTCCTCTATACTTCTAACCTCCACATTGCCTACATCGCTCTCTCTATGAGGGACTCATGACTAATCTTCAGAGTTAAATAAAAGCCAAAGTATAGGAACTCCAACCTCTCATCTGCAAATCTTTAGCCTTTTTTTCTCACTGTTACCATAGAAAATGTTAGTCACCCTCTACTTCCTTCTCTTGGACCTTGATCTCTTTATCATCTCTGTGTTTTTACTGCAGTTTAAACCCCTCACACTAGTGAGATTCCCCCGGTTCAATATTTATGCTAGCCAGCTCTTTAGAGCCTGTTTTCCCTCTGGATATGGACATATCTCTATCTTCCATTTTACAGTAGTTTTCAGGAAAGAGTTTTCTACATTATTTCCATTTTCATATCTTTTCTTTGCTTCATTTATTGCGGTGTGACTTACAACCTCAGCATGTCACTAAAATTGTTCTCTCCAGAGTTACCAGTGACCTTCCAAATACTAAACTAATGGATATTTTTTTTAGAATTTATTAATCTTTCACATTCACTGGCCATACCTCTCCTCTTGACAAAAGCATTTATTTTATCCATTTGGCCCCATGCTCTTAATTTTCAGTTGTCCTTTCTCATTTTCCTTTGCCAGTTTCTCTTCTCCCTGACCTTTTCAAACTGGTATTGATTATGGCCCTGCCTTAAGTCTACCTTTCTTTCTTCTTATACACTGCCATGTAGGGTGTTACTGAAATGATCATATCTGTGTCATTGATACCCAGGTGTATATTTTCAGTTCAGATATCTCTCTTGATGTGCAACTTGAATCATCATGTGAATATCGCATATTTACTGAAGGATGAGTATCTTAGCATCCACATCAAAACTCATTCCTTCTCTTGTGATTCCTAATTTAAGGGAAGGTTCTTAGCTACCCATGTGTACAAGTCAGAAGCCTGAAAGTCAGCCTGACTCTTTCTTCCACACGTACTGATGATGTCACTACCCTGCAGGGGCTTCTCATTACTCTTAGTAGTTAATCAAAGCTCTTACATTTGGCTCATGTTCCTGTCATGATGTATTCCCTCAAACCTCTCCAGACACATCCTTTTCTTCTTCTTCTGTTTTTAAATTTAAGTATAATTGACATGTAACATTATATTAGTTGCAGGTGTCCAACATAGTGATTCGATATATATGTATATTACAAAATGATCACCACAATAAGTCGAGTTAACATCCATCACCATGCATCATTACAGATTTTTTTCTTGTGATGAAAACTTTCAAGATCTACTCTCTTAGCAACTCTTAAATATATATTATAGTATTATTAACTGTAGTCACTATGCTGTACACAGACAAATTCTTTTCAACCTGAAGCACTCTTACTTCACCTGAGTGTTATCACTGAAAGGTCATTCTTTCTTTCTCTTCCTCCAGTCCTTTTAACTCCTTTCCCCCCTCTAAAAAATACTCATACATTTACCTGAATCCTCTGCTTGTTCATTTCATACATGTACCAGATTATAGAAAAATATGTAGAATCACTTTCTTTTTTTTTTTTTAATTTTTCTAATGTTTATTTTTGAGAGAGACAGAGCATGAATGGGAGAGGGGCAGAGAGAGAGGGAGACACAGAATCAGAAGCAGGCTCCAGGCTCCGAGCTGTCAGCACAGAACCTGACACGGTGCTCAGACTCATGGACCGTGAGATCATGACCTGAGCTGAAGTCGGACACTCGACTGAGCCACCCAGGTGCCCCCAAGATCACTTTCTTTTATCACTACTATTCATTCTCCTTGGCAATTTCACGATTTTCTGCTTATTAGTTATTCCAGAATCAGTTTGTGAAATACAGTTTTTACTTATGTCTCCAGTATTTCAGTCTAACAATTCTCAATATTTTTATTTAAATTAAAATGAGAATATGAAATTGTGCTAGAAGGTTAAATGTTTTAGGATGGCTTCCAGAAAATTCATTTATCTGTCTTGAGGAAATACCTTGGACGCTGTAATTTGTCTGTCTTTGTATTCTTTAAGACACAGAACTAGAGAGAGGAAATTTAATTCTCTGGAGGTTTAGAATATGCTACTTACAACTTCACTCATTTTTAAAATCATCGAATGTCTAAAAAGTGTAAGATCCTAAACTAGGGTCTGGGGTTAAACTGGCAAAGGAAAACTAGCACTGCCTTTGTGCTAACACTGGCAGCCTGAAAGAGGAAGACAAACCTTTATCAAGATCACACATCAAAAGTCGAATTGAAAACTGTTACAAGTGTTTATGACAGAGATGTCCTAAAAATACATGTGAGAATTGGTCAGAGATGCAAGGTTTCTCTGAAGTTACAGCTTCCAAGGCTTTTCATTTGTTTGTTTTGTTTTTGATGCTCCCAGCATGAGGTCCAGGCACTCATGTGGTGAGCCGTTTGGGTGCTACTGTACCAGTCCAAGGTAAGATCTCCTGGTTGGACAGCAGCTGGAGCAAATCGGTAGCATAGATAAGTGCCCGTTGCCCATGAGGTTGGAAAGAGTCTACTGATAGATAACACAGGGCAGATAAAACAGATGCCAATGAAGACTGACACAACCAGTCATGTCAGAATGCATACTTGGATGGTTTTGTTTTGGTTTGTTTTCGTTTTAGTTTTTACGGATATTTGAATCACAATGGAAAATTACATGGGGAAAAATGTTTAATTGTATATGCAAATGGATCATCTTTAAAGTGTTTACCTTATGAAAACGGGACTAGGCGACAGAACTGAAGTGTTTATAGTGTAAAAGAATTAGTAACGATGTAATTACAGTTTCTCTTTGACAATGATCCTGAAACATATAACACAATTTAAAATTTTGTATTACTTTCTACCAATAATCTTATGTAAGTTATTCTTCTTTTAGTGTTTGTTTTTTTCTTGTGAAAAAAGAAACTGAACTATGCTGGTTACTGAGGGAGCAGCTCTCATTCAAAAAAGATCTTCAATTAGAGTTCTTTAAAAAGGCAGAATACTGCCATCTGTTGTTCACTGAAATTGTTTCTAGGCTAAGCAAACAGAAACCTCAAGAGTTCAAGTTTAATAGCAGTTCTTAAAATTTAACAAATAAAAGACCATCAAAATTCATCAGCTTTTATGAGTTCATACTTGAGAGAGTCTTAAATTTTCTATATTTATAAACTCATGCGCAATCAGAAAACCCAGTTTCTTTCACCAACAGAAATAATAATGCTTTTTATTTATATAACAGTTGGCACTTTACAGGGTACTTACCCACCTTCATTTGTGGGAGCAGTCACATGACTGGTTCTGTACCTGAGTTCCTCATAGAGCCACCAGCCGCCTCATCTTTTCTAATTAGAAGAAACTGAGAGAAGCAGCCCGATATGGGTGCTTAATAAATATGGTTTATTTCCTAAATGATAAAACAGTGTTCTGTGTTAATTGTTGTTTTTGAGGCTGTTTAGTGACTTTGCTAGTTTCTGGAAGACAGAAAACAGGGACCGCATGAACAACTTTCGGCTTATCTGCAGATAGATTATAGGGAGGTATGTAAGGACACAAGATGGTGTACTACATCCCATTTGGGGGCACGGAATCTTCCTTGTACATCTAAAGAGAAGGAAGTTAAGAACTCTGACAATTGCTGCATTTTGCTGCATCTCACCTCTCACATGTGGCCGGCCCACAGAGATGTTGGAACACAGTTTGATAAAGGGCCCTATATGTTTTCCTCCTACTGTACATACATATTATCTTAAGGAGAAAATCCAAATGTAAACTTCTAGTCCCTGCCAGAAAATTAAAATAAGCAAACATCTGCTTCCTTAGGATGGCATGTAGCCAAAGTTCAGCCTACAATGAGTTACTGCAAAATTTTCACATGATTTCATTTTTAAAAAATTTCCCAACCAACTTCAAGTCTAAAATTATAAATGGGTCCTATGAAAGTATAAACACATATGCAATTTTACTGGCTTTGAGGTCAGAACCAGTAATACACCAAAGACCATTTATCAATCCAGCTCACCTTCTAAGTGAATTTAGGGCCTTAAAGACCAAGATACTACTCCCTGGTACCACAGACAGCCTTCCAGAGAAAGATTTGGAGGGTTGGGGGTGGCAAACTGTGCTTTAAAGATGCAGGGGACTGCTCCCAAAAACCCATCAGGCATCTTTTCCCAGCATTGAGGACCAAAGTTGGGTAAGAAAAGTCCCAGTGACTCTTTCCTTTTATGTGTCATCTCTTACACTGTTTATTCCTCTCTTATCCCAGCTTGCTCTTCACCCTGAGAATGTTCTTCCCATGCTATGTTTGCCTCCCAGGGTGCCTCCCAGGATGACTAAATAGAAAGGAAGAAAAAAAAAAAACTTTCCAACAATGGAGCTAAGAGGCCTGCTCTTAGAATTCCTTTCACATACTGTGTTATAAATTATACCAGTGCAATCAGCCATATTAACTGAAACCAGGACTTTTGTACAATTACTTTCTGAGAGCCTAAAATCTCAGAACGATTTTCAGTATATAGGAATAGGGAATACGATCTTTAGATTTACCTAGAATAAGAAGTGAAAGTATTCAGGTTTTCATTTTTGTTATTTTGTTTTTGTTGATAAAGAAATATCTCTATGCTGCCTTCATTTATGAAGAAACTGCTGTCCCAGTATATGTTGAAGACAAACATACATGCAGTACTTTACCACAATGTTTTAGTGCAATAATAATGGTGGGGATATATAATATTTATCAAACATGTACAGTGGGCCAAGCAACTCTGCTGAGGTCTTTATGAGCATGATTTCATTTAATCATCAACAATATTATATAGTATCATATAATAATATTATTATCCCCTGTTTTGGATACAGGCAGTCTAGCTGTAGATCCTCTGTACCAATTCATAAAGGCCCATGTACCAATTCATAAAATAAAAATTTGGGGCACCTGGGTGCCTCAGTCGGTTAAGTGGCCAACTTTGGCTCAGGACATGATCTCGCAGTCCGTCAGTTCGGGCCCTGTGTCAGGCTCTGTGCCGACAGCTCGGAGCCTGGAGCCTGCTTCTGTTTCTGTGTCTCCCTCTCTCTCTGCCCCTCCCCCATTCGCACTCTGTCTCTCTCTGCCTTTCAAAAAATGAATAAATGTTAATTTTTTTTTAATTTGATATACATGAATGAGTAAAACTTCCTCTTTTATCTCAGTACTTTATCATTTTGCTTTCCAACTTCTCACGTATGCAAACTTCCAAATCACATACATGATGAAAATAGGCACCTGTTCCTTTTTGCCACCCCCATGTGCTAATTCATAAACCAAACTTTACTTTCTACCCCTTGTTTCAGGAGTGGTAATGAACTAGCTATGACATAACTGTTAATAATAGTTCCTTTCACTGGAAGGCTTTCAAGTGAAAGGTGTTGTATTTAAAATGTGGGACTCTTAACAGATACAATCAGGATCGTAGTTGGTCTGTTCATTTTAAAAACTTTAAAGCAGAGAATTATAAACATCTGACCTACATTTTCGATACCTCTAGTGATATATTTTAACTTAATACATCTAAATATGCAGGCTTTTACGCATCTTTTGATGAAGAGCCAAGACTATTTGCTGTAAGCATGTGTCCATTGTATCGATTAGAGTTGCAAGTTGTCTTTCTTACATGTACCACACCTGTACCTCGTTGTATACACTGCCAGTTTCTGTTTATTTCACAGTGGAAATGACTTAGGCACTTATAAAAGCATTCTGAGTTCAAAATCTTCCAGGTATGTTGTCACTTTCTTTTTGAACCCTTACAGTTGTACCTCCCCTGCTTAATTTAACAGAAATCAATATTAGGGCCTCACTTTTATGAAATGTATTTATGAAGTCTTTAAAGTTGTTCAACTTAGTTTTCAAAGGAACTCTTCCAGTTTTGACTCATGTATCACTGGTTTATGGATATTTTATTAGCATAGGTAATTTACAGTGACCGAATACAACTGGCCTCAACAGATGTGGGACTAAAGGAAACCGACATTTGGCAAATGTACAACTCCATTCTTGGGAGAAGCATGTGGAAATTCCAGAGAATAGCCTATTTGCTTGTGAGCACTCAGTGGACACTGGGCATTTTAACACAGAAAGGAAACAGCACCAGTAACTCAATAATAAGTTATAAGGTAGAGCTTAGGTAAGTTTAGCAATCAGTGCAACAAAGAATTTTCTGTCTGCGTAATATCTTTTAAATTGTTTTAAATTTTTTAAAATGCTTACCGATGCCAAGAAATAAGTTTTAAAATAATTTCCTTCTTTCTTCTTTGATGTATGTTTACGTGTATATGTGAAATCTTTAGATATATAGAATTGGAAGGGACCTTGGGAAAATCCAACCCAGTTCTCTGATTTCACAAGGGGGGAGGCTGTCTGGCCCCCAATGGATACAGTATTGCCCAGAGACAGCCTGTGTGGTTGGTTTGGGAAACCATCATAAATTAAACTATTAAACAAAAAAGAGGATCTAATTTGAGGCATATAGCATCTCAACTAGGTTACTTAGATAACTGTCTTCAATTCTGGTTCTTTAGCATACGTAACCTGTCTTTGAGTTTCATGTAGAGTTATGAAGAGAGGCATTTATGCTGCTCCTAATTCTGTTTTTTTTTTCCAGTTAGAATAAATTAATCTCCAAAGCAAATGACTCATCAGATGATTCACTAATTCACTGAGTCAGAAGACTTGAGAGTTATTACATCTTCCACCTTGAAGTAGGGATGTGTGCAACCTATTTGATCAAATTATCAGTTTAATGTTTGCTTCAAAATGTGTAGGAAGAAAAGCTATAACTTAGCTATATTGGTGCTGCCTCCAAAAGAATTCATCAAGTATTAGATGAGTTACCGTCACCCGACTTTTGAAACCAGATAACCTCCCTGATTATTTTGAACAAGTAGTTTGCTGTTGACCTGAAGTTTCCCCGTCCTTTTCTGATTTTTATCTTGGGCATCTTCTCATTCCTTAAGTGAAATAGTGTTTGTTGGCTTTTTTTTTTTTATTTACCTTGTTCCTGTAGCTATTTTCTAAAACTTCTTAGCAATTATTTCTTTTAGGAATTCCCCATTTCTAAATAATATGTTGACAGAACCCCAAACACAGTGCCACAGTAAATAATCTGACATGTTACTTAAAGATATATAATTTTATTTTACATGCTATTAGTAATTTGGTCACGTGGATTTATCTAGAATTTTTAAAAAATTGCAACTTAGGGTAATTTAGAAACTTGAGTGCCCTTCCTAAAGTGCTCGTTTTTTTTCCTGATCCCTACACATATTGAAAGCTTTCCCTTTTCTTGTACTAATAGTGTAATTTCAAAGTTTTAACACAGCAATAGTAAGATTGAAAACAAATTTCCTATAATTGAATTGATTGATACCTGCTTAGTCTAGGAGTTATGTTTAATGGTGTTTATAAGTATATTTGTTATTGTTTCTTTAACTTCTTATCTATAACTCCAGATTTTCCCCTGCCTTTGGTGTTCAATAAGTAAAGTAACTTGGAAGCAACTAGATCATATTGTATAGCAAGACCATTTGTATATTCACAGCCTGGAGATGGTGAGATAGACTGGATGGAGATAAGGAGGGAAAGGATGATATTTTAAAAACTGGACACTTTGAATCAGCTATTTTTGCTTTAACATATAAATATATATATTTAACATATATATTTGTTATGTTATATGTTAACATTTTATTTTAACATATAAATATATATATATATTTAAAATATATAACATATAACATAAATGTTATATAAATATATAACATTATATATTATAATATATTATATATATATAAATATAAATATGTTATAAAACATATAACATATGTTATAAACATATTTTATAACATAAAATAAAATATATAACATATAAATATATATATATATATTTAAAATATATAAAACCACACTTAACTGTTTATCAGACTTAAATTCCCTAGTTTCTATTTAAAGGTAACAATCCAAATTTGGTTGTCATGTAAACGGTGTGTAGGGAATTGTACTTGCATCTTCTTAAATGTTAAGTGTAAATATTTCTGTTATAAGGAGAGCTTGCTAAGTAGAATGTTTTATATTGTTTGATCCTGTTTTTTTTAAAGGAAAAGATTTGTTTGATTATCTCCACCCTAAAACAACTCAACCGTGGTTTTATGCTCTAGTATATATAGTTCATTACTGCACTGAAAGATGATTTCGTGCTGTTAGTTTAAGACTTTCCTTTAAAGTAGCTTTTATATAAACTTAACCTTTAGTATTTATTATCACTAAGGTTTCACCAGTGAAATGGAATATTTCTGAGTATGCCTAGAAATTTAGTTATGTTATTTTTAAAGTTGGATAGGGTATGGCAGTATCCTGTTTGTGAGTCACTCTTGTTTCATATTTTGTATCTTCCGATGAAAAAACTCTACCATTGACCAAAGCTTCTCTCTCCTAAAATTCCTTGTTACTTACTCCTTGGACTCGCCTGTGTCTTTATAATTTGCCTGCTGCTTATTGAAATAGTGATCTGTCTGCCTTTCAGTGAGTCACGTGTGGTAGCCTTGGAGATTTTGTGGCAAACAAATCTGATTGTTGGTTTTAGATTTTATGCCTCATTGAAGCCTTTAGTTATTTGAGCCAAAAAGTGGTGATAACGTCTGTGTGTGATGCAACTTTTGACTTTTATACAATTCTATTCTTGAATCAGAAAACCAGTAGATCAAAGACCTGGTTTCATTCCAGTATTAAGTATATTTCATTAAAGTATACTTTTTTCCATAGTAAAAATGTTCACTTTGCTTTCATAGCTAATTCCAATATGGATAATTTACTACTTACTGGCATGAATATTGCTTTGTTTTTACTTGAAGACCTTTGCTTTTACAAAAGCTATGGCATAAATAGCATTGAAATACATATTGTGCTTATTTTCTAAATTCTTACGTAACACTAACAATGACAGGAGAATGAGTTTTCAGTACTGTTTCTATTTTAAAATTACTTTAAAAATGTTTAAAATTTGTTTTTTTCTGAGTACATAAATGCATTAAAAAAGAAAATATGTTATAGTCATAAAATTAGAGAATTATAAAAAAAAGACTTGTTCTCTCACCAATAATTCATTAAAAATTATAGTTCTAATTATCAATGAACATGCTCTACCTTTTCTTCAGGTTTGTAAATTTTGTATGGTGAGAGCATTTTGAGAAAACCTCTTTAATTATTAATTATTAGCACATAAACAGTTAATTTCATTGTCAGAAAGTCTGAAAATTTTATGTCCTAAAAACAATTTGGCTTAAATTTTCACTTTTTAAGGGGAACAATACAGTGACTTGTTATTTTAAGTTCATTAGAGAAACATGGATAGGAATAAATATTAGTTTTTCAGAAGGTCACACTGAGTGAGTTTTGTAGAAGCATCATAATTAGAGATGCACTTGGAAAAAATGTGTTTCCAAAGGAAAATGTTAACTTAGTTCAGTGGCATTTCTTATGAACAGTTTTGAAGTTGGCAATGTAGGTACATATGTGAAGTATGCATAATTATGTATCCTAAAGATATTAACATTACACTTAAATTTGTGCATTGGTTCATAACAGATATTTAGTCTTCCAAACAGAGAAAAGCTTGACACAGTGATTAAATAAAGCATTAGATAATTACAGATATATTTAGGAACATAAGGTAAAAAAAATCAACATGTATTCTGGTGTACTGGGTTAGCACTTAAGCTGTAGAATCAGAGTACCTTTATTTGCAGCCTGTTGTTTCCATGTTTCAGCTATCTGACTATGATTTTGGCAAGTTATCTTAATAAAAATGGAGTTAATAAATGAAGTAACTACTTTGTAGACTTGTGCTGAATAAGTATCAGCTGCCACTATGATCATTATGGTTACTATTATTCCAAGGTAAAAGACATAACTATTCTATACTGTATCTTTACAGAAAAATTTAGCCTTTACTTACAGTTGTTACAAGGCTACATGTCTTCCTGTATGATGGGTGTTTTCATCATTTTTATATTTTTCTGATCATAAAAAATAATGCATATTCACTTTTTTGAGAACCTACCTTTCTCCACCAGTGAACAATATGAGTGTTTTTTCAAGTAATCATTTATAGATCTACCCAAATCTTAAAAAAAAAAACAACTATATACCAGTGTATAATATAGTCAGAATACAACTTTGTATCATTTTCCCTGTAGATACCCATTTATGACTGCATTCTCTGGTTGTTATAAGAGTACTATTGTACTTTTTGTGTCTTTGTCCTCATGTTTTTACGTATTTGCAGTTTTTCTTTAGATGTCTGTCAACATTGTTTTACTGGATCATAGGATATATGCACTTAAATGACACATTGATAGACTCAGCAAAATGCCCTTCCACAAATACTGGGTTATTTTGACTCACTGCTTATTTCCCCAAACTATTACTAATACTTGGTGCTATCAATCCTTTATTATTTTGCCACGTTGATGAGTAAAAGTTTTCATTACATTAATTTGCATTTTAAATATGAGGGAGACAAGGAGCTTTTTATGTATTTGATTGTTTACATTTTGTTTGAATTGTCTATTCAGTCCCTTTATCCAAATTTGTCTTTTATTGATTTTTTTTTAGAAGCTCTTCATTTGGATATGTTTCTTCTTCTCTGTGGGGCAAATATTTTCTCAGCCTTCTTTACCTTTGCTTATGGTGTATTTTCTTACATAGAAGCTTATGTCTTTATTCCTACCTGTCATATATTTCATTGACAGGTTATGAAGTTATATAATTTTTTCTAACAATCCAAGATTATAACTTACTCCCCAGTATTTGCTTTTAATAAATTTCTTGTAATTTTATATGCTTAAATTTTTCATCTCTCTGGAGTTTATTTTTGAGTCTGTTGTAGATGATTAAACTTTTCTTCCAAATATATAACCAAACTTGTAACATCCTCTTATTGAAAAACTCTAGAATTATCATTATTATTTTTACCATTATCCATATTGAGCACTTAGAATTGCCAGCACAATATTGAGTGCTTTACATGTATTGCCCCATTTAATTCTTACAATTACCTTCTGAAGTTGGTGCTATTACTGTATCCACTTTACGGATGTAGAAATCACAGGATGGAATCTTAGTGACTTGACAGAGATCATGCAGCTAGATAGTGGTAAGGTTATGAGTCACGATTTGGATGTAAGTAGCCTAGTTCCAGAATCTGTTATGCAGTTATGTGGGTTTCCTGTGCCTCATATTGTGGCACTATTCCAATATTAACGGTCTTTGATGCGCTGTCTTTAAGCTTCACCTGCTCCCTTGGCCTTGACTTTGCCCATCCTCTCCTTTGCTCTCATGCCTTCCTGCCTGCATTTGGGCCTGGCCAGCAGGTCCGGGATCATTCCTGTCCTCCATTTTTTGTGCTCTTCCTTTCTTCAGCAAATACAGAGTAATGACTCTCAGTGTTAGAGGCACTTTGCAAAATATGACAGATGTGCCGCAGAATACCAGAACTAAAATGACTATTCTTACCAACCACAAGAAGAGGGACAATGTGTGAGTTTGATCACAAATGGAGTTGCTTTTTGTGCTTGTCTTTAACATTTAATTAAATAACTACCACATACCAGGCTAAACTATCACATTAAAATATTACTGAATTAAAAGTTACAGTACATTGGGGAACCTGGGTGGCTCAGTTGATTAAGCGTCGGAGTCTTGATCTCAGCTCAGGTCTTGATCTTGGGATTATGAAGTCAAGCCTTGTGTTGGGCTCTGCGCTGGCATGAAACCTACTTTAAAAAAAGGAGGAAGAGAAAAAAGTTTACAGTATATTAATGTTACTTTCAGAATGAAATTTCTAATAAAGTGCAGTTAAATGTTGAGGTCTTCATAAGGAGTGGCTGATAGGAAGTTTTTGTTTGTTTGTTTGTTTGTTTTTTCCCCCAGTTCTCTGAAACTTCTTGCCTTTGAAAAACTAGTTATCTTTTGGATTTCTTCAAATATGTCTCACCCCTCCCCAAGTTCTAACATTAAAAAACATGCATGAACACAAAAATGGCAAAAGACATGACACATTTGGGTAAATTTGACACAGAAATGTGACTTGAATGTACTTTACTGCAACCTGAAAGAGTCAATCAGCTCATTTCTGAGAAAAAAGCCCAATTTTGTCTGTGCCTTCAGCCTCAGCTCTTCTCTCACTTGACTGTTCTTTTGGTGTCTCAGTCTTCAGGAACCAGTATTACTGTGGATATTGCCGTGATGGGTGAAGCTCATGGTCTCATTACCGACCTCCTGGCAGACCCTTCTCTGCCCCCCAATGTGTGCACATCCTTGAGGGCCGTGAGCAACCTGCTCAGCACCCAGCTCACCTTCCAGGCTATTCACAAGCCCCGCGTGAATCCTGTTATTTCCTTCAGTGAAAACTACACCTGTTCTGATTCTGAAGAAAGCTCTGAAAAAGACAAGCTGGCTATTCCCAAGGTAAGTATTAAGGACACGTTCTTGGAAAGGTTAAATTTTTTTTGTTTTGTTTTCTGGGTCTGTTTGTTGTCACCCCACACCCATATGGAAGATTTATGTCAGTGACTCAGTGAAGACATGTTGATCATGGTGATTAAAGTTAATAAAAATTTAAACATAAAGACTTGTGTCCTTAAACCTAATAGCTTTCTACAAGTGAAAGCTTTACCTTGTTATGTTACCTTTTTTTTTTATTATTATTATTATTTTGACTTTGAAGAAGATTTTACTCCTCTATGCCAGGCTCTGTTCTGTGGGCTAAAGATGGAGCAGTGAGGGGTGGGGGCAGGAAAAAGTCCCTGCTCCTAGTGTTTAAAATCCAGTGTCTTCTGAAACCCAAGGATGCTCTGCACATGATTTCTTTGTGTGATACCCTTCAGAGTACGCTCCTGGTTTTCCCAATCCCAAGAAGTTTTGAACTCAGAACAGTTTTGATTGATTCTGGATTATTTAAGGTAAAAGATGGCCTTAGTTATTTGTAGAATTCTTTCTTTTTACATGTAAGATCGGAGTTTTACAAACATAAGCTGTAGGAAATCGGATCCTACAGCCAGTTTAGACCTTGCATGAGAATGGGTCATATTAAAGACTAAAAAAAAAAAAAAAAAAAAAAAAAAGTTTTAAGTCATCTCTGGCACATCCTGCAGTTGTCTGTTTGGTAAACAGGCGTCTGTCCTCTTTAGCTAGTGGTCAGTCAGTAACGCCCTTGCTTTAGCTATTCTGAGTCTCTTGACTCAGGAATGTGTTTTTCACACAGCTTTCTCAATTAGGTATTTACATAATTTTTTGAACATCTGCTTCTCTGCAAAAAGTATGGCTAAGCATGATAAGACAGTAAAGGAATGAAGAGAGATTAACTGATTCCTTTCAGTCTCAAAAGAGACATGAAGTTAGGCATCAATCCTGATATGTAAAATGCTTGACCTCTTCTCTTACTATTGAATTACATTCTAAGATGAATATTCAGACCTTTAGGAAATATAGGAAGCTAGTATCAGAGTCATTCTTTTTTTTAATGTTTATTTTTGAGAGAGGGACAGTGCAAGTGGGGGAGAGGCAGAGAGACAGGGGGAGAACACAGCATCTGAGGGAGGCTCCAGGCTCTGAGCTGTCAGCACAGAGCCCGATGCGGGGCTTGAACTCACAAACTGCAAGATCATGACCTGAGCCGAAGTTGGATGCTCACCTTGACTGAGCCACCCAGGAGCCCCTGTCATCGTTTAGATGAAGACCCCAAAATGTTAATTTTGTAATATTCATTCCTTTATTGAATTCCTGACCACCTAGATCCAGATAGGTAATATTCAGCCAATAGATTTTAATAAATTTGCTTCCAATTTAAAACCCATTTCCTCCCATTATATTACATAGAAGTCAGTGATCAAAAATATGCTTGATAATAAAATCAACACTCCTTCTTCCTAGCGTCTGAGAAGGAGTTTGCCTCCTGGTTTGTTGAGACGTGTTTCATCAACTTGGACAACCACCACCTCAGCCACAGGCCTACCCACTTTGGAGCCTGCCCCAGTCCGGAGGGACCGTAGTGCCAGCATCAAACTGCATGAAGCATCTTCATCAAGGTTAGGCAATGCTCCTGTTGGTTTCATGTCTCTAGAGAAGTTATTTGCCAAAAGGAATGATAAATTGCAGAGGAAAGGTGGCCCAACTAATTACAGTTGCCTGGAGGCCAGTGTCAAAAATGAAGATGGTATATGGTTTAAATGCAGAGCAGTACTATAGGAATTAATATTAGATAGTTAGGCTTAAGTTGTGTTGTGTGACCTTACATGTAAATGGGAACAGGGAGTTGAGTTAATGCCCGCCAGTATGACAGGATGGGAAGAGTTGAGCCCAGAGCAAAGGTAGGCTAGATTTTACAGAGACTGAGATTCATATTGAGATTCTTAAATCAAAGGTATACAACCTGATATTTGCAAATTGTTGTTAGATTTCCCCCAGCCCACCAGACCGATTATCCTAGTATGATATGAAAGGCAAAAGATCAGATCAAAAAGTAGATCGTCATCCTGAAGGTATCTGGACATGTTCAAACATTTGGTGATTTAAAGTTTATTTAGACAAAGGACAAATTGGTGGCTAGCAGAGACAGGACATGGGGGGTGATGTGGGCCAAATAGGGAAAGGGGGTCAAAAGGTACAAACTTTGAGTTTTAAATAATTGTGATAGGGATATAATATACAGCATGGTGACTATAGTTAGTAATACCATATCACACATTTGAAAGTAGCTAAAAGAGTAAATCTTAAAAATCCTCCTCTCAAGAAAAAAAATTTTTTTACTGTGTGGTGATGGATGCTAACAAGACTTATTATGGTGATTATTTCACAATATATACAAATATCAAATCATTATACACCTGAAACTAATATGTTGACAATATCTCATTTGAGAAACAGAATAGACTTTATGTAGTATGTTAATTAAAATTTTACAAAGTGATTTAAAAGCCAGAATTACCAAAGCTAAAGAAAGATAGTGTTAAGATCTAGAAAGAATTTTGAAGAAAACTTCGTGAAAGAGGTGCTTTTAGAGGGAGCTATTGTGTTTGTCCTTTTCTAGTTAGAATAAAAATAGCATACTTTGTATGAATTCAGTAATTTTGAGAACATTTCCCATACGATTTCAGGTTTTCAAAACATTTGCATCAGTTTTATTAATGACGAAATGACTAAAAAATAACCACATCTTTGTTGAACTCCATGAAGGTAATATTAGAAGTAATTTTCTCCTGATCTGGGCCTTGAATATCAATAAAGCACTATTTTGAGATTGGCAGAGAAATGGAAACCTTTCGAATTAGAAGTTTAATGACTAACTTTTCTTTCTTTGTCATTTAAAAATATGTTTAATTGGTTTCTCCCATATTAACATGGATAGTCTAATGAACCTATAGAATCCAAAGCAAACTCAAATGATTCTTTCATGTATCAGTGCAATTCTCCATTTTATTACCTGGACTTCTGTAAAACTTTAAATGCCACCACAGGAGAAGATTACCCAATCTGATTCATGAACATTTCCTAAAGTTTTAAATTACAGGTCTTTGGTGATATATTCCTCTGAAAATATTGACTATTGTCAGTGTCTCCAACAGCAAATATTGATAAGTGATACTGGATCATAGTTAAATATTTGTTCCTTAAGAAAATGAATTTTGGGGGTGCCTGGGTGACTCAGTTGGTTAAGCATCTGACTTTGGCTTGGGTCATGATCTCACAGTTTTTGAGCTCAAGCCCCATGTTGGGCTCTATGCTGACAGCTCAGAGCCTGGAACCTGCTTTGGATTGTGTGTCTCCCTCTCTCTGCCCCACCCCTGCTTGTGCTCTTTCTCTATCAAACATGAATAAACATTAAAAAAATTTTTTTGTAAAGAAAGAAAATGGATTTTGTTCTCAGTGTATATCTTTAGGGAAGCTATTTTACCGACCAATTTTGCCAGGCTTTCTGTCATAGAATAGCTAATGCCCCATGATTTTTTTTCCATACAGTGACTTTGCCAGAAATCCATTTGTGCATTTTTGAATGATTCCTTTATTTCTGTAATTGTTTGTTACTTCTTGTCACATTTCATTTCTTATATTTCTTTTCTTCTTAGTTAAGTGAGATTAAGGACTGTAACTGAAATTATCATGAAGAGGGTTTCAAGAACTTTTATGAGCTGAACTCCCAGGGATCCTGTCATCCTGCTTAATGAAATAAATACTCATAATCAAATATTTTCAACATAATTTAGGAAGAGTGTAAAATCTCATTCATTTTCTTTGTCCAAGAAAAAAAAATACTTAAAGCTGACTTGCCAGAGTATACTTCCCCCCTAATTTTACTATTCCTTAATTTCACTATACTATTGAAAATCCTGATATAAATCTGAAAACAGTACAAATTTTCACCACAATGAGTAAATGAAATTCATTCTGAAGAGAATTTAAGGGAATAACCATATATTAGTGGCAATAGTACCACCATTAACTACAACTAGTTTTGGTGGACTCGTTTGTCATGGGTGAAAACAGTGAAAAGATAGCCATAGATCATCTTCAGCCCTGAATATAAACCAAAATTAAAAATTCCCTTAGAAGACCTATTGATAAAACTACAGATCGATTTCAAAACTGATTTGAGTGTTAGCCCTTGTGGTTTCTTCCCTTTCATTCAGCCTTTTTGTTTCTTCCTTTCCTATGTGCCTATTGAAGACTCTGAGGACTGTAGTTATCAGAAGAACAGAGATGAGAAGTGGAAATTAGGAGCAACCCTCAGCTTACCTTATGTCCCCTTCAGTATTTAGCTAGGTGATTCACTCCTGGGTAGTTTAACTACAGCCGGGTAGAAAGGACGCTGGACTGAGGATCAGAAAGACCTTGGCCCTACCACTCAGAGATGCGTGTCCTGAAGAGCAGTCCTTGTCTGAGCCTCAGCATCCTCTGCAAAGAATCCTTCAGAGAAGGGGGAACTGTGGCACAATTGTGAGATAAATCAGGTAGAAGAATACCAGATGCTTCAAAAAAAAATAGGCTTGAGATAAGTCACAAAAGTCTGAAATAAATCACACCCTAGTGACTGAACTGACCCCTCCTTCAGTATATTAGGCAGAAAGGAAACTTGGTTTAAAAACAAACAACAACAACAAAAACTTAGGATCTGGTAAGACTTTTTGAACCTTGGATGGTGTTGTTATGGGTAGAACTAAGATTATAAAATTTACTTTTGTGGAAGGGGATTGAGATCTTCCACAGCAGACATGTACAAACTTTTCCTGTTGTCAGCTTGAGGTGACCAAGTAAAGGTTTCCCCAAGCTGCTTTCCTCTTCCAAACCCAAATTATTATGTACATATTTATGTGATTGAAACAGCAATCATGAAGGTGTGAGGGTCAGTCCAAAGCTGAAAGCTATTGTGAGGCTCACAGAAGGCAATGTATTTGAAAGTGCCAGTAAATTATAATGCACATATATACATACACATATACGTATATCTAGATATACATAAACATACAGCTTTATTGTTTTATTGATATCTGTTTTAATAAATGTTATATTAAGGACTGTATAGCTAGAATTTTAATTTGTCTTCAAGTTCATTTATTAACTTAATTATTAAAGGTACTCTATTATACTTTATAAAACTTTGCAGAATTAGCATATTTTCAATGTTTTCATTAAAAAGTAGACAGCTTTTGAGCTAGCTTTCATAATAGAAAACTTTTTGTGATAACAAATATACAAATATAATAAAATGCAGTTAATGTTAAGGTCTTTTCTTTTAAAAGTCTACATAGAAAAGTAATTACCATTCATTATGTTATGTACTAATAAATTAAAACTCCTAGGCCAATATACATTGCATAAAAATTCTTCATAGTAATCTTATTGGTCATTCAATCAAGCAAAAGAAGTTAAAGAACAGCGCTGTAAAGAAATAGTGTAGTTATCTATCTCAGATTCTAAGTTTTCTTTGATTTCATTGTTTCAGAATTTTAGGCATTCTGAAATGCCTAGAATGAGATTTCAAGAAGAATATGAAACAAATATTATTTTGTGTGCTTTTCTTAATTGATAATCACTGGAGTTCATTCCATAGTTCATTCACTCTATAACATGTCTTTGTTATAATTTGTTTTGTAAACTGCTATTAGAATTAGGAGAAAAGATGAAGTTTTTAAATACCTAAGTCAATAAGTGAAGAAAAATGTGAAAAGGAAAATAAGAAATGAAGTAACATAAGTGTCAGAGTGTTAAATGGAATTCAATATACAGATTTTTTAAAATTGTTTTTTTTTTTTTAATTTTTTTTTTCAATGTTTATTTATTTTTGGGACAGAGAGAGACAGAGCATGAACGGGGGAGGGGCAGAGAGAGAGGGAGACACAGAATCGGAAACAGGCTCCAGGCTCTGAGCCATCAGCCCAGAGCCCGACGTGGGGCTCGAACCCACGGACCGTGAGATCGTGACCTGGCTGAAGTCGGACACTTAACCGACTGCGCCACCCAGGCGCCCCTTAAAATTGTTTTTAATGTTTATTTATATCTGAAGAAGAGAGAGACAGACCATGAGTGGGGAGGGGCAGAGAGAGGGAGACACAGAATCCAAAGCAGGCTCCAGGCTACGAGCTGTCAGCACAGAGCCCGAGATGGAGCTCGAACTCACAAACCATGAGATCATGACCTGAGCCAAAGTCGGATGCCCAGCCGACTGAGCCACCCAGGCGCCCTGTAAGTTATGGATTTTATTCATTGCTAATGTTACTAATAATCAGAGAATATAGGCAGTAGGAAAACACATGCTTAGCATTCTTCCCTTCAAGAAGTATGAAACTATTAGTGCAGCCCCCTAAAAAACTCCTTTTTTCCACATTAGCACATGGGTCTATTTTGTATTTAACATGCAGAATTCTAAGTAATTCATGCATAATGTTGCTTGCACAGAGGAAGCCATTTTGCTTATGGGACACCTCTAAATTATGTGTTATTAATTATACATCTTACACGACCAATCTCCACCATTCATGACTCCATACCTCCATCAATTTCAGGTTTATTTACAATAAGCCACACAGACCAGGTACATCCTGCTTACACTGCCAGAAAGGAGGCTGCCAGTCCAAGATTGGCAGAATGTCAAATTGTCCAATTATACTCATGCAAATTATAGATCTGACCTAGTACCAAATTTACAAATGTTTAAAAGCGCAAAGGTATTAGCAAAACATGACCAGGTGTTTTTCCCATGGAGCACTCCAAGATTGCCAACATAGCTTCCTAAATTTTTTTTCTCTCTCAAATTACAATATATTCTGTTTCAGATTTAACTTAAGGTTTTGAGCACTGCATTCAAATAAATTTTGCTTTAGAACACCTCCAAAATTCATATCCCATTAATTACATGGGTGTGTAATATTCTCCTCCCCAACCTTCCATAGATCCATTAATTCCAGATTTATTTATAGTTATAATCTAGGCAAACCAAGGATAGCTTGATAAAAGCATCCCTAGATGAAGACTCACTGTCCATTACCTTTCTCCTACTAAACAGCATCACTGTGTTTATCAAAATGTCCATCATTAACGTGTTTACAAGGGGATTTGGCTCAGCATCCCTTTCTTTCCAGGGTGTCACCAATAAAAGAAATTGTAGGCTAAATGCTTGTTGCTAAACTTTTCTTCAGAAAAAAATGCTTGTGCAAAGAATACTATCTTTGAATAATTTTATAACCACTTAATTTTCGAATTCAGATATACCAAGAATAGATGAGGCACCTGCCATTCATAACTAATGTAAATTACGAACTTTGTTAAAAGCTTTGTCAAATTTGGGGCACCTGAGTGGCTCAGTGTGTTAAGCATCCAACTTGGCTCAGGTCATGATCTTGTGGTTTCTGAGTTCGAGCTCTGCATTGGTCTCTCTGCTCTTATTGGAGAGCCCACTTCAGATCCTCTATCTCCCTCTCTCTCTGCCCATCCCCAGCTCACACATGCTCTCTTGCTCTTTCTCTCTCTCAAAAATAAACATTAAAAAAAGAACTTTGTCAAGTTTTTAGAAAATCTGTGAGGAACATGATTATAGTAGTACACTAAGAAGGTGTCTGGTTCCTACTAACTGGATAAATAGGAAAATTATCTTTCCTCTTTTATTAACCCAGTATGTTTAATGAGTAACTGCTGTATCCCTGAAGCAGAAATTGAGCTCAGATAACTTATTTTTTTTATTTGGAAGTAATGTAGTCATGTTGCTGAAGCTGGACCCTGACTCAGATTGGCAAGCTGAATATGGAAATGGTGATTGCGTTCTGGCAAGATCTATCCCAATAATTGATTAATAATTTCTTCATTTTTCTTTATGCTCTGTCTTTATAGTGCTGTTTGTCCTGATTCTTGGAATAACCCAGTGATGATGACCCTCACCAAAAGCAGATCCTTCACTTCGTCCTATGCTGTTTCTGCAGCTAACCATGTAAACTCAAAAAAGCCAAATCGACAAGGTTAGTAGCTTTTTAGGAGAAGAGTTCCTCCTTAGTGAGTGTGTAGTCATGGGGTAAACTAAGCCTTAAGTGTTGAAATAAGATTCTGAGAATTCATACTAGGATATGTTTGGTTTGACTATTCTAAAAAGAAAAAGCCTCAATAACCAATTAATTTCTTAAATTTCCACAGATGCTTTCAATTTCTGCTAGGTATCCTATCTTGAACTTATTGGATGAATAGGAAATAACTATCATCATTGAGGATAATCTGTGGAAGCATCATCTTGTAATATAAAAGCTAATGATGTACATGCCAATTTCAATTTTATTTTTAGTGTTAAAATTAGTTTTCAGGAGTATGGTAGTTATAGGAGTTAAGAAATGCTTCATTTGCTATACATATTATAATTCTTTCAAAGAAATTCTTTTGTTTTTTAATTTTTTTAATGTTTGTTTTAGAGAGAGAGAATGAGCAGGGGAGGGCACAGAGGGAGACACAGAATCCAAAGTAGGCTCCAGGCCCTGAGCTGTCAGCACAGAGCCCAACACAGGGCTCAAACCCACAAATTGTGAGATCATGACCTGAGCCAAAACCAGATGCTTAACTGAGCCACCCAGGCGCCCCTCAAAGAAATTCTTTATGTCACTCATCCCCTCATATATAAAGGGGTATATGAAAGGAAGAGGTAATTAAATTTGGAGAAAATACAGTTCAGAACCTTTGAGAGCCCTTTGGAAAAGCCCACAAATTAGCAATGAAAAAACCCAATAGCACAATGGGCAGGAAGTTTTCCTTACCTTTCAAGACTGGTACAAAATGAAATTTGATGTGATTTCTCCCATCTGGTATCTCGAATATAACTCTTGCATGGGG
Source organism: Lynx rufus (assembly GCF_022079265.1). NCBI lineage: Eukaryota > Metazoa > Chordata > Mammalia > Carnivora > Felidae > Lynx > Lynx rufus. The sequence goes on from NW_025814889.1 coordinate 53,933,880, forward strand.
TTTTCCACGTTGGACTCAATGTACACTGTATACTTCTAAGCATCAGCTTCTCCCTTCCCTTGAGCTTCCTTTATTCAACAAATATTTGTGAAGCAATCACAGTCTCAGACCCTGAACTAGTTTGGGGAATATGGCAGTGATTAAGCCAGACCCACTTCCTCCTGTCACTAGAATTACATTCTGGTGGGGAATACAAACAGATCGATAGCTACTACTATTTAGTGTGTTAAAGGCTATGATGAGGAAGAGAGGGAAGACTTTCAAATAATGAAAGATGAAAAGAGATAAGATCCAACACATTGAGAGAAAGCTTAAGGAACTTGAGTCTAGATGAGTGGCAAAATTGGCAAGCACAAGGGGGATGGAAACAGACATGCAGATAGGACCTGGAGATCTATGGAAAAGAGTATAGATATCAAAATTAAGGACAGTTAAGTATGTTTCAGGTAGGAAAGTGAATGTTTTGGGTAAAATTACTTCATTTAATTAGAATTTGGGCTGATTCAAGACTGGAATATGGTTTTTGTCAGATTCTTTTGCTAGATTGTCCCCCTCCTAGAATGTCACTTGAGAGTCTGGGGTATATACGATGACCTCTTCTTCTTAGAATGTTCTGACTAGAAGTTTTCACCTCTCAGCACTGCAGAAAACTCTGATGAAATTTTCAGTAGCTTCCGGCGTATGTTCTTAATCTTCTGCCTTTATAGCAGCTTAAGAATTCTCCAAAAGGCTCCAGGGAAAAACTGCCCCCTTCTCACTTGGCCGTTAGACATTCACATTCTAGCTGCCATGGCGGCAGTCCCAGACTCCAATTTTCCTGTCATTAGCGTCATGACGTTGCTAAAAGTTCTGCTGACTTGCTTCCTTAATAGCTGCACCCTTCTGCTTAGATTCTTAGACTTTTGCTCGATGCAAATGGTCAGTAAATAATGTTCTGAAAGGAAGAACAGTTCATAAGACTTTTGCTTACCCTTCCGTGGTATCTTCTCTTTGCTCTCTCTGAGAACCTAGTCCCTCTGAATTGATCATCTTGTCTTTTTTTTTTTTTAATTTTTTTTTCCACGTTTATTTATTTTTTTGGGGACAGAGAGAGACAGAGCATGAACGGGGGAGGGGCAGAGAGAGAGGGAGACACAGAATCGGAAACAGGCTCCAGGCTCTGAGCCATCAGCCCAGAGCCTGACGCGGGGCTCGAACTCACGGACCGCGAGATCGTGACCTGGCTGAAGTCGGATGCTTAACCGACTGCGCCACCCAGGCGCCCCTGATCATCTTGTCTTAAAAGCTTTTTATTTTTAAACTCTTCTATTCTCAAAGAAACATGGGTTTATTACAAACTATGGCATCAAAGCCAGAACCAGAAGTCCTCAAAATGGCAAAGTGTCTATGTGGGTCAGAGAAACAGTGCTCACGTTCATTCCACTAATATTTCAAGACACCACCTTGAAGTAGAAACTTTTGATTTTAAAAGAGGTGCATCTCCTCTATTGTTTCTTACATCTGGAAATTTTAGTACTCTCTTCCCCCTTTGATCATCCACTTTCTATTGGTGACTATTTCTTGGAATCACGTAAGCAACAACTTTGCTTAAGTCTCTGTTTAGTGTAGGAAGACACTTCCTCCAGAAAAGGCTCCAGGGAAAAACTGGAAAGTATGATTTTGTTAGAATTGCATCATTGACAGAAACCACTAAAAGCAATGCAGGTTTCCAAAAACTAATCTCGTCCTCTCTGCTCTTTGGTAATGTTCATTAAGTCATGTAATTTAGAAGTTATTAATGACCTGAGAAATATGGACCTGAGTAATATGGATCCTCATCTTGGGCTCCATCAAGACAGAGGAACTGAATTTGAGTATTCCACATTAAGCCGGAGAGAGATTTTAAGGGGGCACTAAAGTCATTCTAGGTCAGTGGGACCCTTGGTTCTCTACAAAAATATGTGCAAATAATTTTGGAGGAAAGCATCACCAGTTAAGGGCTAACCTATCAAGTTCAAACAAATTGGAGCTTGTAAGCAAGAGCACTAAACACACATAAAAGACACACACAGGGTTTCTAGCCATGAGTTAGAAACAAACAACAAACAAAAACAACTTTACAGATTTCTAAAAGGGTTGAAATATTTAAATGCTAAAATATTTACATATTTATGTTATAACTTTAAGGTATGTAAATATTTTAAGGAAAATATGAGGTCATAAAAAATAACAGCAATGAGAGAAGACATAACTGCAGAGCAGCTAAATATAACTTTCAGAAATGTAATCAAGGAAAAAGGATAGATTAAATGGAATAATACACTATTAAAGGGAGAAATAGTAAACTGGTGAGTGGAGAATATGAAGAAATTACCTAGAATGTGGTAGAGATGAAAAATGGAGAGTATGAGATTTTAAGAAATGTACGAATATAAGAAAAGGCTAGTATAACATCATAGTTTTAGTACAGGATAGGGGACATAAATGCTGAGGAAGAGCAGAGTAAAGGCAAAAAAAAAAAAAGTTACACAAAGACAAAATAGTGAAATTACACAACACTGAAAACAAAACAAAACAAAAATCTTAAAGTCAGCCAGAGAAAAAGGAAATTTCAGGGAAAGCAAGTCAGTCTGAGAGCGAGCGGAACTATCTAAAATAAAGGGCATCAGAACACAGAACATTTTTCTTCCAAGTTCTGACAGAATATAACGAACTCTAGCAATGATCCCTGAAAGTATAGTCTTTCTGAGAGAATATAATAGCCTGAAATTGTGTAGCTGGCACATCTATCTCACAACAGTAGAGGAATTTTCAGATTCCTAAGATATTTTCAGAAAGTCAAAACCTTGCCACCTGCCAAATCTTAACTAAAGGAATTTAGGATGGATGTATTCTAGAAAGCAAAGTAATAGAAGAGAAGTCTGAGATCTAATAAAAATGGTTACTAAATTTAAAAACCATCAATTTATCAAATATTATGTGCATAAATAATAGTATTTTTAGATTTGTGGTTTTTTTTAATTTTTAAGGACAGTATTAAAATATCAGACAATAATAATATGTACCATAAGGGATGAAATATAAATGTAAATGTTCTACTTTCTTGTGTAGCTCAGGAAAAGGACTCAGATGAGGAGCCTGAGGCACAAAGATGTTAAGTAACTTGCCCAAGTTCACACATTTATTCCTGAATCTTTTATTTTGTCCCAATGACTTTATACTAGAAGAAAATTGATGACAACAAATGGAGGTAATTTAAAATTAGGATTTTCTTTTTTTGTTGTTGTTCCTGTCTGGCCAAGTACATGACAATGGAAGGATTTGATTTTGTATCTCTCAGTTTCTTCATTTAGGTTAGAAAATTAAAATTATCAAAATAAACAACCAATGTGCTCATTTTGACAGCACATATACCAAAATTGGTGTACAAATGCTGAATCATTGTACACTTGAAAGTGATGTTCCATGTCAATTATATGTCAATTAAAAAAAAAAAGCTGAAAACTATAGTTGGTGCATTCACTGGAGATAAAGAGCAAATGATGGCACAGACATGAGGAACAGCCTCATCTTCCTGTGTCCTACTCCTCAGTTTATACAACTGTAGTCAAGAAGAAAGAACAGAGTACAAAAAGAGAAAAATTTCCATGTTACATACCCCAAAGGCAGATGGTAGAAATTAGAACCCAGGCATGGTGAGAGCCTCTCTCCATTCTTGCCATAAAGTACATAAGGTATCTCCATCATGATTACTTTGGAGGGGATTTCCCATTGTGACATACTTAGATTGCTGTCACAGCAGAACTAAATGTTTATAAAATAACCTACATCCTATGCATGTTGAATTCAACTAAACAAATCCCTGAAAGTCTGCCAAGAGGGAAGAAAGTCCATCAAGAATCAGAGAGCTGAAATTCAACTACAGTTCTTCCTGATCAGATGGGCTCTTCTGTTTTGAAACCTTTGTTTTTCTGCATTGATGACGTATTGGTGTTGATTGAGCTAAGTGGGTGTGATATGTTTGATGTTATTGACTGAGATACCTATGTGGAAAGGGGCTAGGAAAAGCCCCTTTATGTGGCAAAGAGTATAAGGAAATGGAACCAAATGAAGTGTGAAGAGAATAGGAGGAGGAAAGTAAGAAGTAATAGGCAAGAGAGGATAGGGGGATGCAAGCATAGAGAATAAACACTGAAAGGTAAATGTTTCCCGAGGGAACTAATGAAATCTATTCCTTCCACGAATCAAGTAAAACAGTGTATTCTCTAGCTCAATCAGTGTTAATATAAATAGTTGAGACAAACCAATTATTATACAATTGCTAATATAAATGGATAAAATCACGTAGAAGTCCTTTGATTAAAGCGCAGGAACAGGATATTTAAATATAATTTACATTTTCAAACTTTTTTATTAGGAGTCACTGGCAATGTAGAGCTGCCATTGTCATTCTGCTTTTAAAATTGCTCCAGGTCATACTTACTGCATTTGCAGTAGAACCTTTCAAGATTCTTTTCATTTTTATAAGATTCTTGTAATCCTTTTACAGTGATTACAAATCTCTCTACACCTACAAGGTAGACGGAGTTTTCCCTACAGAAAATTTGAGGTGAGAGAGAACTTTAATTATGGTGCTCGGTGGTTGCGGGGGAGGGGGTTGTTTCTTTTTGCATTCTCTATATGGTAGATACGTTTTCTGTTTTGGAAAAATATTAAGGCTGTCCATTTTACTGAGGGCATAGAAAAGAGACATGTATTTATTAGACATGCTCGCTCCTTTCTTGTTCAATTAAAATTAAAATGAGAGTTTTACAGCATAAAACAGATGGATTCACTTAAGTAATTTTCCTCCAGTATTGTTTATCATCTCCCTTTAATTGTCCAGAATTCCTGGTGTCTTGACACATTTTCTCATGCTCTTAGAAGCAAGGAATTAAAAACTGAATCACTCAAAGGAGTTGAGATTTTAAAATTTTAAAGTTACATTTTTAATTTTTTTTAAATGTGTCAGTTTTAAGTATTTCACATCAGGATGGTTTGAATCATTCAAAGGTTTATATTTCATAAGCTGTATCTTTTTCCTGGAGTCTCAAATACAAAATGATAAATAAAATTAAGAATGCATGTTTAGGGGTGCCGGGGTGGCTCAGTTGGTTACGCATCCAGCTTAGGCTCAGGTTATGATCTCACAGTTATGGGTTCGAGCCCTGTGTCAGGCTCTGTCCTGACAGCTCAGATCAGAGCTTGGATTCCGTGTCTCCCTCCCTCTCTGCCCCTCGCCTGCTTATGCTCTGTCTGTCTCTCTCTCAGCAAAAAATAAATGTTAAAAAAATAAATAAGTAAAAATAAAGAATATGTTTAACTGAATCCCTTCCCCACCCCATGCATGTGCATGTGTAAATGTGCAACATGAAATTGGATGATACTCCAAAGCTCATAAAGTTAAGTCTTCTAACTTAGTACATGATCAAGTTAAAAAACAAACAAACCTAGAATATAATTTGTTCTTGAAGATTTGTAAGAAGGGCATTTCTCTTGTTTCCTTGGAATCCTCTTCCTTGCATCTGATAATTTTACTTGTAATCTACCCTTTCTAGAAATAAAGAGTATTTGGTTATTCTTAGCACTGATATATCTCTTTCTACCCAAAGACTAAAAATGTAAATATGTACCCATTTTCTATAGCATTCCTAATTCTTTTTGTTATTAAAACTTTACTATGCAGTGTATGAAATACTTTGATTTGGGAAAAAGGGAATTTATATGTTTATACCTTTATCTTCTCACCTACAATATAAAAATATTCCTGCTTTCCCACCAGTTTTATTGAAAAATAATTGACACACATCACTGTATAAGTTTAAGGTGTGCAGCATGATGGTTTGATTTACATATATTGTGAAGTTATTACCATGATAGGCTCAGACAACATCCATCTTTCTCATTATAGATATAATAAAAAGAAAAGAAAGACAAACAAGAAAAAGGAGAAAAAATGTTCTCCTTGTGCTTGGAACACACATGATTTACACTCTTAACAACTTTTCTGTATATCATACAGCTGTGTTAGCTATAGTCCTTATGTTGTACATTACATCCCTACATTATTTACCTCCTAACTGAAAGCCTGTACCTTTTGACCACTTTCCTCTAATTTCTCCTCCACCCACCCCCTGCTTCTGGTAACCACAGTCTGATCTCTTTTTCTCAGTTTGGTGCTTTTAGTTTTGTTTATTTAAAGCTTCCACATATAAGTAAGATCATACAATGTTTGTCTTTCTCTGTCTTATTTCACTTAGCATATGTCTTCAAGGTCCATCCATGTTGTTGCCTTTGGTAGGATTTCCTTGTTTTTTTTTAAATGGCTAAACAATATTTCATTATACACACACACACACGTGTGTGTGTGTGTGTGTGATGTGTGTGTGTGTGTGTGTGTGTGTGTGTGTGTATAATTTATCCATTTATCCATTGATAGTTACTTAGGTTGTTTTCATGGGACACAGATTTTTTTTGTGAATGTTTTCATTTTCATGAAGTGAATTTGAGAGTTTTTACTTGTTTTCAATATTTTTTGGAAGAGTTTGAAAAGAATTGGTGCTAATCTTTAAATATTTGGTAAAATTTACGAGAGAGACCATCTGGCTTTTCTTCATTGGGAAGGTTGATTACTGATTCAACCTTCTTACTAGTAATTAATGTGTTCAGATTTTGTTTCTTCCTGCTTTGGTCTTGGTAAATTATAGGTTTCCAAGAATTTTTCCATTTCTTCTAGGTTGTGCAGCTTGTTGGTATATAGTTATTTGTAGTAGCCTCTTTTGATCCTTTGAATTTCTGTGGTATTCATTGTATTGTCTCCTTTTTCATTTATATTTTGTTGATTTGGGCCCTTTCTCTTTTTCCCTTGCTTCTTTTAGCTAAGGGTTTGTCAGTGTTGTTTATCTTTGCAGAGAACCAATTCTTAGTTTGGTTAATCTACTCTGTGGTTTTTCTTTTTCTATTTCATTTATTTCTGCTCTACTCTTTATTATTCCTTTATTCTGCCAACTCTGAGTTCAAGTTGTTCTTCTTTATCTAGTTAAGATGTAGATTTTAACTTGTTTATTTGGGATCTTTCTTCTTAATGTAGGCATTTGTGCTATGAACTTTCCTACCAGAACTGCTTTTGCTGCATCCCACAGTTTCTGATGTGTTGTCTTTCCATTTGTCTTAAGACACTTTTTAAATTCCTTTTAATTTCTTTGATCCGTTAGTTGTTCAGGAAGGTATTGTTTGATTTCCATGGGTTTGTGAATTTTTACAGTTTTCGTCTTGTTACTGATTTCTAGATTTGTGCCATTGTAGTTAGCGAAGGTACTTGGTATGATTTCAATCTTCTTTCTTTTTTTAAATTTTTTAATGTTTATTTATTTTTGAGAGAGAGGGAAAGTGAGCAGGGGAGGAGCAGAGAGAGAGGGAGACACAGAATCTGAAGCAGGCTCTAGGCTCAAAACTGTGAGCACAGAGCCTAATCTAGGCTGGAACTCAAACCACGAGATCATGAACTGAGTTGAAGTCAGATGCTTAACTGATTGAGCCACCCAAGTGCCCCTGATTTCAGTCTTCTAGAATTTGCTAAGACTTGTTTTGCGGCCTAACATATGGTCTATCCTAGAAAATGTTCTATGTGTGCTTGAGATAAATGTGTATTCTCCTTTGGGTAGATTATTCTATTATTAGTCTTTTGTGTCCATTTGGTCTATAGTTGTGCAAATTTGCTGTTTCCTAACTAATTCTCTCTCTGGCTGATCCATGTATTGTGGACAGTCAGGTATTAAAGTTCCCAGCTATTACTATATTTCTTCTTGTAGCTCTGTTAGTTTTTGCTTTATGTATTTAGGTGCTCCAATGTTGGTTGCATAAATATTTTATAATTGTTATGTCTTCTTGCTGTAAAGACATATGCTGTAACATTATAAATAATGTTCTTTGTTTTTACCATTTTTAGTTCAAAGTCTATTTTGTCTGAAAAAAGTATTGCTACTCCGTTTTTTCTGGGTTACCCATTTTCTTGAAATGTCTTTTTCCTTCCCTCTCAGTCTACTGTGCCTTTAAGGTTAACGTGAGTATCTTTAAGGCAATGTGTTGTTGAATCATGTTTTTTTTCACCAGTTGGCCATTCTGTGTCTTTTAATTGGAAAACTTAATCTGTTTCCATTTAAAGTATTTATTGATAGGTAGGGACTTACTATTGCCTTTTTGTTCATTGTTTTCTGGCTATTCTGTAGGTCTGTTGTTTATTTTTTCCTTGCCTGCTGTTTATTTTTATATTTTAATGTCTTTTTTTTTAATTTTTTTTTCAACGTTTATTTATTTTTGGGACAGAGAGAGACAGAGCATGAACGGGGGAGGGGCAGAGAGAGAGGGAGACACAGAATCGGAAACAGGCTCCAGGCTCTGAGCCATCAGCCCAGAGCCCGACGCAGGGCTCGAACTCACGGACCGCGAGATCGTGACCTGGCTGAAGTCGGACGCTTAACCGACTGCGCCACCCAGGCGCCCCTATTTTAATGTCTTTTGATAGCTGTATGCTTTCATTTCTTCAGCATATTTTTTTGTGTAATTATTAAAGGCTTTTCCCTTGTGGTTACCATGACACATACAGTATCTTAAACTTAAAATGCCATGTTTTATTTTTATTTTATTTTATTTTATTTTATTTTAATTTTATTAATTCCATTTCATTTTATTATTTTTTAAGTTTCTTTATTTATTTTGAGGCGAGGGACAGAGTGAGAAGGAGAGAGAGAATCCCAAGCAGGCTCCGTGCCATCAGCATAGAACCCCATGCAGGGTGAGATCATGACCTGAGCTGAAGCCTAGAGTCAGACACTTAACTGACTGAGGCACCCAAGGTGCCCCCTAATTGTGGTATTTTAAACTGATAACAACTTAGGTTCAATATAATCCATAAACTTTACACTTTGAGTTCTTCTCTCCCTCACATCTAAGATTATTATATTGCTATTATAATTTACACGTAATTTATGTTGCATAACTAATAACATTATTGTAGTTATGATTATTTTTACCTTTTTTTTTAACTTTTAAAGAAGAGCTGTAAGTGAATTGTGCTCCACTGTTACCATATTGCAGAATCTATGAGTTTATATTTGTCATTATCAGTGAGATTTACACTACCTTTTTATGAAGTTAATTACCATTCTTTTACTTCCAGTCAAGATGTACTTAGCATTTCTTACAAAGCAGGTCTGATGGTAATGAAGTCCCCCAGCTTTTGTCTGTTTGGGAGTCTTTAATCCTTACTTTGTTTCTGAAGGAGAACTTCATCAGGTATAGAATTCTTGGTTGACAGTTATTTTCTTTCAGTATTCCAAATATATCATCCCATTTTATCCAGCCTGAAAAGTGTTGTTGAAAAATCTGCCCATCATCTTATGGGAGTTCTCTTATATATACAAACTCTCTTTTCTCTTGCTCTTCTTAAAATTCTTTGTCTTTGACTTTTGATACTTTGATTGTAATTTGTCTTGGTGTAGCCCTATTTTGGTTGAACTTTTTAGGGGTCTTTGGGACCTCATGGATCTGGATGGCCATCTCTTTCCCCAGATTTGGGAAGTTTCCAGCCATTGGTGCTTTAAATATACTTTCTGTCCCATCTGTTTCCTTTCTTATTCTGGAATTCCCATAACACAAATATCATTTCCTTTCATTGTATCCCCATAATCCCCATAGGCATTTTTCACTCTTTTTCATTCTCTTTTCCTTTTGGTCCTCTGACTGTGTAATTTGCAATGTTCTACTCTCCTGATCATTGATTCTTTCTTCTTCATGGCCAAATGTACTTTTGAAACTCTCTATTAAGTTCTTCAGTTCAGTTATTCTATCTTTAAAATTTGGATTTCTGTTTGGTTTTTGTTCATTTGGTTTTGGGTTTGTTTTGATGGTTGCTATTTCCTTGTCAGACTTCTTTTTTTGTTTGCATTGCTTTCCTAATTTTGTCTAGTTGTCTGTTTTCTTGTAATTTACTATACTTCTTTAAGAGGGTTATTCTGAATTCTTTGTCAAACAGTTCATAGATCTTCATTTCTTTAGGATTAGTTATTGGAGCTTTATGAGTTTATGTTAGTGGTGTCATATTTACCTGATGTTTTTGTGATCCTTGATTTCTTAGGTTGGTATCTATGCATTTGAGTAACTGAGCTTCTTTTCCAGACTTTGCAGGTTTGCTCTACAGAGACAATTTTCACCAGTCAGCTCAGTTTGTCTCTGGGTTGTCTCCTGGTAATGTCTTTGGGCAGGTAGGACCTGCTATTGTGGTCTATTTTGGAGTGAAACAACTGTTCAAGCTCTGAGGTTGGGAATGAGGGAGTGTGCCACTGGCTGATAATAATTGGATAGAACTGTTGGCTTGGTCCCCTACGTAAATGAGGCTGTAGTATGGGCTCCACAATGCATTGAGTCTCTGGTCAGGCTTAGTAGATGGTCAGGACTGCTATTATATACAGTAATAGACTATGACAGGGACCCTAGCAGGGACCCAGGACCTATGCAGCTTGTTGTTTGGGGACATGAATCAGGCCAGAGTGTACATTGAATGCTCTGGTTAGGTAAGGTCATCAGTTTTGCTCTGCAGATGGGGGAACCCACAGGCTGTGCTCTCTGTTCAAGAGCCACTGTATGTAAGGCTATTGATGGGTTATGCAGCTTCCCATGTGCTCTATTTAGACCCCTGGTCAGACAGGCTATAGGTTGTATTTAGCAACGAGTAGGACTAAAAACTTAGATTCTCTGCTTGGGCACAGCAGGAGAAGCAGCTCTAAAGCCTACAAAGCTCTTTGTTGTCTTAACTCAAGCGGTACCACATCTCATGTTCCCCGACCAAGCAGGGCCACTGGCTTTGTTCTGAAAGCTGTCTGTTCTCCCTGCCCATGTGTCAGCTCCAGTGATGCTGGACCACACAGCTTCCAAGAGTTGGTCAGCTGGGGATAAGACACTCTCTACAGTGAGTAGGACTGTCTCAGGGCAGGAGGGGGAGGTGTCATTCCAGCTATTTTCAGTTTCCCAAACAGGCTCTCTGGTTGAGAGTGGCTAGGAGTCACCCTCAGGCTTAGCTATGAATGAATCTCCCTGCCTGTGCATAGCATGGGAACACTCCACACCCAGCACTGGCTTTGCTCTTGGGGTATTCCACACTGCCCTTGCACCTCTTGGCTCAAGTGCCACCGGACCTCACTGCCTCTGGGAATTGTCACCAATCCTTTTGATCAGATGGGGCTGGGAGACACTCCCCACAGTGGGGGAGACTATGACTCACTTCCTTGCCTGGGTATGGACATACTGAGCTTTAGAGCTGACAAAACTCCTTGCTTAAGAATCTGAATCAGGGGCGCCTGGGTGGCGCAGTCGGTTAAGCGTCCGACTTCAGCCAGGTCACGATCTCGCGGTCCGTGAGTTCGAGCCCCGCGTCAGGCTCTGGGCTGATGGCTCAGAGACTGGAGCCTGTTTCCAATTCTGTGTCTCCCTCTCTCTCTGCCCCTCCCCTGTTCATGCTCTGTCTCTCTCTGTCCCAAAAATAAATAAATGTTGAAAAAAAAAAGAAAAAAAAAAGAATCTGAATCAGGCACATCTGCACCCACCAAGTTCACTGATCTGTGTGTGCCCCCAGCTTGGTTCTGCAGCTGAGCAAAGCTGCTGGTCAAGATTACTATTTGGGCATTGCTTGTATGAACTTGATCTGCCAAGATCCATGTCCTAGTTGTTGCAAACCCCTACCCCCCTTACATATCACAGTCCGATTCCCAGTGGTTGAGCCTCACAGATTCCCCTGCAGTCGCCATGGTACAGATCAGAATAGGGACTCCCACAGAGCAACCCTGGGAGGGGTGCTCGTTATCCACTTGGGTTGTCTTTTCCTGCAGGAGGAACCAGAATCTCAGGGGAGACTTTGTGCATTATTGTGCTTGCTGGGGTTAGAGCAGCGTGGTCATCCTGTAGCTTCTTTTCTTACCCTTCTAATGCAGTCTGTCTTGATCTCTGTGGTGCAGAGGGAGTGCTTCAGCCTCACCCCCACGTTCTAGGACTCTCTCAGTGGTGTTTTTTATTGAGTAGTTGTTGGTTGTTCTTGCGAGGGAGAGCTAAATTGGGAACATCCTATGTTGCCATCTTTGTGACTGAAGGCAAATATCCCTCTTTTCATGGTTGTTGCCAGGGCTTGTACTTGTCAGAAGTGTTCAAAATATGTAGACTAACAGTACTACAGAAGCAACGTGCTTTTCCTCTCTTACAAGGTTTATTTTAAATTTCATCCCAGGCAGTAAGTTTGGAGTCTTAAGGTCTGCTGTTTGTTTAAATTTAGTCAATCCTTGAGTTCCAAGAACTCTAATCATTGAGTGGATTGTTAAATTTGTATTTAAGAGGGAATTGCATTTCTCTGAGAATCTCAGCTGGCAGCTATAAAGAATTTGCAATGAAAAAGATCACTCTTCTCATAAATTTCCCTTAGAAAATATGTTGTATTAAGACACATATGGCACTACTCCCATTGACTCGATTAAAAAAAAAAGTGGTGGAAAACTCAAAAAGTTGCAATTAACTATCAAAATAATTAAAGAATTGCCTAAAGCAGTGCCTGTCAGCTTTTTTTTTTTTTTCCCCAAAATATAGCAGTTAAAATCTTGCCTTGGCCTATCAGCCCTCTACAGTCTTGCCTGGCAGATTCTCTGAACATGTTCCCTGTCCCCTGCTCCTCCTTCCCCTTCACTAAGCTGCTTTCCCTTCCACACTGACCTCCCAACTGACCTTCTGACTTCTCCCAGGTAGGGCCCTCTTTCTGAAACATGCTTCCCCCAGTACTGTCTAAATGTCTTCCTTACTGCACCAGGCCTCTGTTCAAATTTTACCCCTAGAACATTTCTGAATTTCTGTTCTTTGTTCTATGTTCTCTGCATAATTTTTCTTTATATCACTGAAAACTACCGGAGTTTCTTTTCTTTTAATCCCTCCTCCTCTCCTTCTTCTTTTTCTTTTCTCTTCCTTTCCCCACCTCTTTTTTTTTTTTTTTTTTTTTGAGGTTCTGTCTTTTCCAAGAGAGTGGAAGCTCCACGAGAGCTGGAATTTTGTTGTTGTTGTTGGCTACTTCATCCTTAGTCTCTGGAACAGGACACACAATTTCTCTGTGCAGACACTTTCTTTATACAACATCATACCTCCATCCCGCTCCTTATGTTTACCCTGCTTTTCTAAGATTATCTGAAGGTGGCCATAATCTAACAAATAGTCTAAATTAAACTAGCCGTTTCCAACCTTTTTACATCAGAGCATATGATGTATGATGTGTTATATGTGATACAACGTGTGAATACAGTAGTGTTCCACAGACAGCAGTGGAGAAAGGGGAAAGGATTTAGAGCTTGGTGAAAATTTTATTTCCTTTGTTTTATAAAAATATAATACAATATCATTACAAAATATTAGAAATAATATTAAAAATTAAATTTATTCTGAAAGCTACAAATAAAATCTTATTTAAAAAAATTTACAGCCCTAGTACTTCACAGGACACCTATAACCCACTTGTTGCACACAATGATAGATTTGTTGGGAAACTCTAAGACTTAAGTGAAGTTTTTGTTTTGTTTGTTTAGGAGATTATATGTTGTGTAGGTTTGTCAGTGTCTTTGGTAAAATAGCTAAATCTTTTCCAAAAACATAGAAGTCAGTATAAAAACCCTTAGGCATGTTGTTAAGTGCAGTACAGATGCTGTCTAGCAGATCATGGATTCTTCTTCCTCCTCGGACAGCCTCTGATAGAAGTGTGGGCTAAAACCACATTTTACTAAGAACAGCTGCACTCACTCCATATTCTCCTGTTCATTAGTACTGTGACCATGGGAAGGTTATTTAACCTGAGTCTGAATGATTTCTTTACCTATGAAGGCAAGTGATTAATCTACTGATCAAGTATCAATAATAGAGAGGTGCCTGGGTCGCTCAGTCGGTTAAGGGGTTAAGCATGTCACTCTTGATTTTGGCTCAGGTCATGATCTCACGGTTTGTGGGATCTTGCCCCGAGTCCAGCTCTGCACTGACAGCATGGTACCTGCTTGGGATTCTCACCCTCTCCCTCTCTCTCTGCTTCTCCCCCATTTGTGCTCTCTCTTTCTCTCAAAAATAAATAAATGAACTTAAAAAAGCAACAACAGAAATATTTGAAAGGAGTAGGAGGATAGGAGGGGCTCCCAGCTTCCACATTTATCAAAGGAAGAGCACAGTTTCTCCTCTGGTATAACAAAACAAAAGAAATAATGATGCCAACAAGAGATGTGAAAATTACAAAAGCCTTTCAGCAAGCTTAATATTACTTTCAATGGACCCAAAAATCTTCGGGTGTAATATATCAAACTTTTGAGAGAACTGGACGTTGGAAGCAAACTAAGCCGGCCGCGAGTTCCCCACACATATTAGTCAATGATGTGAGAGCTGCCTGTTGTGTGTTTCCCTTGAGTGGTGAGAAATAGAAAACAACTCAAGATTTCATTTCATTTGCCTTACAGTAGATTGTTCAGCCATAAAATGCTGGAAAACAGTAAGCAGATGGCTGTTCAGAAGATAGTTCTCTCTTCAGTTTTCAGTGCAGGCTGCCTTCTCTGTGTTTGGGAGAATGGAACTTCAAAAGATCTCGTCCCTGTACTCAAGTATCAGCACTTTGAAATCTAAGCCAGTTTTCTGTACAGTTTTCACAATCAAGAGTAAACGCACTTTGGCACAGATATCAACACTTAAAATTTAGGCTTTAGTCCTTTTGTTTCATCTGAAATGGATCATATTACATTTTTAAATGTTTTCTACAGATACTATTCTGATCAGAGTTCTGTCTCACACCAATAACGTAGGTTCACAAAAAATGTTGATGGTTAATAAAGTTAATTGCCTCTCAAAAATATATCTTCTTTATTTACGAATTTTAAGCATCGGATACCTGCCAAACTCTGCTCCAGATAAGTTAATGTTTAAAACAATAGCAGATCCTGTTACTGCTAAAAATTTCTCAACCTTAGGGAAGGCAAACACACGAGGAAATTTTAATTATTATGTCAGAATGACAAGAAGAAACAAAGATGGGAGGAGAAAATAATATCCTTCTGTCCTGAAGTTACTCCAGGACACCAAGGCTTTAGCTCAACTTGCCAACATTGCCACTGATCTTTTCATGATGATCCATTCTTCCCATTTCATGCCATGGAGAGACCCCACTATACACCTTGTCTCCAGATGGTGGTGTGCAGAGAGGGCAAGCCCCATGGCCTGAGTGCTCACGTGGTCCTGATGGAGTGAGAGGGGGTCTAAGGTGAAGCGTAAGAGCTGCAGTTTCTAATTTCCAAAAAAATTATTTAGTGGTTTAATAAATCTTTGTCTTTCTAGGTGCCCTAGCTAAAATTTCACCTCTTTCGTCGCCCTGTTCCTCACCTCCCCAAGGGACCCCCGCCAGCAGCCCAGTCAGCAAAATTTCTGCAGTGCAGTTTCCAGAATCTGCCAACACAGCTGCCAAACAGGGCCTAAGTTCTCACAGGGCATTAACTTATACTCAGAGTGCCCCTGACCTATCTCCTCAGATTCTCCCTCCACCTGTTATATGTAGCAGGTAAGGATTTTATCGTGTTAACTAGAGTTTAACTCATCAGAAAACGAATACTAGTTTTCTTCTTAGGAACACTTACCTCCAGTCCATATAGCTATGTGGAGGTTTGACAAAGCAATGGACAGGAAAAGTAGAAGATAATGTATTTTATGTTGAATAGAAACTTAATTTTTTTTTGTGGTTGTCTGTTAATATAAAGCTTAGAGTCCATACAGTCCATACAGCTAAACTTTGGAGATGATATAAAATAATTAGTTGTATATTTCCTCTGCTTACTGATGGAGAATGCATAAAACCTGTAAGTAAAAAATTGTATCAAGTCATTTAGTATAATAGGATGTTGTGTTGGAATTTTTAAAATTTTTTTAATGTTTATTGATTTTTGAGAGAGAGAGAGAGAGAGAGAGAGTGTGTGTGTGTGTGTGTGTGTGTGTGTGTGTGTGTGAGTGAGTGGGGGAGGGGTAGAGAGAGGGAGACACAGAATCTGAAGCAGGCTCCAGGCTCCGAGCTGCCAGCACAGAACCCAACACAGGGCTCGAACCCATGAACCGTGAGATCACGACCTGAGCTGAAGTCGGACACCCAACCAAGGCATCCAGGCGCCCCATGTGTTGGAATATTTTTATATCCAGGGAGGATTTTATATTGATTTTAAGGGTATTTTATCTTAAGCATGCAATTCCCACTTTGAAAATATGCAAATAACACATGACATGTTACAGTTGGACCAAATGGGTCTCTGAATGCAATTAAGCAATCAGTTTGTACTGCTCTATCATTTTTAAATAGAATTAGAAATAAGAAGTCATGTCTTGTCACAGAGGATAAGAAAAAAAGGCCTAGCATGGTGAGAGTAGTTATTTTGCCAACATTGTCCTGAGAAGGAAATACCTCCTCTTACTGATATAGTAATATTATTGTTCTCTAGAAATAGCTTCAACTTGAAGAACTGGTTTTAAAGCATTACAGTATTCTTTTAACTACAAAAGTTGAGTGTTTTTAAACTAAGTATAATCATGAGAGTGTTATTTCTTTTCTAAGGTTACTGAGGATAACCATTTGCATAAATGACTTACATATTGATAGTTTACTATTACCTGGTGGTTCACAGACCCAGATTTAAGCTTCACACGTTTCATTTTCTGATCATTTATTCAAAAACTGTATTCTTTTCTCTTTACAAATATTTTTAAAGGGAAATCATTTTTGTTAGTTTCCTGGTCCAAGGTCAGAGTAAAAAGTTATTTTACCATCCAAAAGTTATTCTGTTACCCTCTCTATGACAGCTTTTTTAATGAAATAATTTATGTGGAATATTAATTCCATCTTTCCCCTCACCTCCCCACACACAAAGCATGATCTGTGGTAAAACAGACCTATCATATGTATTTCCCTCAGCGATTCACAGCACACATCACTTTATTAAAAGCTCTGAGAAGTCTTGCAAAAAGAAACCTCTTGATTTTTGTCTCATCTAGCATTTCCTGAATATATCTGACAACATAACCAGTTTCTTTAGGTGAACACACAGTAATTTCCCATGGAGCTAGTGTTTGATGGAATATCCTTAAGAAACATGTTTTTGTGGTATGCATCCTAAGCCAAGACAAAGCTCAGTGGAGTAATCACCATCAAGGACATCTGCTTCCAGCATTTCTAGGGAGACTCTCCCACTGCGGGCTTCGGACTTGTGGGAAATAAGTTGCCTAAAGAAAGCAGAGATGTTCTGATCTACCACTCACACAGCTCTTCTCATCACAGTCTATTTTTTGTGAATTTAGCAGGAAGAATGTTAATGGGATTTTTATAAAAGAGGTTTTGGAGAAAAACAAGACAATTTCACTGCCTGCTTTTTCAGTAATGTTTATAAATCCAGTAGTGTGTCTTTTATTTGTTTGGGCTTTATAAATCTGTAATTCAAACCATGTTCTATTATTGCCTTCAAGGCAACCACCCATGTAGGCACAGAGAGCTCCAGAAACACACGACTAATTATTGTGGTTTCCCCTGCTGAACTCGAAGGGTTTGGCATTGAGTCCATCTTTTGGCTGCTGTAATGTCTACGCAACAAGCCATTTTTTTGGCATAAGAGGTAGTATATTTGGACTACTAATTTAAGTGTTCCTTTTAAGTATTATCTTGCAATGAAAATTCTTAAAACTAATAAACCCGGCATCTACCAAGTGTCACCCAAGAATGTAAGCCCATCATTTGTGTCTGTTTTTTCCCCCACTTTGGTCCAGTCATTTTCTTTTGATTCCCTAAATCAAAGTGATGGGATTTCATAATTAGAAATATTTCACATGTGACGCTTTTCCACTTACATTTAAGGCTTGAAAATAAATTTACTTAGGATGAAAATATTCTCTGCCTAGAAAAATGCTTATCTCTACAACACATATCTAAGCACAATTCAGGGGAAAGAAAAGTGATGAGACGTTTAATATATTAAATTATGAACCATTTCATTTCTTTTCCTTTTAGATGAATAATCTGTGGTTAAATAACAAACAAAACCGTCCAAGACCATTTGTAGTATTAGGCAGAAGAAAAGAACCCATAAGCAAAAGGCAGAATTAAAATCTAACCATGGAGTTTCTAAACAAGATAAGTAAGAGAAGAAACTTGCCCAACCATTTGTGGGGTTGCTTTTTAATTTATGAAACAGTCAAAAGTGTTGAGAAAGTAAGTGTCCTACATTCTCCAAAGTCCTCTGTTAAAGAGTCCAGTCTCTCAAGTATTTCCTTTTTCTAGGTTACTCACAACATACCCCTTTGGCCTGTTTTTCTCAACTAGTGTTCTGTGATAGTCAGTTTTACATTCACTCTTCATCAAAATGTATCTCTACTTTCTTCATTTCCTTAGGACCTTAACAGTGACCGGTCAATATTAAAAAAAATTAATTTTTATTTTGTGACAAAAAGTTAACATACTAGCATTCTATTTTCACATATGCAATCTTTTCTTAAAGGGCTCCTTGGGCATAAAATGTCTCTTAATCCACAGAAATAAATCTAATAATGAGGCTTTTAAGCAGATACAAAGGGATTCCACTGGGAAACATATTTTTTAACTAACTGTGCATCAGCACCTCCAAAATCATTATTATAAATAGGTAGCAGACAATCCCAGGATTCTCTAAATAACGTAACAATTTTGCCAGTAGTTTCACCTCAACTATGGTCTAGACTATAGAGGAAGATGAGCGTTGAGTGGAGTTTCTGATCATTTGTATTGATGACATTCTCACAAAAAAGAAAACAGTATATCAGCATATCAGCATCTGTATATAAAGCAAAATGAGGTTTTCTATCAAATAAGTGGAAGATAGAAAGATTTGATTATTATTGTCCTTCATGTGTACATAGATGGTGTATGCCTGTGACTTTTTGAAAAAAAAGAATATACTTACAGCTGTTCCAATATTTCTCAGCTGTGGCAGGCCATATCCCCAAGGGACCCCTGCTGCTGTGCCCCTGGAGAGAAGCAGTGCCACCATTCGGACACCAAGCAGAACGGGTAATTCTTTGTTTGGATTCTTTTGCTTAAAATGGAAATCACTTTACTTTTTTTTTTTTCCTCTGATCAAAAAGGTAACATATATTTCCGATTTTTTAGATAACAAATTTTTTTTTTAATTTTTTTTTCAACGTTTATTTATTTTTGGGACAGAGAGAGACAGAGCATGAATGGGGGAGGGGCAGAGAGAGAGGGAGACACAGAATCGGAAGCAGGATCCAGGCTCCGAGCCATCAGCCCAGAGCCTGACGCGGGTTTCGAACTCACGGACCGCGAGATCGTGACCTGGCTGAAGTCGGACGCTTAACCGACTGCGCCACCCAGGCGCCCCTTAGATAACAAATTTAAAAAGATAGTGAAGGAAGACAAAATCATCCATAATCCTACTACCTAAGAGCTAATCGTGGGTAAAATTTTGATGCAAAGCTATCCAAAATGGTTTTCAATATCTATACACAAATGTATGTATTTTTAAAACTAGAAGTCATTTTATATAATGTGTAGAACTGTATAGAAATGTCATATTATCTTGGACACTGAAGGGTCATCCCTTTTAGGGAACTCTCTGGAGATCTCCATTACAGGCTGAGAATCACTATAAGCTTGTAAAAAGGCTTTTTCTTGAGGCAATGTTATGGACAGGTTAAAAGAACACAGGCATTCAAGGCTGGTTTTACCTTTATTTGACTGTCTACTAGTTTGTATTGTAATCTCTGTGACTCAATTCCTTCATCTGTGGATGTGGATGATAACAGTACATACCAGACAGGATTGTTGTGAGAATTAAATTACTTAAAACATGTAATGGAAACACTAATTTGAAAAGATATATGCACTCCTATGTTTACTGCAGCATTATTTACAACAGCCAAGGTATGGAAGCAACCTAACACATGACAGAATATTACTCAGCCATAAAAACATAATGAAATCTTGCCATTTGTGACAACATGGGTAGACCTAGAGGCTATTATGCTAAGTGAAATAAGTCAGACAGAGAAAGACAAATAACACATGATTTCATTTATATGTGGAAACTGAAAACCAAACAAACAGAAACAAACTCATAACTACAGGGAAAAAAATGTTATTGCCAGAATGGAATAGAGTAAGGGGATGGGCAAAATAGGTGAAGGGAATTACGAGGTGCAGACTTCCAGTTATAAAATAAATAAGTCATGAGCATGAAAGGTAGAGCAAAGGGAATATTGTCACTAATATCATAACTGTACAGTAACTACACTTATGGTAAGCACTGCATAATGTATATAATTATTGAATCACTATTTTGTATACCTCACACTAATACAATATTTTATGTCAACTATACTTCAATTTAAAAAAATCAAGTAAAATACTTAATAGTATCTAGGTCACTGTAAGTAATGTCAACAGTGACCCACTGTTTGCTGCCATCACTACAGTAATTATTATTTTATTTTTATTGATGCAGATCTAGGGACTTTTCTTAGCGCTGAAGATCTACATGGTAGGAAAAAAATGGCTTCTCTGAACTACAGAGTTTAGGGTGATAAAGGTATGCAAGAATGTTTCGTGATTATCTGCTTCAGCAGATATGTCAAGGGACACAGGCAAGAAAAATTCAAAAGGAGAATTCTCTGTGATATTGTAGCATTCTGAAGACTCAGAATATCCTCTCCTTATGTCCCTGATATTCTTTGACTCTACTGAGTCTGATAGAATATGGGTAGTAGTTTCTTATCTCCTTTGTGGCCTCATGTAGAACTATGGCCTTTGAGTGTTCTTCATTTTTTCTACAAATTCTGAGATTGAAACTTGTCGATTGTATTTTCATGCTGTGTCTCATTCTAATGTAGAACAAACTTCATGAGAAAGATGGAAGAAAGGCAGGTCCTTGGAAAAGTCTTATAAGATACCCCTGGTTGCAATACTCTACCTAACAAAAGCCATTATTCGCTAACAACTTCAGAAAAATTAGATAGTAAAGGTATGATGGCATACAACAATACTAGAATATCTGCATCTGAGAAGGGAGAACAAAGAGGAAATGCTTTACCTGACTTTAAGACTTAAACTATAGTAATCAAGATAGTGTGGTGCAGGAATAAGGATCAGCAAATAGGTCAAATGGAATAGATCAGAAAGCCCCAAATTAGACCCGTGTCTACACCATCACTGAATTTTCAACAAAGATGCCAGAGCATTCCAAGAGGGTTGGAAAAAAATGAATCTCACCCCCTACTGCACACCGTATGAAACATGGTCCTGAGGTGGAGCATAAACCTAAATGTAAAAGCTAAAACAATAAAGGTTCTGAAAGAAAACAGAGGAAGATATATTTGTGACTTAGGAGAAAGCAAAGATTCCATAGGGATGTTAGCAATAACCATAAAAGGAAAAAAAAGCTAGGCTTTATCAAAAGTAAAGAATATAGGACGTTGGGTCCGATTTCATGGGTTCAAAGTCATGCGGCAAAATTTACCAGCTGTGTGCCTTAAGCCATTTACTTATCCCTTCTGTGCCTCCATTTCCTTTCTGCAAAGTAAGGATATGAGTAATGCAGTGATGTGCTGTAAAACCCGCCTCAGGATTGTGTAGGTTTAAAGGCGTTAGTACAAATAAGGTGCTTTCGGTGCTGTCCAGCACATGGCCACTCACACAGTAAACTTCATTCAGGCACTTGTTCAGCCATGAGAAGGTTCTTTCGAGGTCTTTGCCCCAGAAGCATGTTCTACAGACTGTTCACATTACCTGATTGGGCCTCTGGTTAGCATAGTTTAGTGCTGATTGAAATGGGAGACAGTGGAAGGAGGCATCTAAGGAGGAAAGCCACAGCTTCCTATGGAGATTGGGCACACAAGATGTCCCCAGTCCTTCAGCACATGCTACTGTGCCATGTCCCACAGACACCACCTTGTTCTCAGGTGTCAGCTAACTTCTACCATGTGCCCATTCTGGAGTTAGTGTTTTGTCAGCTACTTGCTGGTTTAATGTGTTGGCAGATGCATAAAGGAAAAAGGAACATAATGTTATATAATTTGTAAGAAGTATAAACTGCTGATCTACATATTATTACTGAGGAATTACTGAGCATAATATAAACCACAGGTCATAATTCTGTCTATTTTCTTGGGTTAAAAAATGTGTACTTTTCTCCATTTCATGATCTCACCTTCTTGGTGTGTCAGCTCATGAAAGCAGTTATTTCCCTACTCGCTTAGGAACATGCGCTCACATAGGACCCCTTTTTCCATTTGCAGGTTTCATCATAATCTGTTCTCTTGTAATTGCAGATGACACTACTCAAGTTACCTCTGATTATGAAACCAATAACAACAGCGATAGCAGTGATATTGTACAGAATGAAGATGAGACCGAGTGCCCGAGAGAGCCTCTAAGGAAAGCTTCGGCTTGTGGCACCTACACATCTGAGACCATGATATTCCTGGTAGCCCCATATCACTGCGCTCATTCATTTACTTGAGAGATTGCCTTCTGTTACAGAAATTGACTTAGAAACGGATCCCTGAGTCGTTAGATTTACAGATATATCTCTTTTGGAACACACATGTGTTATAGCCATACCTATGTGTGTCAGTATATGTTTTCCTTATGCAAGTGTATCAATCTCTTAATGATACTATTATTTAGTGATTAAAACCATAAATATTCATGTCCACAAGTGATTACAGGTGTTTAATCCTAGAATCTAAAAGTGTAAATCTAAAAGTGCATAGAAAAAAACTATTTCATCCAATAAAACAATATTTTATAAACATCAGTAAAAGTGAAATATGTTAGTTGTCTTAGGGCTTCTGCTACTTTTTCCTAGCACTTCCTTTATTTAGAAAGCATGCCAATATTTATTTTCCTTATTGTATTAAGCTAGATTTATACTGACACTTGCTACCCGTTAAAATATCCTTTAATGATGACTGATTTTGGGTGTTTATAGAGATCCTTTTAAAGAAGATAAAAGCATACATTTGAGTCTGATTAATCTTGGGGAGGCAGCAACTAGTAGAAAATAGTTCATTGTCATGTAATTATCCATTGTTGCTATTATCATTTTTATTTTACCTGAGTTACCATTTATACTTTTAATTTAAAGAGATTGTCAGATAATGTAATTTGCATGTTTCCTAATCCTCACTATCATTTTTTATTTTTACCTTTTGGTAAATGTACTCTTAAGAATATCCTCATTTAGAACATATTGTAAAATGTCTTTACATTTCTTTAGTGCGGGTTTCTTTATAAACCATACATCACATGAACTAAATAAAAATAGTGAAAAAAACTAAATAAAAATAGGCAGTTATCATAGGATTAATGCTGATTTTGAGACAATAATATAAATTTGGCCGAGTAGGGGGTGATTGACTCCTCCCCCATCATGGGTTTCTCTTGAAAGTCCAATATAAACCAGGAACCCTCCCAGAAAAATTTACATATACTTCTAAAGAGATAAATTTATATACAATTTCAGAGCATCCTAAAGTCCTTTAGTCTTTATTGAAGAATCCCATAGTAGGTGAAAAGCAGTTCTATTAGGAAAGAAACATCCATTTTTTTCTGTGGCATATATGAACCAGCAATAGGCAGGCACCTAATACACAAAATTCATGGTATGAAACAGCATTAGGACCTTCTCTCCTTACTTTGGGACCAATGTCTTATTCACCTTGCTTTTTTTTTTTTTTTTAAGATCATTCATTCATCCTGAAGTTTTAAGTCATTTATTTTTGTAAACTCAGTTGTTGAACAAAGCGCAAATTGCTTCGTAGAAAAAAATTACATGTTCTTAAAATATTTTCTTCTTCATTATAGGACAAACCAGTTCTTGCTCCTGAACCTCTTGTCATGGATAACTTGGACTCAATTATGGAGCAGCTAAATACTTGGAATTTTCCGATTTTTGATTTGGTGGAAAAAATAGGAAGAAAATGTGGCCGTATTCTTAGCCAGGTAAGGAACGCATTCATATGTGTGACTTTAAATGTAGGAAAAAAAAAAAAACTCCTTGGTTGGTTAAAGCTCTGTACATGCTTGACACTGGTGGTGGACTTCAGGTGGAGAAAGGAAATTTTAGTACCTCACATTCTGTAGATTCCTTGGTAGTGGGTCAACAAAAGAAGTTGGAATTTCAAGTGAGTGAACACCATAATGTACAATTAAAACACATAGTTTTTAAGACAGTGGAGAGGAACAGGGACAAAAGAAATAAAAGCTGATACAAGCCCTCAAGGTAAGAAAGCTACCTAATAATAAATAGTAATTTATTGTCTATAATTTTTTCCAATGACTAGTTTTTAATTTTTTTTTTAATATTTCAGTGTTTAGGTCTTACCAAAAGACCTAAAATTGTGCAGAAACACATTTCCTTCCATTGCTGTGAGAAACATATCAGAGTTCTCTGTTCTAATATAGAAGACACCATTAAGTATCACAAGAAATAGACTATGAACTATTGCTAGTTAACAAGACTTTTTGTATATTTTCCTTAAGCTAGACGACTTTCAAGACTTTCCACATTACAAAATATATAAATTGGTGTCCTTGAAGGAGAAAGAAAACACAGAAATTAAGAATTTGAGTATGATCTCAATAAATGAAAAAAACAAAACAAAACACTGGAATTGTTCTGTTATCAAACACCTCTCAGAACACACCCTCAATGAAAGGGGCTAATACAATAATATTTATCAGCTTATGTAAAATGCTTCAAATGTGTTCTCATAGATTGACTAAATATCACAGCAGAGATGCTAAAGACCACCAAATTAATATGAGACCTTGAATTCAAGACCCAGATTTTTGGAGCCACCAACATTTCCCTGGAAAACACTAGAAGAGAAATCACGTGTCATACTGATTTCTACTCCATGCATCAGAGACAGGCTTTCTTCAGACTTCTCAACAAGTATCTTAAGTGTGGAGTTTCAGGGTGAGGATTCCTGATCCCTGAAGGTTTGAAGGAAGATGATAGAGGGGCCTTTCCTCTGTTTTTCAGATCCACAAATACAAAGTACTAGGCTAGTCTTCAAGAAGGAAAAGTAGGTCTGTGCCTTAAAGGGACTAGTAGGGAAGTTAGATATGTGTCAAAATAATGGCAGTTCAACTTCCTACGCAGAAAAGTGTGCTAAAATGATTGATGGCTTATCAAGGTCAAAATAATTATATGGTCTGTGTACCGTGTAGTTGCCTCTGCTAAACTGTCTTCTAACCATGAACACTGTGAGACCTAGGGTGACAGCCCTTGCACCTTTCCTAGGAGTTAGCGGGCCCATTTTCTCCTCTCTTTCCTTCTCCTCAGTGCTAAGCAACCTCTTTTATGCTAGGTGATCGTGAAGACAGCTTTAAGGGCAGCTGTTTTTATCCAGTCCACCTTCACCTCACACCTCGGGACTCCTCCTGGGAGATTTTGTATCCCACTTTCTGAACCCCCTTGCAGACTGCACCTCTGAGGGAAGGATCTTACCTGGAAATACCCGTGGAATGGCACAGCAAGAGGAGATGGCAGTGAGCCCAGAACTCTGCTTTCCCTTTCACTGCAGTGTGTTTCCTGTGAAGAGAACATTTTCACATTGTTTGGTATTTGATACGTATGTCACAGACTCCCCCAAGCTCTGCAATTTAATCCCCTCAGTAACGTTGATGCAGGTATTCTGTTTAATCTGTTTTTCAGAAGAGGAAACCAAGGCTTAAAACAGCATATCCCATTCATCTAGCTATATAGTAAATATCGGACCTGTGATTTGAAACCCATACTTATTTTTTTAAGTTTATTTATTCATTTTGAGAGAGAGAGAGTGAGAGCGGGAGCAGGGGAGGGGCAGAGAGAGAGAGAGAGAGAGAGAGAGAAAGAATCCCAAACAGGTTCCGCACTGTTGGTACAGAGCCCGGGGCTCGAACTCAGGAACCATGAGATCAGATTATGACCTGACCTGCTCTGAAATCAAAAGTCAGACGCTCAAATGACTGAGCCACTCAGGTGCCCCAGGAAATCCATACTATTGACTTTTGTTTACCTTCAGCTGTTTCTCAGCCCCTCATAAAACATTCACTTATTCTGTCTTCAAACTGGGAACAGAGAGCTTGAGCCAGTGGGAAAATGGTTATTGTAGTAGTTGGTTTCTTAGCTACAGTGACAGTATAGCAAATACTGTTCCAAGTACCTAGCTCCCCTTTAATTTCTGGGAACAAGGGGTGGGAAATTGACCCTTGACCAGCTTTGCCACAAAATGTTTTGTAAGAGTCCTGGACAGGAGTACACAATGGAAAAATTAGATGTAATGAACAATTAGATTGCAGTAAAATTCACTAATGTTTTTTTTTTCTTCCAGTCATCTTTCAAAAATAAATACATAACTACATGATCCTTAGTACGTCACTATTTTATCTTTCCGGTTTACAAAACATTGAACTTTGAGAAAATGCAGTTTTATTTGTCTTGCTGAGTAGAACTTTATGGGATTTTTTTTCTTTGATTGGAGTTTATAAGCACAAAATCATGAAATTTTCACTGTGTGAAAGGCATATTTTTTTTTTTACCCTAGTAAGACTTTTGGGACAGCTGAAATGAATTAACTTGAACATTCCGAGAAATCACCTTTTGGCTGAAACTACACAGAAAAAAATCTCACTTCAAAAGATTTTTAAAGAGACATGTGCAATGGAAATGACTTTTCAGTCTCAATATACTGACTGCCTTTTTGATGACTATCATATTTACTTTAACAAATTTAAAAGGGCATGGTTCAGATTTCAGAAGAGTGCTTGCTTTTTCCAGTTACCAGTATTTACCTGGTTAATGGAATCTTTATTTGTAGTTTAAATTATTAGTGGTTGATTTGTAATGGCATCTTAGTGAAAATTCTCCTATTTTAAAACCATACTCTAAGATATCCTGTTGTCTTAATTTTTTCAATTCATCTTTCAAATGTTTAAGAGAGTAATGGGAAACTTTAGTTATTTGCAATCTTAAAAACATTGCTTTTCACATACCAGTGGTAGGATCTAACACAGTTTAGGGCACAAAATTTGGAGCCAAAAAAGGCTTGGCTTGAATTTTGGTTCTGAAAATGTCAGCTGTGTGATCTCGGACAGGTCCCTGAAGTAACATGCATAGTTAAGCCCTTTAGGTATTTATAAGCGAGAACTCATATACAGACTAAAGCAGTAGTAAAGAGGAGCTAACTTAAAAAAAAAAAAAACAGCTTGAAATATTACAGAAACCTTAACTTCACTTTCTGTTGCATTTTTAAAGAGAGGAGGTGTGTATGTTATGTTCCAAACAAAAAGGGTAAAACCTCAATGTACTTGCCATTCAGAGTGGAGAAAAGCATATAGAAGTTGATGTACCTAGGGTATAATCTGTTTCCAACAGCAGCTACGGTGATGCTTTTAAAACATAAGTCAAATAAAGTTACTTCCCTGCTCTAATCTCTTCCAGGGTTTCCCTACCTAACTTAGAGTAAAAATCTTATAATGGTCAGTCTAGCTGTCAAACCCCCAACATTGCATCCTGCCCAACCCCACTCTGCTGTTACTAACATAAATTCTACTCCTGTCCTCATTCATTCTGTTTTAGCCATGCTGGCCTTCTTGCTCTTTCTTGAGCACAGCAAGCATACCTCAGGGCCTTTGCACAGGCCTTTTTCTCTGTGTGAAAAACTCTTTTCTCAGATATCCGTGTACTTCAGTCTACATATCCTTCAATTGTTTACTCAAATGTCACCTTGGATATGTCTGCTCTAACCACCATACTTAAAAAAGCAAATTCCATAGCTTCTCTGGTATTCTCAGTCCTCCACCCCTGCTCCCCCCCCCTTTTTTTTTTTTTACATATTACTTACTACTTTTTGTCATAGTGTATACCTTATTATATCTGCTGTTTACTTCCCTTCCCTGCTAGACCGTAAGCTCCCTGAAGGAAGAGATCTTTGTTTTGTTTACCTGTATATATGCCTCATATGCAGAAAATTGTCTGGAACGTGGTAAGGGCTCAATAGATATATGCTGAATGAATAACTCTCCTTTTTAGTTATGCAAGCCTAAAGAAGTAAACCGAGGCAAGCTCAAAATTGTCAAAAAGATGAGTTTATTCAGGAATAACAGACGTACTGCGATTTAGGATATGCAAACTATAGCAAACTATCATGAGTCCCTTGAGGGTTTGGGGTGGGCTGTTATCTATGGGCAGGAAATGTAAAAAGGGGATAGTTCAATTAGAGACTGTTAAAATAAAAAAAACAAATGGGACCAGGTTTGAAAATTCCTCAAGCAGACGAAACCAGTGCAGTCATACAAACAAAGCTCAAGTCAGTTTATTTTGTGAGACCAGCCCGACCCTGACCATTCCTTGTTCACGCCTCTGGAAACCATAAGTACAACTTCCCAAGGTTGATACGAGGCAACTCTTGATCAACTACCTATCACTTAAGAAAATTCCAGTGTTACCACTTTTTTTGTAAATCAGTCATTTATGGGAAATCAGTCTGTCTTTAAGTTGTATTTTTCTGACAGTACATGTGTGAGATTTTTTTGTTTTATATCCTTCTCTTTCATTTTAGATAGAAATTCCTTTAGAGATATATATATACACACACATGTATGTTAAACACTGAGTACATAATTAAAGGAATATCATTGAGGGGCACCTAGGTGGCTCAGTTGGATTAGCATCTGACTCTTGATTGCAGCTCGGGTCAAGATCTCATGGTTTATGGGTTCAAGCCCCTCATAAGGCTCTGCGCTGACAGCATGGAGCCTGCTTGGGATTCTCTGTCTCCTTCTCTCTCTGCTCCTCCCCCTCTCACTCACTGTCTTTCTCTCTCTCTCTCTCTCTCAAATTAAATAAGCTTCAAAATGGAATGTCATTGACTTTAAATAAGTTTAAATAAATTTAAAGTCAAATGACAAAAGATAGAAATTTATGAAATAATATATCAAAGCTTTGGAAGAAATGTTTCAAGACAATTTTAAGAAGAGATGCAGATAATAAAAATGATGAATAATTCTTTCATAAAGTCTCCTGAGTTATAACCAACTCTGTACCTTTGTGGTACGAAGTAAGGCCACTTGAAATGGTGCTGTCCTCCATTCTGCCATGTGAATAACCATTTCTCTCCCCATTACCGCCTGTGCCTTTATCATTTTTTTCTCCATCATTTGCCTGTCAAATATGCCAATTACATGCAAAGGTATTCACTGACTTTGAGTCGCCAGAGCTGTGAATGCAACTGTGAATGCAATTTGGAGGAGAAAGAGAAGACATGTGAGGAAAAAATAATTTAGATGGCATTTATACTGCAGTAGAATAAATTGGTTTCTCTATACATTTAGTCAAGGTAACCCTTTTTCTCTCTCATAATTCTTTCCCCTTCTCTAAGGTACAGCTATGAATCCTTTATCCTCTGGAATTTCTTTTTCAATAAAAATTAGTCAAATTAAAACCTTTTCTCATTTGTTACTGCTTATGTTATGCACTTTGCAGTCAGCAATTTAGGAAGTAGTGTTGCCTAGCAGTTGATATCACACACAATTGATTGCCTTGATATGTTTCTGCAGTGTATATACTGTTGTTTGAGTTGGTTGTTTTCTTGGTTGCATATCCCCACCTTTAAAAACAGATGAAATACCCCTTGTGGTCAGGGACTGCAAGGGCTAGACACACAGAGTTCCTCAATAGTTACTTGACTTATTATTCCCAACAGGTGTCTCTACCAGCTATGAATTATTTGATGTTTTATAAAGCTTGTGCTTCTGTTTATAGGTATCATACAGACTTTTTGAAGACATGGGCCTCTTTGAAGCTTTCAAAATTCCAGTTAGGGAATTTATGAATTATTTTCATGCTTTGGAGATCGGATACAGGGAAATTCCTTGTAAGTATAAGTTATTTGTGAAATAACACTTTAAAATCTGTCAAATTTGCTGTGGGTAGTGGGATATTGAATGGTTAGCAGCTAGCAGAGAATTCCTCATGGTAAACACAGTGTGTGGCGACATGCTATAGTGACTAGGAGAGAATAGCCTGTTTCAGAATCCCAGCCCCTACATTTATCAGCTGTGGAAGACCATGGGTCTTACTTAACCTCTGCATGCCTCATTTCTCAATCTGTAAAATGGGGATCATAATATCTGCTTTGTAGGATTGTTATGAGGGTAAAATGAGGTAATAATTCTAAAGGAGTTATAATAGTGCCTTCACCTAGTAAGACAATTAAGTGTGTGCCCCACAAATAATTAAATGTTAAATTTATTGCTCGTTTTATTACGTACTCCTTTTATTGGGTGAGTTCAACTTTTGTTCTGGCATCTGCAGAGTTAAAACGTTAACTCTTGATATTCTTGAATATAACAAAAACCTGCCTGGGTGTTGAGGGACAGGTGGGTGATGGTATAATTAATAAAATACACAAGAGGCACTCCTAAGTGGTTGCAAAGAAATTATCAGAAGCCTTTAAAATCAGATAAATGTGAAGACCAAAGGAAGATTTTGTGAACCAAGTGTTCATGTTTGTGAACTTTAAATATTATGAGCATAGTTTGTGATTTATAATAATGCAAAATAGAACAGAGGGAAGATGTTAAATTTCCAATATGGAGCATTGCAGGTTTCATCTGAACATCATCCTAAATGCTACAAAATATATGGAATGGAAGAAAATGTCCAAAAACCCAGTCATAGAAATTGTGAAAATGTGCAGAAATCACGTGGTACTTTTAGAAAATAAATGGCATACAACAAGAGAAATAGACATCATATATTGGTTGAGGCATGTCTTAGAAACGTGTTGTTCAAATCATGTTCTAAGTTTTAAGTTTTAAGTTTTAAATTTTCTTTTATACACCTTAGACTTTAGAATCCCATGTCTTTTTCTAGTTGCAAAGAGCTGAAGTTAAATAAAAATTCCATGCAGACAAATAAAGTACAGGTATTTCCAGACATTAAACTAGTGATCCATTATTAACATACTGTTTTTCAAAATGCCATCTGATTGGAACAAAAATGCACATCTAATGGCATGTGATAGGAAAAGAGAATGAAGAATTGGATCCACAATGAGATTGTTGGAGAATATGGGACCCAAATGCAGGCAAAACAGGACAGTGGGTGTAGAGGAAAGAGGAACTTAAGAACACTGGTCCCCTTGGGAAGGTCTGGCCAATAGGGCCATGGAAATTGAGAGAGAAATATGAAAAAGGGGTAGTTGAAAGGATCTCAAGATAAGCCTTGCTTTCTTAATACCATTTTCCCAGGGCTCCCCTGGTTGGATGCCAGTGATTGACATAAGTGTTACTGATTTTTCAACAGCTAGTCACCAGACTAAATTTACAAATTGCTGTATTTCCAAATATATTTTAGTAACATAATCAGTGATAGCCAAGTCCATGGAGTACAAATTGATATAATAACTACTAACGTTTCTCTGGGCACTGTGTCATTAAATCATAGGGAAAGTTGACTACTATTTAAGTGTATAAAGAAGTTTCCAGAGTCTAAATTTTATTATTCATGCTTATAGTTTTTTATTTTACAAGTGAATGGATTTTTTCCCTGAAAGAGTGGGTTCTTCATTCCGTGTGAAAAGAATTTGTTTATTATAAACCTGCCTATTCTATTAGGAGTCCCAGACACTTTCCATAAAGGGAATTCACTGATATCTTCTCACAGGAAAATTTTAGCTTGATTGGTGATCACTTTTCAATAGTAATTCTTTGCATGTGGTTGTGTTGTAAATTTGAACTCATATAGATATTTATTAAAAGCTTTGTTTACCATTAATTATAATTATGTTACATAAAAATTTGTTTTATGTGTCCTTAACTTTAATACATATTCCTGGAGAACTATGTTTTTAATAGCTCTATCTAAATAAACCCATACCTAAATGAAAAAGCTCGAGAGTAACTAAAATGGGTTAGATTAACTTTAATATGACAGTCACCTAAAATAATAGAAACTAAATTGTATTAGACTTCTAAGTACACCTTTAATAATTTTTAAAGGAAGCGGGAAAATGTGAAAGCATTTATTTATTGATTGATTGGTTGGTTGAGAGCATGAGAGGGGAGAGGAGCGGACAGAATCTCAAGCAGGCTCCCACACTGACGACGGAGAGCCCCACACAGGGCTTGATCCCCCAATCCTCGGATCATGACCCTAAATCAAGAGTTGGACGCTCAACTGACTAAGCCACCCAGGTACCCAAAAATATTTTAAATTTGTACCCAGAACCCTTATTAAAATTTGAAGAATCTAGATTTAAAAATAGGGGCGACTGGTGGCTCAGTTGGTTAAGTATCCCGACTTCGGCTCAGGTCATGATCTCACAGTTTGTGGGTTCGAGCCCTGCGTCGGGCTCTCCATTGTCAGCGTGGAGCCTGCTTTGGATCCTCTGTCTCCCTCTCTCTCTGCCCCTCCCCTGCTGGTCCCCCCCCCCCAGTTCTCTCTCTCTGTTTCTCTCTCTCTCTCTCTTACATACACACACACACTAAACTTTAAAAAAAAATAAATAAAATAGACATGGGTAGCTAGGTAGATATGACAAGGTATAGATATACTCAACTCACTGACAGAAATATGATACCAAATATATACTTGCTCAGTAAAGATTTGGATAGATTAAGGTATAGTTTATATTCAATTGCACAGAGAGATAATGTTTAATATTGTTCACAGTCCTTTTCAATTGGGCATACTGGCAGGTAAAGAAGATAAATCATCAGGTGATATTCATTAGTAAATTCAAAGTTACTTTTGAGAGTGCTTTTTCTCTTTTCGGAGAATTTCATCTCTAAAATATATGTTACCTAACACCTCTCATTCTTGTTACTGAAGTTGGAGAAATGGGTACGATGTCTCAGAAATACCTGTGATGAGGTACTATTTAATGGCAGTAAGAGAATAATCTTGCTCGATTTGTGTTCAGTTCATTTCAGCTGAGCTGTATGTCATGTGCCCACCAATTCTAAAGTAGATCCTGAGGTGATGCAGCATAAGCTGGAAAGGCAGAAATATTACAGTATGTGCTATATTCCAAAGGGGAAAATATTTACATTGTCACTTTTCTTCTTTTAACACTTTTCCATCGGCACATAGACAGAATTTTAAATTGAAAATCTATAGGTCTAAAAATGTATGAATTTTACGTGTAACTCCAACCCTCCACGCCAGTTTGCTTCAACTCTGTGCTTGAGGGATCAGGAGAAAGTTGAGAAAACAAGTGTCTGAAGACAGAAGAGGGAGATGGACAGGCTTTGGGTATGAGGTGGGGCCTATTATGTGTTAGTGTGTGTGCATGTGCGTTTATGTGTTGTCCGAGAGGCAGAGGGGCTTACCAGATGGGAGGGGGAACCACTGAGGGCATTGGAGGTTTGTCCAAAATGCAGAGATGAAGGAAGAAGGATGACAGTAATGATAGCTCTGATACTGTTACTTATCCCTCTCAGTTGCCTACAAGAAGAGGAATATTTAAGCATGTTTGTGTGTCCTACAAAATCCCCTATGTGGACCTAGCTGGCTTATTTCCTGGGTGCCTTTGCTCCTGAGTTGGTCATCAGAAAGCTGATGGCGAGAACAGCAGCAATATTAGCACTTGACACAATACTTGCACATAATACGTGCTAAGTAAATGTTTAATAAACATGTTATTGACTGCTTAGATGGCAGGTGATTTTCCATCCTGCATATATGACAGTGACAGTGTTATTCTTCTGGATCTACACATGCATAACTGGAGATACTTTTTTTTTAAGGAGTTAGGTTTGGTTAGCTATTGTTTTAAGTATTTCTGAACCTATATTCAAAAGCAAAGGGGGTATTTATTTCCATATACTGTCTTTACCTAATTTTTAAATCAAGATTATTCTAGCCTCATAAAATGAGTCGGGCAGCTTCCCTCCTTTTTTTTTTTTAATGTTTTATTTATTTTTGACAGAGAGAGAGAGAGAGACAGAGCATGAGCGGGGGAGGGTCAGAGAGAGAGGGAGACACAGAATCCGAAGCAGGCTCCAGGCTCTGAGCCATCAACACAGAGCCCGATGTGGGGCTCCAACTCACAGACTGCGAGATCATGACCTGAGCCGAAGTCGGACGCTCAACCGACTGAGCCACCCAGGCGCCCCGCTTCCCTCCTTTTTTTTTTTTTTTTTTTTATATATTTTCAGTACCAGATTATTTAGATAAGATTATTCATTGAAAATTCACAGAAGTTACCTGTGAAGCCTTCTGGCCCTGGGCCTTGGGGTGGGGGATAGGGCAGGAAGCAGTAACTCCACAGGTTTATCTGTACTTGATGTTGTCTGTCACCCCAAACAGACTCTGCCAACACCCTGATCCAGCCCCCATCCGCCCTTCATGATGCTGGGTGCATACACAGGTTTCTGTGACTTGGAAGAGGACTGGGAACTACTTGCAAACCGTCATTTTCCCAGCTTGCCACAAAGGGGGAGAAAAGAACTTAGAAGCTCTCTCCTGATATATCCCCTAACAGTGGCAGCCTGGGCAGTTTCTTCCTCTACCGGAGAAACTACTCCTCTACAGAAGAAACTGCCTTCTCTGTCCCCCAAGGGTTTAGCATAGCTGTTATTTTTAGGTCTTCAGTGTTTAACAAATCCAGGATGGATTTTGGAAGAAAATTGGTGATCTGTACCATCTTGTTCCAACAGCAACAATTTATTTTATGTGAATTATATTTATATTAACTGCAAGCTTACTATGTGTCAGGAATTTAAAAATAGGTCTTCTGTAATTCTCACAATTGTACCATTGTGCTATAATAAGGCACCATTATTTAATATGTCTATACTTTTAAGATTAGGAAATGAGACTGAGAATTTTAACTCACTTAAGGTAACCCACGTAATACTATCAGAAAAGAGACAAAATCAGATCTCACCTAAATCCAGAAACGTTTAGTGTGATCAATTTTGTACATGGCACAGGTGTGGATGTAAAATATAATGGCCTTGGATGACTTGAGATAGTCCATATGCAGAGATACAGACTCCAGTTTCAATACAGTTGTTCTTTAGGGCACTAGATAATATCTGGCAATGGCAAAGGGCACAGGTTTTCCTCTTTTCCTCCTTTGGAGTCTGGGTTATCTGTTTCTCAAAGCTCTTCTGAACACGTCTTCTCAAGTCCTCACAAGACTGAATTGCTGGGGTCTTTACATAAGATCTAGCTACATGTCCTCACAAAAAGACAAACTCTTAAGAGTCACCAGAAATGTAGGAGAATAGGCACCATCTCCACACATTCCCTCCGTGTGCCCACCAACACAGTGTCAGTTTTTTCTTTCTTCCCTGACAGGGACCAGATGTTTCTCTCCAAGTCCCATTGTTATTCTTATTTTTCTCTCTCTCTTTTCTCTTCACCTGTTGAGTATTATTCAGAGATATAATCTATATTGGAGGAGACTGTATGATCGTTGGCCTTTGGAAATAAAGTATGTAAAGTTAGTAGACTTAGGGTAAGGCATAGCACTCAATGAAATACTATGAAGGGCCAGTAGACAAGAGAAAAACTTGGAAGAATTGCACCAGAAAAAGAAGGTGAGCCAAGAGCACACCGGGCCTTTTGTCACGGTTCAGTAGAAGCTGAGGTGCACACATAGAATAGACCTCCTTCCTGTGATAATGACATTGTTAACTAGAGGATGTGGTTTTCCCATAGATTTTGCTGTATGGTCAATGACTCAACTCCCTACATTAATGTACAAAGAGGCTTTTATTTTTCTCTGTAGGTATGTCCTAGAGCTGTACTCCCAAACTGAACATCATTGATTCTTGTTCTTGATTTTTGCTTTGTGGATTTAATCTACATATAAAAGATACATTAGTAACTTTTAACCAGTGTTTTAAGTTTGATACAAAAGAATAGTACTATGTTTTATTCACAGAATATATTTGCATGCTATTTATCAGAGATGAGATATTGGGTGATATAGGCCATTGATCTGACCTATTTGAAGTATGTCACAGGTCTTTCTTTTATTTTGGTCCTCTGCATAATCTTATAGGAGCATGGAAATACATATAAAGGTAAACATTACAGGGGTTTCACATAGTGAGTTTTCTTTACATGTTAGGTTTCTGGTAGACTCTGCACACAGATTTTTCCACTTCACACATCTGCATGAATAATGAATGTTGTGTGTGCTTTTTTTTTTTTCTTGTCACTATGGATATTTTGGAGTAATGGAAGAGTAATCAAAGAGTATTTGTCCTTGAATGTTTGGCTGCTTTTTGCTGGGGTATTAAAATGTTAAGACTAAAATGTTTATCCAGTAGATGGCACTCTTAGTCCTCGGACCCCAAGTTCACAAATTAATGACTGTTCCCTTTGCATTGGTTAAAGATCATAACAGAATCCATGCCACTGACGTCTTACATGCTGTTTGGTATCTTACTACACAACCTATTCCAGGCCACTCAACTGTGATTAATGATCACGGATCAGCAAGTGATTCAGGTACGTGTTAAGTATATCGGTGCTTCTTTGTAACTGTGGGGGGAAAAGTATTTCTTTAAAAAAGGAAGTCAAGACAAATGGTATCACTTTAATACTTTTTAAAACTTTCTGTTACTTTCATTTTCTCTTCTCAGATTCTGACAGTGGGTTTACACATGGACATATGGGATATGTATTCTCAAAAATGTATAATGTGCCTGATGATAAATACGGATGTCTCTCTGGAAATATCCCTGCCTTAGAGTTAATGGCCCTGTATGTAGCTGCAGCCATGCATGATTATGATCACCCAGGAAGGACTAATGCTTTCCTGGTTGCAACTAGTGCTCCTCAGGTAAATCTTTCCATTTTGATTACAAGAGATAATTCAATTTAGAGATTTTTCCAAAGGAAATTTATTTTATAAATTTGACTTATAATAGGGACCAAATGAATATGAGCCAAGCTATATTTAGCCCTAGGAAAAAATTCTTACAGACCAAGCTAATTTTGAAAATATATCATGTTTGTTCCAAGATATTAATGGCAGGCATGCAACTTTATTACCCATGGGACTCCCTTCTCAGTTTTCTTAAGAAGAAAAGCTAGTTGAATTCATATTAATGAACCTTCTCAACAAAGAAAATCAAACCTATACTAAAGTCTCTTTTTTGGAAAGATTAGAGAACCCAGCCTTTCTTGGACTTTTAAGAATATGGGGCTTATTTTTATATAAATCCTATTCATTTGAGATATATTCATTATAACAACCATGATTCTTATAACATTTCTATTGATTAGGATTTAAACATCAACTTATTTCATTCATTTGAAGGAATTTTTTTTATCTGAACATAGTATTCCAAAAACAATAACTTTAAAGGAGTTCATTTTCATATATATTTAAAGTTAAGTCAAAAATTAATCACTGAGTATCTCAGCATCTCCATTTATACAATTAAACTCAGTAAGTTTCTCCTTCATTTAATTAGCTGGACCCATGTTACTAAGTATTCTGAGATCCTGTTTTTCTTTCTAGAGGATCTAGAAGACAATCTGGTCTCATACATTTTTTGTTTTTTTCTTGTTTGACTTTTGTCCTTTACCCAACCCCTATCCATTTCCACCTGTCATATAGACTAGACTAGATTTTCCTCTAATCTATATGTTAAAAAAGTATCCTGATATTTTTCCCTACTTATTTTAAACTTATTCCAGCATGTCCTTCTTACCCCAGAATTATTTTCCCTAAAGATGGGCAAATCATTTTGCCAGCACCATTTGTCATGCATATTTTCCTACACATGTATGCATTTTTACTTAGTTCAATGTAAATTTTCATGTGCTCAGGCTCTCCTTTTTATCCTTATGCCTTTTAACCCTGTATTGTCATCTATCTGACACACTAACCTTCAAGCAGTTTTTAGGCAACTTCCTTCTCTTTTGCAATGTCCTTGAGCATTATTAGAGAATTCCAAGCAGATATTTATTATATACCTTCAATTACTACTTTAAGGATGATGTTTTCAATGGCTGCTTGTGAGGTGAGAATGTTTTAAATTATGAGCTTTTCAGGGATTCCATTCCTATGTATTAGTTATATGTGTTTAAGAAAAGGTAATTCTTACTCTAGATGCAGAAAGTAACTAAGTTACCTCCTAGGGATTTTAGTGTATTTGGACTGTTTTAAATAGTTAAATTCCTGTGCAAAGAAATCTGATAAAAGCTAACTCTAAGCCCCTCATTTGCAAGAGTTTAGAATAAAGTTCAAGGAAATGAACTTCGTCTTATAAAAAAGGAAATTTAACCAAGAAAAGTAGCCATCAATCAATGTAATTACAATATATAATTCTTAATAACCAACAGTCACAAGATTAAATTTCTGTGTTCTGTGAAAAAAGAGAATTCCGAAAGCTTTGCATACTCATGTATTATTATTATTATTTTTTTTTAATTTAAAAGTTGAACTCTTTAGTCTCTTACTTATTTGCTTAGGCGGTGCTCTATAATGATCGTTCGGTTTTGGAGAACCATCATGCAGCTGCTGCATGGAATCTTTTCATGTCCCGGCCAGAGTACAACTTCTTAGTTAATCTTGACCATGTGGAATTTAAGCATTTTCGTTTCCTCGTCATTGAAGCAATTTTGGCCACTGACCTGAAGAAACACTTTGATTTCGTAGCCAAATTTAATGCCAAGGTAAGTAGATTTGTACCCGTCTTCATTTTATGACCATATTGAAAGATGTCATGGAATCAAAGTGTGGAACGAAATTCATTGCTTTCACCTTTTATATGTCAAATGTGAAAATAAAGTGCAATAAAATGATTAACCAGAAGCAGATATACAGACATTGGTCCCCATCTAGAAATCTGAGAAGTTGAGGTCCTGTTTATGTGTGTGTGTGTACACATACATACATTTTGTGCTTCAGAGAAATAAAACTCTCAGTGTCATTGGGTTTTTGTTTGATTTAATTTACTCTCACCTCTGTAGCATATTAACATAAATTATCTGACTGTAGAAAAAGTCAAAATCTCAAAACAAAATTTCATACTTCAAACATAAACACCAAAATTTAACTTAAGAAAATTTCCTACCCGGGCGCCTGGGTGGCGCAGTCGGTTGAGCGTCCGACTTCAGCCAGGTCACGATCTCGCGGTCCGTGAGTTCGAGCCCCGCGTCGGGCTCTGGGCTGATGGCTCAGAGCCTGGAGCCTGTTTCCGATTCTGTGTCTCCCTCTCTCTCTGCCCCTCCCCCGTTCATGCTCTGTCTCTCTCTGTCCCAAAAATAAATAAACGTTGAAAAAAAAAATTTAAAAAAAAAAATTTCTTACCGTTTGTAGCTATATTTATTTACTGGTAATTGGTAATATATGCTAATTTTATTTATTTGTTTATTTAGAGAGCATGAGCAGGGGAGAGAGGCAAAGGAGGAAATAAAGGCAATCTTAAGCAGCTCCACGCTCAACATGGAGCCCAACACAGGGCTCAATCCCACAACCCTGGGATCATGACTTGAGCCAAAATCAAGAGTCAGATGCTCAACCGACTGAGCCACTCAGGCATCTCTTTTTATTTATTTATTTATCCACTTTAATTTACAGCCTCTTTACATATATATGCTAATTTTTTAAATTATTTTTTTAACGTTTATTTTTTTTTTTTTTGAGACAGAGACAGAGAGAGAGCATGAATGGGGGAGGGTCACAGAGAGAGAGAGAGAGAGAGACACACACACAGAATCTGAAACAGGCTCCAGGCTCTGAGCGGTCAGCACAGAGCCCCACGCAGGGCTCGAACTCACAGACCGCAAGATCATGACCTGAGCCGAAGTCGGACGCTTAACCGACTAAGCCACCCAGACGCCCCTATGCTAATTTTAAGTAGCATTATTTTCACTTCAATAATTAATAATTATTTTGTCCATCATTTCTTATTTTAGTCTTCCGATAAGCTATTTTACTGTTATGCAAGCCAATAATGTTATTTTAAATAACTACGAAGTTCTTCATTTCTTGGTATTCTGATCTCTACATGTTAGGAAGATAATAAATATTGTTTATCTGTTCAACTTTTGCTTTCATTGAGGCAAAACACATTTTAACTTTGCCCCTCAAACAGGTTAATGATGATGTTGGAATAGATTGGACCAATGAAAATGATCGTCTACTGGTTTGTCAAATGTGTATAAAGTTGGCTGATATCAATGGGCCAGCTAAATGTAAAGAGCTCCATCTCCAGTGGACAGAGGGTATTGTCAACGAATTTTATGAACAGGTAACTAACTTAACTGTTTATCTTAATTCCTACTTAGGCTGCTCATAAATTCAGAAAAGCTTCCAAAAGCTGTAAAATGTGATCAGTCTCTTTCATATTCATACATCAGAAAATGCGCTGACTAAAAACTCTAAACATACACAATTTTCAAGGATTGTGGGAATGTGGGAGGGGAAGGAGAAGATACTGAGATAATGAAATGACTTAGTGAGCCATTAGGAACACCATTGACATATTGTTTTTTTTTATAAACTGATTATAAGGTAGTTTATATGGGCGAATGTATATCAGATTAAGTTCATTTACTTTTTAATGTTTATTTTGAGAGAGAAAGAGCAGGAGTTGGGGGCAGAGAGAGAGGGCGGGGAGAGGCAGAGAAAGAGAAGGAGAGAGAGAACCCCAAGCAGGCTCTGCGATGTCAGCACAGAGCCTGACACAGGGCTCGGTCTCATGAACCATGAGATTATGACCTGACTGGAATCAAGAGTCAGACACTTAACCAACTGAGCCACCCAGGCACTCCCAAGTTCATTTACTTTTAGTGGTCAATAACAGCAGCATACAAAAAAACTTTAAAAATAGGCATTTTATTTGACATGATAATGTGAAAATAAACACACTAACAAAAAAACCTACCAAACACATAAACATGAGGTGATCTTCCCCATATTATCCTATGCTGATTTAATTATATCTGAAACTGTGTTTTGAGTACTGTGATTTACTCTCTTAAGAGGAATGTGGAGGCAGTAGATCATGGGTAAAGGACAGGGATCAGTGACATAAAAAGACATGAAAAAAGTGAAGATCATTACCACGGGAGAAAATGGAGGTGATGTAATAACTGTCTTCAGATACTTAAAAGGCTGACTTACAAATTTAGTGTTAAGTGATCATACATTGTGGAGATTAAAGAAGATAAATTATTGCTTAACACAGGACCTGATTTTTTTTTAATGTCTATTTATTTTTGAGAGAGACAGAGACAGAATGCGAGTGGGTTAGGGGCAGAGAGAGAGGGAGACACAGAATCTGAAGCAGCCTCCAGGCTCTGCGCCGTCAGCACCAGAGCCTGACGTGGGGCTCAAACTCAGGAGCCGTGAGATCATGACCTGACCAAAGTTGGACACTCAACCTACTGAGCCACCCAGGTGCCCCAAGATGTGATTTTTAAGAAACATGAGATTTCTTTTTCCTTCCCTAAAAATGGTGTGGATATAACCAGTCTATAGAAGGTATAGTGAGATTGATTTCAAGACAATGAGAGAAAAAAATTTGTATTATGAAGAAATCCAGAAATAAGTAATAAATTGCCTGCTATCGCTGGACATATTTAAAGAGGGATTAGAAAGAATTTTATAGGTTTATAAGGTTTTGTAGACAGGATTCATATATAGAATAAAAGGTTTATACTTTCTAGATACTTTTCTAGAAATGAGATTAATTCATAATCAATCCCCAAATATTGAAATAAAGAAAAATAAAAAGGATAATTTATGATCATTCTACATAGGTATAACCATTGTTGGTATTTCAGTATATTTCCTTCATTAATTTTGCTAGATGACTACTAGTTTACAATCTGTTTTTTTTTTCCAGAAAGATTTGAAGCAGTTCAAAATAAAAACACACAATAGTACTGATAAACATATTGCCAAATAAGACTTTCAGAAACCATATAATCACAGAAGATATAATTCAACCAAAAGCTGGGATAAGATAGCACCTTTAATTGAGCAATAAACTATACTAAGATTTCTGGCAGCTAAGGCAAAAGAAGAAAAAAAAAACATGATAGATTATGTATTTGTTGGATAATTATTCCCAGCATTGCATTTTAAAGTGCATTTATATTCTCATTTAAAGAGGAATCATGTGTAATAAGAAGTACCATCTATTGAGACATTAGACCATTTCTTCTATTTCCCCTCAATCAAAAGCCAAAATCTCAAGATCACAGAAGTGATAAATAGCAACAAAACATTTCTACAGGGATCTTAGTAATTTGAGTAGAATCTTTTAGCAGTCAAGCAAAAGAGGGAGTTCACACATGAATGTCTGGGTTCTTACATAATTGCAAATTTTAGATGCCAAGTGAATGTTGACTTTACTAGTATTTTAAATTTTCCATGTCATTTATCTTTCTGGTTGACTATTCATGCTAAATTCCTATTTCCAGGGTGATGAAGAGGCCAGCCTTGGGTTACCAATAAGCCCCTTCATGGACCGTTCTGCTCCTCAGTTGGCCAATCTTCAGGAATCCTTCATCTCTCACATTGTGGGTCCTCTGTGCAACTCCTATGATTCAGCAGGACTAATGCCAGGGAAATGGGTGGAAGACAGTGATGAGTCAGGAGATACTGATGACCCAGAAGAAGAGGAGGAGGAGGAAGAAGCACCAAATGAAGAGGAAACCTGTGAAAATAATGAAGCTCCAAGTAAGTTTTATAAAATCTATTTCTAGTGTGTTTTTCCTAGGATTGTTGTTTTGTTTTTTGGTTTTTTTTGTTTTTACATAGGTTTGGATGAATTTACGCTTCTCATGAACTACATAGTTTGTGTCCACATATCATCTGCATTGGATTGTGGATAACCTCCCTTCCCTAATATCATAATAATAGCAATTATAGACTGTGGAATCTATTATAATACCATGTTCATACAAGGATACATTCTCTGTTATGAAGCAAAAAGAAATCAAGCGGTTGAAGTCTGTTCTTTGTAGTATCTTAATAAT
Organism: Lynx rufus; assembly: GCF_022079265.1. Lineage (NCBI taxonomy): Eukaryota > Metazoa > Chordata > Mammalia > Carnivora > Felidae > Lynx > Lynx rufus. The sequence goes on from NW_025814889.1 coordinate 53,976,980, forward strand.
TTAGAGATGAAAGGAATTTCACATACTATATAGAGCAACAATAGAGTTTTGTTGGCCTAGTTCAAGGAAAGCCATGTGAAGTGGTAAGAGGTAGTTATCACTCATTTATGTAACAAATTTTTATTAAGCATCAACGCTGTGCCAGGCATTCTTCCACGTACTGAAGATAGAGCCATGAACAAATCAGACAAAATATAAATCCTTGCCCATTTAGACTTTTCTTTCCAGTGGAGTCAGTAGACACTAAGCAGGACAAGTCAGTAAGTCTTTAATAAGTCAGGTACTGATAAATGCTCGATTTAAAAAAAAAGGGGGGATATGAAATACTGCAGAGAAAAGTTAAAATTTTAGATAAGGTACCCACAGATGGTCTAAAGAAGAAAGACATAAAAAAAGAAAAAAAGAAAAAAAGACTGAAAGAAGTGAAGGAAGATCCATGGCAGTTCAGGTGGAAAAAGTGTTCCAAGAAGAGAAAGAAGCAAACCATGTAAACGTCCTGAGGTCAGCGTTGGCTGGGTGTTCAAGGAGCATCAGGAGAGCTGGGGTGGCTAAGACAGGAAAGGGGCTGAGGGGGCAGCAGGAGAGAGGCAGTGGGGAGCCAAATGATGTAGGGTTTGAAGGTGGGTCGCTGTAGGTCACAGTATGGAGTTTGGCTTTTACTCTGAGTAAGTTGGGAAGCCCTGAGAGATGTGGTGCAGAAGAGTTAGCTGATTCAGCTTACATTTTAAATGGGTTGCTTCAGCTGCTGTATTGAGAACACTCTTGAGTCTGAGGTGGGAATAAGGGTAATAAGAGGCTGTTGAAGTTATCCAAGTGAGAAATGACTGTGGCTTTGAACCAGGCTAAGTAGTGACATTAGGAACAATGAAAAGTATTCGCATCTGGTCATTGATTTGGAGCACATCATGTAGCCAACCTAATCCATTTTAACTCACCTGATGACCAAAAGGCATTAGTTTTATTCATGTCTTGAAATATTCTCCGCTACTTCTCCTGTCATAGGGAGGAGGCCCAAACATCATAATTAGGAAAACCCATAACCCTTACAGTAACATTGCACAAATAGTGTTATTATTTTCATGAAAACACAGTATGTGGTTTACCTCTGCCTTCATAAAAAAAATATAGTGGTAATATTTTTCGAAGCCCTTACCCAAAATATTACCAAAGAAAGACATTCTGATCATTTATTCCCATCTTTTAGCACTGTCAGGAAAATTCATGACTCAGTTCATCTCAGCCATCTAGTAAATTCAGTCTGACATGGGTTTGACCCATTTTGCCCTCTAGAAGTACTCTGTTGTAAGCTTGCAAAATAGAGATACAGAGATCTTCATGAACTATAAACTAATGAGGCAGGGTTTCACAAATTTGCTCTAGGTTAAATTTTTGCTTCAGTTCTGTCTTATATTTTAACTTTGGTACAGAATGAGGTGAAAATCAAAAGTTGTTTTACTTCAGTATTCTATTATCAAAGAAATTATATTTTATTTCTCTGGTGCTTATAAAAAGATTTCCATTAGCAATTTTGTGCTCATCTTGAGATTCAGAGGTTGGAGACAAGACTTGGGATTCATGGCTTATGTTTTCGTTTGTTCATTTAATAAACATGTAGTGGTTGTTTTGTTTTGTTTTGTTTAACTTCAAAGAGCCGGGAGGTAGTTTGCTGTTGAAGGACAGGACAGTTTTTTGTTTGTTTTTTGTTTTTGTTTTTCTTTTCCCACTGAGTGACATTGGAAAGTGTTGTCGGCTTAGCCTCTTGGAAAAGCTTTGTTCCCATGGGCTCTTACTGATTGCTATTTGAACTCAAACACATTGAAAACACACACACATAATACCAGCATCAAGAATTGAAGAACACAGGCCAGGAGATTAAACAGGCTCAACTTGTCAGCATTGGCTTTAGCAGCAAATGAGACAACCAGATATTCAATTACTTTTCGTTCTGTAGGGTTAAGTTGCCATACTGACTTCCAGATTCTGATGTGTTACTCTCCAAGCCCAGATTTCCTCATTTCTAACTCGACTGCTGTAGAATCCGAGTAATTTTAGTTTCATAATCAGATTGACTGAGACGGTTAACTTGATTGAGCCTGAAAGTTAGGTTTCAGAAAAAATTTAGATTAAATATGCACTGATAATTTCAGCAATTTGCAAAACTTGGAGATCTCCCAGGAAACACAGAATTAAATGTTTCAATATGGTATCCTAGGGAAAGAAGGCTTTTTCCCAACCTCATAATTAAATCTGAAAGATTCCTACAGCGAACTAAGAGGTTTCTAATGAAGTACTAAGCTGCATTTAGAATTTCAGCAATGAAAGGCTCTTTGTTCTCATTTCAAAAGGTTCCAGTGCTGAACAATTTGGCTCCCAATACAGGCATGTTTTAGACCACCTGCAGACTCTAATCTACGCAGATTTATTTGGTACAAACTTTTTCTACGTCACCTTATTCAGTTCAAATCCAGAGAGGTTTATTGCTAACATTTAACAGCATTAATAAGAGAACAGCTGTTCTCATGGGAGCTGTCCTGAAAGGAAAAGGAGAAAAATCAAGCTTTTGTTACCTTCATCCCTTTGAATACACTGCCATGAATGTGTATAACTTTCAGATGGAATAATCACCTTGGGCAGTAGTGTTTTCCTATAACCGTGATTCAAATCTGTCCTTCGGCCAATGCTCATTGGTGTAACTCTCTTGATTCAAAGGATTAGGTTCAAAAGTATATTGACATTGAAAAATTCCTAAACAGAAGCCAATTTGACTTAACTATAATAAAAACAAAGTAGACACAGACAAGTAGATGACTTTGGTAGAAGAATAATTTTATAAATTTGCTTTTAAAACTCTAATGTGGTAGTAATATATTTTATTGATTTTTATAGAAATAATTCAGATTTCTTTAAATTTTAGTGTATATGTATACACACACACACACATGCATACACATATACACAGAGTCTTTGTTAAGAAACGTTCAGTTGAAGAAATTGATGTCATGCTCCACAGACCCGTAACCCTGCCTGTATGCATGCCCCTCACTCTGCCTGGAATGCTGCCAACACCTTCACCTAGAGTATTTAATTCTCAAAATTTACGTCTCACCTCAGGTGTCCTGTTCTTTGAAAGAAAAAAAAAATCTTACCTATCCCCTCACAGGCTGAGTCTCTTGTGTTGCCATGGTTTTAATGTACCAGAGAGAGATTGCAATATACACTTTGTTAAAAATATCAAGGAACGCTTTATTCAACATTGTTGCGATAAGGGAGAGAAATTAAACTCAACTCCATTGAAACTAAGGCAGGAGAATTTTTAAGCAATAGCATGAGCTATGAAAAAGTACTATAAGACCTTAGAGGGAAGTTGGCCCATGTGATTGAGCCATTTGTGTTTGCTAATTGGTACATATTGAAGTTAGGCACCTTCCCTCCCGCGAAGACTGAAAGTTAGGGCCCCTGTTTTTCTTGATTTCATTTCAAAAGAATTAATGCCCATGTACTTGAGGAAGGAGTTCCTGGGTTGTAAAACTGGCTAGAAACTGGGAGAAGTTTTATCTGTATTACAAAAGAGCAGAGAAAGTATCTGCACTTTCAAGTTTTATAAAGTAAATGCTATAATAAAAGGCAGGCCAGAGACATACAATCTGGAAGAAACTGGTCTAGAATTTAGTCCAGCTAAGGGGAGCATCAAGACCATCTTAGTCACATGCATATGTCTGTCATAAAACATAGCATGTGTATTTTATTTTCTTGTCTTCTTTGCTCTCTCTCCTATAAACAGTAAACTCCTTTAAGGCAAGCTCTTGGACTAATTGGTCTTTGTGTATGTAGCATCCAGAAATTTCTTGTCAATTAGTAGGTGGTCAATATAAATTTGATTGATGGGTTCATCTCATAAATAAAATAATGAAAACAGTAAATCGTTTTTTAAATTCTTGCTTATGACTCAGCCTATATCCATTCACCCTGGCATTTATTCAATTTAATAATTTTGTTATTTGTCTGTATGGTTCAAAATTAATTCAAGATAGCGTGTCCCTTTTTTTTGGCATCTGTTTCTTTTCTTTTTATTCCTTTTTTTAAATTTACATCCAAATTAATCAGCATATACTGCAACAATGATTTCAGGAGTAGATTCCTTAGTATCTCTTACCCATTTACCCCATCCCCCCTCCCACAACCCCTCCAGCAACCCTCAGTTCTCCATATTTATGAGTCTCTTCTGTTTTGTCCCCCTCCCTGTTTTTATATTATTTTTGTTTCCCTTCCCTTATGTTCATCTGTTTTGTCTCTTAAAGTCCTCATATGAGTGAAGTCATATAATTTTTGTCTTTCTCTGACTAATTTCACTTAGCATAATACCCTCCAGTTCCATCCACATAGTTGCAAATGGTAAGATTTCATTCTTTTTGATTGCCGAGTAATACTCCATTGTGTATATGTATATATACCACCTCTTCTTTATCCATTCATCCATCGATGGACATTTGGGCTCTTTCCATACTTTGGCTGTTGTTGATAGTGCTGCTATAAACGTGGGGGTGCATGTGTCCCTTCGAAACAGCACACCTGTATCCTGTAGATAAATGCCTAGTAGTGCAATTGGTGGGTCATAGGGAAGTTCTATTTTTAGCTTATTGAGGAACCTCCATACTGTTTTCCAGAGTGGCTGCACCAGCTTGCATTCCCACCAACAATACAAAAGAGATCCTCTTTCTCTGCATCCTCACCAACATCTGTTGTTGACTGAGTTGTTCATGCTACCCATTCTGACAGGTGTCAGGTGGTATCTCATTGTGGTTTTGATTTGTATTTCCCTGATGATGAGTGATGTGGAGCATTTTTTAATGTGTTGATTAGCCATCTGTATATCTTCCTTGGAGAAGTGTCTATTCATGTCTTTTGCCCATTTCTTCACTGGGTTATTTGTTTTTTGGGTGTTGAGTTTGAGAAGTTCTTTATAGATTTTGGATACTAACCCTTTATCTCATGTCATTTGCAAATATCTTCTCCCTTTCTGTCAGTTGCCTTTTAGTTTTACTGATTGTTTCCTTCGCTGTGCAGAAGGTTTTTATTTTGATGAGGTCCCAGTAGTTCATTTTTGCTTTTGTTTCCCTTGCCTCTGGAGACGTGTTGAGTAAGAACTTGCTGCACGTAAGATCAAAGAGGTTTTTGCCTGCTTTCTCCTCAAGGATTTTGATGGCTTCCTGTCTTACATTGAGGTCTTTCATCCATTTTGAGTTTATTTTTGTGTATGGTGTAAGAAAGTGGTCCAGGTTCATTTTTCTGCATGTCGCTGTCCAGTTTTCCCAGCACCTCTTGCTGAAGAGACTGTCTTTATTCCATTGGATATTCTTTCCTGCTTTGTCAAAGATCAGTTGGCCATATGTTTGTGGGCCCATTTCTGGGTTCTCTATTCTGTTCCATTGATCTGAGTGTTCTTGTGCCAGTACCGTACTATCCTGATGATTACAGCTTTGTAGTATAGCTTGAAGTCTAGGATTGTGATGCCTCCTGCTTTGGTTTTCTTTTTCAAGATCGCTTTGGCTACTCGGGGTCTTTTCTGGTTCCATACAAATTTTAGGATTATTTGTTCTAGCTCTGTAAAGAATGCTGATGTAACTTTGATAGGGATTGCATTGAATATGTAGATTGCTTTGGGTAGTATTGACATTTTAACAATATTTGTTCTTCCTATCCAGGAGCATGGAATCTTTTTCCATTTTTGTGTGTCTTCTTCCATTTCTTTCATAAGCTTTCTATACTTTTCAGTGTATAGATTTTTCACCTCTTTGTTTAGATTTATTCCTGGGTATTTTATGGTTTTTAGTGCAACTGTAAATGGGATTGATTCTTTGATTTCTCTTTCCGTTTCTTCATTGTTGGTGAATAGGAATGCAACCGATTTCTGTGTGTTGATTTTATATACTGCAACTTTGCTGAATTCATGAATCAGTTCTAGCAGTTTTTTGGTGGAGTCTTTTGGGTTTTCCATACAGATTATCACGTCATCTGAGAAGAGTGAAAGTTTGACCTCCTCCTGGCCGATTTGGATGCCTTTTATTTCTTTCTGTCAGTTTTTCCCTTTTGAGAATGATATTAGCATTGGGTCATTCATATATGGTTTTTATGATCTGGGGGTATGCTCCTTCTATCCCTACTTTCTTGAGGGTTTTTATCAAGAAAGGATGCTGTATTTTGTCAAATGCTTTCTCTGCATCTATTGAGAGGATCATATGGTTCTTGTCCTTTCTTTTATTGATGTGATGAATCATGCTAATTGTTTTGCAGATATTGAACCAACCCTGCATCCCAGGTGTAAATCCCGCTTGGTCGTGGTGAATAATTTTTTTAACGTATTGTTGGAGCCGGTTGGCTAATATCTTGTTGAGGATTTTTGTATCCATGTTCATCAGGGAAATTGGTCTGTAGTTCTCCTTTTTAGTGGGGTCTCTGTCTGGTTTTGGAATCAAGGTAATGCTGGCTTCATAGAAAGAGCTTGGAAGTTTTCCTTCCATTTCTATTTTTTGGAATACTTTCAAGAGAATAGGTGTTAACTCTTCCTTAAATGTTTGGTAGAATTCCCCTGGAAAGCCATCTGGCCCTGGACTCTTGTTTTTTGGCAGATTTTTGATTACTAATTCAGTTTCCTTACTGGTTATCAGCGTCCTTTTTTTTTTAACTGTATTTTGAAATTGATCTTACCCTGTAAAATAAAAGAATTTTTGTGGTATATTATAATAAAACTGTTGACAGAATCACTAGTACTTCCATAAAAATTGTGGCGGATGGCCTCCAAAAGATCTACTTCCTTTGGCATATCTCATAGCTAATGTATTTTTTTCCTATTCTTACTATTTTTTTCTTCTTTTTTCCTCTTAGATTGTACATTGTAAATCATTACTACTTCATTAGGTAAACCCAAATATCCCTGATGATATTCCTGGTAACTTGTACTGTTAACTCTTTAATGTAGTCCCCATTAGATCATAATTTCCTATGGACCACTTTTTCGTATCATTGTCATTTTTATCACTCATCACCACTTCATCATTTACTTGGACCTGTGGAACAGAAACTAGAAAGAACGTGATTCATCTAGTAAACTCTTACTAAAGTCTGGAGCTTTGTACACAATATACACACAAAAGGAGGGACCTGGCTTCTGTGCATTGGAAAGTTCATAGTCCAGTAGGGGATCTTAGCCTAATTTCTAAATTCTTGGTCTAAGTCTAAGATGGCCACTCGGATGAAGGTACTAAAAGTTATATTCTGGCCGCAAGCAGACCCTCTTCTAAACTCAAGTCTAGCTCTTACTTTACCTCTGCGCTTGAAGGTCTCCCAGACATTTCATGTTCAGCATCTCCCTCAAATCTCCTCACCTAACATTGCCTTCTCAGTACATCTTATGACCACCTACTCAATGGCTCAGGCCAGACAGCTCAGGGTTGTCTTTGATTCCTCTCTCTTCTTTTTTTCCTTACATCTAATCAGTTGCCAAAGTCCTGTTGATTAAACCTCACAAATATGTCTCACATTTATCTACTTGTCTTCATTTTCATTACTTTCTTCCTAGCCCAAGCCATGGTCATCATGCCATATTTTCTTGGCTGAGTAATTTTTGTCTCTTTCTGGCACCTTTAAAAGATTTTGTAAGACTCAGTGTGATTGTACCTACCTTTTCACTCTTGCCCGCTAGAGTAAAAGCTCCATGCTGGCAGGCATTATGTCTATCAGTGAATGACCAGAACCTACCATACTTGGTACATATTAGGTTCTTAATAAGTAGGTAAAGAATTGGAAGACTAGTGAATTATGGTATCAAATCAAAGGTCTTTAAAATGTCTTATGTTTCATCTGTCAAAGTTGATGATATTATAGTTCCTTAAGAGATGCAATTCTGTGAAAATTGTCCTTACTATTTCCATGTTGAACACATGAAATGTTTTGGTCACCAAGACAATGTAATTTATTTACTTACCAAATGCATATTTGCTGAGCCTCATTCTGTATAAGATACATACCTGTCTTTACAAGGCTCCCTAAAAGAAGCTGTAGTCTAGTAGAGGGGCTAAGGCCTGTAATATATGAGAGCAAGATAAGTGCCCTAAAGAATGCATGTTATTGGGGCACCTGGGTGGCTCAGTGGGTTAAGCGTCCGAGTTTTGGTTTTGGCTCAGGTCAGGATCTCATACTTTTGTGAGTTTGAGCCCCGTGTTGGGCTCTGTGCTGACAGTGCTGCTGACCCTGCTTGGGATTCTCTCTCTACCCTTCTCCTACTCGTGTAGTCTCTGCCTTTTCAAAATAATAAACTTTAAAAAATAAAATAAAATAAAAATAAAAGAATGCACATCATTGAGGACATTGTTTTTGTTACAAGTGACAAGACTCCAATAAAGTGAGAATATACAAAAGGGAAAATTACTGGTTCAGGTAATTGGGATGTTGTCCAGTATTCACGCCTACTTGCACCTGCTCTTGTCTCTGAGTCACCTGCTTGACAGCTTGATCTTTCAACCTTTCTTTCTATGTGAGACTGGAAATCTAGCCAGCTCTATATTCACTTCATTTCACATAAACAGGCAGAGGAGAAAAGATCCCCAGCCCCCATTCCCTGACTGATTCCATGCTGTTGGGAAAATTCCCAGGGGAAGACGCTGATTGACCTGATTTGGGTCACACCTATTGACTAGCTGCTGCAACTGGGCTATATTGTGGGAAGGTGGGTGGGGAAGTAGAGTTTGACAACCTTTTCTAGAACTATATAATTGAAAGAAGGGATGAGAGTTTCTGATTTTGGATATGCAGTTATCAGAAAAAGATACCAAGATAATGAGAAGGGAAAAAAATGAAAACAATGTGTACTCTTGGAAGCATGAATGGAGGGAAATGAGAGTTTAGAAGAGTGAGGGGAGACAGGGGGAGAGAATATTTCTTATAGGAGCAATTCAGTAAAATCTGAGTCTTAAAATAATAAATGGGCATGAACTTTTGAGGACTGAGAAGAGCATTTGAGAAGGAGGGCCAGTACCTGCTGGACAGTAGAAGAGTTCAGTGTATATATGGAAGTAGAGACAGAAGCCAGGCTGTGGAAGATGGAAGACTGCAAAAGCATGCTTGTGCCAGCTTGTGGGAGAACTTTGACAGGACTTTGAAATTAATATTTTAGTCCGTGTGAAGCAGAACAGTAACATTCAAACCATCCTAAAAGAAATCAATATTGTAGACTTTTGTGGGTTGAATTAGCTGACAAAGTAAAGGAAGACCTAACAAGAAGTTCTTCCAGTAGTCCAGGTGAAAAATCTGGAGGATCTGACTGTATTGAGAATAATACCAAAACTTAAGCAGAACTTTTTATTGGGCATTACTGGATATTAAATCCGGTTCACAGTATGTCTCGATGTAACCATGATATATTAATGATGGTTGCCATCCCCCTCTTATTTCCCCACTCTTGAAAGCAACATTATGATGATACACAAATCAAGTGGTATATGTATCTGTTTGGTACTTTAGCTCCTATTAATGATGTGAAAAAAAATAACCACCATGTACTCAGCACACAAATAAGTAATTTGGTGTTTTCTCAGGAAAGAAAACTTTCAAAAGGAGGAAAATCTACTGCCAAATAACTCAACACCTCCTGCAGAACCACAAGATGTGGAAGAAAGTCATTGAAGAGGAACAGCGGTTGGCGGGCATAGAGAGTCAATCCCTGGACCAGTCACCCCAACAGCATTCCTCAGAACAGATCCAGGCCATCAGGGAAGAAGAGGAAGAGAAAGGGAAGCCAAGAGGAGAGGAGATCCCAACCCTGAAGCAAAACCAGTGACGATGGATATAATGAGCTGTGTTTCCCAACAGAGTGACTTGTCACAGACTCTTTTCAAGCCAGCACAACACTTAGACACAACACTGTAGAAATACAAGAAGATGGGCAAACAGCTATTGCATTTGGGAATTCTTCGCATTTTATGTGTTTATTTTTACAGTGAGGTACATTGTTAAAAACTCTTGCTCGGAGAAGCTTTCACATTTGCAACACCAGCTTCCAAGGATTTTTTTTAAGGAAGAAGTATATATGTGTGTGTGTATATAAGCTCGCACGTAGATACATGTAAAACATATTCACACACATACACGCACATGCACACTGAAAGCCAGGGTTACTGGCTCCACACTTTAGTAACATTCATATTAAGATATATAGTGGTCACTGTGATATAGTAAGTTATAAAGGAAAAAAAAAGGAAAACAATTCACAGAGGAAATGGGGCGGCTTAGCAGGGAAACAGTGCAGTGAATGTAAGTTACCAACTAAGGAGCTTTTGCTCTTAGTACTGACGGATGAAAGTTCCAGAGCATTATTTGAATTCTTCTACATCCTGCCGATATCGTGTGTGTGTGTGTGTGTGTGTGTGTGTGTGTGTGTGTGTGACAGAGAGAGAGGAGAGAGAGCATGCTTGTGTGTATGTATGTGCTTATGTCAACAGAGATTTTTATGGTTTTAGTCATTCATAGAATAGCTGCAGCAGATGACTCAGCACATCTGAACAAACGGAAGGCAGTTCACTCTGGAGTGTCTGAGACGCAGCCATTCCAAATGCCTTCCTCCATTTAGCTTCAGTCCAGGGCCCTCTGAAGAGGGAGGGTATTCACAGGCTGGTGAGAGGGCCACGGGATTGGTACTATGCTAATGCACCACTTGGAGGCGCTCTATCGCCGGCCTTAAACCTGGAAGACTGAGGCATTTTCCAATCTGCTTGCCTAATGAATGTATAGGAGCTGTTTGTCTGTGAGTATGTCTGTCACTCATGTAAGATCAAATCAACTATTTTTAAGGGGATGGCATTCTTTATACATAAACACCTAAGAATGGGCTGAAGTCCGATCTTTTAATTAGGTTAGAATTCTGAAAAGTTGCCAGAGGAGACTTGGGGGAATTGCTCTTCACGGTGACCTTCCATGTCTTAAATATGCTGCAAAATGTGTGATAGAAAAGAAGAAAAAAAGGCAAACAGAAACCCACTATGGGACATATAGCGAGAGATGAAGGGGGAAAATTGCAACCTAGGGTTTGGTGTTTGTTGACGTAGTGAAAGCCTGATTCTGGGCAACTGTTGAAGATTGGCTTTGGGTGGTGAAGGTCCCACTGACAACAACCTTGTTGTGGTGTTCCACGTGCCGTGGGGTAAGGTAGCTTCTGTCTGCAATCTGGCCCATTGTCATGTTTCTTTTGGCAGGGAAAATTATAGAGGGAATTTTGGGTACTGGGCCTATTATTGAAAGTCTTTTTTTTTTTTATTTGTTCATCTACACTTGTTTATGCTGTGAGCCAAACCTTATTTAAAAAGTTGATACTCACTTTCAATATTTTATTTCATATTATTATATTTGTCATGAATAGTTATCTTGATGTAAATATAAAGATTTTTTTTGTTTCTGTAGATAGTAAACTCTTTTTTTAAAAAAAGGAAAAGGGAAACATTTTTATAAAGTTATATTTTAATCACCATTTTTATACATTGTATCTATCTCCAAGCCCAGTAAGAGAGTGATGAATCATTTGCACGGAGGTCTAAGGACAGCCACATATCTACCTATTCTAATTTAAATGATAATCAGATAGTTATTTTATGCCAATTAAAGGAAGATGCCACAAAGAATGTTTTTTCCTAGGAACTTTGAACTTTTAGGTCACTTTGGGGTTCATGTCTCCCAAAGAGAAAGACTTGCATAACCAATACCGAATTTTTATAATTGGTATCCATTTCTTGCCAATGTTTTTTGGTTATAATTCCTCCTTCAGTACTATGTACGGAAGAACTTGTTCATCAATGAAACGATCTTAGCTTCTAAGTTAACCTTGATGATGATTTCTAATTTTTCTTTCCTCTGAAGTCATAGCAAAGAGTGTTTACATTAAAAATGCTTTTGTTTCTCATAAATGAATATTCTTCCTTTCCAAAGCAGTGATTTTACATTAACCTATGGCATTTTTCAAATAAGGCAAACATAATATAATCAAAAGTAAACACAATTTCAGGGCAGATTTCCCATTAAGTAGGAAAATATGAAAAATGATCAAATAGATGCAGACTCTGCTTCAAAAATGAGAATAATTTCATATTTTTGTGTTAACACTAGGTCTTCACTATTCAGGATTTATTGAGATGTTTTCCATTTTCTTAGTAATGCTTTTGTGTCTCATGTTTGCAAAAATTACTGTGAGTCCAATGCATTTCCCCAGTGACATTAACTGTTTTCCTTCCCTTGCAAATAAGAGAAGAGGGGGAAAAAATGTGCTCGTTTATCTCTTGTACCTAATTACTTAACAAAACAAATCTTTCCCCATTCTCCAAATGTCGTATGACAAGTGTCTAAAACACAGGTGAAAGTGAGCACAAATATAGGTTGTGGAGCAAGTAGTGTGACAGCAAAACAGTCACGAGTCTATAACTGTGTATTGGCAGGTGCTGCGTCAAAGCTGGCCAGTCTGGCTGCCAGAGTAGAGGTCTTAGCAAATGACCCAGTTGTGTTTATTCTGTTTTAAAGTACCTGAAATAATGGTGGCCTAAGCACTTAGAACCTCTTCATTCCCAAATTGTGTTAATCAGTCCAGGCAGATTGATCACCTTTTTTTCTTCAAAAATCAGTTGCCAGGATATTACAGCTAAAAGTCCATTGAAATAAAGAAATAGAGATCAAGGATGACCCTTTCATACACATTCAGTACATCCCAAAGGATGACCAGGGGCATAAAAAGATCTTTTCTGCTGGCTATGTTCTCCCCCTCCTTGGTGACAGCAGTATTACTGTGTTCACTTCCAACTCCAGAGCTTATTCCCTGTGGTGCCAGTGTGTTTGTTGCAATTTGCTACATTTTTATATGAGCCTATTTATAGGTGCCATTTAGGTAAACTCAGGTCTTTCAAATGAAGGAATCTGTAGCCCATTTAGGAAAAAGGATCATTGTACAGACAGCCATAAACCCAAAGGGAGGAAAACTCGGAGCTGGTGACCTTGATGCTAGGGGTTGCTCTCTGTTAAGGAAAAGACCAGGTATTACTATGAGTGTCATCACTGTCGTTTCCAGCATGCTATTATAATGTCCTTTCCAGGTATCCAACTAAGCCAACCTTTAGGATATCGATTCCTTGGTGAGAACACCACTTTAGCTTTTCTCTAAACTATAAAATTTTATTTGTCATTTCTATAAGATTTGGTTTTCTCTCAGTAGATGAAGATAGTAGCACTGTACAGGGATAGATCTATACTAGTCTTCATCTGGCAAGTGAAGGAATGTCCTCATGTTTAAGAAAATACTCATTTTCTAAAAACAGAATACCCAATTCTATATGTTCCGTTTTGATCGACTTCCAGAACAAACCCCTAATTATTGCAATCCCAGTAAAACTAAAGAAAAGGGATTGTACGATGTGCAGACTGTTCGTATTACATGTATGTATTGTGATTTCCTCATGTCCCCTGCCTCTCTTGATTTGCGATTTCCCGACGTCCCCTGTCACGTGCCCAGAGAACTTTCTTTGAAGGTAAAAGCTGTGCAAGAGGCATGAGACTCAGGCCTATTCTTTGTTTAAATGGTGGAAAAATATAAATTATTTTCTAAGTAATAAAGATATGCAAATTATCATTGTAAATAAAGTCTAAAGTTTGAAATGACTTCTTTATATAAGTGATATTTGTGTGATGAACAATTCCTGACCAATGAGAAGTGACTGATCAAAAAATCATTTCTAGCCTACTTTGGGAGGTATTTTTGGTGCTTCACTGTCAGTATGGGGATCTCCCTTGTCCTCACCTTTTGAAACATTTCTAAAATAATAATGAAAACCACAGTAAGGATCTTACTGTCCTTTCTTCCATCCTAACCCTAAGTCCCACTTAATGCCTTTCCTGGTTTATATGCCACTTTGGAAATAAACTGTCTTTTCAAACTGGCAGAAGCCTCCAGTAAAACCAACTTTTGTAAGCTTTCATAGCCTGGGGTAAATCAAGATTCTCCTTATTCTAGGGATTCTCAGCTCCTGTGTGTGGAAAGAAAAATATCAGTAAAATTTCAAATGCTCATAGGTTACCTCCAGACCATTGATGTCTAAAATTCTGTATACTTCGAAACCAAACTGAGTTTCTTTCATTCACCTTCGCTCCTAACAAGCAGCAAAATACTTTATGATCGTTGTTCTAGGTCATTCATTTCTCTTGTGATTTTTCCATGAAAGGAAACTGAATTTACTGATACTGTTCATCTGTTTTTCTAATCTGTTCAACAAAATTCCACCATAAGATTAGGAGACCAATTAGCCGTTTTAAGCGAGGAGCATTCCAAAATTAAATTACTCTTAGAACCTCTAATCAGGGCAAAATATGCAAGTTTTAGGTCCACCTGTATTCATATCAGTTTGTTCCTCTAGTAAATACTCAAATTCTTATTGCATATTTGATTGATTGCATATTCAGTGCATATAAGCACTGAATTAATTAAACTATAAACAATGCATTCAGCAACTTAAATTGAGGTTTGCGTGGTATTTATAATGTTTAGCACTAATAATCCATGATCAGAGAAGAACAGATTTTTCAGTCTATATTACATACCATGGCAATTTGCGTATCACCTCACACATTTCATTTATTACCATGCTGCAACTTTACCTTACCTAATGGTGCTTTTACCTTACCTGAGTGATCTTTACATTCATACTATCACATCATTCAAACAGGTTAACAATGGTGACAAAAAATAATTAGGCATTGTCCTGCTAAATATGTTTAAAGACCCAAAACTAAACCTTAAAGCTTTATTATTTGGTGGAACTCCATGTTAACATCTGCAGATTCAAAAATACTGATCCACCGTAAATTATTTTAGTACAGTAAGACTATAAATTATATGGAATTGTATAGAGATGGAAAACAAAATTAGCTTTTGCTCTGTGCTTCAGGTTGCAAAATGAGCCCAAATTTCCTATCTAAAGGTAGCGGGTTCTTCTCTATATTCTACTCCTAAGGTTGATTACTTGAAAGGCATTGGTATTCATGGATTTCTGCTTCCCTCAACAGAAGAGAAGTCAACCCTTCTTTTGATAGATAGTGAACATGTACCTGTTCAGAAAAGTTTCCTCATTGCTTCACATCAAGAAGAGGTTCTTTAAGCATGCAAATAATCCATTAAAAAATTGCTTCAGAGAGTAATATTGTCATCGTATGTAAGTACTATCAAAAATATTTAAATTTGATATAGTTTTTGAAACAAAGCTGTTTAAAATTTTTTTTGTTATTCAATTACAACGAAACTCACAAAATGACCTTCCATGGTAGAGAGATGCTAAATATATTGATAGAATTACAACTACTATTGTGTCATAAAAAACTGGAAAGAATATTTAATTATTTTTCTAATATCTCTCATGCCTCAGGGAGGAAATTGTTTTATGGCAGGTTCAAGAAATACATGAAATAGATAAAAATAAACTTAGTACCAATAATTTAATTAGATGAAATGCACAAATTATAGCCTGAGTTTTTCAGACTTGTCCAGAAAAAAAAGGAATGTATTATCCAGCAATTTTTCATGGATTAGATTGTTTTAAAGTAAATGGTCTGTTAATGTAGATTATATTTTAGTAAATTATAACACTGTTAAAAAGCCAAATACGTTATCTTCATTACTAAAAATAATTAAATCTTATTAATCTTGACTTTCACAGATGAAGCACTGACCAGGCAATAAACTACACCCACTACTTCATCTGCCAAGACTGATCAAATGGTAGGTCGGAATTTGAAATTCATTAACAGAAACATAAATTTTTAAAAATCATGTTAAAGCTTTACTGCTTTAACTAAAATCTCAGTGTCAGTAAAAGTACCTATTTCAAATGAAACAAATTTTAGCAGGGAATTCTTCCTTTCCTCTTTAAAAAAAAAAGAAAGTCAAACTCATAGGAGAAAAGTGTGACTTCTCTTCAGTTTTACTTCTCTAACTCAAAATAGTCAAGGAAAAGTGATCAGAAATTCTCCGCCATAATAAGGAATAAGAATACCCTTCACCTAAGTTACAACTCTCCACACCCAGTTTCATTGTGCAGTCCATGGTACCAGAAAGCAGAAAAAAAAAAAAAAAAAAAAAAGTTATGGATCAGGAGTGAACACAACATAAAATGTGAAGGATCATGCCAGCACACCCCTCCACCTTTGTGATAAACCAATTTAGTTATCAGCTACTCTTGAGTAAAGACACTTAATGGATCCATATTTCAGCCCTGACTTCCGTTATACAGTCAGCACGTACACATGCTTTGGAATGTGAATTAGCCCTTAGAACTTAGAAACTGCTGCTTGAGTACCTTTTGATGGGAAGGACTTTTTTTTTTTCTTTTAATTCTAGTAATTTTACTCCCTATATAATAGCAAAATATTTAGATGATTTAATGTAAAATTAAAAGTAGTTGTTTAAAGATGTTTTGTGTATATAACTTGTTGGTTAGAATTTTCCGTCAACTTTCTTTTGAAAATTAACTGGTTATTTTTATGGCTTAAAAACTCCTATCACATATTATGTTTTAGCTAGTTATAAGCATAAACCAGTACTATAGTGTTGCTATCTTTAAATAATAATCCTAATTACCTATATATTACCTGTTAGTGGGGTTTATTGGTTTGACATTTAGTGTATATTTATTCATTAGTTTTTTTTATATAATCACTATTTTTTAATATTCTGTCAAATATCTGCATGGGATTTTTACCATACTGTGTTTGCTTAACTGGTGGTTTGCTTTTGTTTTTGTTTTCCATCGAGTGTCAATTCATTTCTTGATATATTCTCACAGAAGTATGCATACCATTTTTTGCTCCAACAAGGACAGTTTGTTAGTTGATGAGCACTGGAAATAAATATCACTGAACCCACCCACCCCTTGATATTTCTTCCTAAAGATTTTGGTCATGCAAATCAGAAAATGAAAAATCGGTGCTTTTAAAAATATTCAAAACTTTCAGTGCAAAACAATGAGTAAGAATTCTTCCTGGCTTTCTATCGTAATATTTGTATATGCAACTGAAAGAACTTTAATTTGAATGTAGAATATTTTTGGTTTGGGCTGATTTGGTTAATTTGATTTGGTATTTGGTATTGAAATGGATTTCTGATTCCCGATGGAACAGTTGTTCTGATCAGTCATTATTTCTTCCTTTTCCTAAGAAGAAAAAAACAAACAAAAAAACTGCCATTAGAAAGTTTATATTAGTAAGTCCCAAATATTTGACTTTGTAGGGTATTTGCAAACCAGAGAGTATTACATTAACTTAATTTAGTATTCCTGAAAAGCAATATTTTCAAATAAGTAGCAACCAAAGTAACAGTATAGGGAATGTCTTTTGCACATGACAGTTTTTAACAAGGTAGTTCTTACCACTCTCAACTGAACATGTTTATTAACAACTCTCCAAATTTATCAACTTTTAGAAACCCAAGAGTGAAGCATTGGACTTAAGGGATCATTTTGCAATTGAAGTAAATCTTGTCCTTACACCTGTATCTCACACTTAATACATGTAGCAATACTTCGTATCTTCCTATCAAAATTATTTGTTAAGTGATTTAGTTAATGGCTGATAAATATTTTGTAAAACATAAAATTGTACAGGAAAAATATTAATTTGTATTTATTTTTATTATTTTTTAGCATAGACACTATATTGATGCTCCTTTTTTGCCAGAATTACTGGAAGTGCCTCTTGATTTTTTAATATATATATATAAATATTACAGTAAACATATACTCAAAATTATTAGAATTGTGTCACAGATGATCAATGTGGATGTTACAATGTGAAAATAATGTATAATATAAATATAATTCTGTGGTATTATGTTTGATGTAGTTATTTGTACAATCCAAGCCCTCCGTCCAGTTTTGAAGGCATCCTTCCCTCTCATATCCAAATGCAGTGGTTTGTGCCCAGCTATACATGCTATAGTGAGACATCTGCTGGACTCCTACAATTCCTAAGGACTCCTGGGGGCTTTTTCCCCCATGGTCACATTTCCTTGCCTATTGCTGATGAATTCTTAGTTTCATCTCTCTGTAACTAAGCTGTGTTCTTTGTCTAATCAAATAGTTAACACCATAATCAACATACCTAGATTTCTGGCATTCAGCTGCAGAGTTCTATAAAATAGCTCTGCCATTGATCCTATAAATACTACAGTTTGTCCTATACGGATTGTCTGTTGATGCCTAATACATGGGATATTTGGTTGTACAGACTCAGAATAATTTTTGTTCTGCATCTTTGAAAGTTTAAGAAAACTGAATGATTCAAAACATTCAGAGTGTTTTAACTAACTCAAACATACAGTCTTCAGACAAAAAAAAAAAGCAAATGTGATTTTTATCCACAGTTTCCAAGGAATTAATTCTTTAAGCTACACATACAGATTTCCCTCATTCCCTGTTAGGCAAAATCCCTGCTCCTAAACTTGGTATATTTGTAGCTTTCTTCACTTTGGCCCCAAACTATCCCTCACCAAAGGAACTAACCATCTATCATTTGTATTTCTGTGTCTTAGGCAAGTTATTATCAGTGGAGTATTTACACACACTGTATACATATATTTTCTTTCTTTTGTATACACACACATACTTCCAATCACAGACAGCACAAAAGGGCAGAAGATTGACAGTATCTTCTTGAGTTGTAAACTTTATCCCTCTCCCAAGGCTTTCCTTTTACAGTGATGTCCTCAGTGGAAAGGAAGCAATAGCTGGAAATTCCAGTCCCAACCTTCATCTCCTTCCTGCAACTAGGTGCTATCAGAACTGTTCGTAGGTAAGCAAATGTTCATTTACATGGTTGGGTAAGAGAAGTGATGATAGGTATCTTCTAATGGCTCCTGAGATTCAGCCCAGGGCAAAGGGATGACCATAGCCACTGCCTTGGAGATCAGTTTAGTGTGTCCTGGATCAGCTCTACAGATCACCCCTATGCCTGCTGAGCCATGTGAGGTGGAGCTCGGGATATGGGTACACCCCAACCAATGAAAAGAAAAATGAAATAAAATCAGTTCTTAAATAATTAGAAACTCTTCTGCTTATTAGGAACGATTTAAGCTTATTTAATCCTGAAGCTACTTCAGGTCCTGATCATTCTTTCTGACATCATTGCTGGCTTTATAAAGGAGCCCAAGGTCCACTTCTGGTGAAATTTGTCAGATTTGAAGAATTATCAGGCTGCCCATGCTGGCTGAGATCTTTTGGGCTATTGGGGCCAGTTAGAGCTGGATGGGCATAGGGAGAACATATTGGTTCATACTTTGTGCTTACTCTACTGTCAATTTGACTGCCTTTTCCCTGTAAGATGCCAAAGGTGAATTCAGAGACGTCCTGGTCTTCAGAGAGTGCAAAGTAGTTAATGATTATGTAATCATTTTCTATTTGTGCTATAATCAATTGCCACAAACTTGGTGACTTCAAACCAACAATTACCACAACAATGGTGACTTATTGGGTCAGAGCTTGGCCAGTCAGAAGTCTAGAGGGACTTGGCAGGACTCTCTTTCTGGTCTCTCACAAGACTGAAATCAAGTATTTGCCAAAGTGTTTGCCAGCCTGGACTCCTCTCTGAAGTCTCTAGAATCCACTTCTAAACTCATTTAGGTGGTTGGCAGAATACAGTTCCTTGTGGTATAGGACTGAGGTCCCCCATTTCTTGCCAGCTGATGTCTGAGAGCCTTTCTCAGGGTCTTCAGGCAACTTCTTTCCTGTAGGCATTGCTTCTCTCACCACTTGTCATCTTCAAACTGGTGATGTCACCTGATTCCTTCTTACACTTTGAGACTTTCTGACTTCTGCTGCATCCTTCTGTCTCCAGCTAGGAAAGTTCTCTCCTTTTAAGGGCTCATGTTATGATATTGGGCCCAGATAATCCAAGATGATCTCCCTACTTTAAGATCTTTAATTACATTTGAAAAATCTCTTGCCATGTAACTTAGCATATTTATAATTTTCTGGGGATGATGGGGTGGACTTCTTTGGGGGCTCTAATTATGTTTTCTACAAATCATGAATAGGATGAGGAACACAGTGAAAATAAAGAAGGCATATTAGCCACATGGTTGTTCCACATGATGGAAGCTCATGCCCACAGTGAAACTGCGGGGAAGATACAGAGATTTCCCATATACCCCTGCCCCCTGTACACTCAGCCTTCCCCATTACCAATCTCACTATCAGAGTGGCACAGTTGTTACCATTAATGAACTTACCATTTATGGACCATTTATGAACACATCATAAATCACCCAAAGTACATTATTTACCTTAGGATTCGCTCTTGGTGTTGTACATTATAAGGGCTTGGACAAATGTATAATTACATGTATCTGTCCTTATGGTATCATACAGAGTATTTTCACTGCCTTAAAAATCCTCTGTGTTCTGCCTGTTCATCACCGCCCCCCGCCCCCTGCCAGCCCTAACCTCTGCCCATCACTGGTCTTTCACTATCTTCATACTTTTATCTTTTCCAGAATGTCATATAGTTGGAATCATACAGTATGTAGCCTTTTCAGGTTGGTTTCTCTCACTTAGAAATAAGCATTTAAAGTTCCTCCATGTCTTTTCATGGCTGGATAGCTCATTTCTTTTTAGTACTGAATTTTATTCCACTGTCTGGATGGACCACAGTTTATTTATTTACTTACCTGCTGAAGGACAAAATGATTACTTGCAAGTTTTAGCCTTTATGAATAAAGCTGTTAAAAACATCTGTGTTGCAGGTTTTTGAGTGGATGTAAGTTTTCAACTCTTTGAGTAAATACCAAGAAGTGTGGTTGCTGGATCTTATGGGAAGAATATGTTTAGTTTTATAAGATTCCACTAAACTGTTTTCCAAAGTGTGTGTACCATTTTATATTCCCACCAGCAATGAGTGAGAGTCCCTGTGGCTTTAAGTCCTTACCAGCATTTGGTGTTGTCAGTGTTCTGGAATCTGGCCATTCTAATAGGCGTGTATTGGTGTCCTACTGTCACTTTAACTTGGATTTCCCTGATGACTAATGATGTGGAACATCTTTTCATATACTAATTTACCATCTTTATATCCTCTTTGATGAGGTGTCTTTTAAGGTCTATGGTCCATTTATTAATTGGACCCGTTTCCTTTCTTTCTTGCACTTTTGGTTGGGAAAAAAAAATAGTTGTTTGTCTTAATGAGAGTCTCCATTTTGGGTTTTGCTGATTGCACCTTTATAGTTTCATTTAGCATGTTCTTCTCTTCCTTGCATTTCTTCTTCTTTTTTTCCCCTCACACTTACTGACTTTTGAGAGAGCGCAAGCAGGGGAGGGGTAGAGAGAATGCGGGACAGAAGATCTGAAGTGGGCTCTGTGCTGACAGCAGAAAGCCGGATGCACGGCCCAAACTCATGAACCATGAGATCATGACTTGAGCCAAAGTCGGAGGCTTAACCAACTGAGCCACCCAGCCACTCACTCCTCTCTTCCCTGCATTTCTTTTTTTTTTTTTATTTTTTTTATTTTTTTTTTTTAAATTTTTTTTTTTCAACGTTTATTTATTTTTGGGACAGAGAGAGACAGAGCATGAACGGGGGAGGGGCAGAGAGAGAGGGAGACACAGAATCGGAAACAGGCTCCAGGCTCTGAGCCATCAGCCCAGAGCCTGACGCGGGGCTCGAACTCACGGACCGCGAGATCGTGACCTGGCTGAAGTCGGACGCTTAACCGACTGCGCCACCCAGGCGCCCCTCTTCCCTGCATTTCTTAAGAACTGATATTTAGATCTAAACTGAGGTTTGGTAAGATTTTTTTTGAACTAGGGAAGAGTGCTATTTCAGAGGTGATATTTCAAGTTTCTAGTGTCCATTGAGATATTTAAAATAGCTCCTTCTTTTTTGTATTGTTACTGATCATTGGTGACCATTACCTAGATGCATTAATTCATTAGAGGTTTGAAAATTATGGTATTCTAATTCTTTCATCCTTTTTTTGTTCATTATTTGGAATACTTCTATACAGAAAAAAAAATGTCTTCACATTTTAATGATTCTAATGACTAGGAAAGACAGGATAAATGTAATTTTTCTCCTAAGTACCAGTTTTAAATGTATTGAAGTGGTTCCTTAGAAGCATCCAGAGTTTAACATGTTCTTTTTTTGGAGTGCTATGAATTCATGAATTTAAACATTCTATATATTTCAACCATTACAGTTACTTAACGATGAAAATTTCCTACAGTTGGTTAGTGGGAGCTTGTTCAAATTCGCCCATGAGTTACTGGGGCACAATCTAGTCTTCAAGGCCTCCCTGCTTTTTTGTATGACAAATATTCTGGGCTCATCTTGTATTCTCAGACCTGGTAGTAATCACATATTGAGAAGCCATAATTCCTTTTATATAGCATTTATAGACCCAATTCAGTGCTGGTTGCACTTATTGCTACTGGTTGATCATTGGTTTTAGACCTTTTCAGTGCAGAGCTAAGATATATGTCACTCAGACTGAAAACTCCTGCTTCAAATATAGGACTACCAAGTTTTTCTTAACCTGGTTCATCTTAAATTATAAATGACATTTTAAGCCATGAGCCTGGATGAGGTGATTTGGGATTATATGTAGATAGGGCAAAGAAGATATTCTAAGGACTGAACTGTGGAGTGCTGTGGCAATGAATACTAACAGGAAATGACCACTTAGCCAGAGGAAAACAAAGAGAGTGTGGGGTTATAAAAACCGGGTGAAGAGAATGGATTAAAGAGAAGGACACAATCAATGGTATGCAATTCTGCTAATAGCTCAATGAAGATGAAGCCCAGAAACTGCTGAATTTATTAATGTGAAGGCCTTTGATGTTATTTATGAAAGTAGTTGTGGTAGAGTAGTGGAGGCAAAAAAAAAAAAAAAAAAGCTGGTGGGACAAGAATTGGAGAAGAGGAATTTTAGGTAAGGAGTACAGATGAAAGCTTGGTCTTAGAAACATGGACCATACAACCATAGGAATAGAAGAGGAAACAAATCAGATGAATACAAATGCAGATGGAGAGTAAATGTGGTGGGGGAAGAGTACAATATTTCTCTCCTGATTTTATCAGTGAGTTCCCTAAGCAAGGTCATCAGCTGATAATGAAAGTTGGGAAAGAAATGGTGAGGGTTTGAGAGAAGTCATTTGGAAGAAAGGGAAAGAGATTAAGTTATTAAAAGTTATGCTTAACAATGCCTCTAAGACTCAGTGAGGTCAGTGGTCATAAATTTAAGATAAGCCCTTATGTCATATTAATGAGTTTTTATTCAACTATTTAAAACAGTGTGGGTGTAAATACAGAGTAGAGAGAAATTTGAATTTAACCCAACTGTGGTTTGTCAAGGAAGAACAAATTGACCAATGGACAAAGGAAGTGATGCGCTGTGCAAGTGAGTGATTAAAACAGTTATGTGAAACAACCCAGGTAAGGAGGGAAATGACAATATGAATGATATGGGTTAAGTTGTGTCCTCCCCCCTAAAAACATATGTTGAAATCCTAATGCCCTGTATCAGTGAATGTGACCTTATTTGGAAATAGGGTCTTTGCAGATGTGATCAAGTTAAGATGAGGTCACTGGAATGGGTCCTCATTCACTATGACTGTCCTTTTCAGAATAGGAGAAGACAGAGACACATAAGAGACAATGGTCATGAGACAATAGAGGTAGAGATTAAAGTAATGAATCTATGATTCCAACAATTGTCAGCAAACATTGATGGTAGAAGAGAAGGAAGAATCCCTTCTTTAGGTTTCAGAGGGAGCATGGCTCTGCTGACACCTTAGTTTTGGACTTTTAGCTTCCAAAACTGAGATAATAAAGTTCTGCAGTTTCAAGCTCCCCAGTTTGTGGGGGCTTTGTTAATTCAGCCCTAGAAAACTCATTCATTTATGGTTAATTTCACACCACAGCAGCAGAGGTGAGTGGTTATGGTAAAGTTTATATGGCCTGTAAAACCTAAAGTACTTACTATTTGACCCTTTGCAGGAAAAGTTTGCTGATCTAAAATACGGAAGTAGGATATAGTCCAATGAAAGACTACATATGAGAAGTGCTGAATATTGTGTAAAGTAAGTAGTATGTACCTTCAAAACTGTAACTTTAACTGTGGACTGAAGAGGTCAGGAAAGGAATCATGTTAGAGAGTGAACTTGAGTAAGCTGAGGATAGACCAAATTACACTCTCGGGAAAATTCCATTTGTTGGTGAGGAAACGTAGGCTCTTTGCACTTTGGGATAGTAAACACTGCTTCCCTTTGAATGCACTAATGGCCACACTGTTAAACACATTGAAAATACAAGACCTATTGCAATGCTTGCTCACTAGCAAAAGCTAGTTTGATTGCTAAAATAAAATACTTGGTCTTTCAGA
Source organism: Lynx rufus (assembly GCF_022079265.1). Taxonomy (NCBI): domain Eukaryota; kingdom Metazoa; phylum Chordata; class Mammalia; order Carnivora; family Felidae; genus Lynx; species Lynx rufus. The sequence goes on from NW_025814889.1 coordinate 54,001,417, forward strand.
ATCTGAATGTACCATTGCCTCATTGTAAGATTTATCACTTTATTTGTATCCTTTTTTTTTTCATTTGTAGTGAAATGTGCTTATAACCTTTGATTTTTGGTTATTGATCCTTACCATTGTGTGAACTGAAATTGTATATGTAATGATGATACTTTCCAGTCATTTATAACATTTTGTTATTTGGAATATACTTCTGAATAGCTCATATAATTTAATCTTTAAGAGAGCCCCATGAATCTAGTTTATTTTGAATAAAAATTCTGCTTCACAGAGGAAGAAGCTGAAATTCAGTAAAGTTTAGTGACCAGGTCAGAGTCACAGCCATTTAAGAATATGATGGATCTTGGATGATACCGGTAGCAAATTCATTTATTACCATAACCAAATGCAAGCTGATATGGCTCAGAATCCTCCTAAAATGGTACTCTTGGAAAAAGAATTTATTGTAATTTTAGAATTTTTCAGTGCAAGGAGTTCTCTCTCCTTAGAATTTAGATAGCATAAACAAGTGGATGCTGAAAAATCCAATGTTGTTTTGTTTTTTTCTTTTTCTATTGGATCCTTATAAATTGTGGATGTGAGCAACTGATCCTGTGTCTGAGAATTAACTCTTTCTAGAAAGAACTCTGCAGAGCCTTGATCCTGACCTGGTATGTGTTCCCTAAGATTCTAGAATCCCGGGGGGGAAAGAAACCACACAGAGATTTAGCCTATGAGCCTTTTTTTTTTTTTTTAAACAGAAGTATCCCAATGATGTCTCAAGGAGCAGCTGGCTTAAAAACTTCTTGGAAGGAGAAGGAGGGATCTTTGTTACAGACTTCCGCCCCTCCTCCTGCTTCTGTTCCCTTCCCCTCTGCCCCCTGCAGAGTTTTGTTTCTGGGAATCAGCAAGTAAGATCACAAGTGGTCTTTTCTCTTTTCACTCTCTCCCATACAGAAAGCTTTATCACGTGTGGCCTTAAACTTGCAGCAAATTGCAAAGAAATGGCTCAAAAGCTTCAGCTCTCTCTGTGCCCTGGGAGCTGAGATGCACGTCAGTGGCTTTGCCAGCGTGGCCTGTTCTCTGCAGACTGCCAGAGAAAAGAGGCCAGGAGGAAAGAGGAAAGAGTCGAAATTGCCCAGGGGTGAGACCATGCCCTTCATCTTTTCTTTCCCCTAATTTGCTCTGTCTGTGTCCATCCAGGCTCTCCCCACCTGGCAGAACTGCTCAGAGCTGCTGTAGAATTCACCCCAGTTTCCTCTTTCAGTCTGTGGAGTGGGGTCCAGCCTCTTGCTGAGCAAGTTGAGAGGAATTGGCTGTCTTTGATCTCCACCTCCAGGTAAGATTTAGTTCTCTGCTTTTGTATTTTGTGACTATCACACCAGATTCTCATAGGAAAGCAGCTAATAAACCCTTCAGTTCTGCACTACAAGTATCTTATCCATACACACCATTAAAATTGGGCCCTTGTCAGGTTAATAGAAATAGGAAAGGACACAGGTTAAAGTCAGATCAACTCAGATCTGGGTTCAAATTTTGACTCTGATGCTTATTGGTTGGGTAGTTCTTGACAAGTCACTTAACAGCTCTGAGTTGTATAATTTTCTGTAAAATGGGAATTCTAATGCTAACCTTGCTGAGTTGTTTTAAGGATCAGCCAAAAGTATATAATTCACCTGGCACATAAATAGTACTTGTTAAATCTGAATCTGACACAAACAATTACTTGTATTAGGGGGCTTAGCTTTCTTAACTCACAGTTCGTATTAGCAAGTACCATGACATTATTTGGTGTCCAGAAGACAAGCTAGTCCAGAGGGTTTCTTCATGAGACTAAAAGAAGAGCGTGTTGGGGGTTGCTCTCTGACTTTCTCTCTAGCAGTCTTTGGAGTTTGACTATGGATGGAATCTATGTCACAGGATTAGGGCACAGAGCTTCAGGGCTTCTGTGTGATCCAATTACACCCTTTCAGGCCATCTATGCTCTTTCAAGACCAGAAGATTCATTTTCAAACTCATATGAACAGAGAATTCTGTCGTTTTTTTTTTTTAAGTGAAAAAAATGAAAAGCGGTTGGCTTCTTTTTCTTTGGCCTCCAGAGTAAGATCTACTCCAACCCAGGATGTTGGATGAAAACTTTGCCATAACTCTTTTCCTGAAGGAATCTGTTCAAGTGGTGGAAGAACAATTAAGGATTTGCCAAATGCAAATCCTTCTAAATAGTTGTGTGCCTTTGCTCTACTGCTGCAACTGCAAATGAATAGAGAGAGGGAGAAAATCTGGAGGATCTTTCCATTCATGTCCTTGAGCTTTCCTTCTTCTTCTCACACAGGAATGAAGAGCTCAATACTCATAAACATGGTGTCCTTGAAACAGACTATTCTTGAGGTGATATGCAAATTAGCCATCAAGATGAAATGACATTTTCAGTGAAAATATCCAGTGCCAGTGTTCTAAGCTGAATCCTATTTTGCCCTAACACAACATCAACTAAGATGACTATAGTTTTCTTATTTTTGTCATTACTTCTAGATTAGAGTGATTTTTGTGTCAACACTCCCAAATATAAGAAGACGTGTGTTTTGGTGTCTCAAGGTTTTAATATTGTTTGCAACATGATTGTTTTTCTCTTTAGCATTAGCATTCTAGAAGTAACCTTTGAATCTTTTAAAGATAGATTTATTGTAAGTGATAGTATATTTAATTATTAAAGAATTTGTTCTGGTCCATTGGCTTTATTATAACTGGCCAGAAATAATATATTGAAGCTCTGAAACAGTAGGCCAATTTGAATTAAATTTAAATTTTTTCTGGTATATATTTCTTGCTTGGTGATATTTTTACATCTTTAATGTTTAAAATATTTTTGTATGTTCATTATAGAAACATTAGGAAATATGAAACACAAAACATTTTTAAAACATTGCCTACAGTGTCACCAACCAGAAATAATGTGTTAACTTTTTCTTTATATCTAGACTTTCTGAAACTTCGTTTTGATGCGTATACACATGTGAAAATGTATGCTTCTGTTGTAAAATAGTGTATTATGTATATTGTTTTGTACCATGAAGTTTTAAAATCAGCTCTATAATAAAAATATTCTATATAGCTGTATTTACTTCTTTACCCTAATTTCTAAAGGCTTCAAAAAATTTTCTTGCATAAATAGACCATAATTTGTTAGACATTTAGGTCATTTAGATGTTTTGACTTTTATTATTATTATTATTATTATTATTATTATTATTATTATTATTATTATTGGCAGTGTGTCTCCAGCAATTTAATGAAGGTACAGGTACTCAGTAGTCTTTTAGCAGAGAAACCTATGTAACATTGCATAACCCAATGTTTCTCAGACTCCCTTTTCATTGTTCTGACAAAACATTGTTCTGGAAAACTAGTTTCAGTGACTCAGTGGACATAAGAAGTTGGCCTTGGGTATCAGAACACGGTAAAGAAGAATCTCTATGTCCTTAGTTTCTTAGAAGTTGTGTTTTTGTTTTTTTTTAAATCAGAAATGGATGTTAAATTTTATCACCTGGTGTTTGGCATCTACTGAAACTTTATTATTTTTTTTTTATTTTGATTTTTTCAGCTTTCTTGAGATGTGACTGACAAAAATTGTCTAAATTTATGATGTACAATGTGATGTTTTGATATTCATTATAACATGTAACATTATAAATGTATACATTCATTAATGTAATGATTTGGTAAATAAAATTCCTAATATTGTTACATTTGTAAACTAGATCCTAATTACAGAATATAAATTAATTTGGATTTACTAGTATTTTATTTAAAATTTTAGCATCTCTAAGTTTCAGCTGAAGTGTTTTTTTTTCCTTGTGCTATCTAAATGAGATTTTGCTGTCAATATAACTCTGACTTTTTTAAATGAATGGAGATTTTTATCATCTGTTTTAATTACCTAATATTTTCTCTTTGAAGGGTATCCCTTACTAAAGTACTCCTTAGTATTTTTGTGTAAGGGATCTGTCCTTAGTATTTTTGCTTAGAGGATAGTTTCAGGGTATTTTTGTTAATGGTTCCCTTGGCTATTTTTCTTTTCTCGGCTGTATCAGTACAGGTAATTAATATTTGCCAGAAAGTTATCTATTTGGTCAAGACTTTGAAGTTATTTCTATATATTGTGCATAATTTCTATGTTTTATACTTATAAACATCTATGTTTAGAGCTCACTGGTATTGTATTCTTGGGTCTTTGTCTTTTCTTTTTTTTAATCTTTATTTATTTTTGAGAGAGAGAGCATGAGCAGGGGAGGGGCAGAGAGACAGGGAGACACAGAATCTGAAGCAGGCTTCAGGCTCTGAGTTGTCAACACAGAGCCCAACATGGGGCTCGAATTCAAGAACTGCCATATCATGACCTGAGCTGAAGTGGGATGCTTAGCTTAACCACTGAGCCACCCAGGCACCCCAATGCGTCTTTGTCTTTTGATCTAGCTTAGTATTATCTGCTCTTTGTTTAGTTCTTTGGTTTTTAACTTTTTTCCTGTTTCACTCAATTTTCCTTGCCCATTTCTTAAAAGTTAAATTTATGTATCAAATAATCTAAAAATCAAATAATCTAAAAATCTAATACTAAAAAAAAAAGAAAGAAAGAAACAGGCCCTTGCTTTACCCTTCTCCACTCATTTCTCACTCCCTAGAGGAATCCCCTCCAGTTTTAATTGTTCATGTCTTACTTTTGATATTTAATTCCATATTTCTTTTTTTATTTTTTTTTTTAATTTTTTTTTTCAACGTTTATTTATTTTTGGGACAGAGAGAGACAGAGCATGAACGGGGGAGGGGCAGAGAGAGAGGGAGACACAGAATCGGAAACAGGCTCCAGGCTCCGAGCCGTCAGCCCAGAGCCTGACGCGGGGCTCGAACTCACGGACCGCGAGATCGTGACCTGGCTGAAGTCGGACGCTTAACCGACTGCGCCACCCAGGCGCCCCTAATTCCATATTTCAAAATAAATTCTTGATTTTTCAGTTTTGAGAAATTATCTATGAATTCAAACTGTGAAGGATGAGGTTTAGGAAACACAGAATAAGTATTACATAAAGTCGAGGTAATATATTCATAGGCAGAATAAGCCTAAATTTCTAAATACATTAAATTTTACTCCTAATGTTATTCCTTTAATTAGTTTTATGAAAATATGCAAGATTTCTATTAACATACAAATGCATCATTAGGGTGATCCAGAAGTTATTTTGTTTTTTCAATCTCTTCACTTAATTTATTTTTTCAGGCAGGTATTGAGCCATGCAGAATCCTAAAAAAGTAAATACGGATATGAATAGGAGAAAATAGGTTCAGAGCATGTGAAACTGTCCAGGGCTTGGTAAGGACAGGAGGATGGAAAATTAAACGTAGGAAGGGAGGCCATCTTTTTTTAAGGCACTAAAGTAACTTTTGCCTGAATTAAATGTAAGCCTGAGGCACAAATCATGCTCCTTCCTTGTGTGTCAAACTAAAATGATACATAAATTGGTCCTCTTCTCTTTTTTGCCATATTTTAAACCTTACTTTGGATGCTGCGGACCTATAGGAATAACAGTGTGCTACAGGGACCTATAAGGGGCATCAATCTTTTCTACCCATTCTGTTAAGATAGATTAAAAGGCTTTAATGACTTAATTTTAATGAATCAATATTCAAATGGTTGAATTCCTCTTCCTTTCCTGCTTGCTTCTAGTTTAAGCTGGCAAGACCACAAAGTTTGCAAAATTCTGCCTCGTTATTTATTCCAAAGACAACATTTAAATTTATTCTTTGCCATAATGAGGCTTAAGCTGGAGGGATTGAGAAAGAATGTTGGCTACAGAGTCCTGATAGCTGGATTAGTTAATCAAATATACTGGTCAATTTTAATTGAAAAATTTTGCCAACTTCTGTGGTAAAATAAGGTAGCTTATATCAAACTATGTCTCCAGAATTGTGATCTGTGAAATAAAAACATTATTTGATAAACAGTGGATTTGAATTTTTGTTTTGTTTTGTTTTTTTACTGTCAGAAGCAACCTTGACAGGATCAGAGTCAAGGAATATTTTCATAATGGACACTTCATCCAAAGAAAATATCCAGTTATTCTGCAAAAGTTCAATGCAACCTGTCGGGCGACCTTCCTTAACAACAGAATATTCTTCCTCAAAGGAGAAACAACAGTGCTGTGGTGAACTGAAGGTAACAAGCAGTTCAACAGTAAACAACAAATAACCCTATGTAGTGAACTAAAGAGTAACAAAGAATTGGGGGGGGCGGGGAGGGGGTGTTGGGGGGAATTATTTGGTGGAGTCCATGTTTTTGACTCTCCATCCAGATGTTTGCTACACAATTTTATAATTCATGTTTCTATGTAATTACATATTTTCCATATGAGTTAGAAGAATTTTTTTTTCCTTTTTAAAAAGCGATCTTAGATGCAACTTATTGAAACCACACTTTATCAGGCAGTGAAAGCAGTAGTCTCTCTCTACCATGTAGGTTGTTACTGCATATTACTTTCGGGCCCCATTTCAATGCCCCTCCTAAACTGAAATGAGAGAGAAGAAACTAATGTTTATTCAATTTCTACCATGTACCAGATATTATGCTAAGTATAGTGATAGCATTTAATCTATGAAATGTCCATCTATTCCCATTTTGTAAATGAAAATTTTGCTTTCCTTGCTGCACAGTAAAGGGTAGCATTGCTTTTTATTTATTTTTTTTATTTTTATTTTTAAAAAAAATTTTTAACGTTTTATTTATTTTTGAGACAGGGAGAGACAGAGCATGAACAGGGGAGGGTCAGAGAGAGGGAGACACAGAATCTGAAACAGGCTCCAGGCTCTGAGCTGTCAGCACAGAGCCCAACGTGGGGCTTGAACTCACGGACCCAGAGATCATGACCTGAGCTGAAGTCAGCCGCTTAACCGACTGAGCCACCCAGGCACCCCTAGCATCGCTTTTTAAATGGTGCTCAGTGTGACTCCCAAGTTCCTGTTCTTTCTTTGTACCAAACATTCGCTTAGCAAATATATGTGTGTGTTTTCATACAAATGCTCATCTATTCTATGGATATTCCATCACAGACTCAGGTCTGGCAAAATACATAAGCCAGCTATTAAAAAAACATTCATTTGAGAATGAATTTAACTTGAATATGAACTCAAGCACAAGGATAGTAGTTGTACTTTTTTTGGTCTGCTATGTTCCTGCTATGACTGTGAAACAGTCATGAGTACTAGACTTGATAAGATGTTAAGTGTTTGATTACATCCTTGTTTTATTTTCTTACCTATGTATGGTTCCTTCCACTCTTTGCTTCACCATACAGTGGATCTTTTTTTCAAAGCCAGGACTCCTTCAAGTATCCTTGAGGGGAGGGGGTGGAAAGAAGGGAAAAAGCAGAATTCAATATACATTCTGAATAAAATATATTTCAGAATTTGTATTTTTAGGAATTTGCATGAGCTTGAGGCTGAAGAAAGCCTGTACCCATCCTTGAGAGAAATCTTCAGTGATAACAAGCTTGTTAGATTGTTCTTGGTTTGCATTCTTGTTTGTCTGCTTGTTTAGGAAGTTTCCACATGTATGTCAAGCTGGAGTCAGACTAAGTGTGACTTGTCATATTTTCCAGGTATTTTTGGGTGCCTTGTCTTTCGTTTACTTTGCCAAAGCGTTGGCAGAAGGCTATCTGAAGAGCACCATCACTCAGATAGAGAGAAGGTTTGATATCCCCTCTTCACTGGTGGGAGTTATTGATGGTAGTTTTGAAATCGGTAGGTATTGCAGATACATGGCTTTACTTTTAAGTACAAGGTCTTCTAGGCGTTACTAAATGACATCCTCACTGCATTCTGTTGTTGCTAGGATCAGACTCTCTCTGTAAATTCATGTTTAGACAGAATTTACTAGGACCTGTTACAGTGGAGGCCAGGTGTTCACTATTATATGACACACACAATTCAGAGTTTCCAATCAGAGTTAGAGACTTTCCTAGAGGAGAGGGTGAGATGCTATTGGGATTTTGAGTTAAAGATATTCAGGAACTGTCTTTACAGAAGAGTTCTATATCCTGAAAGCCCTATGATTCAAAATTTGGAAGAATTCACATGGGTTGTACAAATCTTTATTGTAATGATTTAAGAAGTGAAACCATAAAAGAAGTTTTCTGCCCAGTGACCTAGAAAAAAATCCTATTAATGAGAACAGTAGAGCAAAGCAGGCAAGAAAACTTCTACTCTCACGTGTCTTTGGGTAGCATTTGACTATAGACTTCCTCTTGGCACTTGAAAAGACCAAATGATTTTAGTCACTGTGTTGGAAGTACTTTAAAGAGTGTAATTCCACCTAGAGCTTCCTGAATTGATAAGGTACAAGGCTGTAATTCTTTGTTAAAATAAACAAAGAATTGGGGTCCTTACTACCTTGGGACTCAGATATATACTTTATGTAGTAAAAGCTCTAATGGCTCCAGTTTCAGCTCATGTGAACTTATGGAAATGTGAGGAAATATTTTTCAACTCTTCAACAATGACTTTTTTAGTTCATCCTGTATATTTCTGTTCTTACTCTGAATATCACAAAACTAATTAAAAGAATGAAAAGGTAACCTTTTACCTTCAGGGTTTTCTTCCCAAATCCTTCTTTCATCATCCTATCAAAAAAATGGAAATGCTTAGGTCAGTACTAATCAAATGTTAATGTACATCCGAATAACTGGGCAACCTGGTGAAAATGCTGATGCTGAGTCTGTAGAAATTGGAATAAGACTCTGCCTTTCTAACAGGCTCCCATATCACATGAAGCTGTTATTCAATGGGCCATACTTTCTGTAGCAAGTGTTTGAAACATCTGATCATATCACTCCCTTGAGTAAATTCTGTACATAGGCCTAGATAGTTGATGTAGTACTTGATGCCTGTCCTGTCTATAGCCCTAAACTGAATGAAGGGCCATGGAGAGTCAAGATAAGGATGACACACGTAATCACAGGAAGAAATGAGTATAAAGAGGCAACTAGTTCTAATTGAAAGAACAAATCACACAAAAAGAAGAAGGAATGAACAGATAGAACATTATATATCAAGTGGTACTTCTTGCTCACTCTAGATTATAGTATAAAAACATTTTAGAGCTGAAGAGACTTAGAATATGGTCCAAACTTTTTCTTAAGTCCCCAGGTCCTAATGCAACTTGAGAGAGCCTATATTTGATACAGAGTACTAACATTTCACAAGAAGTGACAAAGGACCCTGAGAATAAATTGATATTAATTCTTTCAGACTATTCTAAGGATAGAAGCTGTTTATTGAATTAGATACAGTAAAATGCTTTGAATCCTCTCACTTCCATTGCAAACCTTTATTCCAAAACATCACTAGGTTTTCTCCAGTTGTTTGCAATCCACAGTTTTTCAGAAAAGTGGGTTTCCTGACCATAATCCTAATTTATTCCTCTTGCCTCTCTCCACATTCCTTCCTTCCAGGATTCTGGATGCACTATCACCTTTGTCTCTAGCTCCCATTTCTTCTTTTTTGCAGAACAATCTCATTTATCCTTTGACATCAGTTGGCATTATTATCTAATGTCCACACACCTGGCACTCAGTTTTTTCCCAAGTAAAGTATTTTTTCAAACCAAAGTCTTTCTACAGCAACAGCAGAGTTGCCAAGAAAATAAAATGTTTTCTATATTATCACTTCCTAATATTTCCAGATACTCTTTCTTTCAAAAGTTTTCCCATATATTCTTATAAATATTTAAAAGTTTTGCTTTTCATATTTTAGTATTTAATCAACTTCATGTAGACATTATAAAAACTTTGTTTTTTAGAGTAGTTTTGGATTCACAGCAAAATTAAGTGGCAGGTACAGAGATTTCTCATATATACCCTACTCCTACCTATACAAAGCCTCCTCCATGAAAAAATCCCCCACCAGAGTGGTATATTTGTTACAACTGATGGACCTACCATAACATTATCGTTCAGAGACCATAGTTCGTATTAAGGTTCACTCTTTGTGTTGTATATTCTAAGGGATTGAAAAAAAATATATACATATATATATGTATAATGCTAGATATAGCATTATCTATCTATATATCTATCTACATCTATGTGTATATATATGTATATATACACATATATACATATATATACACATATATATACGTACATATATATATGTGTATGTGTGTGTGTGTGTGTGTGTATATATATATATATATATATATATATATATATATATATAAAATGCTAGATATCCATGCAAACTACTTTCCCTGCCCTAAAGATCCCTGTGCTCTACCTGTTCTTTCATCATGTTCCCCTACCCTCTGGCAACCACTGATCTTTTTACTGTCTCCATAATTTTGCCTTTTCCAGATTGTCATATAGTTGGAGTCATATAGTATGTAGCCTTTTCAAATTGGCTTCTTTCACTTAGTAATATGCATTTGGGGTTCCACCAAGTATTTTCATAGCTGGATAGCTCATTTCTTTTTAGTGCTGGATAATAATCCATTTTCTGGATAGACTTTAGTTTATTTATCCATTCATCCACTGAAGGACATCTTGATTGTTTCAAAGCATTGGCAACTATGAATAACGCTGCTATAAACATCCCTGGGCAGGTTTTTGTGTGCACATGTTTTCACCTTCTTTGGGTAAATACCAAAGAGCATAATTGCTGGATCATATGGGGAAAAATATGTTTAGTATTGTAAGAAACTGTCAATTGTTTTCCAAAGCTTCTGTGCCATTTTGCATTCTCACCAGCAATGAACAAGAGCTCCTTTTGCTCCATGCCCTCACCAGCATTTTATACTTTGGATTTTGGTCATTCTAATAAGTGCATAGTGTTATATAATTGGCACCTCAATTTGCAGTTCTCTTATATGACGTTCAACATCTTTTCATGTGTTTATTTGCTATCTGTAAATCTTTTTTGGTAACCTGTCTGTTAAGTTATTTGGCCCATTTTTTAATCTCACTGTGCTTTATTATTGAGTTTTAAGTGTTCTTTGAATATTTTTGATAACAGTCCTTTATCTGATATGACTTTTGCAAATGTCTTCTGTCAGTCTGTGGCTTGTCCTTTTATCCTCTTTTCATTATCTGTCACAGAGCAGAAACTTTTAATTTTGATGAAGGCCAGCTTATCCATTTTTTTTGTCACAGATTATGCTTTTGATGTTGTATCTAAAAAGTCATCACTAAACCTAAGGTCATCTAGCTTTTCTCCTAAGTTATCTTCTAGAAGTTTTATAGTTTTGCATTTTACATTTAGGTCTGTCATATATTTAGACTTTATTTTTATGAAGAGTGTAAGATTTGTGTCTAAATTCATTTTATTGCATGTGGATGTCCAGTTGTTCCAGCACCATTTGTTGGAAGGATTATTCTTGCTCTCTCATACTACATTTGCTCCTTTGTTAAGGATCAGTTAACTACATTTATGTAGGTCTGTTTCTGGTCTGTGTATTCTGTTCCACCATCTATTTGTCTATCCTTTCACCACTGTTATACTGTCTTGTTTAATGTGATCTATAGTATATATTGAAGTTTGGTAGTGTCGATCCTTTAACTTTGTTCTTTTTCAATATTGTGTTGGCTATTCTGGGTCTTTTGCCTCTGCAGGTTGTCAGTTTAGAAGTCAGTTTGTCAGTATCCACAAAATAATTTCCTGGGATTTTGACTGAGATTGAATCAATAGATCAAGTTGAGTAGAACTGGCATCTTGATAATACCAAGTGTTCCTATCCATGAACATGGAATGCCTCTCTGTTTTCTTAGTTCTTTGATTTCTTTCATCAGAGTTTTTCAGTTTTTCTCACATATATCTCATACATGTTTTAAGATTTATACCTAAGCATTTCATTTTGGGGATGATAAGGTAAATGGTTTTTCAAGTTCATTTGTTCATTGCTGGCATGTAGAAAAGCAGTTGACTTTTGTGTATTAACCTTGTAGCTTGCAATCCTGCTATAATCATTTGTTAGTTTCAGAAGTTCCTTTGTCAGTTCTTTTGGATTTTGTACATAGATGATCATATCTTCTGGGAATGAGAACACTTTTATTTTTTCCTTCCAAGTCTGTGTACCCTTGCTTCTTTTCCTTGTCCTGTTGTATTAAGTAGGACTCCAATACAGTAATGAAAAGTAATAGTGAGATGGGACATTCTTGCTTTGTACCTGATCTTAGTGGGAAGCTTTGAGTTTTTCATCATTAAGTATGATGTTAGCTATATATTTTTGTAGATATTCTTTGTCAAATTGAGGAAATTTGTGTCTCTTCCATGTTTATTGAATTTTTGTCACGAATGGTTGTTGGATTTTGGTCAAGTGCTTTTCTGCATCTACTGATACGAGCATGTGATTTTTCTTCTTTAGCCTGTTGATGTGCTAGATTATATTAATATAATTTCTAATGTTTAACTAGCCTTATATACCTGCGAAAAATCCCACTTGGTCATGGTATATAATTCTGTATATTGTTGGATGTGATTTGCTAATATTTGCTAATATTTTGTTGAGGAATTTTCTACCTGTGTTCATGAGAAATATTAGTATTAGGGCAATGTTGGCCTCATGGAAATGACTTAGGAAATTTCCCCTCTGCTTATATCTTTTGAAAGAGATTATAGAAAATTGGTATACTTTCTTCATTACGTGCTGGGTAAAATCCACTAGTGAATCTTTTGGAGTCTGTGCTTTCTGTTTTAGAGGGTCATTAATTATTGGTTCAATTTCTTTAATAGATACGGGCCTGTTTATATTATCTATTTCTTCTTAGGGAAATTTGGCAGATTGTGTCCTTCAAGAAATAGGTCTATTTTATTTAGGTTATCAAATTTGTAGGCATAGAAATGTTCATAATACTCCTTTACTATCTTTAAAAAAATTTTTTTTAAGTTCATTATTTTTTGAAAGAGACAGAGTGTGAACAGTAGAGGGACAGAGAGAGAGGGAGACACAGAATGCAAAGCAGGTTTCAGGCTCCAAACTGTCACCACAGACCCCTTTGTGGGCCTCAAACTCACAAACCTGAGATCATGATCTGAGCTGAAGTCAAAAGCTAACCCACTGAGCCACCCAGGCGCCCCTCCTTTATTATTTAATGTCCATGAAGTTTGTAGTAGTGTCTCCCTTTTCATTTCTGGTATTAGTAATTAGAATCTTCTCTCTTTTCTTCTTGGTGAGCATGACTATAGGTTTATATTTTTATTTAAAAAATACATTTTATTAAAATTTTTTTAATATTTTTTTTTAACTTTTTTTTTTCCTTCAACGTTTATTTATTTTTGGGACAGAGAGAGACAGAGCGTGAACGGGGGAGGGGCAGAGAGAGAGGGAGACACAGAATCGGAAACAGGCTCCAGGCTCTGAGCCATCAGCCCAGAGCCTGACATGGGGCTCGAACTCAACGGACCGCGAGATCGTGACCTGGCTGAAGTCGGACGCTTAACCGACTGCGCCACCCAGGCGCCCCAATGTTTATTTTTTTTTGAGAGAGAGAGAGAGAGAGAGAGAGAGAGAGAGCGCGCATGAGTGAGCACAAGTAGGGAGGGGCAGAGAGAGAGAGGGAGACACAAAATCCCAAGCAGGCTCTGAGCTGTCAGCACAGAGCCCAACGTGGGGTTCTAACTCACAAACTGCAAGATCATGGCCCAAACTGAAGTTGGACACCCAAACAACTGAGCCACCCAGGAGCCCCATGAGGTTTATTGATTTCATTGATCTTTTCAAAGAATCATCTTTTGGTTTTGTTGATTTTCTCTTCTGAGTTTCTGTGCTCAATTTCATTTATTTCTGCTGTAATTTTTATTATGTCTTCTGCCTCATTTGGATTTAATTGGCTCTTCTTTTTCTAATTTTCTAGGTGGAAACTTAGATTACTGGTTTTAAATTTTTCTTCTTTTCTAATATATTCATTCAATGCTCTAAAGTTCCCTCTAATCATTGTTTTTACAACAATAGTCTTCTGTTACATTTTCTATTTAGCAATTCCTGGAATATTAGAACAATGTTAATATCTAATATAATATTTATGCAGAAACCTTGTTGAATTTATGTTAATTTTTTTAAAAAAATTTATAGTTGACACACAACAGTACCTTAGTTTCAGGTGTACAACTTAGTGATTTGGCATGTTTATACTTTATGTTGTGTTCACCACAAGTGTGGCTACCATCTCTTCCATTATATCACTACTGCAGTATTATTGACTGTATTCCTTGTGCTGTGCCTTTTATTCCCATGACTTATTCATTGCATAACAAGAAGACTGTGTCTCCCTCTTCCCTTCATCCATGTTGCCCAACCATCCTTCCCCTCTGGCAACCATCAGTTTGTATTTAAAGGTCTGATTCTGCTTTTTGTTCATTTTTTTAAGATTTCACTTATGAGTAGAATCATATGGTATTTTTCTTTCTCAGTCTGACTTATTTCACTTACCATTATACCTACTAGGTCCATCCATATTGTCCTAAATGGCACAGTCTTGTCCTTTATATGGCTGCATAATATTCCTGTGTGTGTGTGTGTGTGTGTGTGTGTGTGCCAATCCTTTATCCATTCATTTATGAATGGACATCTGGGTTGCTTCCATATCTTGGAGATTGTAAATACTGCTATAATAAACATAAGGGTGCATACATCTTTTTTAATCAGGGTTTTCATTTTCTTTGGATAAATACACAACAGTAAAATTATTTGTTCTTGTGGTATTTTTGTTTTTAATTTTTTGAGGAACCCCCATACTATTTTCCACCATGGCTGTACCAATTTTCCTTCCCACCAACAGTGCATGAGGTTTTCTTTTTCTCCACATCCTTGCCAACACTTGTTATTTTTTGTCATTTTGATAGTTGCCATTCTTTTTTTTTTAATTTTTTTTTTTTCAACGTTTATTTATTTTTGGGACAGAGAGAGACACAGCATGAACGAGGGAGGGGCAGAGAGAGAGGGAGACACAGAATCAGAAACAGGCTCCAGGCTCCGAGCCATCAGTCCAGAGCCTGACGCGGGGCTCGAACTCACGGACCGCGAGATCGTGACCTGGCTGAAGTCGGACGCTTAACCGACTGCGCCACCCAGGCGCCCCGATAGTTGCCATTCTAACTGGTGTAAGGGGATATCTCATTGTGGTTTTAATTTACATTTCCGTGATGATTACTGATGTTGAGTATCTTTTCATGTGTCTGTTGGCCATCTGTGTGTCTTCTTTGGAAAAATGTCTATTCAGCTCCTCTGCCCATATTTTAATCAGATTTTTTTTGGTGTTGAGTTATATAAATTATTTATGTATTTTGGATATTAACCCTTGTCAGATATATCATTTGCAAATATTTTCTCCCCTTCAGCAGGTTATCTTTTGTTTTGTTGATGGTTCTCTTTCCTGTGTAAATACTTTTTATTTTTATATAGTTCCAATAGTTTATTTTAGTTTTTGTTTCCTTTACATGAGGAGACAGATCTAGAAAAATCTTGCTACAACCAATGTCAGAGAAATTACTACCTGTGTTCTCTTCTAGGACTTTTATTGTTTCAGATCTCAAATTTAGGTCTTTAATCCATTTTGAGTTTATTTGGATGTATGGTATTAAAAAGTGGTTCAGTTCCATTCTTTTACATATGGCTGTCCAGTTTTTCCAACAGTTTTTCCAATACCATTTATAGAAGAGACTGTCTTCCCCATTATATATTTCTGCTACCTTTGTTGTGAATTAATTGACCATTTAATTGTGTTTATTTCTGGGATGTCTATTCTGTTCTTTTGATCTCTGTGTCTATTTTTTGTGCCAATACCATGCTGTTTTGATTGCTACAGTTTTGTAGTTATCTTGAAATCTACTTTGTGATACATCCAGTTTTGTACTTCTTTCTCAAGATCACTAGTCTTCTGTGGCTCCATACAAATTTTAGTATTATTTTCTCTTGTTTTGTGAAAAACGGTGTTGGTATTTTGACAAGGATTGCATTGAGTCTGTAGATTGCTTTGGGTAATATGAATATTTTAATGATATTAATTATTCCCATCTATGAGCATGGAATATCTTTCCATTTGTTTTTGTCATCTTCAATTTGTTTTTTTTAAAGCAGTTTTAAATGTTTGTTTATTTTGAGAGAGAGCGTGCCCACGAGTGGGGGAGAGACAGAGAGAGAGGGAGACACACAATCCCAAGCAGGCTCTGCAATTGTCAGCACAGAGCCCGGCTTGGGGCTTGAACTCATGAACCATCAGATCATGACCTGAGCCAAAACTAAGGTCAGATACTTAATCTATTGAGCCACCCAGGTATCCTTGTCATCTTCAGTTTCTTTCGTCAGTGTTTTATGGTTTTTGAAGTATACTTCTTTCGCTTCTTTGGTTAAGTTTATTCTTACATATTTTATTCTTTTTAGTCCAGTTGTAAATGGTGTTGTTTTAAAAATTTCTCTTTTCTTCTCTTTTGTCATTATTGTGTAGAAATGCTACCAATTTCTGGTTATTTATTTTGTTTCCTGTTACTTTACTGCATTTATTTATTATTTCTAGTAGTTTTATGCAGTCTTTAGGATTTTCTTTTTTCCTTTTTTTAAGTTTATTTATTTATTTTGAAAGAGAGCAACCAGTGAAAGGGTAGAGAGAGAGAGAGGGAGGGAGAGAATCCCAAGCAGGTTCTATGCTTAGCAGCACCAACTCACCAACTATGAGATCATAACCTGAGCTGAAACCAAGAGTCAGACACTTAACCAACTAAACCACCCAGGTGCCCCAGGATTCTTTATAGTATAAATGTGTGTCATTTTAATTGTCTATAGATGTCTATAGTAGAGTTTTCTGAATGGACAATCATATTGTCTGAGACAGAAGTCAGTTTTATATTATTCTTTCCAATTCTTAGATCTGTTGTTTGTTTTTGCCTTATTGCCTTGGCTTCAGTACTATCTTAAATAGAAGCAGTGACAATGGGCATTCTTTTCTCATATGTGACCTTAATGAAAATGCTTTTACAAATTTACCATTAAGTAATATGTGTGCAGTGTAATATGGTAGATACACTTTATTTTAAAAAAAAATGTTTAATCAATTAGCATGAGTGAAGGAGGGACAAAGAGAGAGAGAGAATTCCAAGCAGACTCCACACTGTCAGTGCAGAGCCCTACGTGGGGCTTGATCTCGCAAACCATGACATCATGACCTGAGCTAAAATCAAGAGGTGAACACTTAAGCGACTTAGCTACCCAGGTGTGCCTGGTAGATATACTTTCAAAGTTAATATGCTCAAATATTTTTCTTATCATAAATGAGTGGTTAATTATATTGGATGCATTTACTACATCTGTTAGGATAACCATGGAATTTTTCTCCTTCTTTAATTTAATACAATGATTGAATTAATATATATATATTTTTATCTTATTTGGTGGTACCCTTGCACTTCTGGAACAAATTGCATTTGGTTTTTTCTTTCATTGTCCTTGTCTAGTTTTGGTTTCAAGGGTATATAAGTCTTATGAGTTGGATGGCTTTCTTTTCTGTTATCTAAGTACTTTGTGTGTGTGTGTGTGTGTGTGTGTGTGTGTGTGTGTGTGTGTGTGTGTTGAGAGAAAGGAAGAAAGAGAAGGTGGGGAGAATCTGTTCCTTAAAAGCTTGGTAAAACCATTTTAAAACACTCTAGATCTGTTGTCTTTTTCAGGAGCTAGTGATAGTAAATGTGAAAGAATTTTGATATCCAATTTAGTTTTTTAGAGATTACTTATTGCCATTTATTTTCTATGTGTATCTTCTGAGAACTCAGAGTGATACAAAGTAAAGAAAGCAAAAACACTATAGATATCATAGATGTTAAAATCGTATTATGTAGTCTTTGGCATACTCACTAATGTAACACAGAAACAGTCTGTAAACATGAGTTCTTTATTGTGAAGTGTTGGTAGTGTGGGAGTTGGGGAGAATAGGTAATGTTGGTTGCAGGGATACATTACCTATAACTGAAGGTCAGCTTTTACTTTACTTTGGCTTATTCACTGTGACACATTAACAAAAGTATGGACATAATTATCAATGTAATATGATACAAAATTTCTTCTACTAAATGCTTAAATACCCAATGAGAAATCTCATACTCAATATTTTTCCCCTGTGAAAATTAAAACAAGTTTAATTCTTTCTGAAGCCATAAAACCTAGAGCCACTGTGCAAGCTAATTTTCTCACTGTCATTATTGTCCTCAAGTCTATAAAAATTGCTACTCTTTTTGCACTTGACTAAAGCTGGCAATGTGAACAAACAGTAGTAAATTAGATGATTGCTTACAGATGTAAGCAAACACAGTCTTGCTCGAAAATTGGAAACATCGAAGAAAGCTTCAAAGCCGCACTATCCATCAGCCATCACAATCAATTGCTGGGGAATTGCTAAGTTCTTACTCTATCTAGCACTGAAGATTTTAAAGACTATTCCAAATGCAAAGAACTGAAACTTTAAGCCTTTTGAAATCTAAGATTCTAAACAATGTTTATCAAACCGTATTTCAGGAACCATCTCCATCAGCACATATGAGCTAGTTTTAAAAATGCAGATTTCTTGACCTACCCCTAGATCCATAGAATCAGAATCTGTTGGGAGCTTCCAAGATACTGCATTTTTAAGGTTTCTGTTACTGTCACCACCACCTTTCAGCCTTTTTGTGTACAGCAAAATATGAGGACGTTTTCCCTAAAGCATATTTAATCACTCATCACCATCATCAACTAAAAGTAATTTATCATATGCTTCTCTAGAGACATTTTCAAAAAGCATGACTTCTACTTGCAGAAAAATTCTTTTTTGTACTAATATGAATTTCATAATTTGATTTCATAAAGTGAGGTACAGTTGTGTTTATCATACTTCTTTTTAGAAGGAATATCTGCTGAAGCAAGAATTTGTAATGTATGTTTTAAGAGCAAATGGGAAACTGACAAGTTTTAATAAAAAATATTAATGAATGAAAAAACAGTAATAAGGTTCACTTCAAAATCATTGAGGAAAACTTAAGAGAACACCTAAAGGAACTCTTCTACAATTTGATTTACTGTTAAAACACTTTTAAAAAGACAAATAATCAGGGTAGATGACAATGAGGTAGTTGTGTTGATAATTAAAGTATTTTGATAAATGGATGAAATAATTGAAGTAATGAGCATGGAGACAATTTCAACAGTCATCTCAGATTAAAGAGAAGAGAGAAAGGATGGGAAGGATGGTGGGGAGACAGTTTAGTTAAAACAAAGAATTGCCAGAACCGCTATAGACATTCGTGCATTTAATATGCTGATGACTTTTTCTAATTTATCTAACTGATGCACATTTTCTTCTTTATCTGAAGGGAATCTCTTAGTTATAACATTTGTTAGCTACTTTGGAGCCAAACTTCACAGGCCAAAAATAATCGGAACAGGGTGCCTAATCATGGGAGTTGGAACACTGCTCATTGCAATGCCTCAGTTCTTCATGCAGCAGTAAGTCTAAAGCAATTATCTTTTTCTTGATTTAACCAACTGTATTGCTCCCTTTTTATAATTACAATTGTTTAAATTTAAGAAAATCACACATGGCTTAAAGCATGATGATTTATACCTTATTTTTGTTATATCCTCTGGGAAAAAATTCAGAATACTTACAAGTTTGCTTAAAATTTAATAATCTGTAAAAAATTGATATACAGCTATGTATCGATGTCAGCAAAAACTAAAGGGAAATTTCACTCTATGTCTTCATTCAAATAATTTATCTGGGGAGACAAAATAAGTAAAAAATTAATGTATTGTGGTAGATGTCAAATGGGTAATGAATGAATGCTTCTGACAATATGCTGGGTCACTTGACTGGCAGATCATTGACTAAGGGTATTTTA
The DNA here is from genome assembly GCF_022079265.1 of Lynx rufus. Lineage (NCBI taxonomy): Eukaryota > Metazoa > Chordata > Mammalia > Carnivora > Felidae > Lynx > Lynx rufus. The sequence goes on from NW_025814889.1 coordinate 54,021,292, forward strand.
TCAATTCAAATAGCTATTCAGTGTCCAAATACTATCTCATAGAACTTTTTCAGTAGGTATAGGTTGTTGGTATCCTTTAACCCCGAAGTCTGCTTTTGCTACTTTTGCTACTAAGTTTGTTAGTACTTGCATACAACTTTAGTAGTTCCAAAGATTTTCCACCATCTTTATATCATTTCACCTTTACCTGTGAAGTAGAAGAGCATAGTTTGTCTTTTTATTTTAGGACTAATGATCATGACTTAGTCAACTTTTTCAAGGTTAGGTGTCCTGTAATTATAGAACTGGAATCCTAAAACAAGTATTCTGACTTCATGCATATCTATGTTGCCTTCCTTATCCATGGTTACCTATTGCCAACTGAGAGAAGTGACTACCTAGAGGTTTTGAAGCAAGATAATAGTTTTTTAAAATTATATATCAAATAATACTTTGATACTGTTCACTCTAGATCATTGTATCATGACATTTTAGAGCTATAGAGACTTAGGTATGATATAGTACAAACGTTTTCTTGGATTCCCAAGTTACTATATAAATATAGTCAGATTTTTACCTCTGTGGTCAATCTATAAAGATAGTGCACAGAATCCTCTGAGTGGGATCTCTTGTACTTATTTGGATAGTTTCCCTGGCCCCTTCATTTTTACTTGGAGAGAGATCGGTGTTTTCAGAACTTCTGCCTACTCTTTGAACACCTATCCAGCCTCCTTTTCATGAGGCAGAAGTTTTCCTTGGATCACTGAGGTTCTACAAAGGTGCCATTTGGAGTCAATGGAAAAACAGCAAGCAAAGGAAAAGGTTGAGGAAATGGATCTTCACTCTGCCTAATCCCTGCTTGATCAATAGCTGTGACACTACTATCTGTTCTAGTCACTGAACCCCCATGCAACAGTTTGCCAGGTGGGGGGGGGGAGAATTCCGTTACTTAAAAACATAAAATTAGAAAGTAGTTGCAGAGGATAAATAAATCTATGACTCTTGACATAAATCATTGTGCAGTGGGTCTTTTCTGTATGACCTTGGACATGTTACTTAAGCTTTCCAGGCCTCAGTTTATGCATATTAAAAATAGGTATTATAAGTATTAAAAATAATACCTAGCTTATAATATTGCAAATATTAAATGAGATGACACAGGTAAAATGCTTACTAAGTTTCCTCATATATCTAGTAAGTGTGTCATTATTGTTATGTATTGTTATGAGACCTTCTTAGATCATTAAGCCACCTGGTTTTAACCAGAGACAAGTAATGGGTTGTCTTCAGATTAATAATTTTGTCACCTCAAGTTAGTGACAAATATAAAACATTCTATTTCCCCTTAATCAAAAGCCAAAACCTCAAGATCACAAAAGTGGTAAATAGCAACAAAGCATTTCCACAGGGATCTTAGTAATTCGAGTAGAATCTTTTAGCAGTCAAGCAAAAGAGGGAGTTCACACATGAATGCCTAGGTGCTTACATAATTGCAAATTTTAGATGCCAAGTGAATGTTGACTTTACTAGTATTTGAAGTTTTCCAGTAAAAGAAGTAAAATTTTCTAGTAAAAGATTTTTCTTTTTTCTAGTAAAAGAAAATCAGAAAAAGACCAGCCAGGCAGCCAGGCTAGGGTTATCAAAGGTTGCCAAAGGGTCAAAGACAAATTATTAGACACTAATTTTTTGTATGTTTAAAGTTATATTTGTTTATTTATTATTTAGTGTCTGCATTGGCCTGGTACTGTGCCATGTAATGGAGCTACTTCAGTGAGAAAAAAACAAAATGAAATTAAACAAAAATATATGTGCACAATTTTTACCCATGAAGTTTACTATCTACTAAGGGTTATTATAATAACTTCTTTTTAACTTTTCACAGTATTATTTGGACAATTGTCCAAATGTCATTTTTGATCTCCAGGAGACCACTGTACTCTTCTGCCTAGCAGAAATACTTTTGATTTCCAGCAAAACATAACACTGATCATGGATATCAATTATTGAGGGGTTACCATGAACAGACTGTGTTTAGCTTTATGTGTGTGAGCTCACCTGAATCATAAATTTAAAATATATATATTGGTGGTTTTTCTAGGTAATGCAGATAGAGTAGAGACAAAAAAATCTCTGTTCTCTTGGATCTTATGAGAAGGAGACAGATAATAAAGAAATAAATAATGATACAGTATTCCAGATAATGTTAAGTGCTATATACAAAAATAACCTTCTGAAGACACATAAGGAGTATGTTGCGGGGAGGAAGGGTTGCAGTTTAAAGTAGGGTTATGAGGGGATGGCTCACCCATATGATGACCCTTGGGAAAGGCTGAAAGAGATGAAGGAGAGAGCCATGCAGACACGTGGGGAAGAAAGATTCTGTGCTGATTGAATAATGAATATAAAGTTCCTGCAGCAGGAGGGAATCTAGCATGTGGGTAAACAGCAGGGAGGCCTGTGTGGCTGAAGTAGGACAAGCAAGGGGAAAATGTAAGGGGGCATAGCAGAGGCTGTCAAGGTTGTTTCTCAAACTTTGGTGGACATTTGTGTCACCTGAAGCTCTTGGTAGAATAAAGATTCTGATTTAGTAGTTCTTCGATAGGGTTTGAGATTCAGCTGATGCTGTTGGTCTGCAGACTTCACCTTGAATAGTAAGGTTGCACACAATTGCAACTTCACCTTCTTCTTGGGATGAGATGGGAAGCTGGTGGAGAGCATTGAGCAGAATGGCATGATCTCACTTACATTTTTTAAGGGCCATGCAGACTGCTGCTTGGAAAAATAACTCTGGTGAGGGAAATGTGGGAGTAGGAAGACTATTTAGATGGCTACTGTAGAACTTCATGTCTCTGAATCAAGATTGTTTCAGAGTCTGAATCCAGGTCAGGAACTAAAATCCCTGGTTTAAAAGCATTTAAACCGCTGGTCCCCTGTGAAATTACTTCTCTGTCTCCTTATCCAACAGAACCTAAATTGTACAGACTACATGGATACCCCTACTTTACCACCAAAAATATTGAAATTTGAAAAGGTTAATTGATTTTTCTAGTGTCATATCTAGTAATTAGTGGCAAAGGAGACATTTGCATAAATTACATTTATTCAAAATCTAAATAATTGTTATGCTAAACAGTTTCATTTTGATAGAATGAATTAGGAAAGCTCAAATAATTTAAAATTTTAAAAATTCTACATAATCATGATTGACATTAATTTTAAGAGCTCTAAGGCACTATAACAGTCCGTGGTACCTCTGGAATTATTAAAGAAAGAAAATTATATTTATCATGATTTTAATGCTGAATGTTCTCTTGGGTAGCTGAGAATCGACAAATAGTTATCCTCATTAAGTGGTTTTTAAACTATTTTGGCCAGAAAACCATATGATAAAAGTAACAACTCTGAACTTCTTTCCTTAAATACTAACATACATACAAAAATGTTGTTACTTTTTCTGTAAGGCTCATGGACCTAGCGAGGTATAGATTATGCAAAACTGATATAAGGTGACCCATCTATCAGTCTATATATTTTAATACCTCAATACATGTTTTACTTACATGGTTGAGTAGGTTGTTATTACTAATATTATAAATACATTACTCTGATTCCTAGTCTTTAGTCATATGGTACCTGAACAAAAAGAGAACCATGATGATGTTGAGAAAAAGATAATGTTGTGATGTCCTTTTATCAGGTACCTCTTTTTGGAGAGTGCAGTGGACAGAGAAATTGTCTCATGAAGGATAATTTGAGAGGGAGCATGGCTGGGGAACTGAAGATAGAATTATCACAGTGTTTCCATTCAGCCTTGGCTCTTCAATCCAGCTGCCATTGTAACCATACATCAGAGGAAAGAATGGCATTAGAAATAACTTCGAGCCCTAACAATAAACTCTAGAGAAAAGTGATACCATCCAGATAAACAGTTCAAAATCCCCTTATATCAGGGGAGAGGAATATGGCAGCAAAATAGGCAGACCCTAGGCTCACCTCATCCCATGAACACAGCTACTATCAAATCCTCCTAAATACCCCAGAAACCAACTTGAAGACTGACAGAACAAACTCCACAGCTAACGGGAGAGAAGAGGCCACATCGAAGAAGGTAGGAAATGCAGATTTGGTATAGGGGAGAAATAGGTCACAGGTGCTGCAGAAGGGAGGGTGCTGTGGTCACAGAGAAGGGCACGAGAGAGAAGAGCACACAGGGGAATGCACAAGGAGAAAGTTTCTCCAAAGTTACTGACTTGGAAAACAAGAGAGGTTGAACTTCATGTGTTCTTGCAACCAGTGGGGCATAAAGTTTAGAGTTTAAAGGTCAGCAGACCGGGCGGATAGAGCCCAGAGGGTAGAAAAGAAGAAGGGAGGGAGAGAAGGCAGACAAACAAGCCACGGGCATACAGCATGGAGACAGCAATCTGAAGAGTACCTGAAGCACACAGGGGTGAGATTATTTGCTCTTCTTGGTCATCTTGAAGCATATTCCAGAGAGACCGCATTCACAGAGATGCCTCTTGGAACAAAGGAGCTGGTACCATTCCCCTTCCCCACTGTTCCTCAGCATAAGCACAGAGCCATCTGCTGGAAGCAGCACAACACCAACACTAACTTCCTAACTTGCTTATACCAAGCCCCACACCCCTGTGCTCTGGCAGGACTGCTCTTCTCTGTCAAGCTTCCATCAGTTCCAGTGCAGCAGGCTCCGTCCTCTGAAGATGAGCATAAACCTCTGCCCATACCATGTCTCCCAACCAGAGTTCTCCAGGGCCTTGGCTCTGGTGGAAGTGGTATCATGTCTCATTTCATGACCAAACCAAGCACATCTAATTAAAACTCACCACATTCAGTCCAGGGAGCAAACACTGCCCGCAGCAGACAACAAAAGCCTCTGAGGACAACCGGCCTGAAGCATAGATCAGCTAAAACAAAACAGCAAAGCGCATGCAGCACATACCTGAGACACCCCCTGAAGCACAAGGCCCTGGACACTTCATGACCTCTTCATAAAGTCATTACTTTCAGGCACAGGAGACATAGTTGGCTTTTCTGACACAGAGAAGAAGGCAGAGACTTAGGCAAAATGCAAAGATGGAGGAATTTATCCCAAATGAGAGCACAAGATAAGGCCATAGCCAGAGATCTAGGTGAAACAGTTTTAAGTAACACACCTGATAGAGAATGACAATAGAAGAAATCAGTGAGACCCTTACTACAGAGATAATAGAGTTGAAAAAGAATCAAAAATGAAGAGTGCGATAAACAAGATTGGAAACAGGCTTGATGAAATAATCAGCATTCTGGAAGAAGCCGAGGAATGAGTTGTGACCTAGAAAGCAAAATAATGGAAAATAATGAGACTAAACAAAAGAGAGAAAGAATTATGGAACACGAGAATAGATATAGGGAACTCAGTAACTCCATCAAATGTAAAAACATTCATATTGTAGGAGTCCTAGAAGAAGAGAGAGAAAAGGGTGCAGAAAATTTGAGGAAAATAATAGCTGAAATCTAGGGAAGGAAACAGACATCCAGATCCAGGAGGCACAGAGAACTCCCATCAAAATCAACAAAAGCAGGCCAACAATCAGACATATTGTAATTAAATGTGCAAAATATAGTGATAAAGAAACTAAAGGCAGAATGTCAAAATAAGTCCTTAACTTATACAGGAAGACCCCGTAAGGCTAGTTGCAAATGTCTCAACAGAAACTTGGCAAGCTAGAAGGGAGCAGCATGATATATTCAAAGTGCTGGAATGGGGAAGACTGCAACCAAGAATACTCTGTTCAGCAAGGTTATCATTCAGAATAGAAGGAGAGATAAAGAGTTTCCCAGACAAATGAAAACTAAAGGAGTTTGTGACCACTAAACCAGCCCTGCAAGAAATATTAAAGGGGACTCCTTGAGTGCAAAGGAGAGACCAAATGTGACAAAGACAATATCAGAAAAATCTGCAGAAACAATGAAAAAACAAATAATAAAATGGCAGTAAATACATATCTATCAATAATTACTCTGAATATAAATGGACTAACCAATAAAAGACATAGAGTGTCAGAATGTATAAAAAAAAACCAACACAAGACCTATCTGTGTGCTGCCTACAAGAGACTCATTTTAGACCTAAAGACACCTGCAGATTGAAAGTGAAGGGATGGAGAAACATTTAACATGCAAATGGGTTTGACATACAAGTCAAAAGCCAGAGTAGCAATACTTATATCTGACAAACTGGACTTTAAAACAAAGACTGTAACAAGACACAAAGAAGGGCACTGTCTCATAATAAAGGGGACAATCCAACAAGATCTAACAATTGTTAAGTATTTATGCAACCAACATTGGAGCACCCAAATATATAAAATAAATAAAAACAAAAATAAAGGAACTAATTGATAATAATACAATAAGAGTAAGGAACTTTAACACCCCACTTACATCAATGGGCAGATCATCTAAGCAGAAAATCAACAAGGAAAAAGTGACTTTGAATGACACGCTGAACCAGATGGACTTAGATATATTCAGAACATCTCATCCTAAAAGAGCAGAATACACATTATTTTCAAGTGCACACGGGAGATTCTCCAGAATAGATCTCATATTAGGTCACAAGTCAGACCTCAACAAGTACAAAGGATTAAAATCACACCATGCACCTTTTCTGACCATAACACTATGAAAGTAAAAGCCAACCACTAGAGAAAATTTGAAAAGACCACAAATACATGAAGGTTAAACAACATGCTAGTAAACAATGAATGAGTCAACCAGGAAACTAAAAAAGAAATAAAAATACATGGAAAAAAATGAAAATGAAAACATGATGGTCCAAAACCTTTGGCTGCAGCAAAACATTTTTTTAATTTTTTTAATGTTTGTTTATATTTGAGAGAGAAACAGAGTGCAAGTGGGGAAGGAGCAGAGAGTGAGGGAGACACAGAATCTGAAGCAGGCTCTAGGCTCTGAGCTGTCTGCACAGAACCCGAAGCTAGACTCAAACTCATGAACTGTGAGATCATGACATATGAAATCATGACATGAGCCAAAGTCAGATGCTTAACCGACTAAGCCACCCAGGCACCCCGCAGCAAAAGCTATTCTAAGAGGGAAGTATATAGTGATACAGACCTACTTCGAGAAGCAAGAAAAATCTCAACAACCTAACGTTATACCTAAAGCTAGAAAAAAGAACAACAAATGAAATCTAAAGCCATCAGAAGGAGGGAAATAAATATTAGAGCAGAAATAAATGATACAGAAACTAAAGAAAAAGAAAAACAAAAACAAAACAAAACAAAACAAAACAACAAACAATAGAACCAGATCAATGAAAACAGGAACTGTTTCTTTGAAAATATTAATAAAATTGATAAACCTCTAGCCAGACTTATCAAAAAGAAAAGAGAAAGATCCCAAATAATCACAAATGCGAGAAGATAAATAACAAATAACACCATAGAAATATAAACAATTATAAGAGAATATTATAAAAACTATATGCCAACAAATTGGACAACGTAGAAGAAATGGATAAATTCCTAGAAACATATAAACTACCAAAACTGAAACCGGAAGAAATAGAAAACTTGAATAGACCTATAATCAGCAAAGATATTGAATCAGTAATCAAAAACCTCCCCCAAAACAAAAGTCCAGATGCCTTCACAGGGGAGTTCTACCAAACATTTAAAGAAGAGCTAATATCTATTCTTCTCAAACTATTCCAAAAAACAGAAAAGGAAGGGAAACTTCCAAATTCACTCTATGAGACCAACATTACCCTGATACCAAAACCAGATAAAGACTCCACTAATAAAGAGAACTATAGGCCAATACCTCATGTACATAGATACAAAAGTTCTCAAGAAAATACTAGCAAACCAAATCCAACAATACATTAAAAAAATCATTCACCACGATGAAGTAGGGTCAAAGGTGGTTCAATATTCATAAATCAATATTCATAAATCAATAAATGTGATATACCACATTAATAAAAGGAAGGATAAGAGCCATATGATTATTACAATAGATGCAAAAAAAGCATTTGAAAAAGTACAAATCTATTCATAAAAATGTTTTTTCAACAAAGTAGATTTGGAGGGAACAAACCTCAACATAATAAAGGCCATATGTGAAAAACCCACAGCTAATATCCTCAATGGGAAAAAACTGAGAGCTTTTCCTCTATGGTCAGGAACAAAACAGGAATGTCCTCTGTCACCAGTTTTATTCAATATGATACTGGAACTCCTAGCCACAGCAATCAGGCAACAAAAAGAAAAGGTATCCAAATCAGCAGGGAAGAAGTCAAATTTTCACTATCTGCTGGTGACATGATACTCTATATAGAAAATCTGAAAGACTCCACCAAAAAAAAAAAAAAACCTGTGAGAACTGATAAATTCACCAAAGTCACAGGAGACAAAATCAATGTACAGAAATATTTTGCATTTCTATACGCCAATGAAGAAGCAACGGAAAGAGAAATTAAGGAATCAGTCCCATTTACAACTACATCAAACCCAATAAGATACCTAGGAATAAACCTAAACAAAGAGATCTGTACTCTAAAAACTATAAAACTCAGGAAAGAAATTGAAGATGACACAAAGAAATAGACATTCCATGCTCATCGATTGGAATGTCTATATTACCCAAAACAATCTGCAGATTTAAGGCAATCTTTATGAAAATACCAACATCAGTTTTCACAGAGCTAGAACAAAGAATCCTAAAATTTGTATGGAACCACAAAAGACTCCAAATATCAAAAACCATCTTGAAAAAGCAAAGCAAAGCTAGAGGAATCACAGTTCTGGGCTTCATGTTATATTACAAAGCTGTAGCAATTATGACAGTATGGAACTACCACAAAAACAGACACATAGGTCAATGAAGCAGAATAGAAAACCCATAAATGAACCCACAACTATACGGTCAACCAATCTTTGACAAAGAAGGAAAGAATATCCAATGGGAAAAAAAGTCTCTTCAATAAATGGTGTTGGGAAAACTGGACAGCAATATGCAAAAGAAAGAAACCAGACCACTTTCTCACACCATACCCAAAAGTCAAAATGGATTAAAAACCTAAATGTAAGACCTTAAACCAGAAAAATCCTGGAGGAGAACCCAAGCAGTAAACAATTTGGCATCAGAAGTACCAAGTTCTGGGACGCCTGGGTGGCTCAGTCGGGTAAGCATCCGACTTTGGCTCAGGTCATTGTCTCACCTTTCCTGAGTTCAAGCCCTGAATCGGGGTCTATGCTGACAGCTCAAAGCCTATAGCCTGTTTCAGATTCTGTGATTCCTTCTCTCTCTGCCCCTCCCCTGCTCTCTCTCTCTCAAAAATAAATAGACATTTTTTTAAAAAGTACCAACTTGTTTCTAGATATGTCTCTTGAAGCAAGGGAAACAAAAGCAGAAATAAACTATTGATATTTCAGCAAAATAAAAAGCTTCTGCACAGTGAAGGAACCAGTCAACAAAATTAAAAGGCAGCTTATAGGATGGAAAAAGATATTTGCAAATGACATATCTGATAAAGGGTTAGTACCTAAAATCTCTAAAGAACCTATAAAACTCAACACTCCAAAATGAATAATCCAATTAAAAATTTAAAAATCCAGTAAAAAAGACATGAAGAGACATTTTCCCAAAGAAGACATCCAGATGACCAATAGTCTTATGAAAAGATGCTTAATACCACTTATTATCAGGGAAATGCAAATCAAAACTACAGTGAGATATCACCTCACACCTGTCACAATGGCTAAAATCAACAACCCAAGAAACAACAGGTGTTGGCAAGGATGTGGAGAAAGGGGAACCCTCTTGCACTGTTGGTGGCAGTGCAAAGTAGTGCAGCCACTGTGGAAAACTGTATGAAGTTTCCTCAAAAAGTTAAAAAGAGAACTACCTTATGATCCAGCAGTTGCACCACTAGGTATTTACCCAAAGAATACAAAAATACTTATGTAAAAGGATACATGCACCCTGATGTTCATAACAACATTATCCATAATAGCCAAATTAAGGAAACAGCCCAAGTGTCTGTTGACAGATGGATAAGGAATAAGTGCCATATGTTATTATTATATAATATTATATAATATATATGACATATATTTTTGGTGGAATATTTTTCAGTCATAAAAAAAGAATGAAATCTTGCCATTTACAATGACATGGAGCTAGAGAGTATTATGCTAAGTGAAATAACTCAAAGAAATACCACATGCTTTCATTCACATGGAATTTAAAAAGCAAAACAGATGAGCAAAAGAGGAGAGAGAGAGAGGCCAAGAAACAGACTCTTAACTATTGAGAACAAACTGATAGATACCAGAAAGGAGGTGGGTAGGGGAATGAGTTAAACAGGTGATTGGGATTAAGGAGTGCACTTGTCATGACAAGCATCAGGTATTGTATGGAAGTGTTGAGTCACTATATCGTATACCTGTAACTAATATTACACTAGATGTTAACTAACTTGAATTTTAAAAGTTTTTGTTAATTTTTTTATGTTTATTCATTTTTGAAAGAGAGAGCACAAGCAGGGGTGGGGCAGATAGAGAGGGGGACACAGAATCTGAAGCACGCTCCAGGCTCTGAACTGTGAGCACAGAGCCCAACGCAGGGCTTGAACTCATGAACCACGAGATCATGACCTGAGCCAAAGTTGGACGCTCAACCGACTGAGCCACTCAGGCGCCCCTGGAATTTAAAAAGTTAAAAAAAAAACCCACACATCATCATCGATTCTCTAGAATCAGCAATGCAGTTGTTCTACTAAATTTACAACTCTAAATATAGCATGCAATACCATAGTTTTTAAATTAAAGCTTTTCCTCTGACTTGGAGATAGTCATGATTTTATCAAACATTGGATATTTTTTCACCAGGGGAATAGGTGATTTATAGTCATTATTTTTACATTAAAATGAACCCTTATGAATAATTCTTACTTTTATTTTCTTTTACTACACTAACTGGTTGAGATATGGTGTAATACCTGTAAATGAGACTTTCTGGTTATCTCTTCAGGACATCTGCTGTTAAAAGCTGGTTTGGTTTAGTGATTCAGACTCAAGGGTAGTTGCAAACTCAAACAGGTTCCATAATAAGTCATGTAGTGTACATTTAATATTTTTAGTATGATGTTAAATGAGTCTGTAGTGAAGAAAATATTCTTTTTTACAGGTACAGATATGAAAAGTATTCTCCTTTCTCTAATTCCACTCTGAGCATCTCTCCATGTCTCCTGGAGTCAGACAATCAATTACCTATCTCAATTATAGAAAAATCACAATCCAAAAGAAGTGATGGTAAGATGGTTTTGTTTACTTGACTAAGATAGCTTTTTATAAAGACTTTATATTGCTTTAGTATGGACAGAAAATTTATGTGATGTTTTTCTCTTAAAAGCTTTACTACTTAAATTGAGATACTATAGTGCCATAAAAATTCCTAGAATATAAAGCAGTATATGATGAGATCTGAAGAAAATATGGAAAGAGCATTAATTGCTGGCAACTGGGAAAAGCTTCCCATGGTTCCAAATAAGGTGGGCCATGAATTAGGATAAAACTAGTTTAGCACATATTAATCTCAGTCCAGTGTTCAGATATGAAAGAAATATATTCTTCCCCAGATCTCAATTTAACTTCTGTGTTCAGCCCCTTTCCATCAGAATGGGATAAATTGAATCTCATTCAATTTGTCCCTAACCTTACCTTTTTCCCCAGGGGTTGCTTATATTCTAGGGAGCTTACATAATAGCAAAGGGGGAAGTTGTGGGAGGGGCCTCTTGGTGTTATTGGTCCCTTGTCAACTTAGGTATTTAAAATCCCTCTGGCCACAATATTTGGTCATACATGTCACTTTAGGGCTATCCCATGTCTACCTTTATGCCCTTTTTTAGCACAGAAGCTCTTCCTGATGCAGATGTGACAGTCTTGGAAACTTGGGAATAATTGTTTTCCACACAACACAGGATGCAAGGAATTTTGTCAGGATGTCTAGAATTCCATATGGCTGATGCACATTGCATAGCAATGCTTTGTGTGAGCACCCTTGGGAACATGGAAATCATCTCTTAGAAAGCTTTTGAGGAGCCAAAAGCAGGACGTTTAGCCACACTGTTCTACATATGTAGCCATCTTGTCTTTTGGGTTTTGCTACCTCCCTGGCTCTACCATGGTGGCCCAGGTTCTTCCTGCTAGGGAATCCACAAATCTCCCCTCAGGTGTTTGCTATGTCTCCGGGATGAGCTCAAATGCCCTCTCTCCACTGCCCTTGAGCGTTGACATGCTCGACGCTTCCTCCTCACCACTCCCACCCCACTCCCTGCTCCTAGCCTACAGATTGCTGTATAGGCAGTGTGGAAGCTCCTCTTTTCTATACCTGCTAGTCATGCAAATCTTTTATCTATACCATAAAACCTTTTATTTCCCCTAATATCATCATCAGTGCTTTCTTTTGACATGTCTTTTTTCCTGAGCAATGAACTCCAGAGGTCTGGATGAAGGGAAGGGCCAGAGGATTAATAGAAATATGAGGCAGGGAGGTAGGGAAGATGTGAACATGTAACAAGTGTACACCATCCTGCTGTATGAAAAGAAGAAAAGCCCCCTGGAAGAAGAGAAGAGTGTGAAAGGAGGGTTTGGACTTTCACTTCCACATAATGTACAGTTATTGAAGATATTTTGTTTTTGACAGGAAAGATAGGATGTAGATGGCAATACAGCTAATCACGAAATATTTAAACTTTTAGTGTTAAGAAGAGAAACATAGCATCTAGAGGTAGGAATTAAAAATTTTTTAATGTGGGGCGCCTGGGTACCTCAGTCAGTTAAGCATCCAACTCTTGATCTCTGTTCAGGTCATGATCTCATGGTCATGGGATCGAGCCCCAGGTTAGGCTTTGCAGTGATAGCACGGAGCCTGCTTGGGATCCTCCCTCTCCATCCCCTTTCTCTCTCTCTAAATAAATAAATAAATAAATAAATAAATAAACAAACAAACAAACAAACAAAGTTTAAAAATGTTTTTAATGTAGAGACAGGTTTTAGACAGGTATACAGCATAAGACCCACTATCTTTTTCTTTGCTTTAAATGAGGTCCTGCTCCCTTAAAGTCATAGATCTGTATAAACATCAGATATAGTGGACACAAAGTTTATCCTAAAAATTATAGTAGGGTGATAATAGGACTCTTGTCAAAAATGCCCCACCTACAACCCCCATTCCCACTACACTGGAGAGCTGAGATGTCCAAAAAAACTCTGCAACAGTGGAAATGTTCTATATCTATGCTGTCTAATACAGCAGCCACTAGCACATGTGACTGTTGACTTCTGTAATATAGCTAGTGTGACTGAGGACTGAATTTTTACTTTTATGTAACTTTAATTAATTTACTATTCAGTAGCCACATGTGTTGTGTAGTTACCATATTGGAAAACACAGATCTAAGCTATCTTCACCTGTCTACAAGATTTCCCTACCCTTGTGTGATCTTGGGATCACACAAATGTCAGGGGTAGAATTGACATTAGAATCAATTTTTTGGAAAAGGAATTCCCATTATATTTTGGGGAGTGAAATGGAAATCTAGAAAAGATAAGTGAAAAATGCGTGGTCACTTGGCTACATTTCTAGAAGAGGCAGAATTAGAAGGAACATGACTACACAATAGTCTTGTCTGTTACGCAGTCTGATTCATCTACCCAAAAGGACTCATCCCAGTTCCAAATAACCTATATTTTACTTTCAAATTTTACTTAAGGACTACTAATAAGTGTAAATAACTCCTACCTCATATGATTATTAGGAGGAAATAATTTAAAAATGCCTGCAAACCACTTAGCCCAGTGCCTGGCAGAAAGGGAGCACTCACAAGTGGTGATTGTCAGAGATAGATAACATTATCACTTTTATTAAAGTGATCAAACTCTTCAAAAAATATTTCACTTGTGATGTGGGGGGTAATTCTCCAGCTTTACATGATTATATCAAGACATGACTTCTATAAAAGCATTTTAAAATAGTTAGCTTTGAATGTCTAAGAATACTGCCAAAAGTACAGTTATACTACTAGTTATACTACTAAAGTATATAGAGTTTTAAATTTTTATGACTTTGTTTCCTAAACCTGATCCCTAAAAATGGTTATTCACTAACAAACGATTGTAATGCTGTCCAAAGTTGAAGTATCATCCATATAAAAATTTAAATTTCAGATAAAACTTGGTCAGCAATAAAATTACAAGGGATTTCTGTTGAAAAATAGAAAAGTTTAAAGATTAAGGCGAGAAATGCCTTTCTTCAAAATTTTGTGTTTTTTCCCAGACAGAATAGTGAATGTTATTGGAGCATAGGAATTCAAAGTACGCAGTATAAATATAAGATAAAAAGAGAAGAGAAAATAAGAAACAAGGCATCAGAAACGAAACAAAAGAGTCCTTTTATCAAAACCTCTGGGGGATTTATATTGCCTAAAATATGGAGGAGAAAATATTTTCCAGTCTTGCTTAGACTCCTATCAAATTAAGTCTGTTGAAAATTTCATTTTTACATCCTAATCCAATTTTAGGACAGCTTGTAGAAATGCAAAATAAGTATTTAACTTTGATACTGATCTAATTTCACTTCTCTTGTTTGCTTTCCTTTCAAGAATGTGAAATTGATGCCAGCTCTTCCATGTGGGTTTATGTTTTCCTGGGGAACCTTCTTCGTGGAATTGGGGAAACTCCTATTCAGCCTCTAGGCATTGCCTACCTTGATGATTTTGCCAGTGAAGACAATTCTGCTTTCTATATTGGTAATGCCTACCCCATTCATCTTCTTGGGAAGCAGCATATCTGGTTTTCTCAACTCTATTCCAAACTGAGTGGAATAGAGTGTGCAATAGAGTTTGATACTTCATATCCAGTTCCTATATTGAGGTTCACACATATCTGAGGTCCACACTGAGGATTTGGATGATAAAGAAACTTGCATTAGAAGGACCTGTCACGTTAGGGAAAGAACATCAGATTAAAAGAAAATAACTATAAGATCAACTGCAATCATGTACGACTTTGTACAAGTATCTTCATGGACTTCATATTTCATAGGTTCTTTTTATTGGGTTAACTGTGCCACTGAAGCATTTAGGTATCATATATATGTGTGTGTATATATCTGTGTGTGTGTGTGTGTGTGTGTGTGTGTGTGTGTGTGTGTGTGTGTGTGTATATAATTTTGTCTCCAGAGCCCTAGAAATTGCTTTCTAAGATAAAAGCCCTGATTATTTAAAGCATCTTTTTTTTCCTATGAGGGATAGCCTGCAAGGAATTCTGAGTTATCAGTAGCAGGTATGAATGGATAAAGAAAAACACAGAAAGTATGAGAGCAAGGCCTGACATAAACCCATGTCTGGAACAGGCCCCATTGGATAGACCAGCAGCTAAAATCACACACACACAAAACAAAATATAGCAAAAGCAAACTCCAAGTCCAGATACATCTAAGCAGTATTCACTGAGTGCCTCTTATGTCTTAGAAACTAATTTTTTCTCTATTTCACACACCAGTCTTGGTTTTTTTTGGGTTCTGACCTTTGAGGGCCTGGCCTTCAAGGGACAGAAGGACAAGACTGAAATTCATTGGGAGGGGCTGTGGCTAGCTCCACAGTATAGTTCTTTGCTGCCTATGCACATAGAACTCCAGAGGGCTCTGATTACAGTCTGGCAGGCTGTAATTAAAAACAGGTTACCTGCTCTAATGGAAAATTCCAGCATAAATCAGAAACTAGAGTAGAAGTTGCTAGGCAATGACTCTGGAGACTAGAGGAAAGATTGCAAGCCAAGAGATGCAGGCATGTATCAAGGTGTCCCCTTCCTGCTCACTCTGTTCACCCTGTCTTCTCTTCTGAAAAGGATCTGTAACTGCCATTTACTCCTCCTATCAATTTAAATTAATTGTCAGGGATATGCGTGTATCAAGCTCTGTGGTGAAATGAAAGGCATATAGTAGATACTTTGCAAGGAAGAGTTATGTTTCTGGTAACCAGAAATGATGTCATCGATACAGTCTGCTCCACTTTCCTGTTACAGCTGCCTAGGCTGGTCATGGTTGCTCCAGAGAGCACCTTCCTGCCCTCCCAGGTCTAGCTCCACTTGCTGGCTGCATCCTGGGATATGCATAGTTACTACTCTCACACAGACTCTCTGAACACATGCACCTCTTCACTAAGGTGGAAGAAATCAAGTTTAATGTCAAAATGACTCTTATGCTTAACCAGCCACAAAAGAGTTTTGAAAGACTGTCAAAATAGTATAATTCTGATTTTTTATCAGTGGGGGAAATCTAATCCTAACGAGTAAAGTTTGCTCCATTTGGGGGAAGTTAACTTCTTCAGAGTCTTGGTGTCACTTCTTTACTAAGAAGTAATTAATGCCTTCCAAGTGTTCGTGCTTCTTCCAAAGCTGAGGACTTATTTCCTGATTCAATAAGGTTGAAAAAATTGACAAATTAAGCACTCTTAAGTGAAGAGTTGATGAAATATTTTTAGCTACTCACTGGATTTCACTCATATTTCTTGTTTTAAAATGTATTAATTTACAAAAGCAGAGAAATGCCCCCCCCTTTTTTTGGTGCAGGGTGTGTGCAGACGGTTGCAATTATAGGACCAATCTTTGGCTTCCTGCTAGGCTCATTATGTGCCAAACTGTATGTTGACATTGGCTTCGTAAACCTAGGTAAGGAAGTTTATTTTTGTTTATTTATTTATCTTAGTTACTGCAATTTTTTAAATGCAGATGGTGTAAAAAATATCAGAGTCCCTTTTTATAAAATGACAGGATTATAATCTTTCCTAGAATGAAAATAATCCACTGAAAATTTGTTGTTGATATAATCACCACATACATTAATAAATGAAATATGAAAAATAGGCAGTGATTAGAACCGGACGACCTATGGTTTGTTATTCAGATGTATCCTTTTTCACTTCTGGTTTGCCAGTTCAAACACATTCCAGCATAGTTAAGACTAAAAACTGTGGCTTCTCATTGGCTCTTGTTGGTTCAGGTGTATCAACATGACAGTCACATCGATTGATCATGTATTTTGTAGACTTGCCAGGAAGACCGAGAATTGAAAGTCTTTCGGCAACCAAAATTCATTCTTTACAAATCATTTTCAGGTGGAAGCATATTAGAGTGGGACTACCTTACCCCCTGAGAGAGTAGTTATGGAGGGAATAAATGTCAGAACTCATCTTTCCATAAGTATTAATTTGTTTCTTTCCTTATGAGATGTACCTCCTAGAAATGGGCATTACTTTTCTTTATTTTTTTTAAAACTTTTTTAATGTTCATTTACTTGTGAGAGAGAGATTGAGACAGAGTACAAGTGGGGGAGGAGCAGAGAGAGAGGGAGACACAGAATCCGAAGCAGGCTCCAGGCTCTGAGTTGTCAGCACAGAGCCTGACATGGGGCTTGAACCCACGGACTGCAAGATCATGACCTGAGCCAAAGTCAGATGCTTACCTGATTGAACCACCCAGGCACGCTTATTTTTCTTTCTTTTTAAAGAAGTTCAAGAAATCAGTTAAAACCAAGAAAATAAGTTGCATTTTTAAAAATTCTGAAATTGCTTTTTGAAATCATTGTTAAAATTAAATGCAAAACTCTTGCACTAATTTTCCTTTTTTTATCAAATAAACTTCAAGATGAATTCCACAATTTTTATTTATTCATTCATTTATTCATTAACCTTACTAGTTTTATATCTATCTTAGGTGCTGTTCTACCACAAAATAGTGAACAAGATAGTAGATGAATTCCTTGAGTTCGTTAAAATCCTGTCATGGAAATTGGTACAGATAAGAAAGCATAGGTGTGATGAGTGGTACAGAGGGAAATTGTTCAGGGGAAGCAATGAAGATGCAGAGAACTAGTGTGAATGTTTTACCAAGTGTGGTGTAGTGTCAATTGAGCCTAGTTGTCAAAGGACATGTGTTTATTTTGTTGTTCTCATAGGGCACAGTGGAGGTAGACCAGTTATATGCTTTATGGGTTCTTTATATAGAAAAGAAAAAACACTTGATTTCATTCATCAATACTTAGCTTCTAGTCAAATAAAAAATGGTGTCAAAAATAAAGTTTTTATAATGATTAAGATATTGACATTTTATTTACATATACAATTCTTGCTTCAGACCTTGAATAGCTCTGAAGTATTATTAACCATCATTTAATAAATAACATTCTGAGTGGTTTAGACCAGATTTTGACCAGAAGGTGTAGGATTTAGCTCTTTTTTTTTTAAGTAAGATCTTAGACATTCAATTTGTGAACCAGGTGAAAGTGGTGCTGATGTGGGGTGGCTGGCAGATTTTGAGCCCTCAGAATTCTCCCTCACATGTTTCTTTCCTCCTGCCATGGGCCCAAGCGTTCTTATGCAGAACCTCAGGGCAGAGTAGAGACCACTCTTGCAGTATTTAGAATCTATATTTCAAATCTAAGGAACAAAAGAAGAAAAGCATCATGTCCCAGAAACACCTTGTTCCCTTCAAAAAGCAAGATGATGATAATGTTCAGACTAGAAAGTTATCCTGCATGAATTATTAGGTATTTTATGATGTGATAGAGCTAACACTAGGATTTTTTTTTAAAGAGGCTGATTTCAACACACCAGCTTTGCTGTACATGCTATTTAGCTATCCTCTCTCTCTTTCAGATCACATAACCATTACTCCCAAGGATCCTCAGTGGGTAGGTGCCTGGTGGCTGGGTTATCTAATAGCAGGAATTGTAAGTCTTCTTGCAGCTGTGCCTTTCTGGTGTTTACCAAAGAGTCTACCTAGACCCCGAAGTAGAGAGGATTCCAATTCTTCCTCTGAGAAATCCAAGTTTATTATGGATGATCGCACAGACTACCAAACACCCCATGGAGAAAAGTCAAAAATAATGGAAATGGCAAGAGGTGAGCCAGATTCTGCTTGATTTTGAAGCCCTTTCAGTTTTCCATTGACACTCTATACGGGATCTATATATAATATCCCTCTCTCCCCATCATTTGTTCAGAAAAATTGAGAAACTGTCCAGGAAGCAGAATTGAAGATTACAAAGTCAGCTTTATTACTGGAGTGTGGATTAAAGAACATGACCCAAAGTTTTGGTAATATTTCTTGTTGACATTCCCACCCTTATACTGCTTCAGGTTAAACCTTGCAGTTGCCCCCATCTGGGTTTGCTGCTTCACATCAGTCCGGGTGGACAGAAGAGAGTGAATCTTCAGAGCTTGTGGCTTTTTAACAGATGAGACTCAGCCATTTGACAAACATGTGTCAGTGCACGTTTCCCCCCAGTGATCAAAGGAATGAGTGTGGTGTGGGGCAAAAGGCTAGACATGTTAGAATGAATTCCTTCCACATGGAAAAGGGTGGCTGGCCATGAGGAAGATTGGTTCTTCTCAGTTGGGCCCAGCAAGCAATATTTACATTTACGGAAAATCTTCACATTTCAAACTATGTGGCTGCATAATAGGAAGAAGGGGGAATGCCAAAGCTCATTTCTTACACTAAAGTTCATTGAATTAAGTGGAGGTAACTTGCATATTTCTTTCTCTGTGACCATGACCCAAGTTTGAAGAATAGGGACCAGAAAACTGAAGCTCTTAATGTCCTGCCAATGACTTTCAGCTCTGGAGTGAGGGAGTATTCTCGTCCCTCTTTCCTTTTACCCATATCAGTTAGAGGAGTCTATTCCTATCTGACTTATACCTCTGACTGTAATCTAAACTGTATGCCTGTAGAAGCGAGTGCCTATGTCTCGATGTGAACCTGACAGATCTCAGTCTTGACTTGAGCCAGTGTTTACAACCCATAGTGTGTGTGTGCCGCACACTGTACATGTTCCTGACCGCTGTGACAGTGGGGCTCGGCCGTCTATGCCCTGCTGCCAAGGCTGTGTCTTCTGCCAGGTGTTACACTGACTTTAATTTCTCCATGTTACTTTTGTCTTACAGATTTTCTTCCATCACTAAAGAATATTTTTGGAAATCCACTGTACTTGTTATATTTGTGTGCGAGCACTGTTCAGTTCAACTCTTTATTTGGAATGGTAACCTATAAACCCAAGTACATTGAGCAACAGTATGGGCAGTCAGCCTCCAAGGCCAACTTCGTTATTGGTATGCTCACTTGTCCTTCATGCTTGCCAGTAGGTACTGTCAGCTTCATCTTTGTTAACCGTTAGCAATTTTAGAGAACACTATTCTCATATTTAGACTGAAAGTGATTTATGGCATTTTAGATACAAAGTTAAAAAGGTGAGTGAATAAAAATTTAGCAGAATGGAAAAAGATCCAGTGGGGAAAAAATATTTAGATAGTCTGTGGTATAACCTTTTAGCAAGAATTATTCACAACTGTAGATGAGTGACCTTGAGAATATTATATAAACCAAACATGCATTTTTATGAGGAGGTTGTGATACTGGATATGTGTCTTTCAAGTATAGCCAAAACTTCATAACAGTGGCCACTTTACCTGAACAGTTTCTAGGACTTTAAAAAGTGAGTATTCAGACAGTTTAAAAGGTACTCATTGCAAAACAAAGTTTGTATTTGCTCAGAGTTAAAGGACTTTTCTGAGTCCTGGCATTCAGCTTATTTAAAAGGGCCGTGTTTTTAGTACAGCAGGTCAGTCAAGAATAAAAAAGCTATTCAGGGGCAAAGAAAAGCATGAAGAAATGAATGAAGAAGAAACAGAATCTACAAATACGAGAAGGTCCTGCTCCAAGTAATTGTGGATACTTTTAAAACCTAGATTAGCTCCTTTAGCCTATGAAGATGTTACTTAATGCTACTGTTTCAAGGCATAAATATATTTTATTCCATTGGATATATTCCTTTATGGTAGGAGGCTCTAAAAATTTAAAAACATTTCTTCTTCATAAATATTTCAGGAATTGTTCTATGTATCTATCTCTGAAAGAGAGCTCTGAGCTCATTTCAGAATATGTAATTGTCCTGTAACCATCCTAGATAATTTAATCCAGATGCTAATTTAATTGACTCTGTTTAGACTATTCTGTTAAATTATAAATATTAAAGCTATGCCAGTGAACTTTTGCTTTCAACATGAATTGGTTTGAATTAAGTTAATCGTATTATTTAATTGTTGATCTGAGGAAACAGTTTAGGTTTTTTTTGACCCCTCCATGCCAATCAGTGCTTTATACTGACTCTAAAAAGAAGAGAAATGAAAGTTTAAGAGACATTCTTTTTATTTGATTTTTAAAATTTCCTTTATGTTTGTTGAGATATAACATACAAGCAACATTTAACACTGTAGCCCCTAAATGGGTAGTGTAGCTGGATAAATGTTTATATATAAATCTATATGGTAACCATAAACTAGAACATGTAGCCCATTTCAGAACCCCAGAGGCTCCCTCAAACCTCCTTTTACTGAGTACTCTTTCCTAAAGCTTATAAGTATTCTGAAGTCTGCCATCATAGATCAGTCTTACCTGTTTTTGAACTTTATTTAAATGTAATAGTATGTTACTCACTGTTTTGTATCTAGCTTATTTCGACTGAAATGAAATCTATGAGATTCATGTTGTGTATAGCTGTTTGATCTTTTTCATTGCTGTGTCATATCCTATCACATGAATATACCACAGTTTATTCATTTTATGGTTGGTGGGCATTTGGGTCATTTTTTTTTTTTTTTTTTTTTTGCTGTTGACAATTAAAAATAACACTGCATGACTATCCTATATATATTTTGGTGGGTGTATACATATGTTTTTCTTGGTTGTATCTTGGAGCAGAATTGTTGGGTCATGTTTAGATCTAGTAAATATAACCAAAACGTTTCAGTAGGGTTGTGCAGATTTATAGTCATGCTAGTAGTGTAAGAGCGTTCCAGTCACTCCACATCTGTATCACACTTAGTATTGTCAGTCTTTGTCATTGTAATCATTCTTATACGGTGTGGTGATAATCTTATTGTAGTTTATTTGCATTTCACCAATAACTAATGATGTTGAGCACTTTTTCTGGAGGCTTGTTGGTCATTTCAACATTCTGTTTTTGTTAATTATGTTAACATAATTATGTTAACATAATTTTGTTAATTATGTTCAAATTGTCTATTTTTCTTGAGCTGTCAGTTTTTTCTTATAGACTTGTAGGGGTAGGTACTTTTTTTCTGATATAGGTTCACGAATTGTGATACAAGTTATTGAATATATGTATTGTAAATATTTTCTCACAGACTTCAGTTCTTCTTTTCACTCTCCTAATGATGAGCTTCTTACTTTTAGTTAAGTCTACTTTCCAGTCTTTTTCTTTCTCATTAGTGCTATATGTTTTCATGAAAATGCCTTGCTAATATTTCTACTAGTAGCCTGTTTTTTTTTGTTTGTTTTTTTGTTTTGGTTTTTTTGTATAATGTGAAAAAGAAGGTCAAGGTTGATATATCAAATGGAAAATCTATCTTTCCCCCATGAGTTGTAATGAAGTGACACATCTTTAAGTGTATGTTTGTTTATTATTATTCAACATTTGCTTAGCAGAGTTTGAGGGTATTTGATTTTGCTGTCAGTGGAATCATAAATACATTTTTATTTCAACTTAAAAACATTTCATAAGGGAAAATTAAGAGCATTTTTTGGAGAAATGTGTTTATAATAGAAAACAAAATTATACATAATCTACTGGGTAGGTAATAAATGCTTTTTGCTTATAAAATTATTTTTGTGAAAAACTAGCACAGATGAAAGAACTTGAAATTTTGAGAGATTCAATGGCCTGCCTAACTGCATACATACATTATGATGTAGTCAGGAATAGAATTATTTCCCCTGAGTTTCTGAGTTATATTTCCTCTCTGGACATAATTATTTTTGGAAAACTGACCAAAAAAATCTAATAATTCTATTTTAAATTCTGGGTGACTTATTTCTTTTAACCATAACCCTTCTCTGTACACTCAGATGGTCTCTGAGATCCAAACTCATCATCAGAATGTTTTGATTCATCTATCAAAGTTTGCCTAAAATTCTGATTCCTCATAGTTTCTAGCACATCATGTCTTCAGCTAATTCAAGTACTTTTGTGAGAAATAAGTAATAGTGTCTAATGATTTCAATCATTGTAGCTAGGATTCTTTCCTGAGTGCATTTTGGTTTCACATTAGTTAAGGGTCAGTGTGTAAGTTAGTCGACATCCTTAACACCTACTTTGATTATCTGTAGAATGGTAAAAATAAAAGCATCATTAGTTTAAAATAGCAATGAAATAAGACATATAGAATACATTGTAAATGTACATAGCTGTCATTCAGTAAATATTGTTTTTTCGCTTTCTCTTCTTCTATTTCTCTCTCTCTTTCATTTTGTGAGGGGTGGGGAGGCTACAAGGAATGATCGTTTGTGTGATAAAGCAAGGGGGAAGCACAAAGAAAGCACATTTCCCCTCTCCTCTCAGAGTAGGCATTTGACATGACATGGAGGAAATAATAAGCAGAAATTTTCCTATGTGTTCAAAGGCCAGTTGTTACAATGACGATTTATTTTTGCTATACATGTTTTTACATATTGGCCATATTTCTAAAATTTAGAAATAATATTTTCTCAGGTTAACTACTTTAATTTTGCAAAGAAAATCAAAGAAAAATAGGCAACAAAAATGTTTCAAATTCAGGGACTAGGAAGTATATGACAGAATAATGTTGCTTTTTCAAATGTGTAACTTTTTTTTCCCATTGCTGTCTCCACTGGAAAAAGTTTAGATAGTGTAATTTTTCTCCTTTTATTTTTTTAAGCTTCTCCTATCACTGTTGAGTTATATGAAAATGACCTTATGTTTTGTTTTCCTTCTTATTACACAGATTGCAATTAGTCATTTTTCTTAATTTCTTAAAGTTTTTAATTAAATCAGACAGTTTCTAGTGACGTGATGCATTGACATTGACTATCATTGATAACAGTGATTATCATTCTCAATTCTTGGAGATGTTACACAGACAAATATGAAAAAGTTATGATAATTATTTGGGGAACGTTGCTTATACTAGAAAATATTAATTTATGTGGCTAAGTTAGCATAGCAAATTAAATATGTGTTAAGATGTGTTCTGTATGTAGGTCAAGTTATTTTAAAAATCTGTGAGATAATGGAAACTAATCTTACTTTGTGAGGAAAAAATACTTTTATTATATTCAAGAAAGATGGCTAATTTTGCTTCTTTGTCTATACTAAATTGGCTATATGTGTGTGAAAAGTCCTGTAAATTTTTCCTTGTATTTCCCCCTGTAAAATTGAAATCTTAATATTTATATCTTCTAACATTAGAGTAATATAGTGAGGTCCATTACATATTACAGAATTTTACTTCACCAGAAGAGAAGCTCTAAAACATTCCAAATTACTATTATTGTCATAGCCCATTACTATTCATCTTAATGGCTAAGCCTATCATATATTTGTATGAGAATCAGAGTTTCCAATTTATATTGTAACTGTAGCTGACCATCTTAAAGCATTTTACACAAGTCTAATAACTCTTGTTTGGGACAGTAACAAAGAATAAGGTCTTCAACATGAATGAGTGTAGTGAAATAGCAGTAACAAATTTGCTCTTAAATTTCTCCTAGCTTTCCTGTTATTTGAGTAAGTATATGAAATTCAAGATAAATGCATAAAAAATTGAAACAAATTGTGGATGCTAGTGTAAATTACAACTAATATTTCCACTTGGAATATTTAGATGGTAAACGTTTTAAGATCAACACATTTTATGGTGTGAATAGCGAAGAAAGTGTGTAATGAAGAAATCAGAGTGACATTTCTACCTCATTAAATGACTTTAAAGTGCCTGAAATCAAAGTAAAGAAACTTTGGGAGGCAAGTAGCACATTTCATTTAATGTTCAGGAAATTTGCTGTACACTCAACTTGGCCCAGCATAGGTAGCTTACAGATCCTACGGAATTTGAAAGGGAGAATCAAGCTGACAGTATATTTGAAATTTACTACTACTATTTAACAGAATGATGTTAAAATTCCATTATCTTAAAATAGAGTAAACTATCCAGGAGAAATGTTATACTTGAATAAACTTAACTAAAGTTTGTCATTCAGCACCTTTTTAAGGAAAATTACAAGGAGCACAGTATATGATGGTGAGCACAGTTCTTGCCTTGAAGGTGAGATTGGAGGGGAAGGGGTGCAAACCAGGCAAGCTAACAGGTAATTGTGATAAGGATCAAGACTGCTGCCTATGGGACTCAGTAGAAGGGCTACAGGCAGAGGGAGGAAAGGAGATTCTGATGATCAACTTGAGTACCCTGATGCTAGATACGTCCCTGAAGGCACCATATGGCTGGCGGATGCTGTGATAAATCTCTAATGAGGAGAAGCCCAGAGTACTCTGGGAAAACAAACCTAATCTTGAAGTTAGAAAAATATTCTCTAGCACAAGGTGCCAATACCTAAATCAAGAGCAAAAGGATAAGGAGGTGTTAAAAGACAAAAATATGGGAACTGGGGTGGGGTTTTGAAAGAACATTGTATCAGATGAAGCAGATATCTCTTTAAGAAAGGCCTGGAGGCAAGAGAACACATAAAACTTTCTGGAAGTTTTAAGAGAACACAAGCCTCTTAAAGGAGGTCAGTCAAGAGAGGATATCCCTGATATTTAACATTCTGTACTGTGGGAACAATGCAATTAGCATAATCCCATTTTGGTTCTCAGGCTCTTCTAGGCCAGATCAGGGTGGGGAAAAGTCAGTGGAAACCAACAGAGCATGAAGCTACAAAACAAAGTGTGTCCTTTGTGCTGTGATGCCTTATGTCCCAGGTTTGATTCGTACCTTACAAAACAAATGAAATTCTAAGCACGTTCTCTGAAGGTCTCAATTTAGAGTCTATTTTTCAGATGATATTTTTAAAAAATGTTTATTTACTTTTAGAGAGACAGAGCACATGCAAGTGGTGGGGTAGAGGCAGAGAGAGGAGAGAGAATCCCAAGTAGGTTCTGCACTGGCAGGGGAAGCCCAACATGGGCTCAATCTCACCATGAGATCATGACCTGAGCCAAAATCAAGTCGGATGGTTACCAGACTGAGTTACCCAGGCGTCTACAGAAGATATATTTTTTTTTTATAAACTACTTTTGGAGGGATAGAATTGAAAGAGAGTGGACTCTGCCCTTTTTCTGTAAGTCTTGGATCTATGAGAGGATGATTCAAAGTCAAGAACTATGAATATGTGTGTGTAAAAGTAGGGACTTAAATGATACACATCAAATCCATGGCAGTGCTTAGTTCTTAAGAAGGAAGATGGAATCTGGAACAGAGAAAGAATGTGTTTTATATATCTTCATATTTAAAAATCAGAAAAATTGGGAGAAAATATTAGCATTTAATTTGAGTCATGAGAACTCAAGTTTGTTATATTATCTCCCATTATCTTCTCTCTTTTTTAAAATAAATAATAATCAGGTTCCTCTTAGTTGATGTTTGGCTCTTTAGGGGCCCCATATACATTCATCTCTGCCACTTTTCATAGCCACAAACCTCAGTTTAGTTGAGAAAGCAAAACCTATCACCTCCTCTTTTTTTTTTATTTCACTAATTTTGTGATTATGCCCCCTTTGAGGTGAGTTGATTTCTAATGTGACCACATTAATGTTACCGTTCCAATTTAAAAATCCAACCAAGTCATCAAAGAGCCTCTTTCCCCACCTTTTCTAATACAGACATGTTCCAATCTACCCACCCATCCCAGTATTTTCATCTTTGTGAATCTGATAGCTTGAAATGCTAATAATAACTTAATTGAATGATATTTTTGTGCCATATATTGTGCTAGGAAGTTTCGATGTTATTCAGTCACCTCAGCACTATTATTTGCTCCATATTATAGGTAAGGAGACAGATTTATAGAAATTCAGAGTATCACCTGCAGTTGCACAACTATTAAGATGTGTGACTGAGATCCAAACCCAGCCAGTTAGGTCTCCAGAGTCCAAGCTCTCAACCACTTTGTTAGACCTCTTCCTGGTATTGTTTTAAAATTACATTTATTTGATTACTAGTGAGGCTGCACATTTGTTTATCAAGAATCCTGTCTCCCAAATGCTTAGAAGGAGAGACAGTATAACGTAGTGATTAAAAGCAGGGGATTTAACATTAGATTCTATCTTGTCAAATCTGGTTTTAACACTTACTAACCATGACCATAAGTAAATTGCTGTCTGAAGTGAAATTAACAATATAGCTACCTAGAGTTGTGGTAAAGGGTAAATGTGAGAGATATATCAGATGCTTACGTGAGTGGCTGGTACATCATAAGCAAATAATAAATATAAAAGTAGTCTATTAATACATTGTTATTGTTGTTTTTTTGTGGTGGTTGTTAAGGATATCAGACTAAGCAGACAAGAGTGTAAATAAAAATAAATTTTGTTTGGGCCAGAAAAAAGAACGAACACTGTTTCTTTGTTCCCTAAATTCCACGTGCCTATTAGTCTTTTACACATAACCTTAAAGAACATTAACTTCACCCAGTTGCCCTTTGATTGAACATGTCAATCCTGGGATTAGACCAGAAAGACATTGACTCATTGACTAACTCATTGTTTGTTGATTTTTGGACTCTGTGCTAGACACTGTTTTAGGCAGACCTCTGAGACTCTGTTGGGCTATCCTTAATCCATAACCTAGACATTCATCAAAATCTCTTGATATGTCAATAGACAATAGTGAATGAATATTTCTATAACTTAAAATGACCAACTAGTCTAACAATTTGTCAGGAAGTATTATAATTTTGTATAATCCCTTAGAAAGTTTATGTCAGTGTACTCAGATTTCTTTTAGAGATTCACAAAATGACATATATATTTTTTATTCCTCAGGGCTCATCAATATACCTGCAGTGGCCCTTGGAATATTCTCTGGGGGAATAGTTATGAAAAAACTCAGAATCAGTCTGTATGGAGCTGCAAAACTCTACTTGGGATCATCTGTTCTTGGGTACCTCCTATTCCTTTCCCTGTTTGCACTGGGCTGTGAAAATTCTGATGTGGCAGGACTAACTATTTCCTACCAAGGGTATGTTCACTCATTAAGTTATCTGAGGACATTGGCTTGTTTAATAAAATTATTGATAGAATTTCAAAATAAGATAATTTGATTTTAAGCATCCTAACTATGAGAAGGAAATTATTGTTTTATTGTGAAATAGCTGACTGTACTTTGACATGGAAACTGTTATTGTCACCAAAATCTGTCATCTCCTTTGAATTTGGTTGTCTAAGAGAAATTATTAAAAATACTAAATCTACATCTTACTTTAGGGAAGCAACGTAATAGTGGAAAATACAGACCTTGAATTTTGCCTCTGCCCATTATTAGTGAAGTGACATTGTATAGATCATTTAATCTAATCAAGTCTCAAATTTTTAAATAAGAATTATAGCTACCTTATAAAATTTTGTAAGCCTTAAGCAAGATAATATACACGGAAGTGATTAGTACTTGCCTGGCACAAAATCAATGAGCCATTTGTAAACAATTTTTTTTTTCTTTGAACACTTGGATAACTGGAAAGGTCTCTGTGACACTTTTTGTTCTCTCTGTTATACTCAAATCATGTGAAGTTTCAGGAAAGAATGCTATTCCTCAGCCCAGTAACCCACACAACAGCTCTCTTTAGCTCTTTGCAGTTGGTCAAGGGAATATTTATTATGCTCTCAAACCTATGCCATCTTATGTAAGGTAGATGATTAATTTTCTTAGTTTCCAGGGTCTATCACTCCTAATACAAAGCTGGATCTTGAAGAAACTACTCTGTCTTTTCCTTTCAAGAGTCCTTGATATCACTCTACCTCTGAACAAGAGTTCCCAGAGGTAGCTCTCTTCATTCTTCCACCTAATTATGCATTTTCTATTAAAAAAAAAAGTTATTAAGCCGCTACTATGTGCCAAGCCTATCACTGTGACTGCACTGCCTGACTGCCTAAAACTCTGCTGATCTAATGTTCTGTCTTCTGCTAGTTCAGGTGCCTCTTATTTACTGTTTGCTCTCCAGCTTTCTTCCTATACCTCCTTCCAAGCTCACCTATCTGTCTTGTTTCCATATTCCAGTCTCCAGCACCTTCATTAACCTGGTTTCTCCTGCTGTTAAGTGAACATCAACTACACTTTTCACCATCTAAAATGTCCAGGAAAATTAGTGACTGCCAAGTTTATATACCATTGCTCCTGGGAGTTACCGCAGTAATGTTAGACTTAACTGAGTGTAGCATTGACTTGGTAATAGTCAGCAATGTAGATTAAGGACATTAATTATCAATAGGAATTGCAAGAAGATTCTAAAGAGAGTAGTAGCTCTGTGTTATCTTTAACTGTCCCTATAATCCTAATGGTAGATGGACAGTGGTAAAGTACTTTGTATTTTGCAATTTACAAAACAGCATAACTTTCATTATCTCACTTGTATCCTCAGACCATCTTTATGAGGTAAGTTTTGTTATCCTCGTTTAAAGGAAAATGTGTTTAGAAAGGTCAATTATCTCGTCAACATATAATATTCTGTCTACCGCATCATGCTGTCTTGAAGCCAGAAGCAAACACATAAACAGTCACTAACTTTTGAAGTTCAAATAAAAGTATACCCACAAAATAAATGATTAAATATTTTTAAACAAAGAAAAGATAATATATTCATTGCATGAGTACTAGCCCTTGAAAGCAGTCACCTTGAAAGACAATAACTACATTGCAATAATGCTATCATTGTTAAAACATTCTAAAACTCCTCTTTTGCAATTGCTTACCATATATTTCAGAATATTCTCAGTAATGGCAAAGATTTAACCTTACAAGTAGCTTTGCTATTGGAAGCTGCCAAAAGCAATGGCAGCATACCATGAAAAAGCTCTTCCATCCAGCATGACTATTTTGAAAGAAAAATCTCATTCAAGTATAAGCATTCTGACTTATTTGATTAAACTTATCTTAAAATTTTAAATAACAACACTGTAAGCACATCCTTTGTAAAATATGCAACTAATTTCCACTACAAGATTGTCCTAGATGATAAATGTAACTTATGTTTAGTAGATAACATGATTGGCCTTATAAGATACAACATGCTCCCCAGGGATTATCCTCAGTTGCTTTGTTCCACAAGGCTATTTTGATTCTGGACACTCAACAGGAACCTTGTAGACAGCTTTAGATGTGGTAATGGAAGAAGCTTTTCTTCTGTAATATTGAGAGTAAGTTTGATGTTATACCCGAATTTGGAATCCAGAGACTTGGAAGAGTTCTCATTTTGAAGTTTGTCACTAATAAACATTGTGAAATAGAGCCAATAATTTGCCCACTTTGGACCTGATTTTCCTGATCTACCAAATGAGAAGTTGACCTAGATCTCCCCCAAAACTCTTTCAGCACCAGACTTCTGAGACCTTAGTCCTACAATATCCATAGTGGCCTGATTCTAAGCTTTCAAGGCATTTATTTATACTGTTAGATACTACCAACAGTCTCAATTAATTTAACGATTAGCGCCTTATGGAAGAGAATGGTTGAAATATTCCTACAAGATTTCTCAGGAAGCCTGTTTATACCCTTTTATTCTGTCTGAAGACATCTCAGAGGCTTTCATTTTTATGTTTGAGGTAACCACATGCACAGGAGTTCTACCAGATGGAATATTCCATCAGTTACGAAATTATAATTGCAATCATTATATGAAATACCTCTTAGAAGGAGGGGCCAAAATGACTGATTTTTCCCCTCCAAAATAGAATAGCATTTTACTTCGACTTACCAGAAATCTGGTTTCTTAACAGCATATATCCCAAATTGTTCTTAGTGCTGGAGATACAGGAGTTAATAGAAACAAACAGTTCCTGCCCCCACTCAGTATACATGATAGTGTATGTGGGTTTTTTGTTGTTGTTGTTTTGGTTTTAAGTCTCTCAAATACTTCAGGGAAAAAATGAGAGGAGAATAAGCAAATAAATAGATTCAAAACAAGAGAGAAAAAGCAA
Source organism: Lynx rufus (assembly GCF_022079265.1). NCBI lineage: Eukaryota > Metazoa > Chordata > Mammalia > Carnivora > Felidae > Lynx > Lynx rufus. Next base: position 54,052,354 of record NW_025814889.1, read on the forward strand.
AGAATGATGGAGTGCCAAGGGATGAAAAATAAGGTACAGGTAGAAGAGAAATACCATTGCATAAGTACCCCCTCAGAAGAATAAAGGAATATGAAAAGAGCAAGGAGAATAAGAGTAGAAGGGTTAGGTAATTCAGGTGAGAGGAAGAAATAGATGTGAAAGAGAAGGAATACTGGGAGAGTTAAAAGGGGAAGGTAGGACAGAATGACAGAGAGGGAGAGAAAAGAGAGAAGACAATCAAAATTATGTAAAGGGAGTGATTAAAACAAAAAGCCAGCTCCTTAAGGGCATATATTCTCATTCATATTTGTAACTCTCTTCTCTCTTCCCCAAGCTAGCACTTAGAAGGCTTCCACAAAATTTTTGAACACATGAACAAATGAATGGGTAAGTCATTGAAAAAGCATGTGCAAGAGAGTTAGAAAGAATGCCTTAAGATATGGATGAGCTACGTAGTGTGGGAGATTATGAAAGAGAAAAAGAGAGAGAGAAAAGTTAGATGAACTGGCAATACATTTATTAGACAGACAAATAGGATATGTAGCTCTCCAAACCAAGGTCTGTTGAAATAATGTTGACTGCTTGTTTTTTTTTCTTTCACCACACCATCAGCAATGTCCATTCTACTGATGCTTAGACAACAATTCTGAAGGAAATTTACACACATGCACGCATGTACATGCATACACTACTTGCAGTGCATTTCAGTAATGTCATAAATCACTCTAAAAGTTTATTTCTTTTCTGCCTTGTTAGCCATCTTCCTACATCTTTGCATAGGAATATATTAGAAGGTCCTAGACACTGTCAATTTTAGTAAAAACCATAAACCTGGAACTGGATATTATGTGAAGTTGTAAACTTCTAAAGATAACTTTCAAGAGAAAGCTGCTTAAAAGTAGACTCACATCTAATCATCAGAAGTTGGCATTTCCGATGACAGTTGTGTTTCCAAAAGGCAAACTCTGTTGGCAGTGCCATTTATATCATTCAAGAACATTGATTTTTGAAAATATTAGGGTGCTGCCTGCTTAAGAGGTAATATTTTATACTGTTACATTTCTTTTCAGAACCAAACCTGTCTCTTATCATGAACGAGCTCTCTTTTCAGATTGCAACTCAAGATGCAAATGTTCAGAGACAAAATGGGAACCTGTGTGTGGCGACAATGGAATCACATATGCATCGGCATGTCTCGCTGGCTGTCAGACCTCCACCAGGAATGGACAAACTATGGTAAGAAAGCCCTAATGTGTGTGTTTGTGATGCCTGCGACAATACATAACCACACAGCTCTGCAGGGGCTCAGGGACAAACCCAGCAGCAGACTGCACTTATAGCAGACCTGGCTCTTACTCTACCCTTGTTCTTTTGTATGGAGACAGGAAACATCACCGTTGCTAGTGGACTAGAGTTGTTGAAAGAATTAGGATAAGAATTAGAATCATGAAACATGTTGGAAGAGCCTTGCAATGATGTAAGCTAGTTCTCTCATTTTGCTTATGAGGAATCTTAGCCTCAAATGAGAAAGTCTTGGTCATAAGATCATATGATAAGGTCTGCATTGGGATCCATGTTTCCTGACCTCAAAACCAGTGGTCCTTGGAGGTTTTAGGGAGAGGACAAATAGAGGTCAGTGTTAGAAAGTCTAGTCCAAGAGGTCTAAATCCAGGGATCACAAATTGAGGAGATTGATGATTCCAAACACTCTGCCTGAGAAATCAAGCTGATGTGTGTAATAATGAAGAGAGTAGGGGGCTCGAATGAAGGGGTTCTATAAGATGGATGAGGGAGTTGAGGTTGGAAATAAATATAAGAAATCAGTTGTGAAGGATATTAAGTACTTAACGCATTAAGACTCTTTCTCCAATCACACCTTTATGTTTCTGCCCCAAACATAGACTCTTCCTTAGTACAAACATGTACTCTCTGTATATATGGCTAGGGGTCAGACTGCTGTCTACTTGTGCTGATGAAATCTGCCTGTATTTGACAGTCCTGGAGGGCTGAAAATTAACCCACATGTCTATTTGCATATGCTTATCAACTAGATAAGAATGCTTAGGCAAAGACATCTGTAGACACAGAGTAACATGTTGATTTTCTCTGTTTATTGTTATTTTGACATTTTATTCAGAACATGAAGGATTGGCCTCTAGCAACAGTAAATAGGACTACTTATCCATCTGAAATCTGAGCGTTTTTTTACTTCCTCTTCCCTTCCCTCTCTCCTTTCTCCCTCCCTCCCTTCCTCTCTCTCTCTCTTTCTCTCTCTCTCCCTCCCCCTTTCTCCCTTTTCTTCCTTTCTTTCATTCTTTCTTTCTTCTCTTTCTCTCTTTCCCATCCTCCTCCTCCTTCTTGTCTTTCAGCTACTACTTTTTTGTCCAAACTGCTTGGAAGTTTTCTTTGACTAGAACTTCCACTTATTGAAGGCATTCATGCCAGAAACTAAGAAAGGTGCTTTAAAAAAATGGATTTAAATATCATGGTCTTCAAGTGATTGGGTATTACTTTACTTTTTTTTCCATATGTGAGAACTGAGGCACTGAGATGCCTAAACTCGCATATCTTGTATGAAGCAGAGTCAAAGTTCAGAAGCCTTTTACCTGGCATTAAAAAAAAAAAAAAATCAATGTTGCTACTCTTCCTTGAAAAGGAAAGCCAACTTTATTTCATTGTTTATCTAAAAATTCACAAACTCTTTTGTTTTTTGTTTTTTAATTTTTAATGTTTATTTTTTGAGAGAGAGAGAGGGAGAGAGAGAGAGAGAGAATGATCAGGGGAGGGGCAGAGAGAGAGGGAGACACAGAATCCGAAGCAGGCTCCAGGCTCTGAGCTGTCAGCACAGAGCCCATCATGGGGCTCGAACCCACGAACTATGAGATCATGACCTGAGCTGAAGTCGGACGCTCAACCGACTGAGCCACCCAGGCGCCCCATCACAAACTCTTTTGTGATAAAAGTGACAACTCATAATATATACACATTTATACATGAAATTTACAAAAATAAACTAATAGGGATTATAAAAGTTGCCTTTATGTCCAAGATTTAGTTGAGGTTTATTTTTTCAGGTTTTTCCCCCCTGGTAACCATTATAAAGTCCTGTCTTCAAATTGTGCCCATTTATTTAACAAAGTTTTATTGAGTGCCTGAGGACCCGTTTTAGGTCCTCATGTACAGTGTACATGTACCATGATGAGAAAGCGGACAGTTTCTGCCAGAGGTTTCATTCTAGTGGGGGTATATGATTTAAAAATAAATGATTATATAATATTCTAATGGGTAGTGATAAGCACTGTAAAGAAAAGATAGATTAAAGGATGGAGAGATGGGGTAGTCTTTTGAATGGGTAGTCATGGAAGCCCTCTCTAATGAGCAGAGACCTGAGGTATGTGTGCCAACCTTATAGCTATCTGGCAGAGCTTCCCAGCAGAGAAAACAGCAAGGCTATGAGACGTGGGTAAACTTGCCATGGTTGAGGGTTTGCAAGGACACAGTGGAAGCCCATTTGTGTGGCTGAAACAGAGGAAGAGGGGGAAGATCATTGAAGAGTGAGGTTAGAGCAGAATCCATGATAGTGTGTAAGCCACTATGATTTTGGATTTTATACAACAAGTGTGATAAGAAGCTATTGGAAAGCTGAGAATAGTGACTGCCATTTTTAAAGGCTCACTTTGGTTACTATGTGGGTAACAGATGATAGCTGGATAAGAGTGGATGTAAGTTGAGTGTAAAGAGATCATTGCAATAACCAAGACAAGAAATAATGGTGGCCTAGACTTGGAAGTGGCAGAGAAAGAGATAAGGTATGATTGGATTTACTAGGACTTACTGAGAGATTGTTCTGTGATGTCACTAGTTTGAAGACCAACCACCTTCTGTTTGGATAAAAAAAAAAAAAAAAGTTATCTATATAGATTTTACTTTGCTTGATATACCCTAACACCAAGAAGTAAAAGAATATTTACCTTATTGTTTATATAATACATATATATTATACTGTGAGGTCTTTTAAAATGAATACTTATCTTCAACTTTATTCAAATGTTAACTCAATAATTGGGACTCTTTTCTGTTGTGTTACAGATGTTTTATAACTGCACCTGTGTGGGAATTGCAGCCTCAAAGTCAGGAAATTCCTCAGGCATGATGGGCAGATGTCAAAAAGATAATGGATGTCCCAAAATGTTTCTGTATTTCCTTGTAATTTCAGTCATCACATCCTATACTTTATCCCTAGGTGGCATACCTGGATACATATTGCTTCTAAGGTGAACACTGATTTCCCTGCCCCAATTTTAATATAATACTATAATCATCTAGAGGATTGATTTCAAATTCTGATCTATGGAATTATGATTCCTTATAGCTCTTTTAGGGAACTTGTCCCACATCCTTGTTCTAGTTTTATCCTTTTCCCACTTTGGGCTTTTATGTAAATATATGGTTGAAGTTTTTCTAGTTAAAATTTTTCAGATCAGTTTTTCAGATCAGAGCGATGTCAGTGCCTATATCACTGTAGCTACTTAAAAACAGTATGCTATTTCTAATGGTGGCAGTAATATTAACCAGTGTAGACTAAGTGTGTGTGTGTGTGTGTGTGTGTGTGTGTGTCTGTGTGTCTGTGTGTCTGTGTGTGTGTGTGTCTGTGTGTGTGTGTGTGTGTTTAAGATTTTATTTTTAAGTAATCTCTTTACCCAATTGTGGGGCTCGAATTTACAACCCTGAGATCAAGAGTTGCATGCTTTACCAACAAAGCCAACCAGGTGCCCCTAAACTAAACCTGTTTTAGATTAAACATGGTTTCACTGAATTATTGGTGATAAAATTTTAAAATACTTTAAAGATTCATTTAATACCACAGTGTTTCACATTTATTATTTTAATCTGTAAGGTTTTTTTTCTTGTTCTGACTGGAATTATCTGTGTGTGGGGGGGGGGGAGGTGTTCATGATTTTTTAATCAATTTTCTCTAATTCATGAATATATGTTAATGACCCCAAGGGTTTTTGCTTATAAAACACTAAAATAATTTTTAAAACTGTGCACCACTTTTGCACATTAAGTGGACATCTAAAAATTTATCATAAGTTTAATAGTAATTAAGCATTGATTTCCAGTATATTATAAATATTTACATTTACAAATATAATGATTTTATTTTATTTATTTTATCTTAAAGTATACTTATTTTGAGAGAGAACACTAGTGAGGGAGGGTCAGAGAGAGAGGGAGAGAACCCAAGCAGGCTTCACGCTGTCAGCACAGAGCCCAGTAAGGGTCTCCATCTCATGAACGATGAGATCATGACCTCTGCCCAAATCAGAAGTTAGACACTTAACCAACTGAGACACCCATGCACCCCCAAAAATATGATGATTTCAATGTAGATCACTCTTTTAAATGTAATCAGTGGGAATCTAGAAAAAAAGATTAGATAACTAATATCATCTAACTTTAAATTATACAAAAAATCTTTTACAGTAAATATCTTACATATTTCTTCTCCTTGTGCTTCTATCTTCATTCAACTTCCCTATAGGCTTCTCATCTGTTGTAATATAAGTTATTTTTGAATATTTTTTATTGATTCTCCTATCATAGAGCTCTGTTAAAAAAGTGTATAAATTCAAACTTTAAAATATTAGTTTCATAACTAGTATGGTCATTGATAAATTTTTTATTATGAAATTAGCCTTGCAAATATTACTATTATACAATTAATCAAAATAACCTAAAAATATTACAAATATTGATAAAATTATTAAACATAAAACATCAAATTTATTGGAAACCAATCTTATGAGATGGATTAGGTGATTTTTAAACTAAGTCATAAGATTAAAGGATGAATATTATATTATTCTAAAATTAAATTAATCAAAAGTATTATATACATCTTTAATTTCCCACAGTATATTATGGAAATTGATTAGGAAAGATAAAAAATAGAACCTGACATCCACAAATATGTTCTTCACAAAAGGGCTTAAGGAGAACCTGAATAATTGTTTTTTCAAATGGGAGCATGATTTAGAAAGCATTGCCCCAGAATTCTCAGACCAGAATTGTTCTTCACTATATTTTTTTTATAGTGCTTTTGTTGTTTTTAGGTGCATTAAGCCACAACTTAAGTCTTTTGCCCTGGGAATCTACACCTTGGCAATAAGAGTTCTTGGTAAGTATAATTTATGTTTTAATTACGATAGCCATGATAAATGTATTTTGAATACCTTTCTATGTATTTTTATAGAATTATCATGCATAACTACATAATATAGGTGGTTAGATGCATATCGTTTTCCCTTCCTTCCTTCCTTCCGTCCTTCCGTCCTTCCGTCCTTCCGTCCTTCCTTCCTTTATTCTCTCCCATCCTTTGTTCTGTAAATATTTCTTGAGAGCCAGTGCTCTGCCCATGGTATAATAAAGGGATTTTGTGAAATTAGTGACATTTTTCGTTTAATAATCTTGTCTCTTCCAGCATTGGTCTATTGTCAAAAAGTTTATTCTTATTATAAAAAAGCCCTCTGAGAATAAAGGAAGATATGAATCAGTAAGAAAGACTGAAGCTTTAATATATTTTTTTTTCAGTTATTAAAATTGAAGGAATTCTTTTGAGCTACTCTCAATGCTAGGATGTATCATTTGTTAGAAATATCAGTTCATTCATGCAATCAAAACAGTATGGCTTTGAGTTGACAATTTTCTAAATGTAATTGGAATGTTTTTTACTAGCTAGAAGATTTTTCAATATGCATTTAACTCCATAGAAAATAGAGTTAATGAATCGGATAAATTTTCTATCTGTACAAAGTTTATATTCTAAAGAAGAAAGTGAAACAATCATAAATATTCCTCTGTAATTTAACAGAAAAGAAATACTAGAGAGAAAAATAAACTCAGATCTTTAAAAAATCTGAAAATAAATAGATCTTGATATGAAATGGGTATATATGAAGATACAGTATGGCTGCAATATGAAGATGCCATCATGGCTGGCTTTAATTCTATGACCTAAAAACAAAGATTATCTTGAAAAATGTCAGATTATCGAGCCTGAAGTATGTCCCTAGCTGGAATTGGTTTCTATACCTACCTCCCTTTGGAAATGTAATGTAACCTACACTGTGCAAAAGATTTCTACTGGCTGGCTCAGTAGAGCATGTGGCTCTTGATCTCAGGGTCATGAGTTCAAACGCCATGTTGGGCATGGAGTCTACTTAAAAAATAAATAAATAAAAATAAAGTATAAAAAAAGAAATGATTCATAAAATTGATTTCATAAAAATATATCCAGTCAAACCTTGGTTTGAGAGCATAATTCGTTCCAGAAACATGCTTGTAATCCAAAGCATTTGTATATCAAAGCGAATTTCAAGAACCATTGGCTCAGTTGTGATCATGTGATGTTTGGCATCACATACTACTCAGATTGCAAGACATTGCTCATTTATCAAGTTAAAATTTATTACAAATGTTTGTTCATCTTGCAGAACACTCACAGAACAAGTTGCTCTCAATCCAAGTTTTTACTGTACTTGAAAATGGCAAAAATATCATAAGCAAAGTCAAAAGGCAAATGATCAACTGGGAACAATTTTTTTTTGCAATTTATGTAACAAAAAATTTATAAAATCTCTGTGATAAAGAGAGCCTCTAGGTGTTAAGAACAAAAGGACCAACACGCAAGTTGAAAAATGGGTAGAAGATATGAATAGCCATTTCATAGAAAAAAATGTAAATGCCTCATATATAAAAAAATGTCAAACTCTCCCATAATAAGGAGAGCACAAATTGAAATTGCACTGATATAATATTTTTTGCTTATCAGATTTGCAAATTACCAAATGTTGTTTGCAATGTATGGGAAAATAGGTACACTTAAACATTACTTTTGAGCACATGGTACCATTTCTCAATGGTCTCAACACTCAATGGAGGGTTATGTGGCAATAACTAACAAAATTACATATAGATATATCTTTTGACCTAGCAATCCCACTTGTAGGCATTGATGCCAAAAATATGCTAGCAAAACTATGAAATAAGTCAAAGGTTATGAATGTCTCATTGTGGCATTATGTGTAATAGCAAAACTGCAGTCTAGTTGTCCATCAATATGAGATATTTAAATAAAGTATAGTGAACCCATATGATGGAATCCTATGGAGCTGTGAGGAAGAATGGGGAAAAAAATCTCTGTCTAATGTTAACAAGTAGATTAGTCAGTTCTAACTGCCATGACAGAATACCACAGACCGAAGGACTTAAACAACAGAAATTTATTTTCCCACGGTTCTGAAGGCTGGGAAGTCCAAAATGAAGGTGCCCACAGGCCTGGTCTTTGGTGAGATCTCTGAGACCTCTTTTCCTGGTTTATAATCAGCTGCCTTCTCACGGTGTCCTCACAAGCATCTTAGTCTGTGTACACATGGAGAGAGGGGGAGAGCTTTGGTATCTTTTCCTCTTCTGATTAGAACACCAGTCCTACTGAATTAAGTCCCTACTCTTATGGCTTCATTTAACCTTAATTATCTGCCTAATAACTCTATCCCCAAGTGCAGTCATATTAAGGTTAGGGCTTCAACATCTGAATTTTGGAGGGACATAATAGTCTATATACCAAAGGATACCCAGGATAGACTCTTAAGTGAAATGAAGTAAAATGTTGAACAATGTTCGTTGTATGATGTATTTGCTGTAAGAAGTATGGAAAAGTGGAAATATTATATGCATATGCAAATGTATTTGCTAATATTTAAAAAAAGAAACAAAGGAAGTATAAACTAAAAACATGATGATGATGATGGTGGTGGTGGTGACTGTAAGAGAAGAAAGGGAAAAAGAGAGGACAGGATGGAAAGTAGAGTTTGTAAATGTAACTCTTCTTTATGTTTTAATTTGAAATTATGGAAAGGTTTTCTATAATTAAAAAACAATGGAAAGAAACTAAGACATTTTTCAAACAAACTGAAACTAGCTGTATATCATATAAGAGGGCATAACCATAAAGAAAAACATTTAGACTTAAAAGGACATGATCATTACCAAATCCACATAGCCTCACTACATTTTGCAGTCTTATCTTTAATATTAACAGTGGTATTGTTATGTTGAACTATTACATATTTTTAGATAAAACAGATAAGATGTTAATATAATTGGAATCAGTATTTTCAGCCCAATAGAAGGGTGATAAAAGCATAAAATAGTAAAACCCATTCTTAAGTAATGGGAAGATGACCAGGAAAAGTAAGGTACACAGGGGTTAGGTTTGTTATGGAGATTTATTTATTTATTTATTTATTTATTTATTTATTTATTTATTTAAATTTTTTTTTAACATTTATTTATTTTTGAGACAGAGAGAGACAGAGCATGAACAGGGGAGGGGCAGAGAGAGAGGGAGACACAGAATCTGAAACAGGCTCCAGGCTCTGAGCTGTCAGCACAGAGCCCGACGTGGGGCTCGAACTCACTGACCGTGAGATCATGACCTGAGCCGAAGTCGGACGCTTAACCGACCAAGCCACCCAGGCGCCCCTGTTATGGAGATTTAGCTGTACACCTTCTCCTTTGCTAAAAGCCTCTTGGAATTAAGAATCATCCTTCTCTCCTTGGTACGGAGAGGGGGACCGTCTTACAAATGGAGATTTCTCTTATAAATGTAAATTTCCCTTACACAAGGAAACGCGTTCTATCTTCAGGGCTTCTCCTGTGCCTTCTGTTTCTCAAAATAACCTTTATGCCAGAGGAAGATGATGAGGTGGCATATCCCGGTCTCCTATAGGTACCCTATTACCTCCAAAGCAGTATTTTTTTTTTTTAGTTTGAAAGTAATTGGTTCCAGAGACTCATTCATTACAAAGATGTGTGTATATTTTTAGAAGCAATTGTTTGTTTTCCACACAGCAGGAATCCCAGCTCCCGTGTATTTTGGAATTTTGATTGACACTTCATGCCTCAAATGGGGATTTAAAAGATGTGGAAGTAGAGGATCCTGCAGATTATATGATTCAAATGCTTTCAGGTACCCTATCATCCTCATTCCTGCATCTCACTGCTACTTTGCACAATGAAGTTGGCAGTAAACATTCCTTATGTAGTTTCACTGCAGAATGATAATGTAACTAAGAGGTGTGTTCTATTTTATAGAATAATTTTATTATTCACTTGGCTAGACCTGTGTTTTTCCCCATTCCTAATCTCGACTCCCATCTTAAATGAGTAATCATTTTTTAAAAAATTCACAAAAGATTCCAGAATACAATAGAATTTGGCAACTTTATGCGCACAAGTGGGTAATTCTCTGGAGCTCAGAAGCATTTAAATTTAGGTCACATTTTGGGTTCAATTCTATTCTTTTTTAAACTGAGCCAAACTGTCCCATTTACGTCAGATATAATCCCCCTGGGCAAGAGTTGGATTTGGCTCTAAATCTGTCTAGCTTTTATTGCCAAACTGATGTTCAATTATTCCAGTACTTGAGATGCATAAAAGTAAAAGGTTTTTTCTGTGTGTATGAGTGTGTATGGAGCTGAGGGGCATGGCTTTTTCACTATGGTATCATTCAGTTCAGTTCATCCAACACTTAGTCCCCTTATTGCTTAAAGCAATGCTTCAATGGCTTAAAAGCAGGAAGGATTTTTTTTTTTTTTTAGATTTACAATCTGAGCATTTTCTGGAGAAATAAACTTGGTACTGAACTGTGTAAGTTGGAAGTTGGATGTGAATTGAGCCAACCATCTTAAATAAGTTTGTTTGATTTAATAGGCTTTGATGTTATGTGAGAAATTTATTTTGGTTTGAAAGGGACTTGATCTGTGTGTAGAATTTGTGCTTTGCTCACATTTGCTAAGGCTGCATTCACTTTAATGTAAAGACAATGTATTTCAGTCAGAGACTGAGTATGTGTACAAGGTGACCAGAATAAATCATTTAACCTGTCCTGTTTTATAATAGAATGAAGAACTAAAGTCTTCTTATTGAAGAAAGTGAATCAAACCTCATTCTGCTCTACTAAGAGCTCTTATTCTCCCTTAACATTGCTCCTTTTTTTTTTTTTTTTTTTTTTTTTTTTTTTTTTTTTTTTTGTAGAAGTGCACCTGGGCAAGTTTCAAGGGTAGGGTAACCACATAATTTATTATTCAACCTGGACACTTTTGAGAGTGAAAGGGGCACTATTAAAAAGTACACTGGGATAACACCAGCATAAGCTAGGACTGTTCTGGACAAATAGGCATATGGTCACCTGGTTTAAGGGAATAATTTACAGAGAGGATGGAACTGATTATGTAATTAGTAGTAACTAAAATTATGGCATCACTAAGAGATGGCTTTATATTAGTACACTGTCTTCAATAGTCTGCCTAATGTTCACAGAAAGCTCTTTTATAGCCACTGAATCTGCATTCTTAAGGAAAATCATCCTCATGATGGTTTCATTGGTAGATCGGTTTTATTGACATGATATTTATTGATTAACGTTGCCTTCCTTTCACACTTTAAAGTTGGATAGTTGCAATAATTGTGATTGAGCGTCTCTCTTCTTTTAGACACATATATCTGGGACTAACTGTGATGCTGGGCACAGTGTCTATTTTCCTAAGTATTGCAGTACTTTTCACTTTAAAGAAAAATTGTGTTTCAAAACATAGAAGCTTCAGAACCAAGAGAGAAGGAACAATGGTGTCTACAACAATCAGGAAGGAAAACTGTACTACAGATGATCATTTGCTACAACCCAACTACTGGCCAGGCAAGGAAACACAGCTTTAGAAAGATTACGACTTGAAGCCATGTTTTCTAATTTCTGGAAATTCTGCAAATAGATTTCAATCTAAAGGGTTTTAAAGTGTAATTTTTTTTCTCCTTTCAAAAGATGTCTTGGATTTTGACCCTAAGTATTAGATGACGTATCTGATAACAAATATAAGTAAACATATAACAGACAATGTAGATAATAAAGTTCATCTAAACCTTTTAATTCATTATATTATTTATATAAATTACTTATATTATTTACTCGTCCTGCTAAATTTTGCCTTGTGCCCATTGATATAGTAGCCGTATTTCTAGTAGAACAAGTGTCCTAATAGTCTAATGGCTGTGTGTAATTTCTAAACTGAGATACTTGTCAAGGGGGAGAGAATACTGTTAAAAAATTAAATTATATCTTGGCCTCCTTTAAATATGACCTTAATGCAGATGCTAGGATAGAGTCAGAACATGTAGAGAAAGATATTTTTAAGCTCTTCCTTTTTTTTTTTTTTTGGAATACAGTAATTGATACAGAAATGTATAGTGGCAAATAATCTTGGGAGATTAGAATTTTGGATTATTACCTATTCTACCATTCATTATATGTGCATTGTGTGTGATGCTTAAAGTGACCATGGTGGTAAAGTAATAAAATTAATATTAACATGCTTTATTGTCCTTCTATAAATTTAGTGGATTAAAAATATTGTTAATACAATACTGTCCCAATTTGAATGTAAGCTGTTCCACATGTATGCACGTGACGTGATCCTAAAACATATTTGAAAGTTGAATTTCTGAAAGTACAGTAGCCGTAGGTGTTATAACAGGAATGCAGACTGAGGGGTTGAGTGATGGTGTGGTTCTTGGGTGCTCTAACTGGCACTCATCACAGGGCCTAATAGTTTCTGGGCAGGCTGCGGCCTGCCAGATAGCTCTCTGTTTCTGGACAACTGAATAAGTCAGGGCAGCCCTTTCCTCTTTGCGGGCTTCCTGGTGCTCCTCTGAGAAGATATAGTAGGCTCAGCAGTCCACCATCTTTAATCGTCAGCTCTATTATGTACTATATTTTTCTATCTCCACCACAGCTGCATAAGAGGGGCTTGGGCCTCACAAGAAAAGCAGAATTAAGGTAGAGACCGCCCCACTGGAATCTCGAAATTGTACTGCAATTATTAGCAGCCTATACAACAAACAGAATGTGCAATCAGGAAACTCCCAAAAATAAGTTTTTTGAGGAGTTTCTTGGAGCCTATGTCCAACAAGAAGGTCTAGCTCAAAAAGGTAATAGTCTTCAACAATGGAAGGATAATATAGTACAAACAAAATAGTTTGCTGTCTTTTCATTTTTCCATTACATACCAATCCTGTAAGTATGAATAGAAAAAAAAAGATGGAAAGTTTAGGATGGAGAGAAGAGAAAATTTCCTTTAAGTGTATATTCATTTTGTCATTTTATTTGAATTAGTGATGCAAGATTTTCTCATATTTTACTATTTTTGAAGATGAAAGTAGACATTTTTTGTTTCAAGCATGCCTACGTCTGACCTGCTGCTGATGTGCTAATGTGAGAGCAGGAATTCTTTTTTGTCATCTCAGTATCAATCTTACCCACAATAAATATTTACCAAGTTGGTGAAGGAGTATACTTGTAAAGAATTTGCTCTGTAGAGATATAATTAAAGTTCAAGCTCTTCATCCTGTCTCCCACATCCTCTTTATTTTTTAAACATTTGTAGCAATATCATGAAAAATAATTTTTTTGCAAGTAAATCTGTAAACAGAATCTTATCCAATTTACTCTTGAGTAACTTGAAAAATGAATATTGGCATGAAAGTTGATTGAATGATCTTTTTTTGTTAAGGCACTGTCAGTGAAAAGGAACCATATTTTTATGCATAGCCATTAATTCAACAAGTGGAATTCTGTATAGGAAACTCAAAAATATGGCATATGATTTAGTATGATTTAGTGGGAATTGAATTTGCAAAGAGAAACCCTGATTATTTTAGATGAGTAAATTCATCTGACAGAAATAAGCAGGCTTTTTATGCCTCAAAAAGCACATGATTAATTTTTTTTTCTAACAAACCAAACTTCATTTCAGAGGTCAAATAAATTCCCTCAGTCCTAGGGCCAGACATTTGGAGGTCAAGCCTTGACTGAAATGTGGGAATCTCACAGTTGCTCCATATTCAATGGGTCACTTTATTCTCTTATTCTCCAGCCTTTAGAAGTGGCCAGCACTCAAATGAACATCTGATTCTCTATAATTTTCAGACAGGTCAATCTCCAGCTATGCCATTTTATAAATGGAGTGACTTAAATTGGATTAAATGACTTACCCAAGGTGGAGGGGGACAAATTAATCCCGGGTTCCTCCAATACATCATGATGCCTCTAAAGCAGGTAATAAAAATATTCTGAAATTCTTAAAAACTAGAAGAATTTTTGTGACAATTAGCATTTAAGAAATCTCCACTTACATATTACATATTTATATGCTCATACCTAAAGGGAGATTGAAAAAATACATTGACTACAGCATATAATCGAGAATAATTTTAAAAACAACTATTAAGTTACTTTATAACTATTAAGTATAATAATATTAAGCACTCTCCATATGTGTGCTGTGTGCTTTAGACACATTATCTCAATTTCAAATATCAAAATAACATTATGTGGTAGTTATAATTACTGATATTTTTAGAGGAAAAAACTGAGGTTTAGTGAGTTTTAGTGACTTTTAAAATCATCAAGTCCTAGTAGTTGGTTGAGCCAAGATTGAAATTGAGTTTTAGTAGTTTTGAACAGTCACATTATGCCTGTATTAATCTGTATCCTAAATTGTCATCTTCCACTAACTCTGCTAAAAATGAAATTTGTACATCTACACATTTACATTAGAAAAGCTTTAACATACCAAAACAGGCACATCATTTTAAAAAAATCAAATAATACAGAAGGATTTAAAATGAAAAGTAACAGTCCTCCACCCCAACTTCACTTTTGGTCCTCTAAGGCAATTACTTCTAATTAGTTTGGGTTGTTGGTTTTTCAAAATAGTCACTTCCACATCTTTAAATAATATGTTTGTACCACTTTCTTGACTTACCAACTTTGGGCAATGTCTATTGACTGTCTGATAGATGAGGAGTTATGTCTCTCATTCCTTGTAATTAGTACTAGTGAGGTCACTATTCTGAGTTCCTTGAATGTCACATCAATACCTCCATTTCTTATTCAATAAACATAAATCATATCATGTTTCCCCACTTTGTGCAATGAAGACCTTGGAGCTTCCTCCCTTCCCTCGATGTCTCCAAACTCTCTTTATCTCCTTTCTGTTCCCTGTATTTTTATTTTAACTTGACAACATGTTTAATCAGCTCTGTAACCATTCCATCAGGAAAAGCCTGAATGGTTATGATTAAGCTCAATGCCATCTACTGTTGAAGACACAAAATCTCACAATTAGGAAAAAAGAGAGAAAAAGAATAACATATTTATTGAGGACCAACTGTGATCAAGCATTAGAGGTACATTAACGTATTCAAGTGTTAATGAAGATGTAAAAAAATGTTATATGTTTGAAAAATTTTAGAATTTGCCGTTAATGATAATTCTCACACAAGTGCAGAACCTTTAAGATGTGATAATGTACATTGCTGATCTCTTCAAGAGGATGTGTAACTCAAACTCATTTGGCATTAAATCAGCTTTTTGTTAACAAGTCTTGGGCCTAACTAGTTTTCTTCAATGCAATGTATTAAAAATACAATTTTATCCTCCTCCTTTTAATTTTTTTTTTTTTCTATCTTATATGTCGGCTTCTGGTATCAGGCTTATGTAGTTTTGTAAAGTTAACTGGTAAACTATTTAGTTTTTAAGGTTCCGGAACAGATTTTATAACATAGGAAATATCTGTTTCTTTTACATTTGAAAGAGTGCTTCTAGCTTTTTAAAGAAATAATATTTTTAAATTTAAATATTTTTAAATACTTAAAAATATTTTTAAAAGTTTTTGATTGGTTATTGTAGCTTTTTTTTTGAAATCTGCTTCCTGATTCAACAAATTGTATGTTTTCTAGGAAATTCTAAATTTTTCTTAACTGCTTATTTATTTTTGAGACAGAGAGGATGCAGGGAAGCAACAGAGAGAGGGGGAGACTGAGGATCCAAGGCAGGCTCCATGCTGTCAGTGCAGAGTTGGATGTAGGGCTGGAGTGGGTGGTGAGATCATGACCCAGCTGAAATCAAGAGTTGGTCGCTTAACTGACTGAGCCACCCAGGCACCCCCAGATTTTTTAATTTCATAAAATTAGAGCACATAAGCCTCAACTTGCTATTACACTCTTTTCTCATTCCTAATTTTATGACCGAGTTTGGCTTTTTTCTGAATTTTGCTTAACAGGGAATTATTTTCTTGAAATTTTCAAAGAAATGGCTTTTGGATTCTGTTTCTCTGCTACCTAATTGATTAATTTTTGTTTTTTACTTTACTTCTGCTTTCTTTAGGCATGCTTTAAAAAAATCTTTACCTAAATTCTTGATTTGTAAGCTTATATCATTTACCATAGTAAACAATATCTCTTACAGTAAAAATTTGTGTATAATTAAAAGGTTTGCCCTGATGTAGTACCAATGATGTTTTTGTAATTGTTTACAAATACATTCTTGATTTTCAATTTGATTTAAAATTCCTATTTGCTCTAAAAGGAGAATGATTTAAAATTTCTCTGTTTGGAAATTTTAATTTAAATTTGCCTTTTAGTTTTCAGATTAATCACATTTACAATTAGGGAATGTAGCCTATTCATTTTATCCTTTTGGAAATTTATAAAAGGTTTAAACCAAAGAAGTTAATTTATGAATATTAATAAGTTCAGGTTTTGAAAATAAAGGATGTTTATTAATGATAAAGGAGAATAATAAATATATATGTACCATATCAAACCAATTAATTATGCACCTCCCATCTTTTGATATTATTTTCTTTCCTGTTTTTTAAAGCTTGAGAGTAATCATATATTAAAATCTTTCAATATAATTGAAAAAGTTTTATGAATTAATTCCATTTTTTCAAAAATTTTTACTTGTAGAACTTAATGTGTTTTATAGCTATCATGTCTTTATGAAGTATAGATTTGATTTTCTAAAAAAATATGTGTAATATATATTAATATGTTATATTAATATTTATAGTTAATTTTTTGAATTTTATTTTAATAAAAATATTGCTACTTCTGTCTTCATTGATTATGTTTACATGATGTATCTCTGTTCCTGCCTTTATTTTTTTCAATTTTCTGTGTTCTGTTTAAGGTTAGAAATTTATTAACAGTATAAAATAGAATTTTCTAAAATTTTACCTTATCTAAAATTTTGTCTATTAGCAAATATATTTAATTGTCATACCTGATGTTTGGTTTTCCTCTTTTATATTATGTATTGCATTTGGTTTTACTTTTCCTGGTATCTTCCTTTATTCTTCCATATGTATATGTGCTATATTTTTGCTTTTAGTTTTTACTAACAGTATGGAAATCATAGCCACTTCTTTAGCAATTTGAAAAATATTTTGCAATTGGTTGTCTAAAAATTATAAAAATATACGTTAATACTATTTTTCTCTTCTGAAAAATGCAAAATAATCAAATAATAAATGCTGTCTATTGACTCCCTTTGTGTAAGATTAAACATTTAAAATGTTAAATTTAAAAGACTTGAATGTAAGAACAAGCCATAAAACTCCTAGAAGAAAGCATAGGAGGTAAGCTCCTTGACATTAATATTGGCAGCGATTTTTTTGGATTTGACACCAAAAGCAAAAGCAACTAAAGCAAAAATAAACAAGTGGGATGACATCAAATTAAAAAAAAAAAAAACTTCTTCACAGCAAAGGAAACCCACAACAGAATGAAAAGGCAACCTACAAAATGAGTGAAAGTATTTGTAAATCACATAGCTGATAAAGGGTTAATAGTCAAACTATATAAAGAACTCCTACAACTCAATAGCAACAAATTAAACAATCCAATTTAAAAATGGACAGAAGAACAAAGTAGATATTTTCCAGAGAAGACATGCAGATAGCCAACAAGTAAAGGAAAAAATGTTCAGTATCACTAATCATCATGGAAATGAAAATCAAAACCACAATAAGATATCACTTCACACTTGTTTAAATGGCTATTACCAAAAAGACAAGAGATAATAGATGGTTGACAGAAATGTGGAGAAAAGGAAGTCCTTGTGCACTATTGGTGAGAATATAAATTTGTGCAGCCATGATAGAAAACAGTATGGAATTTCCCCAAAAATATAAAAATAGAACTACCATATGATCCAGCAATTACACTTCTATCCAAAGGAAAAGAAAACAGGATATTGAAGAGACATATGCACTTCCATGTTCACTGCAGCATTATTCATACAGACAAGATTTGGAAACAACCCAAGTGTCCATCAGTGGATAAATGGGTAAAGAAGATGTGGTATATATATACAATGGAATGTAATTCAGCCATGAGAAAGAAGGAAATCCTGCCGTTTGTGACAACATGGATGGACTTTGAGGGCACTGTGCTAAGTGAAATAAGTCAGCTAGAGAAAGACAAATACTACATGGTATCACTTACCTGTGAAATCTATTTAAAAAAAGATTAAATTCTTAGAATCAGAGAGTAGAAGAACGGTTATCAGGGGCTAGAGGGTGGGAGAGATAGGGAGAGGTTGGTAAAAGTGTATTGACTTTCAGATATAAGAGGAATGAGATCTGTGGATCTACTGTTAAACATGGTGACTGTAGTTGATGACACTGTATTGTATAACTAAAATTGCTAAAAGAGTAGAACTTAAATGTTCTCACACACCAAAAAAGTGAGGTTATGGATGGGTTAATTGACTAGATGGGGGATTCTTTCACAACACATATGTATATCAAATCACAACTGTGTACACTTTAGATATCTTACAATTTTGTATGTCAATTTTACCTCAATAGAATTGCAGTTTAATTTTAAAAATTAAACTAAAAAATTGTTTTTATTTTCTATTTCCTCTTTTCACAATTCCAAGTTTGTTTTACTAATGTAATCAAAGATCTAAGATATAAATTATTAATAAATTATTTTTATGTGTCTTCTGTTTGGTATATAAACAAATCCACAAGGAAAATTTCATGCATGCATCCTTTTGCTTTATATTTATTTCTTTAAAATACATTCCTAGAGATAGAATGTTTCAAATATACTAACCAGTGGCATTCCAAAAGGGAAAGACAATAGAACCTCACAAACAGCATTTGAAAGATTAGCTGTCCTCAAACTTCACCAATTTATCAAATTTACAAATTAAAAATGGCATTTCAGTGTTTTGATTTTCATTTTTGCTAGTGTATTAAAACTTACATATCGGGGCGCCTGGGTGGCTCAGTTAGTTAAGCATCCAACTTCAAGGTTCAGGTCATGGTCTTGTGGTTTGTGGGTTCAAGCCTTGCACTGGGCTCTGTGCTGACAGCTCAGAGCCTGGAGCCTGCTTTGGATTCTGTGTCTCCCTCCCACTATGCCCCTCCCCAGCTTCCACTCTGTTTCTCTCTCTCTCTTTCAAAAATAAACATTAAAAAAATAAATTTTGTTTAATGTGAATTTTGACTTAAATATATTTTTAAATTCTATAATCATATACTCCTGTATAGAATCTAAATTTATAAATGTGCTTAAAATAATTTTCTTGCCTTATGATGATATGATTACCTGCATTTATCTGTGTTTTATGATTTAGTTTCTAAAAATATTTAATGTATCTGGATTTATTTTGATGTAGTAGTGTTTACAAAGGTTTTTTAAAGTACACCCAATGTGGGGCTCAAACTCACAATCCTAAGATCAAGAGTTGCATACTCTACCAACTGAGCCATGCAGGTACCCTTTGATGTAGTATTTTGAGATAAGGAACCTAATTATTTCAACAAATTGTTAGCCACTTGCCCTAAATACTATGTGTTTAATAATCTATATTCGCTGCCTTTGCAAATTATTAAATTATGAGTGTCTGGGTTTTCTAATCTCATTATTATGCCTATTTCTGTCCAGGATCACACAATATAAGAATTATATATATAAAGTATAAAAATACATTTTAATTTCTGACAGCATATGCCTTTCTTCATATGATTCCCTCTCAAAGTCTCTTAGATATATTCATTTTTTTCTTCTAGATACATTCATGATTGTTTTGTCAGCTTCTAAAACTATCTAGTTGAGACCTAAGAGACCATTTATTTATAATCTTTATATATATGGCATTTATACATAATGCATATTTCCTTGGAATCCATAATGCATGTTAGTATATGCATTTTTTTACTCCACATAATCTTAAAGATCAATGTTTCTTTCCATTATAGATTAAAAATTTGAGCCCTGACTTGCTAAGGTTGTAGTGTCAGGTTTTGACAGAGTAGAAGCTTAAACCCATATCTGCTGATGCCTAGTCTAGTGCTCTGGACACTCACTATATGTGGTTGATATTGTTTTAAAGCCCCCAACCAGCAGAGATAGTGATATGATACAGGGTACCATATATCCAGGATATTCAATTTTGATTTTGAAAGAATCAAGTTTTTTGGGGCGCCTGGGTGGCGCAGTCGGTTAAGCGTCTGACTTCAGCCAGGTCACGATCTCGCGGTCCGTGAGTTCGAGCCCCGCGTCGGGCTCTGGGCTGATGGCTCAGAGCCTGGAGCCTGTTTCCGATTCTGTGTCTCCCTCTCTCTCTGCCCCTCCCCCGTTCATGCTCTGTCTCTCTCTGTCCCAAAAATAAATAAACGTTGAAAAAAAAAATTAAAAAAAAATATTTAAAAAAAAAGAAAGAATCAAGTTTTCAACTCTGTTCCACAATTTTTGCCTCTATCTAAACAATAAAATTAGTTTGTCTATGTTGTTGTTTTTATGTTTCCTTTTTCTTTCTGGTATATATTTCTAGGCTGGCTAAAGTGGTTGACTTGTAAAAAAAATATTTCTATATTTGGTAGCTCATACAACGCAAAGAACCTCACAATGATAGTAGGGCTGACTAATGAACACAGAGTACCTACCACCACAGTAATCAGTGTCAGCACTGGAGGTGAACTCAGAAGTCATTAGTCAACAGGCAGGAGGATCAGGACCACTGAAGTGAAAGTTCTCATAGACACAAAATCAAGTTACTTACTAGCAGTATGTGGGTTGCTGTGCTAGCTGGGTGCCCTCTTACCACCAAGACCTGTCATTGACCAACCTGAGTTGAAAATCAAGTCCTTTGAAGTTCAAAGTAGACTAATCTGGATAAAAACTGGTATGAGAAACCCTGATAACTTTATAAAGCACTCACACTGATACAACATATAATTTTTGGCACCATATATGTATATTTAATGTTACCATGGCCTTCCCAGGCCTTACATGTTTTAAGCACAGTTACCTGTAACCTCTCATTTCCTATTCTCCTCTTCCCCGCCTCACTATGCTCCACTCAGGCCTTCCTCATGTTCCTCCAACATATCAAGCAGCCTCTATATCAGGATCTTTGCATTTCCTAAGCCTTTTATCTGGAACATTTTGCCCCCTATGACTTGATCCTTCACTCTCTATTTGTTCAAATGTCAGCTTCTTGAAGGCCTTCCCTAAAAACCCCATCTAAAATAGTATGTGCTGTCCGTTTCTATTTCACTAATCTTACTTATTTCTCTTTATAGCAATTAACTATTCCTCCTTAATATATGTATCCTCTTGCTAATTTCTTTCTTGCCTGCCAGTCCCACAGTGTGTCAAGAAATAGTTTTTCCCCACTGTAATGGTCTTGGCATAGAAGTACCCAGTGAATTAATGAATGAAACATCCTAGATTTGAGAGAAATAGAATAACGGAGTAAAAATTTGGAGGTGTAGAAGGTGTAGAAATCGCCCCTACAAAAATGTGTAAATAGACATCACATGCTGGAAGCTTACAAACTTTCTACACAAAGTTTTATATGATGAATTTTTACCAAAAGGCTTTATTAAGGTATTATTTACAATTAATTGGACTTTATTACTGAGGTTATTCAGGTGCATCTACACATAAGATTCTTTAACAGATTTCATTTTCTAACATTCATCCTCCAACATCAGTAGAACTCAATCTTAGGTTTATACAGTGCTTTCGGCCGGGTCTGGAGTGGATTAAATCCATATTTTAAAAATTCAGGCATTGATTTATTTCATGCCTAAGGCTCCATCCTTCATAAGAAAAATCCAAAGTAGTGAAATATTCCAATTCCAAGACAGAAAAGTATTCAGGAGTGCATCTGTTTTGCCTTATTCAGAAATGCATATTTTTTTTTGAAACCCTGCCAGAACCCTGGCCATTTTGAAAGTATTTACTTTATTGCAATTCTGCTTGTGATGAGTGTTTATTGTGAATCTGTGAATTTGCCATTATAAATCTGAGTATGGATTTCCTGGGAGCTGGCAAAGTGCCATCACTGTACATGAATGTCACCTACTCTCCTGTCCACTTCACCGCACCTCAGGGAATCTAGTCACTCTCATGACAGGGGCTCCCTGATTCTTTGCCTCCACCAAACATTCTATAGTCCCTAGGAATTTTTCATGTAGCCAGGGACATTAGTTCCCGCAAATGTGCCCCTGCTCCTGAATGGTTCCTCCTTCCTGTTATCTCTGTGCCTCCTATTCCTCCAACTTGTAGGGGCAAGGTTGCTCAAGCACTTGATTTCTGTACACAGGATGCTTATTAAAGCTCTGGGTTCTGAAATAAAGTGCTGCTTCAGTTTCTAGCTTTTTTCTTATATTGTATTCCCACTAGATGATAAGTTCTCCTTCATCCAAGGAGATTGATCAAACTTTATCTCCAGAGTGAACAAGGATGGGCAGAATAGCAACTGGAGTCTGTGGGAAAATAGAGTATCTATGGTTGAGTGAATGATATCATTATGATCAAGCTGGCATGCCCAGTATGGAGTGAGATCTCAATCTGAGGTAATAGCAAATGAAACAGATTCAGTTTCTTGGAAGAGAATCGGCTAACTGGAACTATGGTCAAAGGTCTAGACAACTAGGGTTTCTAGAGTGAAGCATGATAAAAGAAACTAGATTATGTTCAGAATATCAAATATATTTATTCTCCAAGAAGGAAATAACAAATTTCATGACCATTGGTCAGTTATGTTCATGCAGTTAGAAATATGTGAGGTGCATCCTCTTAGCCACCAAGACCATAAGAAAATATAGTAATTTACTATGATAATATAAGTGGAGAGAATTTAGAGTAGCTGCTAACAATAGAAATCCCATTGAATGGTACCTGGAACCCACCTATGAGCTGTGAATCCTGGATATAGTACAGCAACACTTATCACAAACCTCACCCACCAGAGATTTTTTATATACAACATTCAGTGACCGTTACTTGAACATTTCACTATTGACAGTTTCTGTAAGAGGTAGGTATATGGAGGACAGCAGAGGAAGTGAGAGGAGGGTTGACGAAGGCAGTCACCACCTATGTTATTTTCCTACTGGTACTATACAAGGTACCACAAACTTAGTGGCTTACCACAGCACAAATTTATTCTCTTCTGAGTCTTGAAGTCGTAAGTCTGAAATCAATCTCACTGGGTTAAACTTGGGCATTGGCAAGGCTGACTCCTTTCAGAGACTCAGAGAAAAGAGTCTATTTTCTTGCTTTTCTCAGCTTGTAGTGCCTTTTTGTATTCCTTAGCTTGTGGCCTCTTCCTCCCTGTTCAAAATGTGTAGCTCTAGTCTGCTTCTATCACCACACCACATTCCCCTCTGAGTGTAGTCAAGCCTACCTCTACCTCCCTCTTAACACTTTCCATTACATTTAGGCCCAATCCAGATTATCCAGGATACTCTCCCCATGTTAAGTTCCTTAAACTTGATCATATTTGAAAAGTCCCTTTTGTCACATAAATGAGCATTCACAGGTTTAAGTGATGAGGACACGGATATGTTTGGGGGACATTATTCAGCCTCCCACATCATTTTCCACTACCTTTCAACTTTGTTTTATACATTACATAAATTTTACAAGTGACCTGCTGAGATAGCAAATCATATGGAGATACCATTTGAACTTCTGTTTAATCATTCACTGTTTTATTCAACAAATATTTGATGGGTATCTACCAGGTGTCCAGAACTGTGTTAGCCTATGAAGCAAACATCACAGATCTATCCTTTCACTCATGGAACTCACAGGCCACATTATTCCCTTTACTAAATTATGTAATGCCCTTCCCCTTACTCCTTTTCTTCTGTGAATTTGCCCGTCCTTGTCTAATCCTGCCTTCCTGATCTTAAACCAAGTAGCACTCTTTTTCCGAGAGGATGGGCCAAGAACAGAATTCATTTAAACATGTAGCACGATTAGCTTCTTAGCATTGAAAGCCTCAGATAATATTTTACTCTTTAGATGTTTACTTCACCTAACTTGAAATTATGTGGAAAAAATGTCATATCCTAGGCATGGGTTAAATTAGTGAAAGGCCCTAATCTCCTTTGAATAGGGATTAGTGACTGCATAAATATTGCCCAAGAAAGAGCTGATCCCTGGAAAATGAAAGCTGCTTTTACTGCAAAGTGCTAAATGACTACTCAGATGTGTGAATTATTTATAGTATTCGTCTTTACAGATAGGATTCTGCTTCCATCTACTGGCTGGCGAATTTTACAACCTTCGGTACCACACAGGTAATTTTTACGTGGATTATTGTATTTGTTTCTGATTTACAGGCATACTATCAGCTCTTGTCTACCTAGGCCTTCATTACTCCAAAATTAAAAAGCTCTTTCTAGTCCTACCTTCTGGAATGGTTGATTAAATTAACCAATGTGTTGTCTTATGAAAATTGTTAGGTAGCTACAGATAGCCAAGGTATCTAAGAGGACATCTGAAGCCATGAGGAAGTCCATGGTACACAAAACACACTTATAAAGGCCCGAGAATAAAGGAACAAGGCAATCCCAGGAGGTAAGGGCATGACTGAAATTTCTGGAGGCCTGGGGTTAGCAGTCATTGAGGACAGGAGAATTCTGTTGCTCCAAAGACACTTTTGGGGATTGTGACTAGTCTTTGTTATGTTGTGTAAGAGAGAACAACTTGAGAATTCTCTAGGAAAGTTATAATTTCCAGAAAAGAAATAATATTTGTGGTGTGAGGTGTTAAGAATCTTTTAGAAAACAGGGTTAATTGGGATTTCTCTTTCAGAAAACCAAATGTTATACTGGTGCTATTCAAGAGGACACACATTTTTGCCATTTGAGTATGAAAAATATTATTCTGAATTTGAGCCAAAGTGACCTAGAGAGAACTGAGGTAAAGAAGATTTGTAGCATATGAAATATAATAGAGGACTCTGTCATAAAGTCTTATGAATTAGCATTAATGTAGCCTGTAATCAAATAAATGCAAAAATGAAACAGTAAGATTTCATTTTGTAATTGTCTACTATTGAAGAAATATATGATTGATGGATATAATCCATCAGAGGTGCAATATATTTGTAGGCATTGTTCTTGAGATATTCTTTTTTGGAAAGCAATTTGAAAAGTGAACTTTGAAAAGCTTATACTCTGATTTGGTAATATTGATTCTAGGATATACACTATAGAAATAATCATAGATATATTTAAATGTTTACATAAAAGGATATTCATTATAGCATTGTTTAAAATTAGAAAAACTCAGAAAAGGTCTAGGGGAGCCTGGGTAGCTCAGTTGGTTGAGCGTCCCCCTTGATTTCAGCTCACGTCCCCATGGTGGGCTCCACACTGAGCGTGGAGCCTGCTTAAGATTCTCTCTCTCCCTGTATCCCTCTCCCCCATTCACACACTCTCTCTAACAAAATAAAGTTAGAAAGGCCTATTACAATAGCTACCACATAATGAGTGATTATAATGTTTCTGTCATTTGTGCTTGATCCTTGATCCTGAGATACAGCAGGAAAGTAAAGGGAGAGAAAAGAGAAGGAGAAAAAGGGAATAATATAAGAAAATAGAAATAATAGAGAATTACTTATCCCCTATGTTTCCTAGCAGCCTAATGATTTGGTATTTCAGCCCTTGAAAAGAATTAGATAAACGGTAAAAGCCTTAGAAATGGTTAAGTAAGATTTTGTGACACTTGTAGGAAAAGACCATTTTTCCTCTGCTCTACCTCAGTCGTGCTACAGACTGATAACCTGAAGTTATGTTGCCCAATAAGGTAGGCACTAGCTACTTATATCTAAATTAAATAACATAAATTCCGTTTCCTGGTCACACAAGCCACATTTGAAGTGCTCCCTTACCACACATAGTTAGTTGCTACTAGATTTGAGAGTGTACTTATAGAATATATCATCATCTGCTGCCCTGAAGACTCAACACAGATAACTGAGCAGAAATTCGACACTTTTCTGAGTATTGGAAAAATTGTAATCTATTTCACTTTTGTTACCCCATCTTGTAGCTACTTTCTGGTATTTATCATCACCTGGAACTGCTTCACAATAATACATTTAGATCTCCACTTTTCCCCCCTCATCTCATTCCCTCAATTAGTCTCTTCCTAATTCAATGGACTTTCAATATATTGGCCCTTCTATTTTCTTCCTATTCATTAGTACAATGATGTCCAATAAAAATACAATGAAGTATGATGATTATATAGGTATTCTGATAGACACTCTTCATTACTTTAAGGAAATTCTAATCATGGTTTGCTGAGTTTTATCATGAGTTAAGAGTTTTATCAAATGCCTTTTTTACATATTTTAAGATGATATAATTTTAGGGTTTTTTTTTTTCCTCTTTATTCTATGGATGCAATGAATTACCTTGATTGACTTTAGACTTTTGAATTGACTTTTGATTGACCTTAGTGATTTAAGATTCTCAGATAACTAGAAATGAAAGAGAACCTCTTTAACCTGTAAGTACAAAAACCTACAGCTAGCATTATTCTTAATTGTGAAAGACTGAAAACTTTTCCTCTTAATATTGGGAACATGGCAGGGACCTGCTGTAACCATTTCTATTTTATAATATGATAGTCCAGAGAGAACACTGCAGGTCTTAGACAGTACAATAAGGCAGGGGGAAAGGCATCCAAATTGGAAAGGAAGAAGGGCAACTATTTTCATTTGCACACAGCATGGTTATTTACATTAAAATTTTTAAGAAATATGTTTTTTAAAATCCAGTAAAACTACCAGCTGAGTTTAGTAATATTGCAGGACATAAGTTCAAAATACATATGTAAGTTTTTATACACTAGCATTAAACAATCAGAAATTGAAATTAAAATAATATAATTTATAATAGTATAAAAATAATAATGCTTAACAAACTTGAGAAAATATATGAAAGAATTGTCACTGAAAAATACAAAACTGTGCTATGAAAAATTAAAGAAAACTTAAGCAAAGGGGAGATACACCATGTTTATGGATTATATGACTTAATATTACCAAGATGCCAATTATTCCAAAATTGATCTGTAGAGTCACTGCATTTTCTACCAAAATTCCACCAGAGTTTTATTCAGAAGTTAACAAGTGTATTAAAAAATGTTTATGGGAATGTCAAGGACCTAGAATAGTCATAACATTCTTGAAAAAGAAGAACAAAGTAGGAAGACTTATATTATCTGATTTCAAGACTTGTTATGAAGCTATAACAATGAAGATAGTATGGTATTGACATAAAGATAGACATGTTGATCAATGAAAGAATAAACAGTCTAGAAATAGGCCCACACATCTATATTTAACTGATATTTTACAAAGATTCCAATCAAGTTCATAGGGAAATAATGTTTTAAACAAATGATGCTAAATAAATTGGGTAATGATATGCAAAATAGTAAGTCTTGAACCTTGCCTCATGTCTTATACCAAGAACAACTCAAAATGGAGTATAGACTTCAACATAATAGCTAACAGCTCTAGAACAAAACAAGAAAAATTTATTGACCTTGATTTTGGCAAAGATTTCTCAGAACACAAAAAAGCACAAAAGGTAAAGAAAAATTGATAAATTAGAACTCATCAGGGACACCTGGGTGGCTCAGATGGTTAAGCGTCTGACTTTGGCTCAGGTCATGATCTCAGGGTTCATGGGTTTGAGCCCTGAATTGGACTCTGTGCTGACAGCTCAGAGCCTGGAGCCTGGATTCTGTGTCTCCCTTTCTCTCTGTCCCTCCCCTGCTCTTACTAGCTCTCTCTCGCTTTCTCTGTCAGAAATAAATAAACATAAAAAAATTAAATTAGACTTCATCAAAATTTTAAGGTTCTGACTTGAAAACATTTGTAAACGTATACCCAACAAAGATCTTGTTTGTAGAAATCTAAATAACTCTTACAACTTATTAATAAGAGGACAAACATCCCAGTAAATGCTGAGTAAAAAAAATTGAGCAGACATTTTACCAAAAGACAGAAAGAAAGAGAGAAGGATAGCAAATAAGCACATGACAAGATGCTCAACATCATTAGTCATTAGGTAAATGCAAATTTGAAATCAGAATTACATACTACTACATATCTATTGGAAGGAATAAAATTTAAAGACTATTCATACCAACTATTAGGAGGGAGAGGAACAAAACTCTTATACATTGCTATTGAGAATGTAAAATAATACAACTATGTTAGAAATTTCCTAAAACTTAAGTACACAACTCTCATATGACCCAAGCATTCCAGCAGTAGGCATTTTTCAAGAGAATGAAAGCATATGCCCACACAAAGGCTTATAAACAAATATTGATAACACTTAATTGTAATAGCCAACTGGAAACAACTCATATTTCTATAAACAGTTGAGTAGATAAAGAAATTGAAATAATTTGTATAATGTGAGCTAATCAGCATAGAAAGGAATGAACTGATATACACAACAATATGATTGAATTTCACAATAATGATGTTGAATGAAAGTAAGATAAAAGGGATCATTTGTGTGGGTGATAAAAGATGGTGATGGAGTGAGCTATGCAGATATCTAGAGAAGAATAGATTGGAAGAACAGCAAATACAAATACTCTGAATATGGGGTCTATATCTTAAAAGTCTTAAGGCCATTCTTTGGACTTTATGCTGAATGGTAGGAAGCCATTGGAGGATTTGAGCAGATCAGTGTCATGATATGACCTGTTTTGACATGATGGAATTCTGGCTCCCATTTACATGGGAGAGTGCAGTTGGTGAATTTAAGGAGATAAGCTGAAACACAAATTGGAGAATGTCGCAATAATTCAGGACCAGAATGACAGCCGTGGTGGTGGTGAGAAAAAGTCAGATTCTGGGTATATTTTGAAATTAGAACGTATGTTTTGAGTAAAAGAAGAGTCAAGAATTATTCCAATAGTGTGTGTGCATGTGTGTGTACATGTGCGCATGTGTACACACAACTAAAAGGATAGAACTACAATTGACTGAGATGGGGAATATTATAAGAGTGGTTTGGGAAAGGAAGATGAGAGGAACAGCTTTAAAATTTTTTAGTATCAGAAGCCTATTATCTATGTAAAGGGAGATGGTGAGCAGGCAATGGAAAAATCTACCATAAAGTCTTGAGGAAAAATCTCAGGAATGAAGTCTTTACCAGAGGTAAAAATTTTAGAATTCTCAACATATAGAGAATATTAAAGATATGAGAATAGATGAGATCACCAAAATATAATGGTTGAATTCTGAGGCTGTCATGGAATAATTGCGAGTGACTTGTAAGACTGTCATGGAATAAGTGGGAATTGAATCCTGACACATTCCCATTAAGAGGCCAAAGATATGTAGAATATTTCCACATGAAGTGGAAATGGAAGCCAATGAGTTAAGAGGAAAACCACAAAGGATAGTATCCTGAAAACTGTTTCCTGGAGAAGGGAATAGTCAGCTCTGAAAGATGGCTAATAGTTCAAGTCAGATAAAGACCATCACGTTATAGCATTTAGGTAACTTATGACTTAGGGAAGAGTAGTTTGAGTAGAATTAGGGGTATAAACTTGATTGAGTGTACTCAGGAAAGAATGTGAGAAAAGGAATAGAAATTGATATTATAGATAAGTCTTTTGAGAAGACTTTTTAACAGTACAAAAATAGTGCAATACCTGTAAAAGGTACAGAATCAAAAGAGGGATTTATGAAGATGGGAGAGTGACAGGATGCTTATATGCTGATGGGAACATTTCTTTAGAGCAGGAAAATTGATATCCTTTGGAACACAAGGAGAGGAGACAATCTGGTGCACAAATGGAGAATGATCTTGGCTGCAGCATGGACAGTTCCTCAAGGCAAAATATGTGGCACTGATGCTATAGGTAGATAGATGTATTGGAAGGAGGTTTTGAGTTTTGTTCTTCATTTTTTGTCACTGAAATAGTCACCAGCTGAAGGTAAAGATAGGAAAGGATGTTTTAGAGTTTTGAGGAGATAAATGAAGTTTAAAAAGAGTCAAAAACAAGGTGACACAAATTAGGAAAATGCAGCATGATACCTACACAAAGGCTCATTTGAGTTTCTTAATCATAAACTTAAAGTCAACATGTTGAGGGTTTTTCTTCAACCTCATTCAGTAGCATGGATGAATTGACAGAGTAGTCTGAGAGTTGGGGTTAATCAAGGTTGTAGTTAAGCAATTAAGATGATGCAAAGGTCAATAATGACTTGAAGAGATATGGAAAAAAGTTATTACCATGACCATTGAATCTAACCCAGAAATGCAGGAAAATGAGGACATGAAACCAAGAACAATGCAATCTCTGGTAGAATCAATCAGTGGTTTATAGATCCTGATTAGTGAAAGTGTTGTTGCATCTGAGGTATAACACAGTATATGCTGGAAAGATAGACAGTGGTAAACCAATCCTTGGAAATGATATTATGGGGGAAGTTCCAGTTTTTTTGTGTAACAAGGTCTAGGATATATCCATTGGAGTAGATAGAAAAGCAAGATCATTGGAGAAGGAAAGGTTAAAAACCAAGAAGCCAGAAAATTAAAAGGATTATCTCCATGATCATTGAAATCACCAATAATTATGATAACAGTAACATTCTGAGAGATTGACTTTGAACCAGGAGCTTAAACTGTCACAGAATAAGTGGAAGTGACTGAAGGATTAGTAGATGATTCCAACAATAAGAAGGATAAGTGATAGTGTCTTTTGATATGAAATTCAAAACTATGCCTTCAGAGAGAAGAGGGAATGAACACAGAAGGGAAGTAGCAAAGTAGAGCAAACTGAAAACCAGCCCATCTGGTATGGAGCAATATGGAGAATAGTGCAGCTCCCACTGATTACAGCAGCGGGAGAGGCAGTCTTCAGGAAAGTGCCAGGTTTAAGTTAGAGCAAGAGATGAACAACAGCAAGAAATTCAGAGAAGAGACTGAAGGTAAAGGGAATTCTATGTTTGATTAACCATGAGTTCCAAAAGACTCAAGAAAAGGGTCTTAGTTCAGGCTTGGCAGAGCCATATGGGGATTAGAGAGGAGGTGATGATACTGATCAGGAAATACCTTCCTTCTTATGGTGGTACCTATAATAACAAAGGTGATGGTCACAGTAAGAGTAATCATAATGACACAAGGCCTTTAGCATCAGGACATACAGAAATGTTGGGTTCTTTCCAGGAGTATACACCTCCTGGAGCTGCCTCATGACCATTGCCAAGGGAAGTGGGGTAGACAGGTGGCAGCATGTTTGCTTTGAGCTTGAAGCCTTTCTCTCAAAGCATGCCTGAGAACTCGAGCAATAAAAATTGCCAGAAGAAACTGCTAGGCACATGTCTTAGAGATGTTATTTTTACTAATTTGATGTGAATTAATTGCTGTAAATATTTATAATATACAAACATCATACAATGAATCCTATTAGAAAGTAGATATTGAACTATAATGTCAAGTACTGTGTAAAGCGCTTTATACACATTATTTAATCCTTACTCCAAGTATTGTATTTTACAGATGAGGATATTGATGCTTAGAAATTTTAAATAACCTTAAGCTCATACTGCTAGCAAGTAGCAGAGACAAATTGGCATTGAAGTTTATCAGATTTCAAGGACTATGATATGCCATCAGAACTGTAATGATAATCTCTGAAACAAATATCACTAGAATATTTTTATAAAATTATACAATTCTCCTGACCCATGGATGTTAGCATTATATGGATCTTAAAGGAACTATTGTAACATCTTTCCTCTGACCACCTTACTTCTCCACAAGTTGCACAAGCACGGTCTAATTAGTGATTAAACAGTCATATGGAAGGAAGAGCACGGAAGATGCTCTTTGACCTATGAAAACACTCCAGGATTTCACCAGAAGGCCTTAGTTTAGGGATTAGGATGGTTCTTAATTTGTACTATTTTACCTTCATTCCACTTTGGTAGAATGGAAATTTGAAGAGAAAATCAACTACCGTAGAAGCCCCTAAACTTATTTCCACTCTGAATAATAGGGAAGTCCATAATGTCCTGAAAGTATTCTCTAGGTCTGCTCTAGTGGTTCTCAAAATCTAGAGATACATAAATATTAAATGAAGTGCTTATTTAAAAAAAAAACTTTCATAAATGGAATCAAAATTTCCTGTGGGGAGATTGTTGGGTGGAGGGGTGGGCCTGGACTACTATAGCTTCTGACTCAGCAGAGGGCTATCTGGAAAACCAGATCTTAATTTTCTTTGTCCCAGTTCTACATTTCTCAGTTCCCCTTACTTGGAAAATTGGGGGTCTCCCAACTCTTCTATCCCTCCACAATCTCTGGTTCCTCCTGTGATTCCAATGCTTCTAAAAATAAACATGGACAGAGCTAATGTATCAAATAACTGAGATACAGAATTTAAATACATATTGCCGCAGCTATTCCAGTAATTGTCTTATAGAAGTGATTAAGGGGTAATGTTTTCATATATGCAGTCTCACATTGCTATATATGCATGTGTGTGTGTGCACGTATACATACAAGCATATATATACATATATACGTATATATACACATATATATACATATATACACATATATACATATATATATACACATATATATGGTGTTCTCTAAGTAATAGCTATGTGTGTGTGTGTGTGTGTGTGTGTGTGTGTGTGTATGCAGTATTCATTGACCCTGTATTAGAACTGTACCAAAGTATCAAGCAAAAAAGTATGTTTTATCTTAAATGCTAAAGGAACCAGTAGACACATTTAAAAAACTGCCTTGAATTCTTTTCTAGTTCTAAATATCTTAGACAATCTATGTTTGTATTTTTAAAGAAAAACTATTATGCAACCAACTCAAGCAAATATAAGTTATTCTCAGAAATGAAGTTTAATAATTAAACTTTTACATAAAAATAATTTATAAATTCTGAGAAATTAATGTAATGTAGTGTAAAATCTGACATTTTTTTTTCCTTTTCTGTAACACAAGTGCCTAGGTTAAGCTCTGATTGCCAAAGCATCCATTTCAAAGAGGCAGACACGTCAAAGAGGGCTATCTCAAATAAACAGCTGCCAGCCACAGAACAGATAAAGAGCCATCCCCCATCCTCCACCTTTGAGGCATCTTTGTTTTAGAGATCTTGGTTGATTTCAAAAACTGACCATTTGGGGTCACTTTTCTTTTACTTTTCCTGAGCTTTACATTTTCACTCTTATGTTTTAAATTCACCAATAAGAGTGATTTGGTAAAACCCTAGGCCTCAACCTTCACCCCCAATAAAAGCAGAACCCCAGGCATTGCACTCTCTCTCTCTACCTATGACCTTGCTGTTTGCCTCCACGTGTGCTGTGTAAATCCCAGATCCTATAAGAAATAAACCTGTAGTTTTTCAAAGTTCCCTGATGCTTATTGCTGAGGAGCATCTTGAATAAAAGCAGAACCCCAGGCTTTGCGCTCTCTCCCTCTACCTATGACCTTGCTGTTTGCTCCCATGTGTGTTGTGTAAATCCCCAGTCCTATAAGAAATAAACCTGTATTTTTCCAAAGTTCCCTGATGGTTTATTGCTGAGAGGCATCTTGAAATCATAATAAAAACCACCCGAATGGGTCCAACCACAACATTGGTAATTAATAGACTGAGATGACAAAATATATAACTTTTAAAATGTAGAAGTCTGGAGCAGGCTCTTAGAATAATTAATTTTCTTCTGTTTACTTAGGACAATGACCTAATAATATGGTTAATGATCACTGAACTGATAAAAAAAAAAAAGCCAACTCACTATTTAAAGAGAGATTTTAACAACAGATAAAGGGATGGACTCCTTGCTACTGGTGTAGGATCTAAGTCCAGGTAAGAACCTTTGAGAACCTCTAATTTCAGTGTTTCTTCTATGGGAGAAACTGCCACAGATTTCAAGGGAAAAAATGTTTCGATGAACATGATAAATATTACATGTTTTATGCTTTGTCTTCAGCACACTTATATTTCAGCCTATAAAATTTATTAAATATGACTTCTGGAGATAGATGAGCCTCAGGTTTCTATGCTCTGAAAGTTAAAATGTAGAAAATAAGACATTCATAATTTAAAAATAAATTTTGAAACACTGTTACCATTACTTTCTAGATAAGTGAAACTTCAAGTTAAAAAAAACGGATCTCTGTTTACCTTCTCAAAATATACTACAAGGCATTTATTTTCACTGACTATATGGAATAATTAGATGTATTCCCTACTTTTTTTTATCCCATATTAACTGGATAATATAGGGTGGAGAGTTAGTTGGCAAACATAAAAAAAATGGGACATGTCTCAAAGTCACTTACCCACCTCTACGTTCCTGTTTCAACTCATTTGACTCAAGGTGAGGACAAAGAAAGAAGTTTTCTAGATAATTTTGTCTCTGATCAAATGAGAAAAAAATTTTTCCCAGCATGGTTCCTGGCATAAACTAAGAATTCAATAAATATTAGTTCCCTTCTCCAATTCAGGAAGGTGGCTATTCTTAATAGACCATTGTGACTGCAAAAGTGAGGTAGAAAATGAAGAAAATCCTTCCTAAAAGGTCTAAAAAGTTAATAAATTTGTTTTCTCTTTTTTTCCTCCTCAGTTCCATAGGTATACAGTAGAGACTGGGTCACCTGGCTTGCACTGCTTTTTTATGATCTAACAGTAAAAGCTTGACACAGGTAAGGAGAGGCTAATGAGATTCTGCCCTCCACTCCAGCCCAATCAAAATGAGGCAGAACTGGGCTGTTCTGTTGAAGAAAGAATGGCAGTGCTGTGTCTGAATGCCTGTGGTTCTGTCTTAGAAACATATTGTGTCCCCAAAGTGTATTTAAATGTCAGTTGTTTGGGGCCCTGAGGGGGGAAAAAAAAAGTGTCCAGAGAAAAGTAAGTTAAATTCTCCAATCAGGTTTAAAATGCCATGATGAAGTAAAAAGTGTGGTGGTAAGAGTCAAACCTAAATTGATACTCCAACTCCGTTATTACTTTGAGGTTACCTATTACAATTCAGTCTTTCTCAGACATGAGGGGGGGAAGTCCTACATTTCCCACTTTTTTGCTATTTTTTCTTGGTATCTAGGAGAGAGGTATGGAATTGTAATCTATCTGAGAAAGTTGTAGAAATAACAGGGAAAAGTAATGACTGTGTTACAAGTTATAAGCAGCAGTGTGAGAAAGGTTTTTTTCAATTGGGAGTAACTGGGAAAATATCTAACAAGAGTGATTTGGGGCAGAATTACAATGAAAAGATGAGGAAGAACATTACAGGTTAAGAAGAAACATAGGGCAGAGCGTTCTAGGGACACTTGGTTCCATATGGCTGTAGGTGCTAATGGATGTGTTGGGAAATGAGACTAAAAACAAGGGCTGGGTTTAGTTTGTAAAGAATCTCAAATAAGAAGTGTGAATTTTATTCTGTATGATACAGGGGACCTCTGAAAGACTCTGAAGATGGATATGATAGAAATAAAATAAGAAATCATAATTTAATCAAATGCAATAAACAGGGCTAGACTGCAATAAAGAATACTTGTTCACAGGGCTCCTGGGTGACTCAGTTGGTTAAGTGTCCAGCACTTGATTTTGGCTCAGGTCAGGATCTCAGGGTCATTGGGGAGCCTGCCTGAGATTCTCTCTGCCTCTCTTCCCCTCCCCTGCTCACTCGCTCTCTCTAAAAAAAAAAATTAAAGAACAAGAAAAAAGAAAAAAGAAAAAGAATACTTGTTCAGTAGCCAAAAAACAAAGCACAACAAACAGAACTAAAGCTATAGGGTGTATATACACCTCATAAATCATTCAAAGAGATTTTCAGGAATAGATTTAAGTGGAAAAAATGACTTCCTAACCATTTAAATTCTGGGGAAAGATACAGAAAAAGGTATTCATGAAAAATATAACAGGAAATTTATCAAAGGGCTGGTTATGACTTTGGGGTCCCTAACTACTGATTTCTTCCTCATTCTTCTCCACTTAGTAACTGAAAAGGTATAGGCATGTTTGGAGCACATGCAAAAAAAGTGGAATAACTAGGATTTACTTAGATGTACATAGACGTGGGTTTTTGCATTGATGCATATGTTTACATACACATGATAATATCTTCAGGTATTTATCACTTCTACAGTTATACATTATCTATTAAATTGGCATTATATATATTCATTGTCTTTATAATATAAGGACTCAATAAGTCCTGATTGAATAAATTAATAAAATACATAGTTGATCCTCATTATTCATGGATTCAGCATTTGTGAACTTGCCTTCTCACTAAAATTTATTTGTAACCCCAAAATCAATACTAATGTTCTTTATGGTCATCCATAAACTTGTCCAGAGTGGCAAAAAATCTGAGTTATCCAAAACACACGGTCCCAGCTGAGGTCAGACAAATGTGGCTCTGCCTTCTTTTTTTAGCTCTCATGTTCTAAACAAGTGTTCTTTTCACAGTTTATTTAGAGCCATAATTTTTCACTTTTGTGCATTTTTTTGATGATTTTGCTGTTTAAACAGCTCCCAAGTATAGTGCTGAAGTGTGGGCCAGTGTTCCTAAGTGCAAGAAGGACGTGATGCACATGATGGAAAGAGTATATGAGTTACATAGGCATCCCTCAGGCATGAGCAAGACAGTGCTATTGGCCACAAACTTAAAATTAATGGGAGAGAGCCAAAGCATAAGAGACTGTTAAAAACTGAGAACAAACTGAGGGTTGATGGGGGGTGGGAGGGAGGGGAGGGTGGGTGATGGGTATTGAGGAGGGCACCTTTTGGGATGAGCACTGGGTGTTGTATGGAAACCAATTTGTCAATAAATTTCATATATATAAAAAAAATCAGATTATTAAAATCCACCTATATTCAAAAAAAAAATTAATGGATCAACAATATACATTAAATAAGATATCTTTAAACAGAAGCACACATGAAACAAGGTTATAAATTGATTGGTTGATGAAAATGATGTGGCCAGAGATACACGGACATCTAACCCTCTATTAGGAACAATGTTCAGGTCTTGCTGTTTGCATCAACTTTATAGAATACAAGTATGGCAAATAATAAGAATCAACTGCACATATGACATATTTTAAATATATTGTATAATTATAGCCCTATTAATTATCATATATCTATGCTTATGTGTGTTTCTATATATAAATATCTTAGATACATAAGTATGTATTATGCAGATATGTATAAACAAGAATACATTTTCTAAACCTCAGCAAAGAACTCACTGTTCCATATAAAAGAGCAAATCTAAGGAACAAGTTGACTCATTTTACTAGTCTTTAAAGTAGAGGCTTAATAAAATAAGTCAATCAGAGAAAGATACATACCATATGATTTTACTTATATGGAGAATTTAAGAAACAAAGCAAATGAGCAAAGAGAGATAGAGAGAGAAACCCAGAAACAGATTTTTTAACTATAGAGAACAAACTGATGGTTACCAGAGGGGAGATGGGCGGGGGGAAAATGGGTTAAATAGGTGATGGGGATTAAGAAGTATACTTATGATGAGCAATGGGTATTGTATGGAATTATTAAATCACTATGTATTACACCTGAAACTAATTATTACACTGTGCTGACTGGAATTTAAATAAAAACTCAAAAAATTGAAATTAAAATAGAGGTTTAACAATTTACAAAATTATAATTTATCTTGCATTTTGACCTCAAAATTCATAAGAATTTATCTTACACATAAATAAAATGACATATTAAAAAAATTTTCTAAGGGCGCCTGGGTGGCTCAGTCGGTTAAGCGTCCGACTTCAGCTCAGGTCATGATCTCGCGGTCTGTGAGTTCGAGCCCCGCGAGGGGCTCTGTGCTGACAGCTCAGAGCCTGGAGCCTGTTTCAGATTCTGTGTGTGTCTCTCTCTCTCTGACCCTCCCCCGTTCATGCTCTATCTCTCACTGTCTCACAAATTAATCAACGTTAAAATTTAAAAAAAAAAATTTCTAGTATGAAATATTTAGACACTGAATGTTTATCAACATGTAACTAGATATATTATGGACAATAGGATAACTACAACCATAAAGAAACTGAAAAAAGTCATTTATTAATATAAAGTAGCATAAAAAGGTAGAGAGCAGTGTTAACGGTATGCCACCATCTGTGTTAAAAAAGGAAGCTATTATGTATTTAATTAAAAATGCAGATCACATTTCTGGATAATATTCACTGAGAACTGGTTAAATTAGTCCTCAGAATAAGAGACTGGATGTTGGGTAGACAAGGGCTACAGAAAGATTCTTTAATATACGTCTTTTTGATGTTTCGTACTTTCAAATACATATATTTTACATACATGCAACTGCATACATTTTATCTTCAAAAGTAAATGAACAAAATAAAAATAAAGTAGGGTTGTGATAGTGGTAAGGTCAAGCATGGCCAGAGTCTCTCTGAGAGGTACTCTTTAACAAGTCCAAACTCGACCTGCATTTCATACCTGGTTCCTGAGGTATTTCTTCCATGAAACATTCTTAGGTCACTCTAATTACAATTCCTTACATTATTTTTCTGTCTACCCATTTTGACTGTCTACTATGTACAAGGCACGGTTTGACCCTTTGTAAAACTATAAAGATGAATTAAATATATATTTGCCTACCTAAATTTTATAATGGAGATATGTGAAACATTTAAATTTTTCTTTCAGTACTTTAAATTTTTTATCTCATCTAGTGTATGATCTATACTATTCATTTGTTGTTTCAAATTATTTTCAGAAATTTATCTTCCCAATCAAATTATAATCCCTGGAAATTAGGACTCTGTGTGTGCATGTGTTTCCCCCTTCCTTTGGTGTCTAGCATTTGCCTAGTGCTCTGGACATTGAAGACCCCGAATGAGTATTAGTGGGTTTATCTATTGATTAATGTCAGCCTTACAGCATATTTCTGAATTATATATTGTCGAAGTGAAATAAATTATCCTTTTTCTCCCTGAATAGGTGGTCGTTTCAAACCAAGCATCAACTACAATTGAAAACACTCAATGATGGACCCAAATCAACATTTGGAAAAGACAGCAGAGACAACACCTTCAGAGAAAAGGGAAACTAGATGCTGCAATGGATTCAGGGTAGAAAGAATTTCATGTTTCCAAATTAAAACAAGTGAAGGGGGAATTTTTTTTAAAAAAACCACAGCCAGTTTTTAAAAAGAATATTTCATTTCAAATTAGCATTTTTAATGAAAGCATACACTAAAATATTAATAGAATGATCTATATCATGATTTAAATGAGTCTTTAAATCTGAAAAAAGGAATTTCTTAGTGATACTACCACTGGCTAAGAGTTTGTTAATGTTAAAAATTTAGAAGTCTTTTGTAAATTTTTTTTTCAATGTTTATTTATTTTTGGGACAAAGAGAGACAGAGCATGAACGGGGGAGGGGCAGAGAGAGAGGGAGACACAGAATCGGAAACAGGCTCCAGGCTCTGAGCCATCAGCCCGGAGCCTGACGCGGGGCTCGAACTCACGGACTGCGAGATCGTGACCTGGCTGAAGTCGGACGCTTAACCGACTGCGCCACCCAGGCGCCCCTATAAGTCTTTTGATTTAGAAATCTTCTCTTTGGTACTTGATGGACCAAAAGATATTTATAGATGTCATTAAAATAAGTCACTATATAATGAATAATATATAAATATATTCTTAGAATTGACTTATAAGCAATGGATTATTTAGTCTTGTGAATCACTTTGCGGTCTTGACCTAATAATTTTTTTTTCTTTTAGAGAAAGGCATTTTTCATTCTAATAATTTAAATAACAGAGTATGGTGGAAAAAAGATTTGTAGTAATAATCGAAAGACGTCCAAACACCTAGTTACTAACTACTAACTTAGGACAGCCATTTAATTTTTTCACATGCAAGTTACTGAAAATAATAATCTTGTGTTTTGATTTTGTCTTAAAACTATGAGACATTAAACGGTAGACTGTATTGGGATTTTCATAGAATAAAGTACTCCCTGAGCACAGTGTTGAAGAAACAAAGATTGAGGAAAATTGAGAAGTTTGCCTAAATTCATCTAGCTTGTAAATCAAAAACTTTTAAACCCACGTCAAAGCCTTTAAACTCCTGTAGAGAAGTTTTGAAGAAATAAAAAAATATATATAATAATAATCATGGCTGCCTTTTATCAATATTTTGAATTTTTTTTGTTTTTTGTTTTTTTGTTTTTTTTTTACTCACAGATGTAGTCTTAATTGCTGAATAAGGACTACAGAAGTCAGACTCAATTGCAATAATGTTATGTAAGGCCCCTTTTAACTTTGTCCAGAGAACATGTTTTGTTTGTTTTCAGATATTACTGATAAAGTCTGTTCTGATGAAATATTTGAACAGCAGTCACAGGTAAAAGGTAGTGGTAAATGTAAGTCTAAGGGTAATATGGTGTGCTGGGCTGTTTCTGCTTCTTTTTATTTATTTTTATTTTTATTTTTTAATATGAAATTTATTGTCAAATTGGTTTCCATACACCACCAGTGCTCATCCCAACAGGTGCCCTCCTCAATACCCATCACCCACCCTACTCTCCCTCCCACCCCCCATCAACACTCAGTTTATTCTCAGTATTTAAGAGTGTCTTATGGTTTGGCTCCCCCTTCTCTAACCTTTTTTTTGTTTGTTTTTCCCCTCCCCGATGATCTTCTGTTAAGTTTCTCAGTATCCACATAAGAGTGAAGGCATATGGTATCTGTCTTTCTTTGTATGTCTTATTTCACTGAGCATAACACTCTCCAGTTCTATCCACATTGCTACAAAAGGCCATATTTCATTCTTTCTCATTGCCACATAGTACTCCATTGTGTATATAACCACAATTTCTTTATCCATTCATCAGTTGATGGACATTTAGGCTCTTTCTGTAATTTGGCTATTGTTGAAAGTGCTGCCATAAACATTGGGGTACAAGTGCCCCTATGCATCAGCACTCCTGTATCCCTTGGGTAAATTCCTAGCAGTGCTATTGCTGGGTCATAGGGTAGATCTATTTTTAATTTTTTGAGGAACCTCCACACTGTTTTCCAGGGCGGCTGCACCAGTTTGCATTCCCACAAACAGTGCAAGAGAGTTCCCATTTCTCCACATCCTCTCCACCATCTATAGTCTCCCGATTTGTTCATTTTAGCCACTCTGACTGGTGTGAAGTGGTATCTGAGTGTGGTTTTGATTTGTATTTCCCTGATGAGAAGCTATGTTGAGCACCTTTTCATGTGCCTGTTGGCCATCTGGATGTCTTTTTTAGAGAAGTGTCTATTCATGTTTTCTGCCCATTTCTTCACTAGATTATTTGTTTTTTGGGTGTGGAGTTTGGTGAGCTCTTTATAGATTTTGGATACTAGCCCTTTGTCCGATATGTCATTTGCAAAATCTTTTCCCATTCCATTGGTTGCCTTTTAGTTTTGTTGATTATTTCCTTTGCAATGCAGAAGCTTTTTATCTTGATGAGGTCCCAATAGTTCATTTTTGCTTTTAATTCCCTTGCCTTTGGGAATGTGTCAAGTAAGAAATTGCTGCGGCTGAGGTCAGAGAGGTTTTTTTCCTGCTTTCTCCTCTAGGGTTTTGATGGTTTCCTGTCACATTCAGGTCTTTTATCCATTTTGAGTTTATTTTTGTGAATGGTGTAAGAAAGTGGTCTAGTTTCATTCTTCCGCATGTTGCTGTCCAGTTCTCCCAGCACCATTTGTTAAAGTATGTTGAAAACTATAGAAAGCTTATGAAGGAAATTGAAGAAGATATAAAGAAATGGAAAAACATTCTATGCTCATGGATTGGAAGAATAAATATTGTTAAAATGTCAATACTACCCAAAGCTATCTATACATGCAATGCAATCCCAATCAATATTGCACCAGCATTCTTCTCGAAACTAGAACAAGCAATCCTAAAATTTGTATGGAACCACAAAAGACCCCAAATAGCCAAAGTAATTTTGAAGAAGAAGACCAAAGCAGGAGGCATCACAATCCCAGACTTTAGCCTCTTCTACAAAGCTGTCATCATCAAGAGAGCATGGTATTGGCACAAAAACAGACACATAGACCAATGGAATAGAATAGAGACTTCAGAATTAGACCCAGAAAAGTATGGCCAACTAATCTTTGACAAAGCAGGAAAGAATATCCAATGGAAAAAAAAAAAAAAACAATCTCTCTGCTTCTTTTTAACATTAAGGGTTACAGTAATTTCATTTGCATATGCATAGTAAAGTGACAACAATCTGGCTGAAACAATTAAAATTGCTAGAACAGTCCCTTGGAGCATATTTGGAGAGGAGCTAGAAGTTAGAAAGTTTGTGTGTATAATGTATATTAATTGCAGTCTAATAATCTAGACCAGAGAGCAATAATAACAATAGAAGTTAACATTTATTGAGCACATATTATATGCCAGACCCTGTTCTAGTGTTATATTTCTTTTAGTAGGTTTATTCCTTACCAAAATTCCATCAGCCAGATGCTATTATCTCTCTTTTACAGATGAAAAAACTTAGATACAGAGAGGGCAAATGAATACTTCTCAGTCCCAAAGCTGGTAAGTGGTGGAGCCACGGTCTGAACTTAGGCAGTCTGATTCCAAATCCCATGCTCCCAATTCTATTCCACATTTCTGAAGTAACTATAGCTTTCCATAATATTAGACCCCTTATGATGTTCTGGTAGGTAGGGATTTATAAGTAGGCTATTTAATCATCTTCCTCATTTTATATTTTCAAATATTCACCTTCAGACCAACTATTTTCAGTATCAGGCAACCATAGGATTCTTACACTTGTTTATGTGCATGGCACACACATTTACACATGTTATTATTGGCATGTATATACAAACTCAGAGATGTATAAAAGTGCAAATAGATAATAGGTTTTTAAAAATAAAAACAACATAATTTGATTCTTTCATCCCCCTTTTCCTCAATTTTTGGGAAATTGGAGGAAATATACAAGAATATATATATTCTTCATCTTTACACTTGATATTTCTGTGTTTCAGATTTCTTATACTTTTATGTTACAATAAAATTTCAAGACAAGAAATAGTAATGCATCATCATCAAAACCCATATATAATAGGACAAAAGTAAAGGTCCCCCCTCTTTGCCTTCATTCCTACTCACCCTCCAAAAATAACCAGAATAACCATCCCTTATGTAATCATCAGTGGTATTCATATCCTGTGTTTCCACTTTTCACATTAGCCTTTAGCCTTATTAGCCTTTTTGC
The DNA here is from genome assembly GCF_022079265.1 of Lynx rufus. Lineage (NCBI taxonomy): Eukaryota > Metazoa > Chordata > Mammalia > Carnivora > Felidae > Lynx > Lynx rufus. Next base: position 54,095,866 of record NW_025814889.1, read on the forward strand.
TATTTATCAAAAATGCTGAGCAAACTTCTGACTTGGAGAAGTTTGCACTTGTTTTCCCATCTGAACGTTCTATTTCCAGATACCTTGCTCCTTCATTTTATTCACATTTCATTACCTCATCCTTGACCACCCTGTATAAAATACCCTTAGTTATTCATAACACTTTGATAAGATTTATTTTTTTCAAAGCATTATCACCACCTGACACTGACACACAAACACACATATGTATATGTGTGTGTGCATACATATGTCCTTAATGGCTCAAAAAAATAAATGTGTTAGAGTTCTCTCATAATCTTAAAGTCCTGACGTTCAGAAGTCTGAAATGAGTCACAATGTACTAAAATCAAGGTGTTAGCAAGGCTGTGTTCGTTTCTGGAGTCTCTAGGGGGAAAAGCCACTTCCTTGCCTTTTCCAACTTCTAGAGGCTGCCCAAAGTTTGTGGCTAGGCTCTCTTTCATATGGAAAGCTCATGGTCAGTCAAGTAATTCTCACACTGCATCACATGAACACTGACTGTTAGGCTTCTCTCTTCCACATTTAAAAGACCCTTGTGATCCCATTGGGTTAACCAGGATAATTTAGGATAATCTCTTTAAGGTCATCTGATTAACAAGTTTAATTACATTTGCAACCTTAATACCTCCTTTCCATGTTACATAATATATTCATAGATAGGCAGAATAACAGCCCTCAAAGAAACATGTCTAGGTCCTAATCTCCAAAACTTGTGAAAAAAAATATATAGTTTGTGTATGTACTAATTTATTTATATTTATATATGTGTGTGTGTGTGTATATATATATGCACTGTTTGTATATTATATATGTTTAATATACTTATATATTTAATATATTTATATATTTAGCTTTGGTACATTGTATGTTTCTAGTAATTTATTCATATCCTTTAAGTTACCCAGTTTGTTGGTGTATATCTTTTCATATTAGTTTCTAATGATCCTTTTTATTTCTATGGCATCAATTATAATGTATTTTTTTATCATTTCTGATTTTATTTATTTGAGTGTGCTTTTTTTCTTAATCTAAGGGTTTGTCAATTTTTTACTCTTTTAAAATAACCAACTTACTGATTTTTCCTATTGTTTTCTTATGTTATTTATTATTTCTGTTCTACCTTTTGTTATTTCCATCCTTCTGCTAACTTTGGTCTTAGTTTGTTCTTTTTCTAGCTCATTGATATGTGAAGTTAGATGGTTTATTTGAGGTCTTTCCTCCTCCTTTTAACTTGGGTGCTTATCACTATGAACATCTCTTAATACTACTTTTGCTGCATTCCATAATTTTTGGTACACTGTGTTTTCGTTTTTGTTTGTTTTGAGGTATTTTCAATTTTTTGTTTGAATTCTTCTTTGACCCATTTTTATTTGAGAACGTGTTGTTTAATTTCACATATTTGTGAATTTTCCAATTTTCTTTCTGCTGTCGATTTCTAGCTTTATTCTATTGTGGGGGGAAAAGATACTCTATATGTTTTCAATCTTTAATTTGTTAAGGATTTTTATGACCTAACATGTGATATATCTTGGAAAAAGATATGTGTACACTTAACACAAATGTATATTTTGTTGTTGTTAGGTAGAATGTCCTATATATGTTGTTCAGGTTCATTTGGTTTATAGTATCATTCAAGTTCTCTATTTCTTTACTGATCTTCTATCCAGGTGTTCTATCCATTATGTAAAATGAGGTATTAAAGGCTCCTACTATTACTGTATTGCCATATATTTTCCTGCTGTATTGTATATATTTCTGTTCTGTCAATGTTTGCTTTATATATTTAGGCATTCTGATGTTGGAGATATCTATATCTATATCTATATCTATATCTATATCTATATCTATATCTATATCTATATCTATATCATCTATATCATCTATATCTATATCTATCTATATCTATAGATATAGATAGATATTATATATAATAATATATATAAATAAATATTATATATATATATATATATATATATATATATATATATAATAGTTATATCTTCCTGGTCATTTGACACCTTTATCATTATATAATGTCTTTTTGTGCTTCTTGTGACATTTTTATTTAAATTCTATTTTGCCTGACATCAGTGCAACCATTCCTGTTTTCCTTTGGTTACCAATTGCGTGAAATCGCTTCTTCCATCACTTCACTTTCAGCCTATATGTGTCCTTAAATCTAAAGTGAGTTTCTTGTAAACAGGGCAGAGTGGAGTCTTGTTTCTCTTTTTTATACATTCAGCCACTTTATGTCTTTTGTTTGGGGAGTTTAATCCATTTACATTTAAAGTAATTATTGATAGAAATGATTTACTATTGTTAAAGTATTGTTTTCTGTTAGTCTTATACAAGTATACGTCAGAGATATTTAGGCTTTGGTTCCAGACCACCCCAATAAAGCAACAATCACAGTAAAGGGAGCCAAGTGTTTTTTTTTTGGTTTCTTAGTGCACACAAGTTAGGTTTATACTACAATGTAGTTTAAGTGTGCAATAGCGTTATGTCAAAAAAACACAACAATAATGTACATATCTTAACTAAAAAAATACTTTATTGCTAAAAAATGTTAACCAGAAATTTATAATCTTTTTGCTTATGGAGGGTCTTGCCCCAAAGTTCATGGCTGTTGAAAGATCAGGGTGGTAGTTACTAAAGGTTGGGACAGCTATGGCAATTCCTTTTTTAAAAATGCTCATTTATTTATTTTGGGAGAGAGAGAGAGAGAAAGTGACTGAGAGAGAATGAGCAGGGGGAGGGGCAGGGAAAGAGGGGTGGTGGGGAGAGAGAATCCCAACCAGGCTCTGTGCTGACAGCCCCAGTAGGGTTCGAACTCACGAACTGTGGGATCATGACCTGAGCTGAAATCAAGAGTCAGATGCTTAACTGAGTGAGCCACCCAGGTGCCCCGTGCTGTGGCAACTTCTTAAAATAAGACACAGCGAAGTTTGCTACATTGATTGACTCTTCCTTTTGCAATTTCTCTGTAGCATGAAATGTTTGATAGCATTTCACCCACAGTAGAACTTCTTTCAGAATCGGAGTTAATCCTCTCAAACCCTGTTCCTGCTTTATCAGCTAAGTTGATGTAATATTCTAAATTGTTCATTGTCATTTCAACAATCTTCATAGCATCTTCACCAGGAGTAGATTCCATCTAAAGAAACTAACTTTCTTTGTTTATCCACAAGAAGCAACTCCTCTTCCATTAAAGTTTGATCAGGAGATTACAACAATTCAGTCAAACCTTCAGGCTCCACTTCCAAGTCCAGTTCTCTTGCTATTTCTACTACATCTGCAATTACTTTCTCCTGAAGTCTTAAACCCTCAAAGTCATCCAAGATGGTTGAAATCAACTTTATCTATACTCCTGTTAATATTGATATTTTGACTCCTTCCCATGAATCATGAGTATTTCTAATGGCATCAGAATGGTGAATCCTTTCCAGAGGTTTTCAATTAACTTTGCCTAGATCCATCAAAAGAATGACTATCTATGGCAGCTCTAGCCTTATGAAATGTATTTGGTAAATAGTAAGACTTGAAAGTAGAAATTACTCCTTGATCCATGGGCTGCAGAATGGATGCTGTGTTAACAGGCTTGAAACAATGTTACAATAATAATATCAAAGGTCACTGATCACAGATCACCTTATTAAATATAGTAATAATGAAAAAAAGTTTGAAATATTGCAAGAATTATCCAAATGTGACACAGAAACATGAAGTGAGAAAATGCTGATGGAAAAATGATGCTAATAAACTTGCTTGCCACAAACCTTCCATTTGCAAAATGCACAACATCTGCAAAGCACAATGAAGTGAAAGCTCAATATAATGAGGTATGCCTATAGTTCTTTTATCTGTTTTTTTCAGTCTTGTCTTTCCTTGTGTTTTGTTATTTTTTAAAATTGATATGCTTTGATTCCTCTCTCTCTCTCTTTTTTAAAAGTTCATTTGTTTTGAGAGCATGCATAAGTGGGGGAGGGTCAAAGAGAAAGGGAAAGAGGGAGAATCTTCCACACTAGCAGTGCAGAACCCAACATGGGTCTCAAACCCAAGAACTGTGAGATCGTGACCTGAGCTGAAATCGGGAGTAGGACACTTAATTGACTGAGCCACCCAGGTGCCCCTCTCTTTTTCTTTTGTGTAAATTCTATAGGAATTGTGTGTGTGTGTGTGTGTGTGTGTGTGTGTGTGTGTGGTTAAATTGGTGTTTACATAAAATATCTATAGTTATACCATTATGTTAAACTGATAACAACTTATGTTTAATAGCACACAAAAACTCAACATTTTAACTCCCTCACCTACTTTATGCTATTGTTGTCACATTTTGCATCTATTTATATTGTGTACCTTTTAAATATTTTAGTTACAGTTATTTAAAAATATTTTTGTCTCTTAACTTCTATATTAGAATTACCAGTGAATTTATTCACCACTATTATAGTAATAATTATAGTAATACGGTGTTCTGTATTTGTTAATGTACATACCTTACAGTTTCATATTTTCTTATGCTATCCTGTTGCTGCTTCGCATAATTTAGTTTCAACTAAAAGAATTCTCTTGAGCATTTCTTGTAAGGGAGGTCTAGTCTTGATAAACTCCTTCAGTTTTTGTCTGGGAAAGTCTTTATCTCTCCTGCACTTTTGAAGGAGAGTTTTGCCAGGTATAGTATTCTTAGTTGGCAGGGTTTTTTTTTTTCTTTCTGCACTTTAAGCATTTTGTCCCATTCCCGCTGGCCTTCAAGGTCCTCATAAAATCTGATATTCATCTTTTTGGGGTTCCCTTGTATGTAACAAGTTGCTTTTCTCTTGATTCTTTAAAAATTCTCTCTTTATTTTTGACTTTTGACAACTCGATTATCATGTGTCTTGGTGTGAATTTCTTTGAAATTAACTTATTTGTGTTTTTTGGCCTTCCTAAATCTGGATGTTGTGTCCTTCCCCAGTTTGGGAAGTTTGTTATTATTTCTTTGAATAAGCTTTCTGGTCTTTTTTCTCTCTCTTCTCCTTCTGAGACTTTCATACATATATGTATATTGTTCTGCTAGATGGTGCCCTCTAAGTCTCTTAAGCTTTCTTTGCTCCTTTTCATTCTTTTCTATTTTTATTATTTGGACTGAATTGCTTCCAAAGACCTATCTTCAAGTTTGCTGATCCTTTCTTCTGCTTGATCTAGTCTTATACTGAATCCTTATCATGAATATTTTAGTTTGGTTAGTGTATTCTTCAGCTTTATGATTTCTGTTTGACATTTTATTATAGTTTCTATCTCCAGAATGTTGAAATTCTCACTTTGCTCATACATTGTTTTCGTGACCTCAGTGAGCATCTTCATGAGTCATTTGCATTCACTGTCAGTGAATGATCAAACTCTATTTCATTTTGGTCAGTTTCTGGAGATTTATCTTGCTCCTTTGTTTGGAACATTTTTGCTGGATTCTTCATTTTCATTGATTCTCTGTGTTGACTGTATATTAGACAAAGCAGTCATATCTCCTAGTCTTCACATACTGGCTTCACAAAGAGAAGACCCCCACTAATAAGCTTAGCCAGTTTCTCGGGTCCTCTACCAATTTTACCTTTGAGAAGCTGAGAACTGGGGATTTGTTCTTACATGCTTACATTGTGCTGAGCAGGGAAGAGGATCTATTGTGTCTACCAGTCCTTACTGCTATCTCTGTTCTCCCCCACAGTGGCTAGACTATTCTGGATCTATCAGAGCTCTAAGACTGGTAACACAGAAGCCAGTCCTCTAGAAAAAAAAAACCCTTGGAAAAAAATGGAATGCTGAATGTATAAGTCAACTTTCTTTCTCCCCTGGGAGATGCTCGGGGCTAGGGATCTCATCCTGATCATATGGTGCTATGTCAGTGCAGGGACTCTGGTGAGAGGGTATCCTAAATTTCCCAAGCAGCTTCTGTGAATCTGGTTTCACATTCTCCATGTGTGCAGAAGCTGTTCAACTTGTTTCTGGATTTCTCACAAAGGGAATTTTTCTGTGAAAATCTACTTCACTATCTTGCTGATGTACCCCCTTATTGATTTTTGTTTATATGTTTGGGAGCTATGAAGTACATTATTTTTTAACTGTTTCTCCTCCTCACTCCTCCTTCTCCTTCTTCTCCTCCTCCTCCTTCTCCTCCTCCTCCTCATTCTTTCTTCTATTTAGAGAGAGCATAAGCAAGGGAGAGGGGCAGAAAGAGAGAGAGAGAGAGGATCTTAAGCAGGTATTATGCTCAGCGTGGAGCCCAACAGGGGGCTTGATCCCATGACCTTGGGATCATGACCTGAGCTCAAACCAAGAGTCAGATGCTCAACTGACTGAGCCAGCCAGGCACCCCTTAACTGTTTTACCTTCTAAGTAGATATATACCTATATTAATATGTAGAAACCTCCTCTATCCCTGATAATGTTTCTTTAAGTCTACTTTGGCTAATATTATTATGGCTAAGAGAGTTTTTATTTAGTAACTGTGTCTTCTCTCTCTTTACTATGATCAGAATTTCCTCATGATTTAGGGGCATCTTTTATAAAAAGGGTACAGTTGGATATTGTTTTTAAAAAGCAAAACTAAAATATTTGTGTCCATTTACATGTATTGTATGTGTTGATATATTTGGAATGTTTATATTAGCTAATACCAATTTATCCTAATTTATATGCTCCTTTTAATGTTTTCTTATACTTTTTAATTGATATATTATCTTTTTCCATAACAATTCAAACCCAAAGGCATGTTCCCTATCCTTTGATGTGTCTCCTTATCCTCTATCATACTGATATTCTTTGGATCTTAAATCTAAAATTTTAATTTTTAGATATCATAACTATTTTCCTCCTTTCCTATTTTTGGTCTTATTTTTCTAAATACAATAACAAAATTTACCATGTAAATTTATCCACCTTATTTTACAAATTCATGCATCATCTCCTGGTTCTGGTTCTCCTTTTATTTAAGGAAATCTTCCCAAATTTTTTTTCTTTTTTCTTTTTTATAATGTTTATTTATTTTTGAAAGAGAGACAGAGTGAATGGGGGAGAGAGAGAGGCATAGAATCTGAAGCAGGCTTCAAGCTCTGAGCTGCCAGCACAGAACCTGATGTGGGGCTCAAACTCATGAACTCTGAGATCATGACCTGAGTTGAAGTTGATGCTTAACTAACCAAGCCACCCAGGCACCTCTTTCCATACTGTTTCCAATGTGGGTCTGTATGTGCCAAATTTTTTGAAAACTTATATGCTTAAGAACATATATCTTTATAGTTGATTGGCCATTTGGACAAATGTAAAATTCTAGGTTCAGGGTTCTTTTATTTCAGTACTTAAAAAAATATTATTCTTTGCATCTGTTTTGTGGTTTTGGGTTTTTTTTATTTGTTTATTTGTTTTTATACCCACTCTTGCTATTTAAAAGCGATGTGCTATCTCTCCTGGAAGACCTCAAATTTTTCTTTACTGTTAATATTCTTAAATTTCAATCCACTGTGCCTAGTTTTCTCATATACATGCATGGGTTCTTCCTTATCACCCTTTTTGGATATTCTGTTGTCCCTTTCAACCTAAGTTTTTCATCTTTGCTGAATATTGGTAAAGTTAAATTGTTTCTTTAAATATTCCTCCTCTCCTCTGTATACCTTTTCCCTTTTAAGGCATTTATTACTTAGTTAAGTTCTTTATGAATGAGATCCTCAATTTGGTTTTCCAAATCATCCTTATTTTTATCTCAAATATTATTTTAAAGTATTATACTTTCCATATATCATCTTTTCCACTTATTCTTTTTGTTATTTTATTTTGCCTTCATTTTGCTAATATTTTTCCTCATCCATTTTGTGTATTTATTATGCTTGCTTTAAACTCCTTTGACGTATCTTCTAAAAACATCTACTACTTATGTCTACATCCCAGGCATTTTTTTTTCTTTTCTTACTTTTGAAGAGCTTTATCTTCCTTACATTCTCACTATTTTGTCCTAAGGTCATATGTCTCTGGTTTTGATGGTTACCCTTTTTAAATTATTTTTTTCTTTTAATTTTATAATGTTCATGTATTCATTTTGAGAGAGAGAGAGACAGCATGAGCAGGGGAGGGGCAGAGAGAAGGGGGGTGGCAAAGAGAGAGGGAGAGAGAGCATATCAAGCAGGCTCCTTGCTGTCAGCACAGAGTCCAATATGGGGCTTGATCTTACAAACAGCGAGATGATGACCTGAGCCAAAATCAAGAGTCGATTGCTTAACCAACTGAGCCACCCAAGGGTCCTGGTGACTACCTCTTTTTGATAATGCAACAGCAGGGAGACTAAACAACAGACCCTTGCTGATGTCAACCCCAACAGCTCAAGAAGAAGGAAGGGAGATAAACCTTAGGGTGAAGAACAGTAGTCACTAGTAAACACATGTCACTTTACTTTTCCAAATTCCTCTGACAATGCTCTTTCAGTCTTCTAAGGAGAAACAGGTCTAGGAATTTTGAGGGAGATATCCACGGAAGAAATTACCCGAGATTAGTCAGGCTTACCTCCTTTGCTTAGCTCCTCTGTTGGTCAGGACTTTTGAGAGACCCTGATTTTACTGTGGGGGGCACTTACTACTGAGGTATGGTCAATAATTACCATTCCCTGCATTGAGGTGGAAGACATTGACTTCCAAGGCTGCCTGGGTCATACAACTATATTGAATGCAGCCAAAAAAAATGTAATCGCTGTGTATTATATAATAGGTTGAGTAATTGCTGAGCAGGGAAACTAAGATCAAGACCGAGTCCAAAGTACAAAAGTGAAGTTGAAGATAAACTTGCGAAGATTTCAGAGCAGAGGCCTTTAGTTTCTAGGAGGTTTCTCTTAATTCCTTTTAAAGGAAAGTGCCAGTAAATGATTAAGGAATTATGTCAAAGTCTGCCATTTTGAAACTTTAGTCCATATTAAAACATTATACTTAAATGATTATATTAAAGACATAATTTATGACACTTTTTTTGAAGTTCACCTTTTATTTTATTTTTTTTTTAATTTTTTTTTTCCACGTTTATTTATTTTTGGGACAGAGAGAGACAGAGCATGAACAGGGGAGGGGCAGAGAGAGAGGGAGACACAGAATCGGAAACAGGCTCCAGGCTCCGAGCCATCAGCCCAGAGCCCGACGCGGGGCTCGAACTCATGGACCGTGAGATCGTGACCTGGCTGAAGTTGGACGCTTAACCGACTGCGCCACCCAGGCGCCCCAGAAGTTCACCCTTTAATAAAGCATTTTAAAATTTGTAAGCAATTAAAGGTAATCACATAATCAATGCCAAGATAGCACAAAAAGCTAGGGATTATGACAGTGAATACATAAAACTGACTGAAATGAATTGAGTAAGAAAGATGGAAATGCACGGAAATAAAAATGACAATCTGTAAGGCACCTGGGTGGCTCAGCTGGTTAAGCATCTGATTCTTGATTTCAGCTCAGGTTATGATCTCATGGTTTCTAGGATTGAGCCCCGAGTTAGGCTCTGCACTGACAGCACAGAGCCAGCTTGGAATTCTCTCTCTCCCTTTTGCTCTGCCTTTCTCTCACTTACATGCTTTCTCTCTCTCAAAATAAATAAATGAACTTAAAAAAATATTTTAGGGGCACCTGAGTAGCTCAGTCAGTTAAGTGGCTGACTCTTGATTTTGGCTCAGGTCATCTACTCATGGTTTGTGAGATTGAGCCCCACACTGGGCTCTGAGATGACAGCACAGAACCTGCTTGCTATTCTCTCTCTCCCCCTTTCTCTGCCTCTTCCCCACTCATATGCTCTCCCTCCCTCTCTCCCTCTCCCTCTCTCCCTCTCTCCCTCTCTCTCTCAAAATAAATAAATAAATTTAAAAAGTTTTTTAATGACAAACTGTAAAAACTGCAAGTGGAATTAACTGTAAGATGTTTATTTAGCCAAAGTGACTGATAATGAGAATATAGTTGCTCACAACTAGTTAGTAATAGAAAAAAAGGAAATTTCAAAAAATTAAAAAGTCTCAGTATATTAAAATTATATAAAGCAATATTAAATAAAAGAAATGTAGATTTAAAAAGACAAAGACCAGGGCACCTGGGTGGCTCTCAGTCGGTTAAGCATCCACCTTCGGCTCAGGTCATGATCTCATGGTCTGTGAGTTCGAGCCCCACATCGGGCTCTGTGCTGACAGCTCAGAGCATGGAACCAGCTTCAGATTCTGTGTCTCCCTCTCTCTCTGACCCTCCCTCATTCATGCTCTGTCTCTCTCTGTCTCAAAAATAAACAAACATGAAAAAAAATAAAAAATAAAATAAAAATAAGACACAGACCTTTTTTTTTTTTAAAGCATAAGGTTGATACTTAATACTGCTTAAATCTTTAGGTATGGGATGCACTGCCCAATTTATGCATCAGACAAGTGCTTTATAATTTTTCAGTCTATAATATACATCTTTCTAACTCAGTTATAGTATATCTTATAGAGCTTGTAGGCAGGGTCTTGGCAGTCAACACTATTCCTATTCTTCTCCCACTGCCAAGAACAATTAATATAAACAGAGAGTGTGAATGGAGCAAAGTTTCAGAAACAGGTCTTATATTCATAAATAGAGAAAAAGGATAAATCAATAAAGGGCTTCCAAATTTCATATATGTTTGGTGTACTGACAAACGTTCACAAACATTTCCATGAATTCAGGAACATAATTTCCTTTCAAACTGAGAGTACTTCTATGAAATAAGTTAAAAGTTATATTATTCTTGTATGTATGAGGCAACTGAAGTTCAGTGTAACATTTCCATCTTTGTTAGGTTATTAAGTGGGAAAAGGGGCATCTGGATCTAGACTTTGTCATTGCAAAGTAGATTTTGTTTTCTTGCATCACATGCACACCAAGTCCATGGATAGTTTTCTTCTTTTGCCAACAAGAAAACAATGCAAAGAGAAAGAGGTATAAGGAAAAAGAAGAGGGAAAATATGAGATATAGAATCCAGATATGAAATAAAATGAGGTGAAGAGAGAAAGAATATATCTGAAGCCTAATTTTTCTGAAACACATCAGTATATTGTCCTCGAATCCTAATTGGAAATAGTGTATTAAATTTATAATATTTACATTCAATTCTAAATTAAATTAAAACTTATGGAAGTTGAGAGCTAACAACAAAGACATCCACAAAGCATCCTAACTAGAAATTCTTTTGCACAGCATGAAGATGAGAGAAAAATAAATTTATTTCACTAAAGCAAATAGCATAATAATTTTACATTATAAATATTTTTGAATTAAGATTAATTTAAAAGCTGTATACCTTGACCTTAAAAGGCAGGAAAAACATTAGATGTAGTTTTCAAGAGATAACTAAAAACAAAAATAATCAAATAATAATTTGTAGATTTCAACCATGAAAATTTTGGTTTTCAGTAAAACATGCTAAGAGTGCCTTATATCACCATATTAACATGGAAAATAAACAAGTTTTGAAACATAAGAAATCTAAGAATAAAAATGAAAACATTGAAGGATTAAATTTCAACAAAGATTTAATGAGTGTATACAATCACCCTATTTTCCAATTTTCCACCCCTCCCCCCACCATCCCACCACCTACCTTCTCTGGATCTCTTTATAAGAATCTCCCCCTAACTTTTAGGTAACTGTGGTTAAACTAAACTCTTCTTTCTTATTCTTCAGATTAAAAGGACTATAGGTTTTCTAAAAGAGTTTTAGCTTTGAAGGTACTGTGACCTTACCTCAAAGCCATAAGAATGAGAAACTAACCTTAACCATTGTCTTCTAAGTATCATCTCCCATCCAGAGTCTGACTGCTTTTGTTTGCCCTCCCCTGTGTTCCTCCAGGTGATTTTGTTTTCCCCTTTGACTTTATAATTGTTATTTGTTGGAGGATTAGTTTAGTGGGAATTTACTGAGGTCTTTTAGAAATGGAAATGGTTATACATATTTAAAAATCACCCTGGCTGCAGTGTGAAAAGAATAACAATGAGGAATGAGAAATACTGCTTAGAAAAGGTGGTAATCTGGGTGAAAGATGATGGTCATTTAAGTAGAAATATAAAGTGAAGTATGTTGAAAAGAGATATTTATAAGGTTATGTTTTTAGCTTTGGAATATTGATTGGAGGTAATCAATAAGAGAGTAGCTCTGGCCTGGGCAGCAGGTTGAATGTGGTGATCCAGGAAAAGGAGGTGAAAAATGAGGAAGAAGACAGTGAGATCTGTGCATAACAATGAAGAGCCTGGATGGAGTTCAAATGTAGGCACTTTGGAAAAGCAATCTGAAATTCAGCAAAAGCAATCTTGGCTCAAGATATAGATTTGGTAATCATCAGCATCTAGGTGGTAATAAAAACAATGGCAATTGTGGAGCTTTCCTAGAAAGAGTATGTGGAGTTAAAAAAAAAAAAAAAAAGAGAGCCTGAAACAAAACCCTGAAAAAACAAATTGAAAAGTGAGAATAATATAGCCTGCTAAGGATACTTGAGAAGTGATGCAAAAAATAAGATTTGATTTATGCAAATGTAAACAACTCTCACTTTGTATTGGAAAGGAAAGGAATATTTTTAAAAAGGGTATGAGATTTTTTAATGGAATTGATGAAGTTTTGGGGTGATGTTGGGTGGGGTGGTCTGGAGCCCAGAGACAAGAAAGAATTCTTGAAGACATCTTTGGTGCAAAAAGGTCATTTTATTAAAACATGGGAAAAGGCCCTGTGGGCAAGAAGAGCTGTGCTGGGGTAGTGACAGGTAACTTATTATATACCCTCAGTTTGGGAGGGGGTTAGGGGTAAAGTAAGTCTCTAAGATATTTTGGAAGCAAGGTTTCCAGGACCTTGAGGGGCTAGGTGTTGCTAGGAAAATGCCATTTATTACCTTTTAGTAAAACATCAATCATGAGACCCTTCAGATGTATATCAGGGGGTCGTAAGTTTGGAGTATGATTGCCAGCACATACCTTGGGACAGTAGAGATACAGGAAGTAGACTTACAAGATACTCAAGGTTGAGATAATGTTAAACTAAGATTCTCTTTTGCCCCTACCAAAGTGTCATCCTTGAAGCAGCTGAGATCCTAGAGGGAGGTCATTCTGAGGGTTTCAAGGACTTGTCATTGGGGTATAGGCAGTAAGGGAATTTAATTTTTTCATTTTTCTTAGTTTTCCACATTACTGTGGCAAGCACTTAAACCCCTTTCCTTTGTTTTTGGGTAGCCAGAAGTGTCCGAGGAATATCACACACATTCCACCTGGGGGAGAGTGGTAATGTTAGCCTATGTTTTGCCCTCAGCTTGCCGCAGCGTCCCTCATCAGAATAAACTTGAAAATGGATTATATAGCTATTCCCTAGTAAATCTGCAAAGGACCTCCAGACAAAACTCTCTCTTGAGCCCCAAACCTGCCAGATGTGTCTGCTTGATGTATGTTTATTTTTAGGAATCTCAAACTTGATTTGTGACTTCATTGTTTTTAACCCCAAAACCTCTCTTTTTCTCATCCCAAATAGCAATAATAGTTATTTGCTCATAACTATTGCTCATAGCATACAGTTATCCAAACTAGAAACCTAGAAAACAAGATCAGAAAACTCATTTTCTATTATTCCCACATCTTACTGAGTCTCCTCTTAAACTCCAAAGTGTCTGTGATTTTTTGTTTCCTTCTTTCCAACTCATCTTTATTTTCTGAAATCAGCTTTCAAATAAATTTGTCATAAGTCCATCTTCCACAGGGATATCAGAATTGGCCCTCTAAAATTTGATCTCCTTATGTTACATCTAAAAATACAATTTCATCTCCCAGTGTCTGCGTATTTCTAATGTTCCACCTAACAGATATTCTTTTTGTTTTTCAAATGATCTGTGTTCTTCCACTGCTCAGATTTTTCATGTGTTTCCTTTTTTGTTTTAAATGTGTTTCTTCTTCAATTTCTAAGTTACTATTATCTCTTTTAAAAAAATTAATGTTCGTTTATTTTTGAGAAAGAGAGAGAGCATGAGCAGGGGAGGGGCAGAAAGAGAGGGAGACACAGAATCTGAAGCAGACTCCAGACTCTGAGCTGTCAGCACAGAGCTCAATGCGGGGCTTATACCCATAAACTGAGAGATCATCACCTGAGCTGAAGTCCTACATTTAACTGACTGAACGACCCAGGCACCCCAGTTTCTATTATCTCTTAAAGACTTAGTTCACATGTCACCACACCTATAGAAACTTTAACCATTATAGACAGAATTAATCATCTTTTCTATGTATTCATAACATTATAAGTTTATAGTACTCATTACATTATTATGCTGGAATTATTTATTGTTTTTGTCCCAGGAAATTACTAGTTCATTTGGGACATTGATTTCATCTAGTTTTTTCTGCCCTTCTTACTCTGCACCTGTCTCAACTCCAAGATGTAGCAGAGTAATTGCTGTATTGGAGTTGCTCAATAAATGCTGAGTAAATGAATTGAGGTTCAGATGAGTTAGCAGAGTTAATCTTGGCTGTACTTGTAACCAATTGGAAACTTGGAACTGTCTTCACGCTTCAGTTCCAGAACTCTTGCCAAAAAGCTAAAGGACTGACTTGCCATGATTGCAGGTAAATATCAACTTGATCTCTTATCTGCATGCCAGTTGTCTCTTTCTATCTGTGATACTTTAAACTCTATTTGATAATTGTGAACATTTATATCTCTATTTTGAAATCTTTCAATCTTAAATTCTCTACCAAATGGCACAGGTGTTTACATGTTTTTCACTCAAGATTTCAGCTTTCTTATTCCTTTTGATTTTTTTTTTAAGTTCTAAGAAAATAATCGTGTCATTCTTTCTCTGAACCTCAGTTCTGTGTTAGGAATAGGGTTAAAAATGCCCATCTTATAGGGTTATAGATTAAAAGAAAACCCAATTTGGGGCAACTGGGTGGCTCAGTCAGTTAAATGTCCAATTTTGGCTCAGGTCATCATCTCACCTTTCATGAGTTCAAGCCCTGTATCAAGCTCTGTGCAAACAGCTCAAAGCCTGGAGCCTGCTTCGGATTTTGTGTCTCCCTGTCTCTCTGCCCCTCCCCTGCTTATGCTCTCTCGCTGGCTCTCTCACTCTGTCAAAAATAAATAAACATTAAAAAAATTTTAAAGCTCATTTATAAATCTATCTATATTAATTCATTTCATATCCTTCTAAAATCCCAGCTCGTTGGAGAGATTCTATGATGGCTATGTATTTCCATCTATTACCTTTTTCTTATTTGTAAAAGGAATTTAGAATTATACTGTGAGATTTTTACTTTTTTAGGTACCTCTCTTATCTTGAGCTAATTTTCCTTTTAAGATTGGATACATGGACTATACAAAAGTTTTCTCTGAACTTTTAGAAATTCCTTCTTCTACAGGACAGAGTTTGTATTTAGTTATACTTACATATGCTTTAATGATATGTTCCATTACTTTTCTGAAATTTTCTTCTTTGATTTCACAAATGAGAGCTTGATGGTCAGCATTTAAATGAGAGTTCACTTTTGTATTTCTTAAATAGTCAATAAATCATATTGTCAATATGCTCATTATTGATTCTGCAATGCCTACAATAGTGCATGGCATAAAACTGTATTTAGCTAAATGATCATAAATCCTGTTTTGGTCTAAATGAACTTAAACCTAAAAACTGGTTGATGATAGTTCATAATGGTAATAAAAACACACTTGTGAGTGCTTTCTGTGTGGCTAGCACTTTCTGCAAGTCAAAAATTTTATGTATGTTTTTTCAATTAATCCTCATTGTTTATTATAATAAACATGTTGTAATAATTGCCATCTAAGAACTGAGGAAACCAAGAAATGAGAGGTTTCACTACATGTTGACTGTGTACCAGATTTATAATCTGAATTGGAGGAATAATAATTTTTTCAACAATCCAAAAACATTTATTGAGTATTTGCTCATTATGTGTCAGGCATCTGAGTTTGATGGACATTTTTTCTATTTATTCATTAGAAGAGAGCTCTAACTTGAAGCCTTCCAGTTCTTCATAGCAGGCTAAGAATAATAAGGCAGAAGCCACCTCTTCCTCCCTCCAATTTTAATAAATAGTCTAAAAGGTATTAAAAGCAACTCATAACTGTGTTAGAAAACAAGAGATATATTCTGTAAATCAGAAACCATGAGGGTTTTCTGAAAGATAATTAGTAAAAAGAATTAGAAAAAAATCCTAGTCTAAGACTTGTGCAGGAGAAGAAAACTGAAAAGCATGGAAGTGGCTCCAAGGGTGCTTCAAGCCACAACACACTGGTGAGAGGTCCCAGGGAAAACTGACAGGTGGTTAGTTAGAGTATCCCACTCAATACATTAAAACATACATCTTTCCTTGTTTAACATGCCTCTCTTCATCATCAACAGACCCCCACTTAGTAGGTTGCACATTTTAACTTTGGGTAATATGGACCTTTTAACAATATCACATCTTCCAGTCTGCTAGCACAGATGTCCCATTTATTTGATCTTTGATTTCTTTAGCAATGTTTTGTAGTTGTCAGTGCACAAGGCTTTCACCATCTTTGTTGAAGTGTATTCTTAAATATTTTATTACTTTGATGCTATCATAAATGGTATTCTTTTCTCAATTTTCTCTTCATATTGATTATTTTCAGTGTATAGAAACACACCTGATTTTTGAGTGTTAATTTTTTATCCTGTATCTTTGTTGTACTTGCTTATTAGTGCTAATAGTTTTTTGTGTGTAGAATCTTTATAGATTCTTACATATAAGATCATGTCATCTGTGAGCAAATAGTAGTAACAGTATAAATTACATAAATTATAAATAAGTAGGAAGTATAATTATAAATAAATAATATAGTAAAAATATGATTTTACTTCTTCTCCAGTTTATATGCCTTTATTTTTTTTTTCTTGTCTGATTGGTCTGGCTAGACTTTCCAGTATGGCATTGAATAGTAGTGGCTAGAGTTGGCATTGTTGCCTTGTACCTAATCTCAGAGGAAAAGTTTTCAATATTTCCCCATTGAGTCTGTTAGATATGGGCTTTTTATATACAGCCTTCATTCTGTTGAGTTAGTTTGCTTCTATTCCTAGTTTGTTGAGTGCTTTTATCATAAGAGTGTTGAATTTTGTAAAATGCTTTTTCTGTATCTATTGAGATGATTGTGGTTTTACTCTTCATTTTGTTAATGTGATGTATTACATTGATTGATTTTCATATGTTGAGTCAGACTTGCATTCTAATTGTAAATTCCACTTGTTTATGATGTATGATCCTCTTAATGTGCTGTTGGACACTGTTTACTAGTATTTTGTTGAGAATTTTTATATCAATATTCTTCAGGGATATTGGTCTGTAGTTTTCTTTCCTTGTGATGTCTTTGTCTGACATTGATATCAGGTAATGTGGCCTCATTTAATGAATTTGTGCCCTCTTCAATTCTTTGGAAGAATCTGAGAAGGATTACCATTAATTCTTTAAATGTTTGGTAGAATTCTCCAGTGAAACTGTCCTGGGCTTTCTATGTTGGGAGGTTTTTAATTACAGCTTCAGTCTCATCACTAGATATAGGTCTGTTAAAGATTTTTTTTATTTCTTCATTATTCAATCCTGGTAACTTGTTTCTCTAATAATTTATCCATTTCTTCTAGGCTACTGAATTTGTTGGCATATAACTGTTCATAGCAGTGTCTTATAATTTATTTTATTCCTGTGATACTATTTGTAATGTCTTCTCTTTAATTTCTAATTTTAGTTATTTGAGCCTCCTCTTTTTTTTTTTTCAGTTAATCTAAGAGTTTGTCAATTTTGGTGATTTCTTCAGAATCCAACTCGTAGTTCCATTGATTTTTTTCTATTGTTTTTCTATTCCTTTTTTCATTTATCTTTCCTCTAATCCTGATTATTTACTTATTTTTGATAACTTTGGGCTTACTTCTTTTTCTAGACCGTTGAGGTATAAGTATAGGTTGTTGATTTGAGATCTTTCTGTTTTTTTAATGTTATCTTTTATCACTATATACTTATATTTTAGCAGTGCTTTTACTACATCCCATATGTTTTGGTATGTTGTGTTTTCATTTTCATTTGTCTCCAGTTTTTTTCTAAATTCTCTAGTGATTTCTTCTTTGATCTGTTGGTGATGTTGTTTAATTTCTACATATTTATGGATTTTCCTGGTTTCCTTCTGCTATTATTTTTTAATGTCACTCCATGCAGTCAGTGAGAATACATTGTATGATTTCAATTTTATTAAATTTGTTAAGACTGCTTCATTACCTAACATATGGTCTGTCTTGAAAAATGTTTCATGTACACTTGAGGAGAATGTATATTCTGACAGATGGAGTGTTCTATAAATGTCTGGGTGCAATTGAGTCTAATTGGCTTATGGTGTTGTTCACGTCTTCTGTTTCCCTGTTGGTTTTTGTCTGGTTGTACTATTGAAAGTGGGGTATTGAATCTCTTATTCTTAATATGTTTCTGTTTCTTCTATGAGTTCTGTCAGTGTTTATGTATTTGAGTGCCCTACTGTTAGACACATATTTATAATTGTTATATCTTCCTGATGATTGACCCTTTTCTCATTATATTGTCCTTCTTTGTCTCTTGCAATACTTTTTGGCTTAAAGACTATTTTGTCTGCTAAAAGTATGGTCATCCCTGTTTTCTTTAGGTTTTGTTTGCATAAAATATTGTTTCTCACCTGTGGGGGTAACTATAACCAAAAAATCATAGACTGGGTGGCTTAAATAATAATAACTTATTTCTCCTAGTTTTGGAGGTTGGGAAATCCGAGACTGAGGTATTAGCAGATTAGGTTACTGGAGATGGCTTTTTCCTGATTCACAGATGGCTGTTTTCTCATTGTGTCTTCATATCATGGAAAAAGGGCATGAGAGTCCCCCTGGGGTCTCTTTTTTAAGGACAGTAATCCTATTCATGGGGGCTCTGTCCTTATGACATAATAACCTCCCAAAGGCCACACTTCTTTATACCATCACTTTGGAGATTAGATTTTCAATATGAATTTTCAAGGGACAGAAACATCCAGGTTATTACAGACCCTTTCATTTTTAGCCTTTTGGTATCCTGGATTGAAAGTGAATCTCTTATAGACAGTATATGGTTGAATCTTATTTTTTAAATAAATTCAGACAATCTATGTCTTTTAATTGATGCACTTAATCAAGTTACATTTAAAGTAATTGTGGATAGAAAAGAACTATTGCCATTTTGTCAATTGTTTTTCTTCCTTTCTTAAATTTTTTGTTCTCATTTCCTCTCTTGCTGATTTTCTTTCTTTTTCTTTCTTTCTTTCTTTCTTTCTTTCTTTCTTTCTTTGTAATGGCATGTTTTGATTCTCTTCTCATTTCCCTTTATGTATATTCTATAGACATGTTCTTTGTGGGTACCATTGCAACTACATAAAACAAGTTAAAGTTATAACCATCTATTTTATTTTTTTAAATTCTTTTTTACATTTACTTATTTTTGAGAGACAGTGAGGCAGAGCATGAGCAGAGGAAGGACAGAGAGGGAAGAAGACACAGAATCTGAAGCAGGCTCCAGGCTCTGAGCAATCATTCAGGACAGAGCCCAATGTGGGCTCGAGCCATGAGATCGTGACCTGAGCCAAAGTCGGACACTTAACCAACTGAGCCACCCAGGCACCCCATTTTTAAATTTTTTTTAATGTTTATTCATTTTCGAGAGACAGAGACAGAGCATGAATGGGGCAGGGGCAGGGAGAGAGGGAGACAGAATCCAAAGCAGGCTCCAGGCTCTGAACTATCAGCACAGAGCCTGATGCAGGGCTCAAACTTGCAGATGGCAAGATCATGACCTGAGCTGAAGTTGGTCGCTTAACCGACTGAGTCACCCAGTTCTCTATTTTAAACTGAGAACAACTGAACTTCAACTGTATATGAAAATTATACTTTTATGTATTTGCCTCCATCCCACTTTTTTGTTAATGACACAATTATCCTTTTTATATTGCATGTCCATTAACATAAATTTACATTGACTCTTTATGCTTTTAAAAATCTAAATTAGATTTATAAGTGATTTACTCACCTACATTACAATAATACAGGAATTTATATTTCCTTTACTAGGGAATTTTTCATTTGATATCGTTTTGTGTTGCTATTCATCACCCATTCACTTCAACTTGTAGAACCTTCAGTGTTTCTTGTAGGGCAGATCCAGTGTGATGAATTCCCTCAGCTTTGACTTATCTGGGTAAGTCTTGATTTCTCCTTGCTCTTAAAGGACAATTTCACCAGATATAGTATTCTTGGTTGGCAGTCTTTTACTTTCAATATTTTGAATATTATATTATATTCCTTTCTAGCCTGAAAGGTTGTTTTGCTGAAAAATCTGACAATAATCTAATGGAAATTGCCTTGTGTGTGATGAGTTACTTTTCTCCTATTGCTTTCAAGATTTTCTTTTTGTCTGTGACTTTTGACAATTTGATTGTGATGTGTCTTGGTGTAGGTCTCATTATATTTTATCCTAGATGAACTTCTTTAAATTCCTAAAATTTCTTCACTCAGATTAGGAAAATTTGGGTCCATTGTCGTCAAATAATTTTTCTGCCTCTTTCTCTTTCTTCTTCTGGCATTCTCATAATGCATATACTGTTCTGCTTCATGATGGTGTACCATAGGTCTTTTATATTCTTCATTTTTATTAATTTTTCCGCCCTTGGGTCAGTCTTTGAATTTGTTGATTCTTTTCTGTTTAATTTTGAATCTCTCTAGTGAAGTTTCCATTCAGGCAATATCTTCTTCAGTTCCAGAACTTCTCTTAGGTTCTTCTCCCTAGTTTCTATTTCTTCATTAATAATTTCACTTTGCTTACGCATTGTTTTTCTGATTTCATTTAGAGGTATATTTATTCTGTATTTTAATCCATTGAATATCCCTTTGATGGTAAATTTGAATTCATTTTCTGGCAATTCATATATCTCCATTTCTTTAGGGACAATTTCTGGAGATTTAATTTCTTCTTTTAAATGTGTTGTGGTCCCCTGTTTCTTTATATGTCTTATTATTTCTTGTTGGAATTTTGGCATTTGAAGAATCAGCCAATTCTCTGTGGTTTTGTACAGGGATAAGTTTCACTACTTAGCCAGACTAGAGATTCTCTAGACCTCTCAACTTTTTTCTGGGTGTGTTTCCTCCCTGGGCTATTTGAAGAAGTTTGCTGGTGCCTACTTAGAAGTTCTTCCTGGTGTCTGAGATACTGCAGCCTCCCTGTGTTAGTAAACTACAGTACTGGTTCTCCACCTAGTGTCTATCCATGGTACTACATGATTCTGGTGCATGGTTTATTGTCTTTGTTCCCAGAGCCTCAAATCTGGCCATCTACTCTTGTCAGTACTTGGATACAAACTGGTCCCTCATGCAGCCCCCTTACAAGTCAGAACATTGGATATAAGTTCTACTGCTTTAAGTCCCCATAGAGAATATAGGAGTTGGGGGTTTTGTCCCATTTGGCAAGAAAGTTGACAGTGTCAGATTTTCAAACTGGGCTTGCATGGTTGGCTTCACACTCTCTAGGATGCAAAAATGTTTTAAGTGGTTTCTGGATTTCTCATAGAGGTATTTGTTCAGTTGTTGTTGTTAAATCTATGTATCCATGGGTGAAGGTGGGTTGGGGGCTCCTATTCTGTCATCTTGCTGACATCATTCCCATCTACATTTCTTAATTTCTGATGTCAGTAACATGATTATTTTTGGGAAATGATTAGAACATGAAAATTTTAATTTCTCTTTTATAATGTAAAGACAGTAAATAATTCTACAAGAATTCCTAATTGGTGTTCCTTGAAGAAAATATTCATACAATTTTTTTCTAATCCTGCTGGACAAATTTAATATCTTTGTCCTGTGAGTCTTGTTGTTCCCTTCACCAATTTAGTAAAATTGATTTTGATATCATTCCACCTTTTGTGGTTCACTCTTGGATGACTTCCTATATCTTATATAAGAACACTTAATTATTTCTAATAAGTGGTAACATTTACAACTTTTCTCAAGTCTTTTCAACTTCATCAAAATTCCATATGCAGAATGAAAGTACACACATCTTTCCAGCCATGGAACGGCTGTATTGGGCCTTTTATCTCTTTTTCCAAGCATGACCTCATGCAAGACACATACTAGGTTATAGTTAGACAAAAGATCAACACAGTTTCA
Source organism: Lynx rufus (assembly GCF_022079265.1). Classification (NCBI taxonomy): domain Eukaryota; kingdom Metazoa; phylum Chordata; class Mammalia; order Carnivora; family Felidae; genus Lynx; species Lynx rufus. The sequence goes on from NW_025814889.1 coordinate 54,118,088, forward strand.
TTGAGCAAAACCCTCAAGGATGTGAGGGAGTGAGTGATAGGGACATAACTATGGGGAAGAGTTTTCCTTGTAGGAATAAAAGCAAGAACAAATAACCTGAGGCAAAATAATAAGCCTGGGGTGCTCAAGGTACAAGAAGAAGACTAGTGTGGATGGAGAGGAATGAGTAAGAAGTAGAGTAACAGAAGATGAGATCAGAAGAGTAAGAGGGAATACTTGTGGGGAACAGATAGTTGGGGTGGGGAGGACAGATCATTTAGGGTCTTGTAGGCCATCGGAAAAACTAGATATTACTAAGAGTGAGATGGGAAAACAGGGAGTAATGGCATGATCCAATTTTTATTTTGAAAGAATTTTTGTAGTTACTGTGTTGAGAGGGAGGATGAGAGCAGAAGCAGAAAGATCTAATAGGCTGAACATGATGGTGGCTACCCGCAGTGGTGTAGAAGGCAATGAGAAAGACCTGTCTGAATCAGCTTGGGTTACTATAAAGAATATACCACAGACAAGGTGGCTTAAACAACAGAAATTATTTCTCATAGTTCTGGGGGCTGAAAGTCTTAAGATCTGGATACCAGCATTGTTGGGTTCTGGTGGGAACACTCTTCCTCATTTTCAGATAGTACCTTCTTGTGTCCTCACAGAGCAGAAAGAGAAAGTAAGCTCTTATAAGGACACTAATCCTATCATGAGGGCTCTATCTTTATGACTTAATTCCCAAAGAACCCATCTCCAAATATTATCACATTAGGGTTTAGGATTTTAGCATATGAATTTGGTGGTGACACAAACATCCAGTCAATAACAAAATAATATTTTAATGCTAGATTTAAAAGGAATTTGCTTATGGGTAAATCAACAAATTTTGTTAAAATTAATTTGAAAATAAAACACCTATAACCACTAGAGTTAAAGTATTTTTTTAGAACATTGAATACTTTGTTGTTTTCATTTTAATTTGTTCTCCAATAATAGTGATGATTTATAAATTAAAAAAAAGTTCCATTTCTAGCTGAATTCCTGGAAATGCCACGTTTGAGAATGTCTAGCCACTTCCCTCTCAGTTAGTCTATACTGTTCATGAAGGAATAAAGAATAGCTTATCACCATGGCCATCTCAGACATCATCTAGAAATCTTTAATAATATTAAATAAAAAATAATAGCCTTGACTGTCCTGCTCTAATTACCTGATGTTGTAACCAAATTAGAAAATGATGCTTTATCAATGTAGCGATGGTAATGTTAAAGGACTAGGTAATGTTAAAGTACCAATTGGTATAGAGGAAAGGTGGGTATGCTTTTTATGATAAAAATAATGTTTTTAAGTAAATAAGATAAGCCATTTTTAATTCTATGCATATATAAGCATTATAGTCTTTTTATTAATCATTTTAACTTTTCTTTCTGCTTTTTCATAGATGTTCTTAGTAGCCCTGTCACTCAGCTTTATGTGTAAGGCACTGGGTGGAGTTGTTATGAAAAGTTCCATCACTCAGATAGAAAAGAGATTTGACATATCATCTTCTGTTTCTGGCTTAATTGATGGAGGCTTTGAAATGGGTAATTTTTATTTCTATTTTTATTATTACTTAGTAACCAGATTTGTTGAGGTAAAACTGTTCATAAAAGCTCTACACCATTGATTCTTAGGAGTAAATTCTATCCCCCACCCCAGGGGCAATTTGATGATATCTGATGTCACTTTTGGCTGTCATAACTGGGGGGAGGGAGATTGTTATAGACATCTAGTAGTAGAGGGTAAGAGTGCCACTAAAAATCCTACAATGCACAGGACAATCCCCACAAAAAAAGGATAAATCTAACTTAGAATGTCAATAATGTAGAGGTTGAGAAATGCTGATTTATACAAACTCATTGCTTGCAGCTAATACTTTTTAGGGCTGTACTTTTCCTCTATCAAGGTGCCCTAGTGAAAAAAAATTTTTTTTTTAAATTTGGAGAGAGGATTATGATTCTGATGATTTAAGGAAGGAGGAACAGCTTTGGAGCAACCTCTATTCTACTCTTTGGGTATAAAATTTGGGGTGAAAGGTTTTTTTTATAGAACATTGAATGTAGTGCTTTGTTTTCTTTAATTCAGATATCTCTAATAACAGGTTTTATATTATTACTGGACAATATTTTCTCTTACTTTATGAATTCATAGCTTATTACCTTTGCCTTCCCCCCCTTCAGAATTTTTTTCATTTTAAATAATATCCAAGCTTATTGAACAAATATTAAAAAGTATTATAAAATGTTTAACTTTCATCAGCTTCAAGGTTTATGTTGCTCTCGAATTTTGCATGTAATTGAATCTGCTAACACCCACTGAATTAATTCCATTCTGGATTTTAAGGCATTAGTTTACTTTTGCAAATTTTTCTTTGCTTCTCCTAACATGTCCTGTGTTTCTTCTTGAGGATGACTGGTGAAAATATCACCAATTTGATAAGATATGATTAAGTGGTCATCACCTTGTAAGTGTGATGTCCTCACAACAACTTGTAAATTTTACAGTTGTATCTTTTTCACGTCTTCTTTCTTCCTTCAGCTCTGTGGTTCTACTTGCATTCTGTGCATGTTTGCTCATCTTTTTATTGGTCTTCAAAAGTAACATCGACATCTTCTGCATCCCCCTTCTTCGTGGTGGCCACCGTTTTGGTCCCTTTTTAGACTTCTTAATGATTTGAGGGGACTCAAAAATTATGTATGCTGTATTAATTACAAATATTTTCTGTAAGTTTGCTGTTTATCTTTTAAGTTAATTTAAAGTGTATTTAGCTATTGAATATTTTAAAAAATAATTGTATAAAGAAAGACCCATCTATATTTTTATTATGAATTCCGCTTTTTCATGATTAAGAGGTTATCGACACCTTGCATCCTTCACTCTTCACCTCTGAGATTTAATGAAACCATCTAGAATTTTAGTTTTGGATTATTATTAACTTCAAATTGTAATTTTCTGTGTGTCTCTTTTTATTGAGGAATGGATTCTTAATATTTTTGTTAAACTTTGTAGCTATTTGACAGCAATTATGTGGGCATGGTTTTAGGTTTTCCTGGTTTCTTTGCTTACCACTGTTACTTGAATCTTATGACTTCAAATCTCATCTTTAGTTTTTCTGGAGTAGATCTTTAAGTTGTTATATTTTCCCAGAAATAATTGAACACATAACATATTTCCCAAGCTCTTGCTTGTTGGAAAATATATTTACCATTGTATTCAAGTAATAATTTGAGTATGGAATTAAAATTTCAAAATCTTTTCCTTGGTACATTTAAAATATTTACCTACTGCCTTTTAACACCCAATATTACATATAAGACATCATTATAAATATCATTGTCATGCACTGATGAGTACCTCCTCTTTATCTCTGAATTTCAGAAATTTTACTAACATATATCAGGGCTGTTGTTTTTTTTTTTTATATTACTTCTGGAGAAATGTATCTGAGGGGTTAACTTTGAAGGTTTCCCTTTAACTCAGGGAATTTATTTTCTATTTTTAGATGTGTATCTTTCTCTCTATTATTTATTTTCTTCTGGAACATATATAAGACAAATATTAAATTTCCTCACAGTTTGGTTCCTTTAACTTTTTCTGTCTAAAATTATCTTTGTTTGGAACACCTGGGTGGCTCATTTGGTTAAGCGACCGACTTTAGCATAGGTCATGATATTGCGGTTCATAGGTTGGAGCCCCCATGTCAGGGTCTGCGTTGAGAGCTCAGAGCCTGGAGCCTGCTTTGGTTTCTGTCTCTCTCTCTCTGTTCATCCCCCACTTGCTCACGCTTTCTCTCTCTCTCTCTTTCAAAAATAAATAAGCATTAAAATTCTACTTTCATTGACTTTATTTTCCATCAATCTCTGATACTGTCTTCTATCTTATTAGCTCCCAATATGTACATTTCTCTATACTATTTAAAATTTTTTTAATGTTTATTTTTTTGAGGGGGGAGGGGCAGAGAGAGAGAGAGAATCTGAAGCAGGCTCTAGGCTCTGAGCTGTCAGCACAGAGCCCGACTTGGGGCTCAGACTCACTAGCCGTGAGATCATTACCTGAGCTGAAGTTGGACACTTAACCAATGTAGTTACCCAGACATCCCTTACTATTTTTGATTTACAAAAATTCTTATTATTCTCTATTTTTAGTCTGCCAGTTCTTATTTTATGGATGCACCATACCATAGTACCTCTAGAGATACTAACCGGATTTTTTCAGTTCCTCCTCTTTTTAGTTTCCTTATTTAACTGTTTCTCCATAAGTTACTTTATCTACCAGTTCATTTTGGCACTTTTATTGAATTTTTTTTCCCTATCAACTGCTTTAGTAATTCTTGATTTGTGTCTATTTGCTGTTATACATGTAGCTCCAGATGGATTAGGTTGGTCATGACTTCCTCTACTTGGAATACTCTTCTTCCCCTTTTTTAATCTAAATAATTTATACTAGACATTAAATCTCAAATGGCCTCTCCTCCAGGAAACTTTCTTGTAACCCCTACTTAATTTAAGCTCTTCTTTTCTGTGATCTAATACCACCTCTGTTCATCTATTTATTTTTATCACTGGTATATATGTTCCTGGAGGACAAATACTATCGTTTATTCCTTTTTTTTTTTTAATTTCTAGCTCTTAACACTATGGCAGGTACTTAATAGGAATTTAAAAAATGATAGGAGTGAATCAATAAATCCCTGAATGAACACCTTTCTATCAGGTCAGGAAGATTTTCTGCATTTTTTTTCCAGCCAAAAACAATTCAAACCAATCTAAATTCTTCAGTAAAATTTTATGTCACTAATATTACCTGGTCATTCAAGTGCTTTCTTTCCTATCTAAAACCCATTCTTCTTATTATTAATAACATATAATTTTACAGTGAGTGATTTAATGTAAGTAGGTTTCACCTTCTCAATTGAATTACATGACCTTTGGGGGAAGGTACTATGTCTTATGCTTTACTTGTATTCATTCTGGGGCTTTCCATTCTACTGGACACACAATTGGACTGTCAATGTTTGCTATGATTAATCATGTCAAAATAATTTTATTCTCTCTCTAGGAAATTTGTTTGTGATTGTATTTGTGAGTTACTTTGGAGCCAAACTACACAGACCAAAGATAATTGGAATTGGTTGCTTCATTATGGGAACTGGAAGTATTTTGACTGCTTTACCACATTTTTTTATGGGCTAGTAAGTGTTAAACAGTTCTGTCCTTAATTATCACTTAACTATAAATTAATGGTAGAATTTCTTCTTTTTTCCTTTTAAACAAGCAGTCATCTTTTAAGAGGAATACCCAGTAAGTATGTGTAGAAATGAAGTATATTTTGTATAAGTAACTTACTGCTTTATCAGCCATGGCTTTCATTGACTTTCAGATATGAATAGCACTAAAGAAGGTATACATTTTCATAGGAAGTAAATGAACTTTTTATGGCCTTTTGATATGACATACACTGCATGTATTTGCTTACAAGTTTTTTTTTTTAATGCTCAATAAGAGTTTATCACCTAACCCACTACCATATCCATTGAGAGTATTCTTCTTAAGGTCATTGTATCATTATGATTAGAGTCAAATACTAATGACAGCAAACCTAAAATAGTGATGGCTTAAATAAGATAGAAACTTATTTTCCACATAAAAAAATTAATGTAGCCAGACTAGGCATAATAGATTCATGCTTCTTTTTTATCATATTTCTCTGCCTTTTTAAAAAAATGTTTATTTATTTTGAGAGAGGGAGAAAGACAGCATGAGTGGGTAGGGGCAGAGAGAGAGGGAAAGAGAGAATCCAAAGCAGAGTCCGTGCTGTCAGCATAGAGCCTGATGCAGGACTTGATCTCATGAACCATGAGATCTGACCTGAGCCAAAATCAAGAGTCAGACACTTAACCAACTGAGGCACCCAGGTGCCCCAATATTTCTCTGCCTTGCATGGCGTTAACCTCATGCTCCAAACTGGCAACGTTGTTCCAGGCAACAAGATAAAAGAAGGGAAGAAGAACCAGAAGAAACAGTGCATGCTGGCTGGGGCTTAAGAAATATTTTCAGAACTATAACACTTCTCCTAACTTCACATTGGGCAGAACTTTGTTACATTTCACATCCCAATATAAAGACATTGGAAAAAGTACACTTTATTCCAGGCTACCATGCTCCTAGCTAAAAATCCCACCTACTATTACAATGGAAAGAGAGAAGAATAGATATTGAGAGTTAATGAACAATTTCTGCTAAAGATATTACTTATTCATTGTCAACACAAACAGTCATGTCTTTTGGCATACTAATTCCTTTCCCCACCTTTATTTGACTGTCATAAGAATTTTCTTCTTCCTGGTACTGCTGCTTCTTATTTTCATTATATTTCTGTTTCTTGATTTATTTTCTATATATGTGGTTTCTTCATCATGCCCATACTTCTGTTGCTGACACCATAATGTCAGTATCCCCTAACCTCCCTTTTCAGTCTTCTTCATTTTTCATTCTGGATTTTTTGTATGAAGTGTGTGCATTATACGTATCAATCACATATATACATTAATTTTTTCTTACACTTAGTCTCTATATAGTCAACCACTTCATGGGTATCTCCAGCCTAACATCCGATAAGAATTTCCCATTCATATATTCAAAACTAAATTCATCCTTGTGTCAAAACCAGTTCAGATTTTTCACATTCACTCTCTCAATAATGATTAATTTAACCACAGTGGAACTCAAACCAAAGTCAAGGGGCTCATTCTAGATTCTCTATTTTGACACAGATGACAAGTGGCCACCAAATCTTCCTTATTCTACTTCCAATGTGTCAGATTGTCTCCTTTCATCCCTATTTTTCCTAACCTAACTTAAGCTTCCCACATCTCGGGCCTAGAGTTTTTGCCTTCAGTCTCAACTCCATTATAACTCATATTCCATACTATTCATTTTCAAACACAAATCTAATTATTTTATTCCTGCTTAAAATTCCCAATTTCCTACAGCAGTGTTTTTCAAGCTTCAGATTCTGACCCACTAGGGGACCAATTCAGATTATTGAAACCAACAACTTTTGAGAGGATAGGATAGAATAAAATAGAAGAATATACAGTATGAGAGCAAATATTGTTCTATGAAACTTTTATTTTGATTGTGTGTATATATATATATATATATATGTGTGTATTTGTGTGTATGTGTGTGCACGCACGCATATGTATATGTTGTTGTGATGCAAAATGTGTTTCTTACTGTTGGTCATAGTTGAAAATGTTGAATGCCTCTTGCCTATGGATTAATATCCAAACTCATTTACATATAACCTGACTATCTTTCTAGCTTCATCTTACACTGCTCCCCAGAGTGGAGAATCATACTCAAGGCTTGTGGTGTTCCCCCATGTGCCATGCATGATAATGTTGTATCTTTGTGCATGGTGTTTCTATAGCCTTGCATAATCTTCCTTCTTTGTCTAACTGTTGAGCTCCTATCCTTTTTTAAGGTTTATCTTGCATGTCCTCTTCATTGTGAATTCTTCTTTAGTTTACCACCTTCCCCACCTCAGAGGAAAGCTGATCATCCCCTTTTCCTTTATGACAACTCAGGACCTATTATATTAAAATTATCATGTCTTTTATTGTATATGTTTATCTAATAGAGAATAAAATGCCCTCGGTACAAAAGCTGTGTGTTTTATTTCTAGTTCCCTGGAGCTGAGCATAAAGCCCGGCCTGCAGCAGGCTGCCCTTGGAGCTCACAGGACACCTCAGTATTTTTGGATCAACACTGTCCCTATACTAGCTCCATCTCTGTTGTTCTTATTAAGTTCTTCCTCACTCAATTGAAATAGACTAGAATTTTTTAAAACTAAGTTTTGTAGTCAGACATTTGAGTGTGTGTGGGGGGAGATGGGGGTATGAATATCTGTGACAGAAGATCAGACAGGTATTGATAAAATATATAGATGAACTGGTATGCATTATAGATTGACTTGTAAAACACTAAAGTTTATTAAATGTTATCAGAAAGTTTATCAGGAGGTTTAGATTGGGACCACTTGAGGATAATTCAAATGGGTGGATAGGTATAGTTAGCAGGGGATTTTTTTGTTTCGTTTTTTAACAAAGCATGAAACCAAGATATTGTACCTCTTGAACAGAATACAAGCACTCCTAGAATGATAATCCTCCTTTCCTAGGGAGTATTGAATAATATTTCTTAGTGGGCATTCCCATTCATTTGTACCCATTTCTTCCCCTAAAATACAAGCTGGGAAATTCACAAAAGGGATTCTGATAACTTAGAGAAAAAAAAACAGTGCAAATAAAGTGGGAAAATTTATCTGTATTTCTGGGAAAGTGAAACTATTCAGTAGATAAGCAAAGCTTTAAATCTGGTGATATTCTTACAGTTACAGGTATTCTAAAGAAAGTCTTGTCAATCCATCAGAAAATTTAACAACAAGCTTTTCAACCTGTTCAATTAGTGAAAATTTGTTACTCAATAGTACATCACCTAAGATAGTAGAAAAAGGTAAGAATTGATAATGTCACTAATTCTATAACTGGTCAATTTAATTATATCTGTGAAAATTATTATGAGATTTATTAGCAAAAGTGGTTAAAAATAGGAAAGCTCAGGTCATGATTTTGCAGTCTGTGAGTTCGAGCCCTACGTCGGGCTCTGTGCTGACAGCTCAGAGCCTGGAGCCTGCTTCGGATTCTGTGTCTCCTTCTCTTTCTGGCCCTCTGCCTCTCATGCTCTGTCTCTGTCTCTTTCTCTCACTCAAAAATAAAAAACATTAAAAAATTAAAAGAAAAGAATATTTCAGTAGGAAATTGGCAAAGAATATATACATTTAAATTAGGAAAGTGGTATAAATATGTTAAAAATGCAACTTTACTCCTTAGGAGAAACACAATTATTACACCAATTAAAGATTATTTTTACCTATTAAGACACAAATTGTAAATTATAGTTATAATTTTTTTTGCCTATTGGGTGTTTCTACTTATTAGGAAAATATTTCAAAAAATATTTTTCTACCTGTTTTTATTAAAAATAAAAAGAAATGATATAGAGGGAAAAACATTTATGTATTGCTGAGATTTTTGAAAGTTAATTTTCAATATAGTAAAGAACATACATGCTTAAATCAGCAATTCTACTTTTACTGACTTATCTTAAAGAAATAATCTGGAATGTGACCGGATTTATTTACAGTTCTAGCTACGGCATACCTGTTTAACAGAATGAAAACTTCAAAATATTTTGTGAGTAAAAAGTAAGGGATTAATTAATTAATTAATTAAGTTACAAAACTTATTCAGCACACCACCATGCAGTCATTAAACCCTGATATAAAAGAAATCTTAAAAACATGGGGAAATTGACATAACATGGTGTTAAGTGTAAAAGGAGATTATAATATGATCTGGACATTTAAAAATATAATGTACATAAATATTATGCATATTTTTATGTGAACTGAAAATGTGGAAGATACATGCAAACATGAGAAGTAGCTCTCTGCATGTGGTGGGATTATAGATAACTTAGTTTTTACTTGTTTACTTTTTGCTTTCCTATATTGTCAAATTTTGTAAAGTAACTATGAATCAGTCTTATAATTTGAAAAAATAAAAAAAATCTTACATGGAATAATTAAGGGATTAAAGCAGTTGAGTTTCTTATATAAATGCTAAAATTAATATTTAAAATAAAACACTCTTGTCTGCATAGGTTGTGAAAAGGAATCTGGATCATATCTATGGATATATGTACTACTGGGTAATATGCTCCGTGGAATTGGGGAAACCCCCATAGTACCCTTGGGGATTTCTTATATTGATGATTTTGCTGAAACAGGACATTCTTCTTTTTATTTAGGTAATGTACAGAAAATATTAGATTTTATGATTACTTTCCCTGGGTCCACCCTTGAAATAATAGTGTTCCTAAATTCATTTTTTACTTACTAAAAAATTCTTTGGAGACTTGTATAATTTTATTATTGGCATCTGATAAAATTGTTTTATAATATTTTTAGGTACTTTGCATGCAATATCAATGATTGGTCCAATCATTGGCTTTATACAGGGATCTCTGTTTGCTAAAATGTACGTGGATATTGGATATGTAGATCTCAGTAAGTATAATAAAAACAAGGTAACATAATAATACTTTTCAAGTACAGGACATCATCCTTCCAAATACTGAATCCACTTTTTCAGTAGTTCTTTACTGACTATTTGTGTGATGAAGTGTGAACAAAATTAAAAAAATAGTGTCTCAGAATTGATGTAATAGAGTTTAATTTCTGTATCTACGAAGGGCAGCAGTCATTATTATTGCTCAGAATTTATTGCATTTCAAAATGATTTTTTGACTGGCTACTTATAATTCTTTATTCTAGGCAGTATCAGAATTACTCCTAAGGACTCTCGTTGGGTTGGTGCTTGGTGGCTTGGTTTCCTTGTGGCTGGACTATTATCCATTATGTCCTCCATTCCATTCTTTTTCCTGCCCCAAAATCTGGATAAACCACAGAAAGAAAGTAAAGATTTAGGATCTTCGCATTTCCCCAAAACAAATGAGAAAAGGAGTCAAATAGCTAATGTGACCAACCATGGGCAAAATATTAGTGAAAATATAACTGGTAAGTATTTCACATTTATAGTCAATTTGGAATTGTTAATTTCAAATTAAAGTAGACGAAACTATTTCTTAGTTGCCACTGGGCAGAAAGCATAGTTCTGACTCTGTTTGATGGAAACTTTTAGAGACGTATAGAACGAGATGTTTCAAGGTCCACGTCATCCATCTCTAGATAACCATACCTGGTCCTGTCTTGCTAGACTCTAACACTTACTACAATTATTTCTAAGAAAGTCCTTCCACTTTTAACATCCGTTACAATTAGTCACCCCTCTAATTATAGACCCAGACTACAAAATTCATGCCATGGACAGAAGTTATGAATTTTTCACACACTTGTTTGTAGGCACAGATTGTTCTACTATTATTGTAATAATGTCACCTGAGACACAACATCATTATTCTCTTCTCCTTGTACCACAAGAAAGGTGATTTATAATACTATATAGTATTTTAAAGCAGAAAAGTTGCATACCAAGAAACAGATCTGAGTCCTGCATTAAATAGAACTTTATAATTTTTTAACTTTGGTCTTCTCATTTCTGTGAACTTTCTACTTAAAAGTAAAATTCTACTTAATAATTGTATTATTAACATAAAAATTAATACTAAGTGCTAACAAATAAGAGACATTGCATGTCTATTCACTTTTGTTTCTTGAGCACCTAGCATATTGCCTGGGACCCAGTTGAAAACCAAATATTTGTTGAATGAATGAATAAATTAATTAATGATACATGCAGTTGTATGGTAGAGTGCTAAGAATAACCAAATATGAAGTGAACTGAGCAAGTTGCAAAACAGCATGTATGTATGATTTCACTTTGGGGTAAAATAAACTAATTGAATAGATATTAATGAACATATGGAAAAATGAAGGAAAATATAAAAACTGTTGACAGTAGAATTGCAGGGTACTCTGATTTTCTATGTTATATATTTAAGTAATTTTCAATCTTATATAACTTTTATATTTACAAAATTAAGATATTAATGTATACTTAAGCTGCATTGTAATATCTTATCTTTATAATTTTATAGATTTTTTCCAGTCCTTGAAAAGCATCCTTACCAATCCCCTATATGTTATATTACTGTTATCATCATTGCTACTGTCCAGCAGCCATATTGGTGCTATTACTTATATCTTCAAATACATAGAGCAACAGTATGGTCAGTCAGCATCTGAGGCTAACATTTTTCTTGGTAAGACACGTTATTTATGTTTGTTTGATAAGCTATATACTACCAAGTAATTGAGTTTCAAGTGACATTTCGTTGTGAAGGCAATTTTATATTTTAGTAAGTATAATTTCTAATTATTTTTTTGCAAATCTTGTTGAATTTGTCTGTCTCATGGTGTCATCATTGTTCTGCATTTGAAGTCACATATCATGCTATTTTTGAGAAGATGAATTCCTAGAAGAAAAGTTGCACGTGAATGGACTATTTAGATATAGTATCTGTATAATTGAATTTTATAGTTTAGTGTTGAGATCCTGAGACAAATCCTTTTGTAATGTAATCATAATTTCATAATTCGTTGACTTTAAATCAGAACTCAGCTACCTACAAAAAATAGGAAAGAGAAAACAAACACATCATTGATGTCTACATAACTCAAACAAGTATCATATTTTATAAGTTATTTTGCTATAATATCTGTTTCTAGTGACATATTGAGACTTGCTTTTGAAGAAAAGGTTTTCTTATATAATTCTTCCCTCACCACCAGTATAAAATGAGATTACTATTATTTTATTTATTAATTTTTGGAAAGAGAGAGAGAGAGCATGAGTTGGGGAGAGGAGCAGAGAGAGAGGGAGAAAGAGAATCCTAAGCAGTCTTCATGCTCAGTGCAGAGCCCAACACAGGGCTCAATCCCTCGACCTTGGGGTCATGACCTGAGCTGAAATCAAGAGTCAGACCTCAACTGACTGAACCACCCACGTGCCCCAATATGAGATTTTAAGAGCAGTACATTACCTAGTACAGTACTCAGCACATTGTAGAAACTCAGTAAATATTTGATAAATTAAACTGAACGTCTCAAGTGGCATGTGAGTAGGTCATAAGTAAACAAGAAAATGATAATTATGTTCAATACTTTTATTGAACTTAAGGTAAAAGTTTAAATGGTAAAAGTTGAGTTTGACTCCCAGTAAGGTTCCCAGCCTGAATTATGTTGTTGTTGTTGTTGTTGTTGTTGTTGTTGTTGTTTGTTGTTGTTTGTTGTTGTTGTTGTTAGAGGGATCTTTACTTTTAATAACTCTTGCAGGACAATGACATGGAAAAGTTATAATAGGGGTCATTTTTAATACCATATTTAGGCCTATTTATCATTTTAGGGTATATGTGTGTTGGGATGAATAAAGAAGAGATATTAATTCTAGTATTTAATTTTAAAGTGATAGACAAATTTAGAATGAGTTTTTAAGGATTGGAACTCTTCATTTTGAGGAGATGTAAAGGATTTAGATGGTAGAATGCAAGTCTCATAGGCAGGTGATATTTTGTTGCTGTTTTCCAGAAGAAACTCCCTCATAGAAACCATCTGTTCAGATATTCAAACATTCTCAGTCCCCGACTTTTGCTATAGGGGGACCCAAATTCCCAGCACTGGCATCAAGAAGTTATTTTTGTTTCTCCCATGTGCTACACTGGGTCTCCTACCTCCATGCAGGGCTATTGGCTTTCTACTTAAGTCGTAAGATGGGATACATTTGGGTGATGTACTCTGTGTTTCATATTATAACACATTTCGGAATAACCATATTTATATAACAACAATTTTTTTCTCTTATTTCTAGGAACCATAACCTTACCAACTGTTGCAACTGGAATATTTACAGGAGGATATATCATTAAAAAATTCAAACTTAGCTTGCTTGGAATTGCCAAATTATCATTTTATACCAGTGCATTGGCCCTCATATTTCAACAATTCAACTTTGCAGTAATTTGTGAAAGCAAATCAGTTGCTGGCCTAACATTGACCTATGATGGGTTTGTATATGTCAATATATTAATTGCACAATGTATAAATTATACAATGTAAAAGACTATAAGTAAAACAGGGAAGATAACAATCTTAGATAAACTTTTTTTAATTGAACATTTCAATTTACAAATTCTTAAAACCTCCACTTCCTAAAATCTCAAAAAGTTCTCCTTTTATTCCTTCCTAAAAGAAAAACTACATAAGTTGTAATAATAATAGTTATCTTTTGGGCTTGTTTATAATGACTGACAGGTACTTTTACCCTCATTTTATAGATAGGGAAAGCAGGGTGTAGAGAAATACACATATTACAAGACTAGCAATGTTAAGATTCTGACTTAAATTGGGGAGTTTTGACTCCAAAACTTTTAGTCTTAACCACTACAATTTTGGATGCATTATAAGAGGAATATAAATAACATTTTCCAAAAGTGACTGAAAAATTCTTATCTACAGTTAACTGTAATGTTTAACAACTATCTATTTTATTTTAAAGTGATAGACAAATTTAGAATGAGTTTTTAAGGATTGGAACTCTTCATTTTGAGGAGGTGTAAAGGATTTAGATGGTAGAATACAAGTCTCATAGGCAGGTGATATTTTGTTGCTGTTTTCCAGAAGAAGAAACTCCCTCATAGAAACCATCTGTTCAGATATTCAAATATTCTCAGTCCCCGACTTTTGCTATAGGGGGACCCAAATTCCCAGCACTGGCATCAAGAAGTTATTTTTGTTTCTCCCATGTGGTATACTGGGTCTCCTACCTCCATGCAGGGCTATCGGCTTTCTACTTAAGTCGTAGACTTTCTACTTAAGTCTGCTTCCTTACATTGTATTGAATTCTCCTTTTCTGCAAGCTAATACTGTTTCTTATGATATTATCTTTATTAGCAGTAGAATTAATAAATATCCTATGTATGATTGTATATTAGACCTGGGAAAACCTTTACTTTGTAGTATTATCTGAAGTATTCCCAGTACGCCAGTCTCTACCCCAAATTAGGGGCAGGATTTTGGTGTAGATTTCTTATAATCTCCAGAATATAGCCATGAATTTAAGCTTGGAAAGGTTCACATTCAGACAACAAGGAAAGATCTTTGGATTATGCTTGTATAACTGTGCTACGTAGTGCTGGCTCTGAGCTTCTAAAGTCTCGATCTCATGAGGTGTCAGTTTGAACTTGTCAAATTTCCCCACAACTGCTTACCTAAACACCATCCTATTCTTAGATACTTGTCAATCTGGTCTTGAATTATCTCTCTGCTTCCTCCTAGTCCTGACTGTTGGTAATTACTCCTATCCACCCAGCATTACCCACTCCGGTAAATACAGAGTACTTAGAACATTGAATTTTTTTTATTCCAAGCTAGTTAACATATAGTATAATAATGGTTTCAGGAGTAGAATTTAGTGATTTATCACTTACATGTAGCACCCAATGCTCGTCAGAGTAAGTTGGAACCCCTAATGCCTATTCACCCATTTAGCCCATCCTCCTACCCAACACCCCCTCCAGCAACCCTCAGTTTGTTCTCTGTATTTAAAAGTCTCTTGTGGTTTGCCTCCCTTTCTGTTTGTATCTTATTTTTCCTTCCCTTATCCTATGCTAAACTGTTTTGCTTCTTAAACTTCACATGAGTGAAATCATACGATATTTGTCTTTCTGTGACTGATGTATTTCACTCATCATAATACATTCTAGAACATTGAACTTTTGAGGTAAAAGAACCTTAGAGGGGCACCTGGGAGGCTCAGTCGGTTAAGCGTCCGACTTCAGCCCAGGTCGTGATCCCATGCTTTGTGGGTTTGAGCCCTGCATCGGGCTCTGTGCTGACAGCTCGTAGCCTGGACCCTGGTTTGGATTCTGTGTGTCCCTCTCTCTCTGCCCCCCCCCCTCCCTCACCACTCTGTCTCTCAAAATAAATAAACACTTAAAAAATATTTAAAAAAAAAGAACCTTAGAGATCATGAAGCTCAAACCTCTTAAATCCTCTTAATTTATTAGTTGAGACCCAGAGGAACCATAACTTATTTGAAGTCACACAATGACTCCAGACTGATGCTATATCACATCAGTAGTTCTAAGGGCTCCCAAGTTGTCAGATATGCGTTAGCCTAAAGCCAGTTTCCTAAAAGCATGTATACTATCTGTGCTATCTATTCAAAAGAAAGCAGCTAGAATTGTGTGGGATTATTTTCCTTCAGTAATTTTACTGAGTGCCTCCTTAAAGATCAAGAAGATTTATAGGATACATCGCTGCCTTCATGAAAATCATAGTTTAATCATAGTAAATAATAGAATAGATGTATTCAACATTTATGAAGTGCTAGTAACAGAACTAACTTTTTAAAATATAAATAAGTGCAGAGTTTCTTTGAATGTGGCCTGAGGGTCAATAGGAGTCCCTGAGACCTTATTGAAGTCTCAGCAGATTCTAAACTATTTTTATAATAATACCAGAATGGTATTTGTCTTTCTTATTCTCATTTTCTCATGAGTGTAAAGTGATATTTTCTAAGGCTACAATAATGTAATGATAACATCAGTCTAGTGGCTAATGATGTGTGCTTGTGTATTCTCATGTATTAAACATTTGTAGTATTAATTTCTAATTAGAGTCTATATATACCAGTACCAATACATATAACCCACTTGAACAAAAAACCTTTGGGGTCCTCAACACTATGAAGGGCTACTGAGAATAAAAACTTGAGAACTTCCTTATTAATTTTTTTTTTCCAAAAAGTCCCTATGCGATTGATGTTATTATCTCTGACTTACAAATGGCAAAACTGTTTTAGGAAGAGTAGTCACAAGTATCTTATTCAAAGATAATTCATCAATTCTCAAATGTTATCAAGATTTTTATCAAAACCAAAAGCATAATTTTAAAAATCTATAAGCAGAAAATTAAATTATACAAATAATCCATTTTATAATTTTAGCCATGTTATGAAATTATATCTTATACATACAACCATGTTTTATAGTCCATCATTTTAAAGCATGTTGTCATTGCATTTAAAAATTATATGGAGTTTTTCTTGTCTTTTTCGAGTGATTTTATTCTTGATTTTTAAAAATTGATCCTTAGGAGTTCTGCTTTGACCATGTTGAATTATTTTCTTATGTAGTTGAAATATAGATTTTAAAATTCAAACTAAGTAACACTAACAGATTCATGGGACTTTATAGTAAGCTGGGGAGAACTTTAGTTTATTGCCTTACTGAAGAGAAACTGAGTCTCAGAAAAATGAAGTGACTTGTTTAATGAATAATTTCTTGGTAGGATCACAAAGATCGCCTATCTAAGTCTTATTGATCTTTTTTTTTTCTTTACGTTTTACTTTTTCTAGGTCATAAATTATGTCTGGGTGAAGATGGGGGTATGTGTTAAGTTAATAAGCAGTATTAAAAATGCCATTTTTGCATCATCATTCATCAAATTTCTCTGGTTAAAGCCCAACTGTTTTCCTTGTTTCTCTTCTGCCCTCCTCTGCTTTCTCCTTCCCTGCCCTCCTCATCCTTCTCCCTCTCCCCTCGTGCCCTCCTCTCTTCCTCCCTTCCCTTTGCTTCCCTTTCCTACTCTACCCTTCCTTTCTCTTCTCTCCTCTCTTCCCTCCTTCTCCTATTTCTCCTTCTTCTTTCTCTCTCGCTCTCTTTTTGATATATGTCTACCTTATATTTCCAGAAATAATCCAGTGGCATCTCACATAAATGTACCACTTTCTTATTGCAACTCAGACTGCAATTGTGATGAAAGTCACTGGGAACCTGTCTGTGGAGCCAATGGAGTAACTTACATGTCACCTTGTCTAGCAGGTTGCAAATCTTCAAGTGGCAATAAAAAGTCTATAGTGAGTATTTGTTTTTACTTTCTCTTCTCTCCTTGATCAAAATCACATATTTGGTTTACCTATTACTTGTCAAATCTTTCTGAAAGTGAAGTCTCCAGTAAAAAGATAGAAGAAAAAGACTCCCAGTATTGTCTGTCATTGTGATAGCTGTGGGGTTGTGTTTAACCTCCAATAAAATCCTGTTTGAAACACAAATGGGTTTTTCTGTTGCTTGAATTCTCATTGAGATTATTCCTACTTTCCCCCTTGAATTTATGAGAATATGACTGGAATTTAAATGCATTTAAGATCTCTAGGAAGCACTTCATTTGACTAATTAGATTCAATTAGGGTTACTTTATCCTCTACCCTTCAGAAGTTAGGGGAAAGTTCTGACCCAACAATTTGTCAGTACTTTCTGCCTTTCCAGTACAACAATCTATATGCAAAATTGCCTTTAGGCTCACCACCCTTTTGACTTTCCAAAAAATTAATCAAGGCTTCATGCTCACTTGACTATCCAATTCTTGGCTTCCAATTTTCATATCTCCAAGGGCAGCACTTCTATTCAGTATAACTTAGTCATTTGCCTACCTATTCCAGACAACTTCCATAGAAATACCATATCCTTCTTCACTTAAAATATTCCCTTCCATGCAAACTATGGATTCTCCCTAATTCTCTGGGTTAATTTCCAATAGTTGGGGATCAGGTATTCTACTTACAATCTACTGAGTACTCACAAAGTTGGGAGCCATTTTCTTATCACCAACATTAGCAATATAATCAGCTTATGATCAATCATTGCCCTCTTCCACACATTTCTGTCTTTGATTTTCAAACTTTTTCCATCTTTTCCTTGTCCATAACCCTACTAATTGTATTATTGAAGGGTACTGAGAATTTGAAGAATAAAGCACCCAGAGTCTTTGAAGCCAGGCCATAAATTAACATCCAAGGACTATACTTAAAAACCCCTATTTTATATTCATGGCTCTAGTGCTTTTCACTGAGAATGCCCTGTTTAATCCATGGTCCCACTTGGCCCCTTAGTGAAGGCCTGGAAGAGACATGATGTTAGAATCCTAAAGAGAACTCTGTGTACTGTGGAGACATTTTCTTAATACTGGCATGACTATAACATTTGGGGATTACTGGGGAGTTCTTTTACCAAATCCTTAGTAAGAAATCATCCCTTCCTAATTACTCAAAATAACGTCCTTTGTACCTGAGTTTGGTTATATTGGTCAATAGGCTTGATACATAAAGGATTCCTCCATATTATTCCTAGTGAAAAAGTAAAGTTTGATCATCAGATAAGTACTGATTCAAATTCTCTTCCAATTCCTTCTTCAATAAATAGTCTAGAGTACTAAGAAGTTTAAGCTTAAGTGAATTGCTTTTTTTTTTAGCCTAGCCTTAAAACAGGATTTATTTAAGCCACCTATATAAATAAACTGCCTGCCAAATCAAATCTCTAAAATCATTTGTTCCTAAGATTTCTTCTCCTGTGCTCTATTCATTAGGGTATTCTGTTGTGTTGAACCTCCCCGGTGATAACATCATCTATCCTCTAATCTGTCATTATGTTCTTGGATGTTGTGTTTGCTGTACAAAGTAGTTCCAGTATGCCTGCATAGTTCCTATTCCCCTAGATTCTGCCCCAATTCTAATGGGTAGCTCCAGGTTTTGCCCCCCACAAAACTATATTTTCTGGATTCTCTGAGTAGCCTCTCCCCAGAAGATGTTTCTGACACTTAGTAGGATTGTTAAGGAGAGTAACTAGATGTTTTATAGAAAGTAAAAGTGACTGGGAGAAAATTATTTAAAAGAATTTATATTAATGAGAAATTATTTACAGAGTTTCAAACATTAATTTTTCTATTCTTTTCTAATTTTTAAATTAGGAATGAGTTAAATGTTAATAGTGAATAGCTTTTTTTCTAGAGTAATAGAGGAAACAATTTTGCCTTTCATCTATTAAACAACTGTATGTTTTAAAAACTAAACATTTTAGCTTGATGGGTGAGACTTCTTTAGCTATAATGAAATGATTTATAACCCAGTCATAATTTACAAATATATTCTGTAATATCTCAACAACTATTTTTTAGGTGTTTTATAACTGTAGTTGTGTGGAAGTAACTGGTGTCCAGAACAAAAATAATTCAGTGAATTTGGGTGAATGCCCAAGAGACAATCATTGTACAAAAAAATTTTATATTTATGTACTGGTGCAAGTCTTGAATTATTTTTTCTCTTCATTGGGAAGCACCCCAACTATCATGCTGGTTTTTAAGTAAGTATGACTTTTTAAAAGCACTTTAATGTATATTTAGACAATAAACACACCTAATAATGTACATATTTTCCATAATATATTAGGAACATGAAGTTATATTTTGTTACATTTTAATTTTCTAAGAATGCATTTTCTTAGGATTATTGTGATACTCCAGTGCCATAATGAATGATAAAAAGATTTCATATTTTCTCCTCTTATGAAGAATTTTGTGACATGGAGTGACTGAAAATCACTTCAATTCTGAAAAAAAAATCCATGTTGTGATTCTAAAAGAACTTCTAATTTTGAGATGCCTTACACCAGGATAAGCCTGTCAGAGTGAATCAACCATTGATTTAATTGAAAGAAAACATTTGGGAGCCAGACTGTGTAATGTAAACCATCTACAATATTCTAAAGTTTTCATATACCCTCAAAATTGCTTTTGACTTGGTCTCTCAATTACCCTCATAGATAAGAAAAAAATGTATGAGCAGAATTCATTCCTTTTTTCACTCATTAGACTAATACTTACACCATGCTTGAAGAATATTCCATGTTGAATAAAACAGATACACATTAGAATATTACAGGAAATAATGATGTAAGAAAAATAAGTTTAAAAATAAATACATAATTAGAAACTGTCATTAGTACTAGTAAGGAAAAAGAACAACATTAAAGAAAATAAAGAGGAAAACCTAATTGAGGATTGAAGTGAGGGGCAGTGAGAAGAGGACTCAGAGACTTCTCAAAAAAAGCAACATTGAATCCTAAAGTCTAAAGAATAGGTTAACATTAGCCAAATGAAGAACTTTATAGAAAAAGAGCATCAGTGCCAATTCTTCAAGACCAGAAAGAACTGGAGTGTTTGAGTTGGTTGGAACATACTGGGTGAGAGGGCTATGACATAAGATAAGATTGGAGAGTTAGGAAGGGAGAAGATCACACAGACCATGTTGATGAAGTTAATTGTTCAGTTACCTAAAACTGAAAACATATTAAAACTTGCATGCATATCTCAAAAATATACAGGTGTAAATATGGTAACCTGGGTTAACATCCAAATTATACTTTTAGGACCTAGGTAGTTAACCACAAGTTCACTGTCAGCCAACAACATGACATGGAAGGGAAAGAAAACAAATGTGATAAGTTGTGTTAAAATGAATATACATGAGTAGACAGAATCTATAATTGTTTAAATTTTATTCTTACCCCAAATCTTGTTAAATTATTTATGCTAATTTGTTCTACAGCTATGTCTCCACCTTAATATAAAATGTCTACTCAAAAACAGAACTCTTCCATATTTGCCAAATTACACATTAATTATCAGAAAAAAAAAACTCCCTCAAAATTCTGCATTAGCTTTATCTAAGTCTTAGCTTTTTAAAAAAAAATGTTTTAGTGCTTTATTTTTTAATTTTTTTAAATGTTTATTTATTTTGCAGAGAGAGAGAGAGCAGGGGGAGGGGCAGAGAGAGAGGAAGACACAGAATCTGAAGCAGGCTCCAGGCGCTGAGCTGTCAGCACAGAGCCTGATGCGGGGCTCTAACCCATGAACCATGAGATCATGACCTGAGCTGAAGTCGGACACTTAACCGACTGAGCCACCCAGGTGCCCCTAAGTCTTAGCTTTTTAATTTAAAATCTTTGCAGAGTGAATAGAGGGTTTTAGAGAACACTGTTTCATCATTGATGACATTTATATTTTACCTTATTAAGTGGTTAAGATAAACATTACCATCAAAAACATTTACTGATCTCTCACCAGCCTTTAATTTTAATGAAAGAAAACTTTTGTGAAGCAGACTGTAGAATAAAAATATGAACTTCAGTCTATTAATGATTTTCCAATGCTTACATCATAAGGCTATTATTAAAACTAGACTAAGCAGGAATGATTATATTCACTCATTCATTATATTCATTTTGTGTGTCAGACACAATTCTAGGAGCTGAGACAGAACTATGAACATAAGTGATAAAGGCTCCTCTTTTACTAGCTTCCAGTGAGGGTGAAAGACTGGATGGGTATAAAAGAAGAAACAATAAATAAGCAAGTAAATATGTAAAATAGAAGTATTAAGCACTAGGAAGAAAAATAACTCAGACTAAGAATATAGAAGTGGGGCAAATAAATGATAATAATTCAAATATTGTGCATTGGAATTCACTTGATAAGAGAGCACAATAAAAAATGAGGGTATAAGCTATGCTGATCTGGGTACAAGTGAAGAGCATGGTCCAGATAAAACATACCCTGTGGGTCACAGTAACAACTTTTGAGTTTATTCTAATTGTATTAAGAAGCCAGCAGAGCCATTAGGCATTAAAATTATACACCTGACTTATCCAATTGTAAGATGACTCTGGCTGTTGTGTGGAGATCAAGTTTTTGGGACTCAAGGATGGAATCAGGGAGAATGGAAGGCTTTGATAGTTCTTCACAGGATGGGAATTTGATTGAGGATAGTGATGGTAAAGGAATTAGAAAGTGATATCAGTTTGTCTTTGATCTGTTTTTAAAACCAAGTCAATAGTATTTGCTGATGGATTGAATGTGGCATGTAAGAAGAAAAATTTAAGGATGATCTCAAGGTTCTGGCTCAGCTCTAAGAAGATGGTGGTACTTTCAACAAACTGAGGCAGACTAAGGAAGGGTAGTTGAAGATAGTGGATAAGCAAGAATTTGTTCTATCCCTGTAAGTCTGAGATGCCTATTGATGAAATATTGGAGCTGGAGACATTAAATTTGGAATGAATAACACACAGATGTTATTTACAATCTTGGTAATGTTGAGACCTTCTAAAGATTGAATAAAGATAGAAATAAGATTCTAGAACCAAGACCCAGGCACTCTACTCTCATAAACCAAGAATAGGAGGAGAATCCATTGAAGGAAACTAGGAAAGAGATTCCATGAGGTTGGAGAGAAACCAAGAAGGTGTGTCATGGCAGTTAAAGATTAGGAAGTAATTGTTGGATTTCATTATGTACTTGTCACTAGATTTAACAAAAGTAATGCATAAAGATGGGAGGAAAGAAGGGCTGTTTTGCAAAGAACTAAGAGGAAATGCAAGAAGGGGAAGTGCAAATACTCAGGGAAAATCCTTCATATTAGTAATGTTATATAAAGAAGCAGAGAAGAGATGTGGTAAGCTAGCAAGGGTGTGGTGTCAAGATTTCTGTTTATGTTAGATATTATAGCATGCTTGTGTACTGATGAGAATTACCCAGTAGAGTTTAAGGAAATTGATGGTACAGGAAAGAAAGGGAACATGACAGGGGAAGGTGAAAGGGGATATGAACAAGTGCATGGAGTTTATTCTATAACAGAAAGGAATGTCTTCTATGTGAGTAAAAAAAAGTTACATGTTTAGCTTTACTCATACAAGGGTTTTGAAAGTTTGTTCTGATTGCGTCTACTTTTTCTGCTAAATAAAATGCAAGGTAATCAACTAAGAGAGAGGAGGAAAAAGAAGTAGCTTGAAATGAGATCAGAAAGTGGGAACTTGTAATCTTTAAGGTTGGGAGAATAAACTGGGAAAGTGGGCTAGTAAAATACAGTAGGATTGTACCAGAGGCCCTGGGGGGTTGTACTTATGAATTTAAAATGAGCTTAGTCAGAATGTTTGAATGATTTCCTCAACTCAGCACAGCTCTGGAGGGGTCGAATGAAAAAGGTAGGGGTTGGATGAAAGCATTTTTGCTTGCCTGGGACAATAACGGATGAGAGGGACATGAAAGTTTAAGGTATATGAAAGGAAGGATGATAATGAGAGAACATGGTAGGTAAGAAATTAGGCGGTGAAAATGGAGATGGGTGGGTACAAGGTGGAGGGTGGCAAGGTCCTGAAGAGCCCTGTGGATCTGAACTTTGTTGGAGTTGGTTTAGTGGATACAGTGAAGTTAAGAGGTGTTATGAAGAAGGGAGCTCAAAGCTGATAATTAGGGAAGCATGTACTGATTGGCATGACCATGCAGTGGGTGAGATAACCCCAAATGGGTGAAGAGGTCAAGAAACATGTAGGCCAGAGCTTTGAGAGGATGGTTTACATGGATTATTAAAATAACTACGAAGAGTGGCAGATATAGTTTTGGGAAAAAAATCACAGCCTAGTACTAATATTGCCAAGGAATGATGCAGGGGTGGGGAGTGTTGTGCTAGTCCATAGATATTTCAGCCAGTAAGTTAGAGAATGATATATTAGAGTGGCACAATACTTGAGGGAAGTTAAAGGTCTTTCAGAGGAGGCACTAGGGTCTGCAGGTAGTAAAAAAACAAGGAAAGGAAAAGGCAAGAAGGACATCTATTCTTGAGGCCCAGTGAGACTGCAGGCTGTGAGAGAAAAACAGCCCCCACTTGAAAGAGTTGCATTGAAAGAGAACCATCAGGGGGAAGCCAGGCTTTGTTAGAGCAAGAAAGTGAAAAATTTCCTAAGAACATATGATCTAAAGATTTTCCTGGTAACAAGGGATATAATGGAAGAGTTTGAGTGCTGTAAGAACAAGAGACTGGGTGTGATTAAAGAATGAACTAAACCATGTAGGAACCCAGGGACTCAGGAATATGGAAACTGATACTAAGAGAGGTTACATGATTTCTCCAAGTCACTTATTCAATATGAACCACCATTATCTCCTTATTCAAGAATAAGAACTAGCATGGAATGTCATAAGAGACACTTAGACATCTGTTGAATGACTAAGTCTGCTTATCTCTATGAACAAATACAGTCATCCAAACAGTTCAAATAAAAAAAAAAAAAACCTTTGTATTAGTTAATCAAGTATTTCCATAGAAATGTTCCATAGAAACAGTCAACTCCTCCCTATCCTGCCATTACTGCTGGATAATTCATTTCACTTGAAATGTATTAGGCTATCACAGGTATGGTAGTGTCATCATCTCATTGGACACAGAAAAATGGAATGGTGGAAAGAAATTTCTAAATGGAAGAGTGAGTTAATTTCTAAAAGAGAGGATACAAATGTGCTTGCTCCCTTTAAAATGCCATTTACATACATTAGACACTAGAATACACAGGTATCTTTTTTGACCCTCCTGGTTATATTCCATGGCTTATGAATCATATTAGTGAACTTTGCTTTTAGCATAAATGGCAGAAATAAGATGGTAAAAGAGTTCTTCTCCTCACACCAAGACCTCAATAAAAGCATCTGCTGTATCACGTGGCCTGTGTCAACTGAATGGGTCACAGGAGATCTGTTTCTTTGTAGGCATAATAAAGTCTGTTTCAATCACAAACTGATAGGATTTCAAAGGATCAATTGTGAAAATGCTAAACTGTCTTGAAATCTCAACATATTGAAAAATAAGAGAATAATAATTATTATCACTCATATGTTCCCGTTTTAAAACAACTGAAAGACAACTTGAAATGTCAGCCATTCACTTGAGGGTTTTCATTTGAACATGAAGAAAAATGCCACTGAGTATTTGTTTGTTTGTTTGTTTGTTTGTTTGTTTGTTTATGAAAGAGTAAATAGGGGCAGAGAGAGAGAGGGAGGGAGGGAGGGGAAGAATCTTAAGCAGGCTCCATGCTCACCATGGAGCCTGATGCAGGGCTTGATCTCATGACCCTGGGGTCACGACCTGAGCTGAAATCAAGAGTCAGATGCTTAACTCACTGAGCCACCCAGGAGCCCCAAGAAATGTTTAAGTATTGAACTTGGTTTGGTATTTTGGAGATGTTTAATGTTTCTTTGCCCTTATTTTATTTCAGAAATGTTCAACCTCAGCTGAAATCCCTTGCAGTGGGTTTCCATTCACTAACTATACGAGCATTAGGTATGCTAAATATAGAGATTAAAAATTTAAGATATAAATTTTCATGCCAAAGCTCACAGACTGAATATAATTAATTTCCAATTATAAGAAATGTTTAGAAGTTACAATTCAAAATAATTTCTATTTTTGTTGTAAATAAAAAATGAGAGGAAAACTAAGTAACTTAAAAGAGAATTTGTTCATTCTAGTTAACGTCAAGGTTTAACTAGAACAAAGAGTCATCATATTTGTTTTACACTCTTTTTAACACAAAGATAAGTGATCCCCCAAGTTTCTCTACTTTTAGAATTAGGAATGTTACTTCCCATAGGCAAAGTGGAGGGCCTTCCTTCTACACAAAGACGTTAATGCCCAAAACAGCTTGGAAGTACTGGGTATCCGGTCAGGCTGAGATTGTGTGAAACAACAGGAGCAGACTTTTTGCTTTCCCTCTTCTCCAAGGCTGGGGACCCTAACCTTTATCAGAAGTTAAAAATGAGAGAGGAAATGGGAACTAAATGGTAGGACTGAACATCTGGGACTAAAGGAGTGTTCTGAACGAAAGAAAGCTCAGGAAGTAGTGTTTTATGTTGTTAAAGAGTAGGGCTGTAGACTCCAGAGGTTAGAGTCCTATTTCTAAATATTCAAATGAGGTGATTAGTACAAGATATAGGATATCGCCCTTTTCCCCTTGTTGTCATTTGCCATTTATACCACACAGATTTCCCTTGCTAGCTCAACAACTCCTAACTTAACTCCTGTGCAAGCCCCTTTGTAAGATGTATTAACATAATATGCTTATTCCTGGGAAGTAGGAAAAGAGCACCATTCCTCTAGGGATTGGGGTAGAAGACTGACCATGGCCTGGAGGCAGCCACTGATGGCAGAAGGAAAAGTAAGCGAGAGGGGCCAGTCCCTGGGATCCGTGCAAGCAAAAGGAAGAAACATAACTCTATGGCTAATTGCATTGGAGAAGTTGTACAGGAAGTATATTTGAGAAGGCCACAGATCCTTAAAGGTAGAAAGAGGAAATACAAAACACATGGAGAGAAGAAGATGGAGGTGCTGCAGGATTCCACTTAGTTCTCGACCCAGCCTTCCTTCTGTTCTTCTCTAATCTCACAGCTCTGTCTGTCCTAGAAGCTTCCTGCCTCCACATATGATGGAAATGCCTCACTCCTAGAAGCTAAGCCATAGAAGCTAGCAGATGAAATAGAATGTGGAAACAAGCACTCCTCCTTAGATTCTGAAATAAGATTGAGACTAGAGGAAATTATTCTAATGCCATAAAACAGAAAGCAAGGAATTTTACCATCCTAATTGAGCACATTATTTTGATGTGTCCAATATATGGTGCAATAGAACCTAACTGCTTTTATGGGGAGAAAAAAAGTGCATCCTGAGTAGTGAACTTTCACAAATAATTTTCTTGAATACAAAATATGTGTAAATTGTGAGGAGTCCATAGAGAATCATTAAACTGAAAAGGATAATAAAAAAATAGATAATTTGAAGTTTTAAAATTCTAGTAATGACTTAAGACCAAGGTTGTTACCTAAAACATTTAATGCATTAAGTTTGGTCAGTTTGGTCAGACTGGTGGTATTATATGGGGAAAATAAATTATTGGCATGCATTTTTCATTTTTCAAAGGGTGGCTGTAATTTGTGGAAAGCTGCAAATTTTTCACCCATTTTCTCAGTACCAGTTTTCCTCAGATATGTTTAGCCCAGACACCAGAATTTTGTCATCTCCGATTTTTCACTCTCAGAAAATTGAGACTAATTAAAAGTAAATGGAATTAATAAAATTTGTGAAATATGAATCACTACCACTTTTATGTAACAAAATAAAAATTGTCAGCCACTCATCAAAATACAAAAAGAACAAAGTAAAAACATGGCCACTTCAGTTCCACCATATGCAATATAGATCTCTACTGGCATGTCACTAAAATTTTATTCAAATTACTAGTCCTTTGAACTAGGAGTTTATCTCAGAGTTTATTAAAATAGCAGTAGGAATATATGGGCACTTCTTCTATAAGGTAGCATATGTATTTCTAAAAAGCTTTACATTCTGTAAAACTGTACACTACAAATAAAACCTGGGTTAGGCACAGACCACTAGACACCTAGGCATCATTGTCATCAGAACATTAACAGAAACAAAATTCAGCCACCAGCCCTAACTTGAACAGCCCATGCTCCTTCAGGAGATTTTAAAAATGTGCACAATCAATGGAGAGAAAATGCAGGATTGTGGGCTTTAATGACACCAACAAAGTGGAAGGGGAGCTCTAAGCCAAGAAAGGACAACCTGCCAAGATGCCTAGAATTCTGTGAAGCTGAGCCTGTGCTTGTCTGCGGAGGAAGAGCTAGTGTTGGCATTTACCTTCTAATTTTTTGTTTGTTTATTTAGTTTTGAGAAATTGAGCATGAGCCGTGGAGGTACAGAGAGAGAGAGAGAGAGAGAGAGAGAGAGAGAGAGAGAGAGAGAGAGAGAGAAAGAAAGAATCCCAAGCAGGCTCTACACTCTGTGCGGAGCCTGACACAGGGCTTGAATTGTGAGATCATGATCTGAGCAGAAATCAAGAGCTGGACGCTCAACTAATTGAGCCACCCAGGTGCCCCTACCTTCTAATTTTCTTAAAAATAGCGTACAAGACTCTCCTGACTTTGCAGTAATTGAGTTGAGAACATTTACCTTTCCCTGTGAAGTTATAATTCTACTCCCATTCCTCAGCTTTCCTTGCCTAAGAAAAATTATGTACGAACCAACATAACTTTCATATTTTACTCACAACATTCTCCTTTTCACCAGTCAGGCTTAAGTTACTTGGGAATCATAAGAACAGAGTGTACATGCGTTTAATGTTCCATCTTCTCTTCCCTATGTGTGGCGGGTGAGGTAGATAACAGATATCTATGCTATTATATGTGATTTGAGCCTTTGAGATTCCTAACAGTCTCAATTATTGAGTAAATTTAGGTCAAAACAATGGAAGAGTGCTTTAAAATTTTCAACTTTTACTTAATCTAAAATGTATCAGTGTGGAATATCACATAGTTATGTTTGAAACATGTTCCTTGAATTGACCTTTTCTCATCTCATGTTGCAGGAGGAATTCCAGCGCCTATATATTTTGGGGCTCTGATTGATAAAACATGTATGAAGTGGTCTACCAGCAGCTGTGGGAAACGAGGGTTTTGCAGGTTGTATAACTCCAGATTATATGGGTAAGATGTCATAAATATATTTCTTGAATTGATTTTTTCCTCTGACTATATTAATTCCTAAAAGATGACATGTCATTTTCGGTATAATAATGATTATAAACACCATTTAATGAACTTTGTATTCATGTTGTATCAGGCAGCATGGTATCTCATTTTAATACTCTTAGCAACTGTAGGAGATGGATTTTTTTCCTTTTTCCTTAAATATGAAGAAATAAAGACTCAAAAAGAATAAGTAATTTGTTCAAAATCATACAGTAAATAACAAAAAGATCTGGGATTTGTACTCAGGTTTTTTTTTGTTGTTGTTGTTTCTAAAATCTCTCCTAATACTAAAGTATTAGTAAAAATACTTTATATCTACAAGTATTAGAAAAAAAAACTCTGGTAGAAATTAGTAAAAATTAGTAAAAATACTTTACATCTACAAGTATTAGAAAAAAAAAAACTCTGGTAGAAATACTTTTAATTATCTAGGAAGCAGGAATGTGTTGCTCAGTATGATCCTAGCCCCTAAAACCACAGTAGAAAAAAAAAAAAAACAAAACTCTGTGTCCCAAAACTGAGGCAAAGTTCAAAGACAAAAGGTAAATTGGAAAAAGAAGGTGTAACTTATAACCATCGAATATATAAACCACATCTTTATCCATTCATCAGTTGATGGACA
Organism: Lynx rufus; assembly: GCF_022079265.1. Classification (NCBI taxonomy): domain Eukaryota; kingdom Metazoa; phylum Chordata; class Mammalia; order Carnivora; family Felidae; genus Lynx; species Lynx rufus. The sequence goes on from NW_025814889.1 coordinate 54,147,576, forward strand.
TTTAGGCTCTTTCCATAATTTGGTTATTGTTGAGAGTGCTTCTATAAACATTGGGGTACAAGTGCCCCTATGCATCAGCACTCTGTATCCCTTGGGTAAATTCCTAGTAGTGCTATTGCTGGGCCATAGGGTAGATCTATGTTTAATTTTTTGAAGAACCTCCACACTGGTTTCCAGAGCGGCTGCACCAGTTTGCATTCCCACCAACAGTGCAAGAGGGTTCCCGTTTCTCCACATCCTTTCGAGCATCTATAGTCTCCTGATTTGTTCATTTTGGCCACTCTGACTGGCGTGAGGTGATATCTGAGTGTGGTTTTGATTTGTATTTCCCTGATGAGGAGTGACATTGAGCATCTTTTCATGTGTCTGTTGGCCATTTGGATATCTCCTTTGGAAAAGTGTCTATTCATGTCTTTTGCCCATTTCTTCACTGGATTTCTTGTTTTTGGGGTGTTAAGTTTGGTAAGTTCTTTATAGATTTTTGATACTAGCCCTTTACCCGATATGTCATTTGCAAATATCTTTTTCCATTCTGTCGGTTGCCTTATAGTTTTGTTGGTTGTTTCCTTTGCAGTGCAAAAGCTTCTTATCTTGATGAGGTCCCAATAGTTCATTTTTACTAGTAATTTAATTGCCTTGCCTTTGAAGATGTGTCAAGTAAGAAATTGCTGCAGCTGAGGTCAAAGAGGTTGTTCCCTGCTTTTTCCTCTAGGGTTTTAATGGTTTCCTGTCTCACATTCAGGTCTTTCATCCATTTGGAGTTTATTTTTGTGTATGGTGTAAGAAGGTGGTCTAGTTTCATTCTTCTGCATGTTGCTGTCCAGTTCTCCCAGCACCATTTGCTAAAGAGACTGTCTTTTTTGCATTGGATGCTCTTTCTTGCCTTGTAAAAGATTAGTTGGCCATACATTTTTTGGTCCAATTCTGGGTTCTCTATTCTATTCCATTGGTTTATGTGTCTGTTTTTGTGCCAATACCATACTGTCTTGATTACACGTTTGTAGTAGAGGGTAAAGTCTGGGATTGTGATACCTCCTGCTTTGGTCTTCTTCTTCAATATTACTTTGGGTATTCAGGGTCTTTTGTGGTTCCATAACAATTTTAAGATCATTTGTTCTAGGTTTGAGAAGAATGCTGGTGCAATTTTGACTGGCATTGCATTGAATGTATAGATTGCTTTGGGTACTATCGACATTTTAACAATGTTTGTTCTTCCAATCCATAAGCAGGAAATCTTTTTCCATTTCTTTGTCTCTTCTTCAAATTCCTTCATAAGCTTTCTATAGTTTTCAGCATATAGGTCTTTTATATCTTTGGTTAGGTTTATTCCTAGGTATTTTATGATTTTTGGTGCAATTGTAAGTGGGATCAGTTTCTTTATTTCTTTTTCTGTTGCTTCATTATTGGTGTACAGAAATGCAACTGATTTCTGTACATTGATTTTGTACCCTGCAGCTTTGCTGAATTCATGTATCAGTTCTAGGAGTCTTTTGGTGAAGTCTTTTTGGGTTTTCCTATGTAGAGTATCACGTGGTCTGTGAAAAGTGAAAGTCTGACTTCTTTGCCGATTTTGATGGATTTTATTTCATTTTGTTGTCTGATTGCTAATGCTAAGACTTCCAACACTATGTTAAACAACAGTGGTGAGAGTGGACATCCCTGTCGTGTTCCTGATCTCAGGGGGAAAGCTCTCAGTTTTTCCCCATTGAGGATGATATTAGCTGAGGGCTTTTCATATATGGATTTTATGATGTTTAAGTATGTTCCTTCTATCCCAACTTTTTTAGGGTTTTTATTAAGAAACCATGCTGTATTTTGTCAAATGCATTTTCTGCATCTATTGACAGGATCATATGGTTCTTATCATTTCTTTTATTAATGTGATATATCACATTGATTGATTTGTGAATATTGAACCAGCCCTGCAGCCCTGGAAAGAATCCCACTTGATCATGGTGAATAATATTTTTTATATGCTGTTGAATTCAGTTTGATAGTATCTTGTTGGGAATTTTTGCATCTATGTTCATCGGGGGTATTGGCCTGTAGTTCTCCTTTTTTGTGGGGTCTCTGTCTGGTTTAGGCATTAAGGTAACAGTGGCTTCACATAATGAGTCCAGAAGTTTTCTTTCTATTTCTATTTTCTGGAACAGCTTGAGAAGGATAGGTATTAACTCTGTTTTAAATGTCTGGTAGAATTCCCTAGGGAATCCATCTGGTCCAGGACTCTTATTTGCTGGGAGATTTTTGATAACTGATTCAATTGCTTCACTAGTTATGGGTCTGTTCAAATTTTATGTTTCTTCCCATATGAGTTTTGGTAGTGTGTGGGTGTCTAGAAAACTGTCCGTTTCTTCCAGGTTTTCCTATTTGTTGGCATATAGCTTTTCATAGTATTCTCTGATAATTCCTCATATTTCTGAGGGATTGGTTGTGATAAATCCATTTTCATTCATGATTTTATCTATTTGGGTCTTCTCTCTTTTCTTTTTAGAACTCTGGCAAGGGGTTTATCAATTTTGCTTATTTTTCTTTTTAAAAAATGTTTAAAATGTTTTTATATTTTTGAGACACAGAGACAGAGCATGAGCAGGGAAGGGGCAGAGAGAGAGGGAGACATAGAATCCGAAGCAGGCTCCAGGCTCTGAGCTGTCAGCACAGAGACTGATGCAGGGCTTGAACTCATGGACTGGTAGATTGTGACCTGAGCTGAAGTTGGACGCTTAACCGACTGAGCCACCCAGGTGCCCCACTTATTTTTTCAAAAAAACAACTCTCTGTTTCATTGATCTATTCTACAGGTTTTTTTTTTTTTTTGGATTCCATATTGTTTATTTCTGCTCTGATATTTATTATTTCTCTTTTTCTATTGGGTTTGGGGTTTCTTTGTTGTTCTGCTTCTAGTTCCTTTAGGTATGCTGTTAGATTTTGTATTTGGGATTTTTCTTGTTTCTTGAGATAGGCCTGGATTGCAATGTATTTTCCTTTTAGGACTGCTTTAGTTGCATCCCAAAGGGTTTGGATTGTTGTGTTTTCATTTTCATTTGTTTCCATATACATTTAAATTTCTTCTTTAATTGCCTTGTTGACCCATTCATTCTTTAGTAAGATGTTGTTTAACCTCCATGCATTTGGAGGTTTTCCAAACTTTTTCCTGTGGTTAATTTCAAGTTTCGTAGCATTGTCATCTGAAAGTGTGCATGGTATGATCTCAATTATTTTATATTTACTGAGGGCTGTTTTGTGACCCAGTATGTAATCTATCTTGGAGAATGTTCCATGTGCACTTGAGAAGAATGTATATTCTGCTGCTTTAGGATGAAAAGTTCTATATATATCCGTCAAGTCCATCTGGTCCAGTATACTAGTCAGGGACACTGTTTATTCACTGATTCTCTGTAAAGATGATCTGCCCATTGTTGTAAATGGAATATTAAAGTCCCTGCAATTACCACATTCTTACCAATAAGGTTTATGTTTGTGATTAATTGTTTTCTATATTTGGGTGCGTCCGTATTCCGTGCATAAACATTTATAATTGTTAGCTCTTCTTGATGGATAGACCCTGTAATTATGATATAATGCCCTTCTTCCTCTCTTGTTAGAGTCTTTAGTTTAAAATCTATTTTTTTCAGATATAAGTATGACTATTCTAGCTTTCTTTTGACTTGTAATAGCATGATAGATGGTTCTTCATCCCCTCACTTTCAATATGAAGATGTTGTCAGGTCTAAAATGGGTCTCTTGTAGACAGTAAATAGATGGGTCTTTTTTTATCCATTCTGATACCCTGTGTTTTTTGACTAGAGCATTTAGTCCATTTACATTCAGTGTTATTACTGAAAGATTGGGTTTAGAGTCCTTGTGTTATCTGTAGGTTTCATGCTTGTAGTGATGTTTCTGGTGCTTTACAGTCTACAACACTCACAGAGCCCCCCTTAAGATCTCTTGTAGGGCTGGTTTAGTGGTGATGAATTCCTTCAGTTTTTGTTTGTTAGGGAAAACCTTTATCTCTCCTTCTAGTCGGAATGACAGACTTGCTGAATAAAGGATTCTTGGCTGCATATTTTTCCTATTCAGCACATTGAAAATTTCCTGCCACTCCTTTCTGGCCTGCCAAGTTTCAGTAGATAGGTCTGCTACTACCCTTATGTGTCTATCCTTGTAGGTTAACGCCTGTTTATCCTTAGCTGCTTTCAGAATTCTTTCTTCATCTTTGTATTTTGCCAGTTTCACCATGATATGTCATGCAGAAGATCAATTCAAGTTATGTCTGAAGGTAGTTCTCTGTGCCTCCTGGATTTCAGTGTCTGTTTCCTTCCCCTGATTGGGGAAGTTCTCAGCTATGATTTGTTCAAGCACACCTTTGGCCCCTTTCTCTCTCTTCTTCTTCTGGAACTCCTATGATACATATATTGTTCCATTTCATTGAATCCCTTAGTTCTCTAATTCTCTCCTTGTGATCCAGAATTTTTTTTATATCTCTTTTTCTCAGCTTCATCTTTTTCCATAATTTTATCTTCTATTTCACCAATCTCCCCCTCTGCCTCTTCAATTCTCGCTGTCAACCACCTCTAGTTTATTTTGTACCTCATTTACAGCATTTTTAATTCAGCATGACTATTTTTTAGTTCCTTGATCTCTGCACCAATAGGTTCTCTGCTCTCTTCTATGCTTTTTTCAAGTCCAGAGATTAATCTTATGGCTGTTATTCTAAATTATATTCAGTTATACTGTTTATATCTGTTTTGAGCAATTCTTTAGCTGTCCTTTCTTCCTGGAATTTCTTTTGAGGAGAATTCTTCTGTTTCATCATTTTGGCTAGTTTTATGTCCCTTATGTGTTTTAAAAGCTTGTTATGTGTCTTGCGCCTCTGAGAACTACTATATTAAAGAGGGGTAATACACTGTCCAGGGCCTGGCCCTTCAGGAGATGTTTTTTGGAGAGTGTACTTGCTGTCTGTTGTTGTGAGTTTGGTTACTTTATCTCCCTACTCATAGTGATGTTTTGAACCCTTCACTAGGTGTGCTTTGATTTGGTCCTTGAAGTATCCCCAGAAAGGAAAACAAACAAACAAAAAACACACAGAAAATAAAAACACTCAAACACACGCATAAACAAAAAAACAAAAACAAAAAAAACCAAACATAAGCTACAAGTAAATAAAAGGGTGGAGGAGGTATTGATGGAAGAGGCCTTATCCCATACAAAGAGAGAAATGACAAGGGAGGGGAAAAATAAAGAATAAAAATTGACCAGAAAAACTATATGGCTTAATCCAGAGAGAAAGAGTAAGAAAAATAAAGAAGGAGTAAGGGAAAAAGAAAAAGAAAATAAAGTTATCCATACAGAGAAACTGTAGGGCTTAATCCAGAGAGAGAAAAAGGAGAATAAAGAAAGAGATGTGGAACATGTATCAAGAGAATGGATTAAATATGTCTGTTTAAACAAGCCAACAACCAGAGTAACCAGACTAGAAGAGGGAAGAGATAAGAAGGAGAAAAGGAAAGAAGAATGTATCTATATAATAAGAATTGTCTGAGAATTAAATCAGGCAATGCAACAGCGCTGGTCTGGAGTAGGGGCCATCTGGTTCATCAGTATCAATCCCACTCCAATAGATACACAGTTATCAGGTGCGGAGGGGCGTGGTATGGTGTGCGCTGGCCTTGCCTCCACTGTGCCCCCCCCCCCGGCTGTCTGTTGCTGAAGTCCCACCTTGTTGGTGATGAGGAGAAAATGGTGACACCCCAGTCTCTCCTCCATGGGCCAGGTGTCCCAAACCACTCTGTTTGAGCTGTCCTCACTGTGCTGCGGCTGCAAATGAGGCGTTTTGTCTTGCTCCGCCAACTCCTGTGTCCTGGTGCTTGGCTGGAATTCAAACTCCCGCTCTGTGCGCCCAGTACTGGGGAAGCAGCACTCCATGCTGCCCAATAGGTGGTCCCTAACTGGTGGGCACAGGCCAGTCAGCTGACCCCAGTCACAGTCCGGAGAAAGCCCCTCAGTTAGAGATTGCCTCTTTCTCTGTCCCAGTCTGTGATTTTTTTTTCTTGTCTAGATACAGACCTATGCTTCCCCAGCTGCTCCTTCTCTTCCCTTTGTCTCTCTGCAGAAGGGGATCCCTCTCCTCGGTTCATTTTGTCTCTTCCAGTTCACAGTCACACACCTATGACCCATCAGGTTGTCCTGGTGGGTCCCTGGAAGCCACAGTCTCTTTTCCTCCTGGACTCTTGGAGTTCAAAGTCCTTTAGCTTCAACACTACTTTGTGAGATGAGGGAACTTTGGATCCCCCTACTTCTCCACAATGTTGGCCCCTCCTCCTAGAAAGGATCTTAAATACACATTGCCAAGTGAAAGAAGGCAGTCTAAGAAAACTACTACTTTCTGCCATGAAGTTTGCAATATTGCAGCCAGCTGGAGATAACTAACCCTCTTTAGAACTCTTAACACTTTGAAGCTCACTCAAGGCCCTTATCACTTTCCTTTTGGTCAGTTGTGTTCATTGCCTAAAGTACTTTGAAAAGTACTGCCTAGACATTGTCTAAAGTGGAATTTTAAAAAAGAGCAGTGTGTTCTCCAGTGAAGAAACAGCAAAACCTAGTCACCTTATGATTTTTTGGATTTAATATCTGAGGTAACCAGACAATTGTTCATTCATTTTATCTAGCATAAAAATAATGTAAACAATTCCTACTCCAAGAAGTAGAAATCTACATTATGATATCAATACCTAACCTAAACCCAGTTTACTCAAGTTTTCTTAGCAACAGTTACATAATCAGAAACACATACTAATTTTTCTCAGTAACAATAGAAATTCTGAAAAGTTTAACATTGTTGTAGAACTACTTGACATAACCCAAGGATGAGACAAATATATTTGAAGGTTTAAAATATTTCTTTTATTATATGTGGGACACCACAACATTCTATTGTAATTTTAATAAATTTAAGCTTATATGGCTCAAAATTCTATAAATCCATTCAGCTTCAATTAAGCCTAATAATTGTTCAAATATTTTTTGTGTGTAAAGCTTGTCAATTAGTTAACAATGTCATGAGGCCAGTGAGTGTTTCCTAACCTACTAGGTCAGTGACAATCAGTCTTTCTTGTTCATTATAATCACATGAGGAGCTTTAAAAACTGCAAATATCTGTGTCCCATCTTCAGAAATTTTTATTTAATTGTTCAGGGACTGTGGCATGGGCATGGGATTTAAAAAAATCTCCTGGTATAATTCTAATGTGCAACCAAAGCTGAGAATCATAAGAATCGACCATATGTGCAAGATAATTTAATGTAGCTTTGTTAAAAACTTCCAGTAGGTGGGCTAGATTCCAAAATCTATAAATAACTCACTAAACTCCACATCCAAAAAACAAATAATCCAGTGAAGAAATGGGCAGAAAACACGAATAGACAGTTCTCTTAAGAAGATATCCAGATGGCCAACAGGCACATGAGAAGATGCTCCACATCACTCCTCATCAGGGAAATACAAATCAAAACCATAATGAAATGTCACCTCATGCCAGTCAGAGTGGCCAAATGAACAAGTCAGGAAACTATAGATACTGGAGAGGATGTGGAGAAACGGGAACCCTCTTGCACTGTTAGTGGGAATGCAAACTGGTGTAGCCACTCTGGAAAGCAGTGTGGAGGTTCCTCAAAAAATTAAAAATAGGTCTACCCTGTGACCCAGCAATAGCACTGCTAGGAACTTACCCAAGGGATACAGGAGTGCTGATGCATAGGGGCATTTGTACCCCAATGTTTATAGAAGCACTTTCAACAATAGCCAAATTACGGAAAGAGCCTAAATGTCCATCAACTGATGAATGGATGAAGAAACTGTGGTTCATATACACAATGGAATACTACTTGGCAATGAGAAAGAATGAAATCTGACCATTTGTATCAACATGGATGGAACTGGAGAGTGTTATGCTAAGTGAAATAAGCCATACAGAGAAAGGCAGATACCATATGGTTTCACTCTTATGTGGATCCTGAGAAACGTAACAGAAGACCATGGGGGAGGGGAAGGAAAAAAAAAAAGAGAGAGGGATAGAGCCAAACCATAAGAGTCTCTTAAAAACTGGGAATAAACTGAGGGTTGATGTGGGAGGGAGGGGAAAGTAGGTGATGGGTATTGAGGAGGGCACCTGTTGGGATGAGCACTGGCATTGTATGGAAACCAATTTGACAACAAATTTCAAAAAAATAAATAAATAAAACTAAAAAAAACAAAACAAAACAAAAAAAAACACTTCCACTAGGCCATACAGCATGGGCTGTGGATTGCATTTAGCCTATAAACTACACTTTGGCTCCTGGTTCAATCTAAATGAATTCAATTTGATGATCTGTTAGTTAATTCATTTCCTTCATAGTCTCTTTCCATTACACATGAACTAATCCATCTTTGAGAAAGCTAAACATTCCAAGTATACCTTACTTTTATGGAAAGCATTTAGGTAGATCATTAATCATGCTTAGTTTCTGTGGCTTATATATTCCTTTTAAAATAATTTTAAAAACCCTCCTATGTATCAGTAAAAATAACCACTAGAATTGCTGACTGAATATTCTTATGTATAATTTCAAGTCCCATTTTTTTTTCCTCTTAAGGTCTTCTGCATACTGGAGAACAACACTGTAAATTGTTTTAAATGACTGAAAATGGAAATTTAATTTCTTTCTCTTTTAACAGACATACCTACTTGGGCTTGATTGTGAGCTTAAGATTTTCAGCACTTATTCTGCTTGTTGTATTAATTTTCACTATGAAGAAAATATATCAAGGAAAAAATACCAAGGCATCAGAAAATGGAAGAAAAGATATGAATGAAGCAAACTTAGAACCCTTAAATAATGATGGATATTTTGTACCTTCTTCAGACAATGAAGCACATATGTAAGGGGAAGAAAAGAATATGTTGCTGTGTTTTACACTAACATTGTATTAAAGTAGTAGGATGTTATTTTGACCAGTTCTTGGTCTTTTCACTGAGAGTCCTCGCACTCTTCATTTATGAAGGTACAGCAAATCACCTATGAATTTGTCATAATGAACCAGACTATATATAAAAAGGAATGAGAGTACTCTTTGTTCAGGGTATGACTATGCATTTTAGGTGAACATTAATGCAGATGATCCATACAAATTTATAGTGAGAGGTATGGTTAATATGTAATAAAAAATTTTTGCCCAGGTAATTGTAACTCAATAAAACCAGTGACTAGAAAATAGAAGTAAAAAGGAAGGAGAAAAATAAATAACCTTAAAAAAAAGCCTAATACTTTTTTTTTAAACCAGTTTGGCCCATGTTACTCAAACATGAAGTTAATGTGATGGAGGCTTTATACTATGATGACATCTGTCATTCATGTATTAAGTCATGTATTTCACAGACCTCATTAATTTATAATTTGAAATTGCATTTGACCATGAACCCCTGATGTATCCTCTTCCAACTTTCCATTAAAATACTAGTGAAGAAGTAGACATAATTGAGAATTTGCAAGCTATGATTGCCAGACAGCATATTACAGAATGTGTTAAGTTTCTTTCAGGCCCATGGAAGTGGATTAAGAAAACTGACATTAACTTGAGAAACCAAAGCCCATTACAAGGTGTATCTTCATTCCATTTGCCCCCTGGAAGACACGGAGTTTGTACCAGATAACTTACCAGCTGTTTCTCAATTACGTGTGTGTGTGTTTGTGTGTGTGTGTGTCTGTGTGTGTTTGTTTGTTTTTGGTGCACCAAGAGACAGCTTTCACAAATAAGATAAGGGTGGATGAGAACAAATGTTTGAATATTGTGTTTGTTAAGTGACAACAGCTTTATACTGACTGCTAAAAATTTGTAGTTTTTATACTCAATAAGGTTAAAGGACAATTTTTGGCATTGGAATAACCTGTAAAACTTTTTTTTAAAAGGAACCAGTTATGTACCCACCCCTAGAGATTCTGATTCAAAACAATTTTTCATGTATCCTAGACATCTCCTTTAAAAAAAAAAGTCTAAGGGCGCCTGGGTGGCTCAGTCAGTTAAGTGTCCGACTTCGGCTCAGGTGGTGATCTCGCGGTCCATGAGTTCGAGCTCCGCATCGGGCTCTGTGCTGACAGCTCAGAGCCTGGGGCCTGTTTCAGATTCTGTGCCTCCCTCTCTCTGACCCTCCCCCGTTCATGCTCTGTCTCTCTCTGTCTCAAAAAAAAAAAAATAAACGTTAAAAAAATTAAAAACAATATTAAAAAAAAATTCTATATAGAGTCCCTGATAAAGAGATACAGAAAACCACAGGATAGGAGAAGGTATTCCCGAGTATGACAAAGTCACATAATATGATGCTTGCTAGAATCTGAGAATTAGCCTACCAGTTATGTATATTCAACTATTCTCAAACTGTAGCCCTGAGAAGATTTATTACTCCCACAAACAGAGATTTGGAAAAACCACCAACATGCTCAGTTACTATGTTACAAGTCTGGTGTGACCTTGTCTCAAAAAAAAGAGAAAATTATGAAGCTGTTTTTTAAAGCATTATAAAAAAAATAAAGGCAACATCTTGAATATTTATTCGACAATTTTTGAGTGTCAAATATATTTCAAGTATAAAATATCTGTCAAGCAAAATGAAATATAATAGTAAGCAAAACAAAACAAAACAAAGGACCCTATCTTGTGGAGCTTATACTTTAAAGGAAACAAACATTACCAATGTTATAAAATTAACTGTTATAAAATTATAAAATGATATAAATTAAAAGAATAAATTTATATTTATAAATGTGATATGTGCAGTGAAGGAAAAGAACATTAAAATATGCCTCAGATTATTTGATCTAGTTCAGAATCCAAGAATCCAGAATATTAATCCTTAATTCAATGACATTTATTAAACAGGAATACAAATCCTAGGGGAAAGCAGAGGGGAGTGGGAATTCTACAAAAATATGAATAAGGAAAGTTTGCAAGGGCACAAAATAATGCAAGGGTGTAATTAAGACACACATTGGATAAGGTTAAAAGAAGACAATGGCCAAAAAACCTTATCAATGATGAAATTGAATTTGAAAATTTGTGAAAATGTGGAGGAAAAAGATAAAAAAGCAAATTATGGAAAAAAGGTAGGTGATTTAGAAGTCAGATGGCAATTTAGAGGACAAACTAAAGCACCAACCTAGGAAATTAGATATATTTGAAGAGGAAATCAGATCTAGAAAAGAAACATTAAAAATTTAGTGGCAGAATGCCTTTCTGCTGTGAAGAGAGACTTCAGTATACAGACTAAGACTTTTTATTTGCACCCTGTCTTTACATTCCCATCCATTTTCATGCAGGGGGAACTTTGACTATGATATTTCTTCCTTCTGAATTTTTTTCCACTTAATTAACTGCGTCTCAGCATTCAGATCTAGGCTCAATCACCATTCCTTCAGTGTCTCTGACTTCTCTGCTTAAAAGTCCTCCAATTATATTTGTAGCAACATAGGACTTAAAAAAATAGTGATTTTACATCTATTTATGATTTGTTAACTGTCTCCCTCACAGTCATATGCTCTAGGAAGGTAGAAATTGAACTCATTTTACCTATTTTATTTCCAGCATTCAGCTCAGTGTCCTACACATAGCTGGTGCTTTATCAATTATTTTTGAATGAAGGAATAAGTGAATGAATAAATGAACTCCAAAAATGCCACTCATAAAAACAATATGCAAACATTTTAAAGTTCCATTAAGGTCATTGGATAGGGAGTGGGGACTCTAGATGTTTTGAAATTTTTCTTTAATATTTTTAAATGAAAAAATAAAATTTTAAAACATTTATTTTCTTATTTTGAAAGAGAGAGAGAGAGAGAGAGAGAGAGAATGATCAGGGGAGGGGCAGAGAGAGAGAGGTTGAGAGAGAATCCCAAACAGGCTCTGCACTCTCATCACAGAGCCTGACATGGGGCTCAATCCCACAAACCATGGGATCATGATCTGAGCTGAAATCAAGAGTTGGACACTTAACCAACTGAGCCACCCAGGTGTCCCTAAGAAATACTTCTCAAAATGTTAAAAACATCTTTTGACTGCCATCTACATGCTAAGCACAGGTAACAAAAACATTTATGAAACAGAGTCTTTGCCCTATGGGAACCCACAAAAGAGTTGGAGAAACAGGCATGTAAACATATGATAATATACACTATAATAAATACTATTCTAGAATAAACATGTCCTTGTCTCTCATTCACGGGGACCATTCTCATCTCTGTTTCAATTTCAACATAGGTATTTTTGTATATTTTACCAAAAATTGAGAATTAATAATAAAAAAATTCCAGTGAGAAGATCACTATGCAAGTGGTGCATTTTCAGCAACACTGTGGAGCACTCCTGCCCCTAAGTCATAGATGGATCTTTGACCCCAAACCAATCTCCATTATTAAACCTGATGTTGCCCCAAGTTCCATCATTAGAAGTTTATTCTTTTGAATTAACACTTGGTCTTCACTTAAATTGGAAGGGATCATGTATTATTAGTCATGTAATAGTGTGAGTGAGATTCCAATCTTTTCTCTAGAAGCAGGTTTGTGATAATGGGAATGGAGAACATGAGGATATTCCGAAAATAAGAGAAAAGGTCACAGAAAAGTGAGATTATAAACACCAAAATATCCTTTGTCTATTTTTAGGATTGATATTAATGACACAGTCCTATACATTTTAAATCTGCAAAAAAATGTTCCATTGAGTCACATTCACTTAAATAAATGTCTTCATTTGTCTAATGAATTTGTCTAATCATTTGTCTCATAATCTGTTTAATATCTGAGCTTGATTCTGATGGTTTGTCTATTCAGACAGTGTGTTTTATTGTTTTTTGTGTGTCTTATACTTTTTTGTTGAAGTCCATAAATGTATTATAGGACAGTCAATACTGAGGTGAATATCTTCTTTATTTGTAGATGAGTCCATCTTTCCTTCGGCTAGGACTGTATTGTGGGGTTTGTTGCAGAAGTAGAGCTGGGTTTGGAGTTTGTTTTTGCTATAGATACCCTCAGTGTACCTAGGGCTTCAGATTCCTCCAGGGAAACCTTGTGTTTAGAGTTCTACTCCCTATATGGATTTGGTTCTCCCTTTTGTTTTGTTACCCAGAAATAATCTGTGTCTTCTAGCTCTCCCACTGTATTCCACTCTTATTCTTACTAGATGCTTGCTACTATGGTGGGGTTTACAGGTATAGAGGAAGGAGACTGAAACAAACTCTGTGAACCTAGGTCTTGGGAGTGAAACTTTTCTTTCTTGCTTCCCTTCCCACTGGAAAGAAAGGCTGTTGTTACTTAGTGGAAAGAGGGGGGTACTAGTCTGTGTAGAATTTGAGCAGTGCCTGCTGTTTTCTCTCCCCCAGCCAGCATTAATAGTGCTTTTACAAGATTCTCTAATGTTCCCTGAGGATGCCTGGTTGGGCTCATGGAGGAATCACCTGCAAGAGGTGTAAAACCCTTCTCTTTGCCACCTTTAGGACCTTCACATGCCAACCCACATATGGTCTTTACGTACTCATTAAAAATTTCTAGCTGAATCGTTTTACTAACTTATACGGCATTGAGTGGTTTCTGCCCTAAGCGAGTAAATGTTAAAATTCTGTTTCTCCCTGCAGAAGCCTTCCTTCTTCAGCTTTCTAGTTAGCTGCTTGCACACTAATATCAATTCACTGATGGGTTTGAGAAAAGTTATAATTTGCATTTTCTTAGCGTAAAGTTGTAGGTGCAACAATCCTTCCTGCTCTGTGCTTGCCTGAACTGAAACAGGAAGTCTCACTCTTATTCCTTTAATGAAAAAGAAAATGTGTTTCAATTAACTATGAATTTGCAAGACCATTTTAGATAACTAGAGAGTAGTTCTCTTCCTTTCCCTCACTTGATTCTAGTCAGTAGATTCTCCAATAACTAGTATCTTATCTATTTGGTAAACAGATCTTAGTACACATATCATTTCTAAAGTAACTCATTCTATAGGCTCAAGTTATCAGGCAAGAAGGCTTTTAATTTTTTTTTTATTGAGTTCCATCTATCTTCTTAGTTAATTTTTTCTTTTAAAGATTGGATTTTTTAAATTAGAGTCTATTTTTATTAACTCAAAAAATTATCCCTGGCAACTGTGCATAAAGAGTTCTAGTGATGTTCTTCTAGCAATATTTCCCATACTCTTAATATGATCTTTTCATTAATATGAAGTCTCTAAACAAACTGATAAGGAAAAGAACAAATAATGCCATTAAGGATGAAGGTAGAAGAAAAGGCGTAATCTTGCAAATACATCTGATATTTGGAATGCCTGCACAAACATATCCAATGTGGTGAACTTGTTAGAAGTCATTAGGTGTATATTACACCAGGTCTATATGTTATTTTTCTCACATGTTTCAGGAAAATATACAGAATTATGAAAACAATGAGGTTTTCCCATCATGTGAAAGCCAACTAAATATCTTTTCTGTATATTAGCCTATTCTAAGAAACTTGGCACATTAGGTATATATGTACTGTTTGGAAGAATGTATCTCTTTCTCTCTCCCCAGCAACATCCTTTCCTCCCTTTCAAGTAACTTACACTACTGTCATTTACTTATAAAAAATGATATTGGTGAAAGATGTCTTTTGAATTTACCAAGTTGACATATCATTGGAACCAATCAAATTATAATCTTATTTGGAAATTGACTGCAACAAGAATTATATCCCTCTCAGTGCTACTGTGATTTTCTTTTCTTTTAAGTAACATTTGTTTAAATTTTTATTAAGACCAAATGTAAAAAAGAACATCACTGTTTCTAACAAAGTTCTGGGCACTATTGTCCGGTATGAGTTGTATATATACATGTATTAACCAGGCTATAACACTGAGAAAAAGTAAAAGTAAAGTAAACTTATTGTTTAACAACATAAAAAAAATCTACTGAGATAGTTGTTTGTTGGATCCACAAATCTCTTGAGCAATAAATTTAAGAAGTAGATACATGAGTCATAAATTTTAAAATCACTTCCAGGATTTCCTATGCTCACTGTATGGTTCAACAAGCTGAAAAACATTTTAAATATTTAGTCAATAAAACTCTTTGTTTCTATTCTAGAGCAGGAGATAATATGAAATCAACTTAAGTTTCAAGACCAGAGTATTGTGTAGTGGCATTTATTAATCTAACCCTGGATGTAAGTGAGCTTAGTGTGAAAATATAATTGGCAACATGCATCTACTTTCTAGATATTTATCAATTTTTATAAAATTTATCAATATTTTAATTGTGTTTTTCCCCTTCTCCTCTCTCTCTCTCCTTTTTTCTTTCCTTTCCTTAGTCTTGTCTTTCTTTTCCCTAAACTGAATAATTCAATCCTGAGCCATTAGATGGAGTCAAAAAAGTAGGCATGTAGGTAGATAGGAAATGTTAGCTATTGAGGGAACTACAGGGAACTGAGTGGCATGTAAAAGCTCAAGGGTTCAAGCAATGCTAGGAGAGTGTCCATAAGAGGGATGGACCAACATGGGTGCCAGAACCTGAGGAAGTGAATATTGGTCAGGGTTTTCTAGAGGAACAAAATCAATAATATAGATAGATATAGATAGATATAGATATTAGGCAAGCAATTTTGAGACATAGGGAAGAGTTTATGTTGCACTTTGAGTCCAGAGACAGTCTGCTGGCAGAATTTCCTCTTCTTCAGGAGATGGTAGTCTTTTTTTTTGATTAAGGCCTTCAACTGTTAGGTTGAGGCTCACCCTCACTATGGAAAGTAATCTACTTTAGTCAAAGTCTACTGGTTTAGATGTTAATCTCATCTAAAAAAAATACCTTCATAGAAACATCTAGAATAATGCTTGGCTTACTATGTGGGTGTTATGACCTTGCGAAGTTGACATATAACACTAACCATCACAGGAGTAAAGAGGACAATAACACATGGGCATTCTGGTATGGGTGACAAAACCTAAATAGAGGTAGACATCCCTGTAGGAGGAAGCAGGACAGAGGTATGATGTGAGGTGTTGGAACTTCAGTAGAGTGAGAAAGATTTCCAGGTAGGAGAGCAATTACAGTACATAGTGTTGGACTCTGAGTGGAGTGAAGAGGACATCTGCAAGGGAGAGAGAGTGGCACCAGAAGTGGAAGATTGGGTGGCACCCAGGATGGGGGATTGTTTGCCAATGCCACATTGCCTTAATTATTTTAGTTTTATA
Organism: Lynx rufus; assembly: GCF_022079265.1. Lineage (NCBI taxonomy): Eukaryota > Metazoa > Chordata > Mammalia > Carnivora > Felidae > Lynx > Lynx rufus. Next base: position 54,163,812 of record NW_025814889.1, read on the forward strand.
GGTTTTAGTATCTGGTGGTGGGCTTCTCCAACTTCATTCTTCTTCAAGATTGCATTGACCCTTTATATTTCCATGTAAAAGCCAAATAATCTTGTCAGTGTCTGCATTTCAAAAAGTACTGGGATTTTGTTTAAGATTTCACTGAATCTGTAGATAAATTTTGGAACGACTGACATCCTTACAGTATTAAATGTTTTAACCAATAAATATGATATAGATATTCATTTCTCTGGATACTCTCTTGTAGCTTTGAGGGTAGAGGTCTTGGATAGCTGCTATGAGATTTATCCCTAAGATTTCAATGTGGTGGGGTTTTTTTTGATACTATACTACATAGTATGCTTTACTAATATCATTTCCTAATTGCTATTGATACTTGAAAATCTGTGTTTGATTTTGTGTATCCAGATTTGTTACAGTTCACTTATTTGGACAGTTTATGTCTAGTAACTTTTGGATTTTCTGCTTACACAACATGTCACTGATGATTTTATTTTTTCTTTTCCTGTCCTTACAAATTTTCATTCATTCTTTTCCCCTCCTGTTTCTCTGGCTGGGACATTGGGAATAATGTTAAATGGAAATGATGACAGCAAGTGTTTTCTTCTCACACTCATCCTCAGCAGGAAAGCTTTTAATATTTCTTATTAAACTGTAATATTTGCAGTAAGTTTTTTTGTTGCCATTTTTTATCATGATTGTGTCCTGAAGCATATTACATGGAATTTGTTGTGGGTTTTTTCTCATCTTAAATATTCACTTTTAACCTTATTTTGTATTCATTTAATTTTTTCTTATATAGGCTCTCCTCTCTATAAGCTTATATTATAAGCTTTCTTATATAGGCTCTCTTCTATATAAACTCTACATTATAACCTTAACATTCCACAAAACTTAGCCCTGACCCTGCTGGTGCAGATTTTCAGCACTACGTCAGGTGGCCAGGCTCTGGCTGTCTTCCTGCTCCACCTTCCTCAAATGTTGGTCTCCATTCTTATGCCTGTTGTCTGGTTGCAAGGTGGCTCTTGCTCCTCAAGGCCTAATATCCACAGTTCAGGTAGGAAGGAAGAAAGAGCACAAAATATATTCTCAGAAAGTTTTGTCTTTTTATTTTGGAAAAAAAATTAGCAAGTTTCTGCCAGTAACTCATATCTGTAGTTAAAGGAGATATTCTTCATTCGCTTCAATTATTCCTTCAATTAGGACTGGATTTTTTTTCTTTCTCTATCAATCTGGAGTCATCATTTCCCACCAAGACCTGAATGGCGAGCTTATGCAAAAACTCCGATTACTCAGTGACCCGTTACACATTCACAGTGTTGGAAATTACATTGTTCCCATCACTGTCATAGTTCCCATCACTGTCAGGACCTCTAGGACCATATATCCTCTAGGAGCAACAAATGCAAAAGTAGTTGTTCAATAAACACCCATTGAAGAACCTCAACAACTCTTAAAACTGGAAGACTCAGTTTTTCCCTTTCTGTAAAATGCATCATCTTATTTTTTAATATTATTATTGTTTTTGCTGATGTGTTATTATTCTTCATGAAGTACTATTTTTTAACCATGATTTATATGCACAGGGGGAAAATTCAGAGTGCAAAATGAACTAAAATGAAGGACATATATATTATTTTTTCTTCTCCTCCTGATAGTCCAGTGTTGCAGAGGCAACCATTTTAAGCAGTTCTAATAATATGTGTATGCTAATTTTATGTTAATTTATCAAGTTTAAAATATTTGTTAACTTCGTGTTATGAAATATGAAGAATAGTTATTCCCTCTCTTTCCCTTTACATATATATTCCCAACTTTTATGTTTTCTTAAGTTCTTATTTTTTGGTTCTTGTAAACATTGATTATAGTCAGAATTATAAATAACACATTAAATTACTATTTCTAGTTCCATTAAGTTAGACTCTCCACAATATTAATTAAGAAAGTAAGTGATCCTAGGCTTCCCTCTATCTATCTTCTCCTTTTCTCTTCTCCACTTTTATCTGCTATGACATTACGTCTACCCTATCATGAAGAAGTTTAAGTGTTCAGAGCAAGAGCTGACCTCCACAGATCTCCTAGATCATAAAGCACTCCAACAACTACTTTCTCCAATTTTCTTTCCTTCACCAAGAAATGTCAAGAGAGAACCCTATGCTCTCAGGGTAAAATGCCATCTGCCAGGAGGAGATAAGAATGAGCCCAAAGCAATGGGTCCAAAGCCATGTCTCTTTTTTTCTAGGTAGTCAAATTTGTTGGCATATATTTTTCATACTATTCTCTTATAATTGTTTGTATTTCTGTGGTGTTGGTTGTTATTTCTACTCTCTCATTTGTGATTTTATTTATTTGGGTCCTTTGTCTTTTCTGTTTGATAAATATGGCTGGAAGTTTATCAATTTTATTATTTTTTTTCAAAGAGAACCAGTTTCTGATTTCATTGATCTGTTCTATTGTTGGGTTTTTTTGTTGTTTTCTTTTTGCTTGTCTTTTGTTGTTTTTTGTTTTTTATATTGTTTGTTTTAGTTTCTACATCATTAATTTCTGCTCTAATCTTTATTATTTCCTTTCTTCTGCTGGCTTTAGGATTCATTTGTTGTTCTTTTTCTAGCTCCTTTAGATTTAAGGCTAGGTTGTTTATTTGAGATTTTTCTTGCTTCTTGAGATAGGCCTATACTGCCCTTTACTTCTCTTTTTAGAGTGCTTTTGCCTCATCCCAAAGGTTTTGGAGTGTTATCTTTTCATTTTCATTTGTTTCCATGTATTTTTTACCTTTATTCTTTGATTTCCTGGTTGACCCACTTGTTGTTTAGTAGCTTGTTGTTTAGCCTCAATGTACTTGGGGTCTTTCCAAGTTTTTTTTGTTTTTTGTTTTGTGTGGTTTTTTTTTTTTTTTTTTGTGCTTGACTTCTAGTTTCATAGCTTGCAGTCAGAAAATGTGCATAGTTTGATTTCAATTCTTTACAAAAATTTTTAAGGCCTGATTTGTGGCCTAATATAAGTTCTATTCTCAGAATGTTCCATGTGCACTTGAAAACAATGTGAATTCTGCTCTTTTAGGAGGAAATGTTCTGAATATATCTTTTAAGTCAATCTGCTCTAGTATGTCATTCAAAGCCATTGTTTCCTTGTTGATTTTCTGTTTAGATGTTCTGTCCATTGATGTCAGTGGAATGTTATAAAATTCCCTTCTATAGTTGCATAGATAATTGGATAGAATATACATGGCTGCAGATTTTTCTCATTCAGCATGTTGAATATACCATGCCATTCCCTTCTGGCTTACCAAGTTTCTGTTGAGAAATATCCAGCTATCCTATAAGTCTTCCCTTGTAAGTTAAAGACTTCATTTTTGTTGCTTCTTTTAAGAGTGTTTCTTTATCACTATATTTTGCAAATTTAATTATAATATGTCTTATTGTTGGCCTGCTTTTGTTGATTTTTGTGGGACTTCTCTGTGCCTCCTGGACCTGGATATCTGTTTTCTTCCCAAGATTAGGAAAGTTTTAAGCTATTACTTCTTCAAATAAAATTTCTGCCCCCTTTACTCTTTCCTCTTCTTCTGAAACTTCTATAATATGAATGGCAATAACTTTGAAGGAGCCACTGAGTTCTTTAAGTCTATTCTTGGGTTGTATAATTCTTTCTTTTGTTCACTTTCATTATTTTCCATTATTTTGTCTTCTAGGTCACTAATTCATCCCTCTGCTTCTTCCAGCCTGCTGTTCATTACATCAAGCCTGCTTCCAATATCATTTATTGATTCTTCATCTCTGATTGATACTTTTTTTTAACTTTTTCATCTCTTTTGTAAGGGTCTCACTGATGTCTTCTTTTCTCAAGCCCAGTGGCTATCCTTATGATCATTGCTTTAAGTTCTCCATTAGGAAGGTTATTTATATTTGTTTTGCTTAGCTCTCTGGCTGTGGCCTTAGCTTGTTTTTTTTATTTGTGATAAATCCCTCTGTCTTCTGGGAAAATGTTCCTCTGACAATATCTGACACTATAACTTTTAAGGATTATTTTTTTCTAATATTATACTTTCATCCTTTGACACAGATACTTGTTTTTCAGAGAGAATTTAGTCACCAGGTTTGAACTGCTAAAAAAAAATTCCAACAATCTTTGTTACATGATTTTTAATAAACTGACTCAGTTTTTCAGTATTCTGAACAAAATGAGCAAATATATTACTTGAGTAATAAAGCAGAAAACAAATTGATAGTAGGTGATGGCATAGTAATGAGTAATCTATTTTTAAAACAATCATGTCTGGAATGAATAGGAAAAGTTAAAGAACAGTTAAAGAAAAGAAAAATTCTTTAAGGAAAAGTTAAATAATTAGAAGACATCAGCTTCTTTCACATAAAAATGATGAACTTGCATAAAGTATTTAAATAGTCATGTAAGCAGGATAAGAATTTCAGTCTCTAACCCCAATAACAAAGCAGAAATTCAATGAAATTAAACAGATTTTCCTAATAGGAAATTTTTAAGATCAATTGGAAAAGGAGATGTGGGATATATACCCTTATTTCACATGAGTTAAAAGAGAAATTGCTATTTTAACATAAAAAATAAAACTGGGTCTAATATCCTGTTTTGAAGGTTGTTATAAGTGTCCTCTGAGGAAAATTTCAAGTGCCGTGGATGCCTCAGAAATACCATCAGTGAACATTTTTTTATCTTGGGTAAAAAAAAAATTGAGGTTCATAAAGAAAAGAAAAAGTTACACACTTACCCCTATTGATTTTAAAAGCAGTTTGGTTATAAGTGTATTCCACAACTCTGGGAAGCATGAAAAAATAGGGCATTACAATTTAGTTTTCAACTCATTATCATTCAAAACTTTGGAATTTTGGTCCATATCTTTACACTCATTTTCCTTCTTTGTAGTTTTTGCCTCTGTAAGCATAGTTCCTGAAGAGGCATTTTCACCAGGTAGATGATGATTCTTCAAAATATTTAGGATTAAAAAGGCTGGGATATAGCTTAATCCTCTTAGAGCTGCTGGCAAACCAAGGTAGATGTATCTATAAAAAAAATGTTTTTAAATATTAAGCTTACATAGTGTGGTGAGTACAAGCTAGTTTTGAATATCTTTAATTATTAATATTTCATTCCCATGAGGACAATAGCAGCTGTTTTGCATGTCAATCTTATAAGCAACTTTGCTGAACTCACTTATTAATTGTTTGTTAAATGTTTTTTTTGCAAATTTTCATCTAGAAAATTCACACTTATTTTCTTTTCTTATCTTTGGGTTTTTTAAATCTTTTTACAACAAATTGAACCTCTGGTTTGAATGCAATACTGATAATGGCAGCAGTTGTATTCTAGTATTTAATAAGAATGCTTCCAAAGAATAACCATCAATTGTATTATATTATATATTCTGTGGGGGTCTTTTTCATGGCTTTTTTAAAAAGGTTTATTTATTTTAAGAGAGGGAGAGAGGTAGAGAGAGAATCGCAAGCAGGCTCCATGCTCAGCACGAAGTCTGACACGGTGTTCAATCTCACAACTATGAAATCATGACCCGAGCCAAAATCAAGAGTTGAACACTTAATCAGCTGAGGCACACAGGCGCCCCTGGATGATTTTACTCAGATTAAGAAAGTTCCTCTTCTATTCTGAATTTGCTCAGAGTTTCAATTATGAATGCGTAAAGTATCACCAGATTATTTTTGTTCCTATAGTTAGCAGAACATCAAGGATTTTGTCCCCTTATTTGTGTTAATAGAGTATATTAGGTTAATAGATTTTTCTGATGTTGAACCATCCTTGCATGACTAAACTCTATTAGTGAGGTTTTATACATTATTACATTTGATTTGTTAATTTTTAGAATTTTTGCATATGTATTTATACATGTGTATTTACACATTTATACATGTGTATTTATACATGTGTATTTATAAGTTAAGTCAGCCTATACTTTTTTCCTTATGCTGAACTTGTCCAATCTGAATATCAAGACTGGACACTTGTATTGTTTGACTTTTTTTCTGTTATCAACAATACTGCAGTAAACCTCCTTTTACATGTCTCCCTGTGTATGTTAGCAAGATTTTCTCTAAAATGTCTCAGGGTCTTAGAGTACCCAACTTAGCAATTGTCCAGACGTTTTCTTCAATAGGTTTTATTTACTACCAACATTCTTTATAGTCTATAGTGTCTTCTGTCATAAAGAAAATTTTTAGATTTATATTTAGTGATATTGGCTCCTTTCTTGCTCTTTGGTTTGTGTGTGTGTGTTTTTTTTTCAACTCAAACCCAAAGCAATAAGGATCAGAGATATGTGGCTGTGTTGTTGCTGTAAACAACCAATCTAATATTGGTTTAATTGTTATTTCTTTGTAAGTCACCTATTTATTTTTCTGGTAATTTTTATATTAATTTTTCTTTATCTTGAATGTTTATAATTTTACTGTGATATGCTCATTTATATATTTTTTGACTATGCCTTTAAAATGTATTTTGAAGTGAAAATTCATGCCTCATTATAGAAAATTCTAAGCCATTAATTTTTTTAAATTTATATCTGCCATTTCCTCTATTCTTTTTCTAGAAATTTTTTTTGAGGTGTATGTTTTAATTGTTAACTGGTCTTTAATATTACATAGGTGTTTATTTTTGTTGAATCAGTTCACATTGTTGATCTACATTCTAGATAAATTCTTCTGTACTCTCTTCCAGTTCACCAATTCTCAACTGTATTGCCTTCAAATTTATTATATACTTAGGATTCCTTTTATTATCTCAATAACATGCATTTAATCTATAATGTTCCTGAGTTCTTCTTAATATTCTTATTTCTGCTTGATTTTTCCTATCATTTCTTGTTAACTTTTAATGGATATTATGCCATTTATTAATTTTAATCCTATTGAGCTGGTTAAGCATACTTATTTTAAAGTCTTTGTCAAATTCCTACATTATATGAAATTTAATCAGGAATGAAGTCATGTTTCATTGGGAATTTATGTGCTTATCTTTTTTACCATTAGATTTGTTCATTTTTTTTTCAGAATTTTTAATTTTTTTTTTAAATTTACATCCAAGTTAGTTAGCATATAGTGCAACAATGATTTCAGGAGTAGATTCCTTAATGCCCCTTACCCATTTATCCCATCCCCCCTCTCACAACCCCTCCAGTAACCCTCTGTTTGTTCTCTATATTTAAAAGTCCCTTCTGTTTTGTCCCCCTCCCTGTTTTTATATTATATGTTTCCCTTCCCTTATGTTAATCTGTTTTGTCTCTTAAAGTCTTCATATGAGTGAAGTCATAGGATTTTTGTCTTTCTCTGACTGATCAATTTCACTTTGCATAAGTGTTGCAAATGGCAACAGTAGTTGCAAATGGTAAGATTTCATTCTTTTTGATTGCCTAGTAATACTCCATTGTATATACCTACCACCACTTCTTTATCCATTCATCCATCGATGGGCATTTGGGCTCTTTCCATACTTTGGCTATTGTTGGTAGTGCTGCTATAAATATTGGGGTGCATATGTCCCTTTGAAACAGCACACCTCTATCCTTTGGATAAATACCTAGTAGTGCAATTGCTGGGTTGTAGGGTAGTCCTATTTTTAATTTTTTGAGGAACCTCCATGCTGTTTTCCAGGGTGGCTGCCCCAGCTTGCATTCCCACCAACAATGCAAAAGAGATCCTCTTTTCCGCATCCTTGACAGCATCTATTGTTGCCTGAGTTGTTCATGTTAGCCATTCTGACACGTGTCAGGTGGTATCTCATTGTGGTTTTGATTTGTATTTACCTGATGATGAATGATGTTGAGCATTTTTTCATATGTTTGTTGGCCAATTGGATGTCTTCTTTGGAGAAGTGTCTATTCATGTCTTTTGTCCATTTCTTTACTGGATTATTTGTTTTGTGGGTGTTGAGTTTGATAAGTTCTTTATAGATTTTGGATACTAGCCCTTTATCTGATATGTCATTTGCAAATATCTTCTCCCATTCTGTCGGTTGCCTTTTAGTTTTGCTGATTGTTTCCTTCACTGTGCAGAAGCTTTTTATTTTGATGAGGTCCCAGTAGTTCATTTTTGCTTTTGTTTCCCTTGCCTCTGGAGACGTATTGAGAGAAGTTGCTGCGGCCAAGATCAAAGAGGTTTTTGCTTGCTTTCTCCTCAAGGATTGAGGCTTCCTGTCTTATATTGAAGTCTTTCATCCATTTTGAGTTTATTTTTGTGTATGGTGTAAGAAAGTAGTCTGGGTTCATTCTTCTGCATGTAGCTGTTCAGTTTTCCTAGTACCACTTGCTGAAGTGACTGTGTTTATTCCATTGGATATTCTTTCCTGCTTTGTCAAAGATCAGTTGGCCACACATTTGTGGGTCCATTTCTGGGTTCTCTATTCCATTCCATTGACTTGAGTGTCTGCTCTTATGCCAGTACCATACTGTCTTGATGATTACAGCTTTGTAGTATAGATTAAAGTCTGAGATTGTGATGCCTCCTGCTTTGGTTTTATTTTTCAAGATTGCTTTGGCTATTTGGGGTCTCTTCTGGTTCCATAAAATTTTAGGATTATTTCTTCTAGCTCTGTGAAGAATGCTGGTGTTACTTTGGTAGGGATTGCATTGAATATGTAGATTGCTTTGGGTAGTATCAACATTTTAATAATATTTGTTCTTCCTATCCAGGAGCATGGAATTTTTTCAATTTTTTTTTTGTATCTTCTTCAATTTATTTCCTAAGCTTTCTATAGCTTTCAGTGTATAGATTTTTCACCTCTTTGGTTAAATTTATTCCTAGGTATTTTATGGGTTCTGGTGCAAATGTAAATGGGATTGATTCCTTGATTTCTCTTTCTGTTGCTTCATTGTTGGTGAATAGGAATGCAACCGATTTCTGTGCATTGATTTTATATCCTACAACTGCTGAATTCATGAAACAGTTGTAGCAGCTTTTTGGTGGAATCTTTTGGGTTTTCCATATAGATTGTCATGTCATCTGTGAAGAGTAAAAGTTTGACCTCCTCCTGGACAATTTGGATGCCTTTTATTTCTTTGTATTGTCTGATTGCAGAGGTTAAGACTTCCAATACTATGTTGAATAACAGTGGCGAGAGTGGACATCCCTGTCTCATTATGGAAAGCGCTCAGTTTTTCCCCATTGAGGATGATAATAGCATTGGGTCGTTCATATATGGCATTTATGATCTCGAGGTATGATCCTTCTATCCCTACTTTCTTGAGGGTTTTTATCAAGAAAGGATGCTGTTTTTGTCAAATGCTTTATCTGCATCTATTGAGAGGATCTTATGGTTCTTGTCCTTTCTTTTGTTGATGTGATGAATCACGTTAATTGTTTTGTGGATATTGAAGAAGCCCTCTATCCCAGGTATAAATCCAACTTGGTCATGGTGAATAATTTTTTTTAATGTATTGTTGGATCCGGTTGGCTAATATTTTGTTAAGGATTTTTGCATCCATGTTCATCAGGGAAATTGGTCTATAGTTCTCCTTTTTAGTGGGGTCTCTGCCTGGTTTTGGAATCAAGGTAATGCTGGTTTCATAGAAAGAGTTTGGAAGTTTTCCTTCCATTTCTATTTTTTGGAACAGCTTCAAAGGAATAGGCATTAATTCTTCCTTAAATGTTTGGTTAATTTCCCCTGGAAAACAATCTGGCCCTGGACTCTTGTGTTTTTGGGAGATTTTTGATTACTAATTCAATTTCTTTACTGGTTATGGGTTTGCTCAAATTTTCTATTTCTTCCTGTTTCAGTTTTGGTAGTGTATATGTTTCTAGGAATTTGTCCAATTCTTCCAGATTTCCCTTTTTATTGGCATATAATTGCTCATAATATCCTCATTATTGTTTCTATTTCAGCTGTGTTGGTTGTGATCTCTCTTTTTTCATTCTTGATTTTATTTATTTGGGTCCTTTCCTTTTTCTTTTTGATCAAACTGACTAGTGTTTTATCAATTTTGTTAATTCTTTCAAAGAACCAGCTTCTGGTTTCATTGATCTGTTCTGCTGGTTTTTTTTTTTTTTTGATAGCATTAATTTCTGCTCTAATCTTTATTATTTCCTGTCTTCTGCTGTTTTCGGGTTTTATTTGCTGTTCTTTCTCCATCTCTTTAAGGTGTAATGTTAGGTTGTGTATCTGAGACCTTTCTTCCTTTTTTAGGAAGGCCTGGATTCTATATACTTTCCTCTTATGACCGCCTTTGCTGTGTCCCAGAGGTTTAGGGTTGTGGTGTTATCATTTTCATTGGTTTCCTTATAATTTTTAATTTCCTCTTTAACGTCTTGGTTGGCCCATTCATTTTTAGTAGGATGTTCTTCAGTCTCCAAGTATTTGTTACCTTTCCAAATTTTTTCTTGTGGTTGATTTTGAGTTTCATGGTATTGTGGTCTGAAAACATGCACGGTATGATCTCGATCTTTTTGTAGTTGCTGAGGACTGATTTGTATCCCAATATGTGGTCTATTCTGAGGAACGTTCCATGTTCACTGGAGAAGAATGTATATTCTGCTGCTTTAGGATGAAATGTTCTGAATATATCTGTTAAGTCCATCTGGTCCAAGTGTAATTCAAAGCATTGTTTCCTTGTTGGTTTTTTGATTAGATGATGTGTCCATTGCTGTGAGTGAGGTGTTGAAGTCTCCTACTATTATGGTATTACTACCAATGAGTTTCTTTATGTTTGTGATTGATTTATATATTTGGGTGCTTCTTTATTTGGCACATAAATGTTTACAGTTGTTAGGTCTTCTTGGTTGATAGACCCCTTAATTATGATATAATGCCCTTCCTCATCTCTTGATACAGTCTCTATTTTAAAGTCTAGATTGTCTGATATCAGTATGGCTACTCTGGCTTTCTTTTTTTGACCATTAGCATGATATATGGTTCTCTGTCCCATTCCTTTCAATCTGAAGTTGTCTTTAGGTCTAAAGTGGGTCTCTTGTAAATAGCATATAGATGGTTCCTCTTTTCTTATCCATTCTGTTACCCTGTGTCTTTTGATTGGAGCATTTAGTCCATTGACGTTTAGAGTGAGTACTGAAAGATATGAATTTATTGCCATTATGCTGTTTGTAGAGTTGGAGTTTCTGGTGGTGTTCTCTGGTCCTTTCTAATATTTGTTGTTTTTGGTATGTATGTATGTATGTATGTATTTTTCATCTTTTCTCCCCTCAGAGAGTCCCCCTTAATATTTCTTGCAGGACTGGTTTAGTGGTCACAGACTCCTTTAAGTTTTGTTTTGGAAACTTTTTATCTCTGCCTCTATTTTGAATGACAGCCTAGCTGGATAAAGAATTCGTACCTGCATATTTTTCTGATTCAGCACATTGAATGTATCCTGCCACTCCTTTCTGGCCTGCCAAGTTTCTGTGCATAGGTCTGCTGCAAACCTGATCCATCTTCCCTTGTATGTTAGGGACTTTTTTTCCCTTGCTGCTTTCATCATTCTCTCCTTGCCTGTGTATTTTGTGAATTTGACTATGATATGCCTTGTTGATGGTTAGTTTTTGTTGAATCTAATGGGAGTCCTCTGTGCTTCTTGGATTTTGATGTCTCTGTCTTTCCCTAGGGTAGGAAAGTTTTCCACTATGATTTGCTCACATAACCTTTCTACCCCTTTTTCTCTCTCTTCATCTCTGGGACCACTATGATTCTGATGTGAGTCACTGATTTCTCTAATTCTTAAATCGTGCTCTTTTGTCTTAATCTCCCTGTTTTTTTTTCTGCTTCATTATTCTCCATAAGTTTGTCCTGTATCACTGATTCTCTGTTCTCCTTCATCCATCATTGCCGCCACAGCATCCATTTGAGATTGCAGCTCAGTTATAGTATTTTTTATTTCATCCTGACTAGCTTTTACTTCTTTTATCTCTGCAGAAAGGGATTCTAATCTATTTTCCACTCCAGCTAGTCTTCTTATTATCGTGATTCTAAATTCTGGTTCAGACATCTTGCTTGTATCTGTGCCGGTTAAGTCCCTGGCTGTCATTTCTTCCTGCTCTTTCTTTTGGGGTGAATTCCTTCATTTAGTCATTTTGAAGGGAGAAAAGGAATTAATGAGGTAGAAAAAATTAAAATTAAAAAAATATTAAAATTAAGACATTAAAAACAAAGAACACACACACACATACAAATCGAATAAATGATGCTAGATCCTAAGTGTGTTTTGGTCTTGGTGTTGAAAGTAGCTTGATAGATTAGAGAAAAAAGGGGAGAAAAAAAGAAATCATTTGAAAATTTGAAAAAATGAATACGTTGAAGTAGACTAAAATGAAATGACCAAAGTAAAATAGAATTTGAAAAAAAATTAAGCAAAGTAAAAAATATAGTAGAAAAAAATTAAAGAAAAATATTTTTAATAAAAATTGAAAATAAAAATGATTTTTTTCTCTTTCTGTATTCAAGAAAAAAGAATCAAAAAAGAGAAAAAAGAAAGAAAATTGAATAGTTTGACTGTCTAACAGACTGAAATACAACTGAAATTACTTCGTTTCCCCCTAGAAGTCAAACTATGAAGCATTTTATAGTCCAAAAACTAAGCAGGCGGTGAGGCTTGTGTTCTTAAAGACAGAGGTTGGCCCAGTTGGGCAGGGCTTAGTGTACTGGCTCCATTCTCCACTAGATGGCGCTGTTAGCCTACTGGGGTCGATTGTTGTGGTGCTTGTAGGTGCGTATGCACATACATGAAAGCGGTGAAAATGGTGTCACCCAGCTACCCAGTCTCTAGTATTGGAACTCTGTTTTCTGCAACTAGCAATCATGCATCTGTCCTCTGTCTTCAGCTTTTCTCCATTTCCTGCTTTTTCACTGTCTGTGACCAAGCCCCAGGCAGTACCTCTCTCCTGAGTTTTATCTCAGATGCGACTGTTTTCCCAGGCCCCTTACTTCTGTGCAGCTTTGACCCATTCAGCCTCTCTGCGGGAGGATCTCACTGAGCAATGGCCAAATGTTGGCTGCACCCAGGAATGCTTGCTGGACCCTGCTGCTGCTGGTGCCCTGAGACTGTGGCCAGATGCCAGCCCACCCCAGAAAAAGTTCACAAGATAGTGTAGCAGCAGCATTTCAGGGATTATGGAAAATCACAACACACATCTGGCACCAGGCTTCACCCTTAAAGACGTTGTTCCAACACCAGCGAATGTGGCCGCCTTCTGGGGCCTGCTGAGCCCAGGTGGCCTCACAGCCTCTACCAAATGTCCTTCCAGCAGTGGAACTGCTTCTCCCCATGTGGCCTGAGAACCTCCTGGACCCCACTCTGCTCCTTGGGATTTGCTCTTTCCACCAGAGCACCATCAGGTATCAAGCTGCAGAGTTCAGACTCTGTGCTCCTCCTGTTTACAGTCTTAATGGAATTTAAACCCTCTCCTTACTCGTTTCTTTTTACTTCAGTCCCTGTGGCTGTTTCCAATTTTCCTCTTTTCCTCCAGCTGCTTTTGGGGAGGGGTGATTTTCCCATATTTTCCTCCTGTCTCTGTCTTCTCTCCACACACAAAAGCAGCTTCCTGCCCTCTGTGGCTTCTGTCTTCCCAAGTTCACCACTCCATGTCACATACCTGCTGAATTCTGTGGTTCAGGTTGTGCAGATTGTGTGTTAATCCTCAGATCAGTTTTCTAGGTGTGCAGGATGGTTTAGTGTTTGTCTGCCTGTATTTCATGGATGCAAGACACTCAAAAAACTTCCATGCTCTTCTGCCATCTTGGCTCCTCTTGTTCATGTGTTTTTAAGTTTTAGCTTGCAAAACTAAACAATTTTGAATGTTTTGTTGTTTTTGTTGACTGTTTGTTCTGGTTTTCTTCCTGTGTATTTATTCTTCCAAATTTGTTCTGTTTGCTCTTTCTCTGTATTTATTCTTCTAAATCTAATAGCTTTTCCTTTGTTCCTGAGGTCAGACTGAGTTTTTATAAAGGTGATTTTTTTATAGTGATACTGGGATTAATCACAAGGAGAACAGATTGTTTGGTCTGGTTCTTGGATATATCTATGTCTTAGTTCCTCCTTAGTAACATAACAATGATGTGTTAAAGAGATTCTTTTAAAACCTCTTTTACAAAGAGGTTTGTATTTGTTTCCTAGGGCCTCTATAACAAAGCACCACAAACCTGATGGCTTAAAACAAAGTAAATTTATTCCCTCACAGTTCTGGAGGCTAGAAATCTGAAGCCAAAGTTTGCTTCCTCAGTAGACTCCAGGAAAGAATCCTTCCTTGACTCTTCCTACCTACTGGCAGCAATCCATAGCATTCCTTGTTTTGTAGATGCAACAATGCAATCTCTACCTCTGCCTTCACACAGGATTCATCCCGTATATATGTGTCTCTATGCCTCTTTTCCTCTTCTTATAAGGACACTGGTGATTTGATTTAGGGCCCACTCTAATCCAGAAGGACCTCATCTTAATTTCACTAATTTAAAGACTTATTTACAAACAACTTATTTCCAAATAAAGTCATATACTGAGGTTATGAGTGGACATGAAATTTTGAGGGACACTACTCAACCCAGTTCATGGGTGTTCAACACCACCTCATGGATTAAGCACTGAATCTGGATCTAATCTATTGACTCCTTGGAAATACTTTATTTTTTCTTTGGAAACTGATCACCCAGAAACCACTTCCTGTTTCTAGGCTTAGAGGCTTTGCATTAGCCTTTGTATTCAGCTTTTATTTATTCCTTTATGTTGCTGTTCAATTTCTACTTCAGGAAAACTGGATGTCCAGAATGATGTTTATATTATCTTTTTTTTTTTTTAATTTTTATTTTAGAGAAAGAGAGAGCACAAATGGGGGAGGGGCAGAGAGAGCCAGAGACAGAATCTGAAGCAGGCTGCAGGCTCTGAGCAGTCAGCACAGAGCCTGACGTGGGGCTCGAACCCACAAACCATGAGATCACGACCTGAGCTGAAGTCGGACGCTTAACCAACTGAGCCACCCAGGCGCCCAATATATTATCTTTGAACCCAGATATATCCCTTTCAAATTTAAAATTATATCTATTGTTCTTATTTGAAATAAGAAATATATCAATACATAACTTATTGAGCTACTTATCAGGCTTTTCTACCTTATTTGAAATTACATTGTTGTCCTTTTTATAAATAATGAGTTCATTAATTTTTAGTCTTAAAAAAATATGTATATATACATATAAAGTTCTAAATATACCTTTGAGTATTGTTTTAGCTTTGTCCCACAAATTTTCCTCTGCAGTGCTTTCACTGATATAGAGTTTTAGTTATTTCATTATTTTTATTATAATTTATGCTTTGACCTGTAAGTAATTTCAAATGTGAGGTTTTGGGAACATTTTATCATAGATTTCTAATTGCATTGCATTATGGACAGAAAACAATGGTTGTAAGGTATCAAACTTTTTTTTTTTAACTTTGTGACATTAGACTTAGTTGTAATGTTTTTTATAGGCTTGAGAAAAAATATATATTCTATTGGTTGGGGTTTTTTAAATTGCTGTATATCTAGTAGATAACTCTTGTACAATTTGGTGATTCAAATTTTTCTGTATCCTCAGTAACTTTTTGCCTATATTTTATATTTCCTTTTGGAAAAGTGTGTTGAAATTTTCTACTCTGTAGATTTCTTCTTGTAATTTTGTAAATTTTTTGTTTTATATATTTGAGATTAGGTTGATAATTATATATGGGTTGATGACTGTTACATATTATTGATAAAGTGTTTTTTTATTACTAAGTAATATCCTTATTTAACTGTTAATCCTTTTCACCTTAAATTCTATTTTGTATTACAGTCATTAATATAATCACAAAAGCTTGATTTAATATCTGCCTGGTATTTTTTTTCCTGACCTTTCTCTTCAATCTTTCTTCACATATATATTTTAAGCTATGTCTTGTAAGCAACATATAGCTGGAATTTTGAAAACACTGAAACTCACATGGAAGTATCTTTTAAGCAAGTTCAGTTGGTTCACATTTATTATGAAACCTGACGTATTTAGGCTTATTTTTTCAACTTATTTTGTGTGCTTTTATTTTCCTATTTCTTACTTCCCTTGAATTTTCCTTAATCCTTTTATTCCTTTCTACTAGCTTGGAATAAATGTAAGTGGCCATCCTTATATCTTTACATTTTTGGCATAATTTAAAGTTAGTCAGTATTTCTATTCTTCGAACTGTAAAAGAGTCCTAGATTTTCCCTGGATTTTAAACGGACAGTTTAGCCTGACATAGTTGCATGGATGCTGGCTGGAGATACGAGACTTCCAGGCCAGAGACAAAGGACATTTTTACTCACAGTACAACAATCATCACAAGCTTCATGTTCAGGTTGGTTTTCCTTAACCTTTAAGTCCCAAAGAAATCACACCATGGGAAACCTATGTGAATTTTGTGCATACAATGGGTTTTGTTCACAGCTAAGAAAGCCTGAAATTAGGAAATCCCATTCTTTTAAACGGGTTGGAAGAAAATCTGCCAGTCTTAGAGAGAGTTATTACTTTTATCATCCTAGACAGCAAACTCTGCTCCATAGGAAAACATCATCTACATACTCCAAGATCATTTACTATTCAAACATCCTTGAAAAGATAGTCCAAAACAAAATCCTCTGCTAATAAGATATGCAGAAATGTAAGAGACTCATGGAGAACTGTTTACCAACAATATCCACCTCCTGTTTCTACTCTACACCATCTGGTAAATTTTCTCACGAGTACACTTTATCAGCCACTCTAATTAATCTGACTGATAGAGGATGCTAACAAATAAAATCATCTTGTCTAAAATAGCATTTAATTAAGGCTACTATCAACAGGAATCTTGGCAGCAGGATGAGGCCAATCTATACCAGTGATCCTCAGTGTTTCTCAACTGTGAAGGTATGTACGTGGGCCCACCTTCACATTACCTCTGAAGAGCTTTTGGGGAACAGAGCACTGATGAAAACATGAATCTCATGCTGTCTGCTCTCTTCACAGTACTTGCCATATATCCTTTTACTAATCAAAATAAGACCTTAGAATGTTTTAAACAATGCTAAATTGTTTTTTAGTAAATGAAAGAATTTTTGTACTTTCAATTTTGTACGATCAAGAGAAATTGATACAGATCTAAACAAAATTCAGGTCTCCAGATAAAAAAGAACATGGAAATAGAGCAAATGGAAGTATTTTGTTCAAAAACACATTATGTTGAGTTTTGTTTAAAATCAGATTTATACTAACAAAAGAATAAGACTTTATGAGACATGAAGAATTTTGTGTCAGCAAAATTTAACGAAGAAGGAAAAATATTTCAAAAAGTAGAGGTAGATGTAAAAAGAAGTAAAGATTCAGGCTAGTAAGATGCTGAAATGATGTAGGATGCAATGAGGATACTTTAAAGAGTAATATAATTTTTAAAGGTAGTTTATGTATAGCTATTACCTTCAATAATGCGTTGATTGCAAACAATTTAACAAAGATTATTTTGAAAGGCTAGGTTAAGGGAGTTATCCATGCTTATATTTACCAAGTAGTTTGAAAATATTGAGGAAATAAAATTCTGATATATAAATAAGGAATAGAGATGTAATATTAGCATATGTTCTGGAAGCACAGCCAAAAGTAGTCTAGTAACTGAAAAAGAAAGTGTTATACTTGAATGTTGTCATTTTATGTACAGTCTGTGCTTAGAAAGCAATTCTTTTAAAAAAAGATTATTATATTTACCTGAAATTGGCTGAATCATATATCCTGCATGCTCCTGACTCACCACATTTCAAAGTTCCCCAGTGTAAACATGTGGAATCCACTAAAGCTCCAAAATATATAGGTGCAGGAATTCCAGCTACAGTTAAAGAGGGGAGAAAAAAAAACATCAACAAGGTAAGAATTAAGGTACATTATCTTGTTTGTAAACATTTCCATTTTCTCTGTAGAATAAAGTATGAATAGAATGCTTTACATTTTATTTTTACATATCAGAAGTTGTTACTTTTACTGTAACATTTCTAAGTTATAAAGGATAAGTAATGTGATGGATAAATGCAACATAAAAATCACTGATATTGAAAATCATTGAATTAATGACTCTCTATATTTTTTCTGCAATTTTTTGTACCAATCATGTATACATTTTACTTTAACAAAGTATTTTTTGTTCATTTGCTTTTCAAATCTTCTAAAAGCTGAAAAGCAAAATTAAGTTCAGATAGGTCTTTTTCAAGAAAAAGGGGAAATTCTCCATTTCTTCTTGTACCTTATTCTCATACAAATTACTAAGTGCTGCAAACAGAAGGGATATTTGCTAGTCTTGGAGAGAATGATTTCATTTACTTGGTAGTTAATAGTGGTCTGATATGATGCTGGAAAAAAATAACAATTTTTACCAAATACTCTTGTGCAAAATGTATGTAACCCCACACCAAGAGACTTCTCTTCAGGCTTGATACACCTAAAAAATAAGTAAATTCATAAATAAAATGAAAATAGAGATTTAAACGCTGTTGTAGTTTCTTTAAAAAATTGTTTGTAAATGCTGGTAACACACTGGGCACTAGAACATTTTTTTTGCATGCTCAGATCTTGGTTATCCAAGGCCTGATTATCCAGTTTGTAGTCTACACACGAGCCCTACTTTTGATTCTTGGCATTTTACCTATCATTTTTTTGCTCATTATTATCAGAAAATTATCAAAGAAGAAAATATTTCATATCAGTTTCTACCCCAGTATCCATTTATTGAAGCAGTAGTTCTTGGTTAAACCTTCAGCCTAAAACAAGAATAATGCAACCCTAGCTGTATTTAAATTATTTGTATTAACAAAATACAGAAAAGCCAAGAATTATATAAATAAATGAAAGGCAGAAAGAAAACAAGGATAGAAATTTTCAAAGGAATGTGATGAAGAAATCCAAGGCAAACATATTTTAAGTGATTTGGTATCATTTCAAGAGTCACAAAGATCTCTCCATTCTCTCCAAAATCCCCACTTTTTTGCACTGTTGCCTGAAATTCCTATATGCAGAAATAGAGACTATAATTCTGCAATGGACTTTCATGTGTCCCACTCACTCCAGCATCACCATGGGTAGCTCCTCAAAGAATTCACATTGAGAGTTCTACTGTATTCCCTTTTCTTCCCTGACTAACTCAAAGCTGAGAAAATAAAAGTAGCTTTCTTCACAAAAGCATACATTTTTAGCAAAAATGTCATCTTATTGGCATTTTCTTAACATAAATGTTTTACTGAATTTTCAGAAACCTTATAGATTGATCTAGACATTATCTACCTGACACATAGGTTATTTAGACAACATCAATGATTTTACTCAGAAGGAAGTAAGAGAAGCCAAGAGACTCAGCATGACCCTCTAGGTCCCATGGTTTCCATTTAATACAGAAAATAAGGCATTTAAGTTTTACTGAAGAATTTTTCTTTCCTCTCTATATCTAATATACTACTTAATGATCTCACAGAAATGTGAAATACTAATTTAAACTTATTATTTAAACTGTTGAAACAGTTTAAACTATTCTACAAACTCTATCATTGATTGGCATTGATAATAACAATTTCTAGAATCCAGGAATCAGAAAAGTTAGCATGCACATCATGGGAAAATGCTGAGAGAAATTCAAATTTTTCTTTAAATTGGCAGAATAACAGTGATGTTGCATCCCTTTGCCATCGTGGTAGGAAATCCAGGGAGTTCCCGCAAAAATAGAGACAACACAAGCATATTAACAAAAACCCAGGTATTAAATTCTACAATATGACCCTGGAAAGAGGTGGGGGAAGAGAGGAGGGACATGAAGAGAGCATGATTAAGTACTTGTTTTATTAGGAGGTAGATATTAATACTGAAAAGTTTTAAAATTGATGAGCAAAACATAAGTATAATTAAGAATATCAATAATCAGTCTAACCATTTCAATAATCAAAGTAGCAGAAGAAAATCCAATATATACCATAGTTTCCTCTTATCTGTGGTTTCACTTTCCACAGTTTCAGTTACCCACATTGAACTGTGGTGTGGAAGCAGATATTTCTCCTTCTGACATATCAGATCAATAGCAGCTGAATGCTATAGTCTGTGTATCACAAGAGCTCCATCATTCACCTCATTTCATCTCATCATGTATTTTATCATCTCACATCATCTCAAGGAGAAAAAGGGTGAGTACAGCACAATGATATGTTGATAGAGACCAGATGCACTTAAATTTCATTATAGTATATTGTTATAATTGTCCTATTTTATTATTAGTTATTGTTCTTAATCTCTACTGTGCCTAATTTATAAATTAGACTTTATCACAGTTATGTATCTTTAGGAAAAAATATCAAATATTTAGGGTTTGTTACTATCCATGGCTTCAGGCATCTGCTAGGGATCTTAAAATATGTCCCTTGCAGATAAAGGGGTACCACTGTACAATGGAAAGCAAAAAAAAGAAAAAAAAAGAAAAAAAAGAAGTAAAAAGAAAGTCAAATAAATAGAGTATATTAAATAAAATAGCAAAAAGAGTCTTATCACAATAATTACAAGAAATCTAAGTGAGGGGTGCCTGGGTTGCTGAGTAGTTGTGTCCAACTCTTGCTTTTGGCTCATGCCTTGATTTCACAGTTCATAAGTTTGAGCCCTGCACTGGGATCTGTGCTGTCAATGCAGAGCCTGCTTGGGATTCTCTGTCTCTCCCTCTCTCCCCCGCTTATTCTCTCTCTCTCTCTCTCTCTCTCTCTCTCTCTCAAAATAAATTTTTAAAAATAAATAAATAAATATAAATGAGCTAAATGTACCTATCTCAGATTATAAAATGATACCTAGCAAATTGCCTAGGAAGCAAAATGAAAGACTGAAGATTGAAAATAAAGGAAAGGGAAAAGATATAACAAGTAACAACGAACCAAAAGAAAGCTAGAACTTCCATTTTAATGAAAAACAAAATACAATTCCCTAAAAGAAATAACTAAAAGATAAAGAAAATTAAGTGATGCTAACAATAGAAATATAATGATCAAAGACACATTTTCATCATATAATATAGCCTCCAAATATATGAATTAAAAAACTGAGAGATTTATAGGGAGAAATACACCAGCAATATTTATAGATTTGAACATCTCTGAAAAACTGATGAATTAATGCAGACAAAAACAAGAATACATTTACAAAATTTAGATAACACAATGCTTTATTTCAATCCAAGAGATATGGAACTATATACCCAAAATTCAGTTACACATTCTTTTCAAAAAGACATGAAATACTAAAAAAAAATGCACTAGGCCCCAAATACAACCTTGATATTCCATCTCCCCAACCTGTAATCTTTCAGATTAAGTTGTCTGAACATAAAAATAGAATAATAATAATAAATTATAACTATAGAAAGTTCTTAAAGATATGGAAATTACATAACACATTAATAAATAATCTTTGGTCTGGTGGGGCAAATCACTACGAAGTAGAAATAAACTCCACAGAAAATACTAGTTGAAGCATTGCTAAATTAATATTTGGAAAGAAATGTATAGATTTATGTACAGTAGTCAGAATGAACAAATGATCTAAGTATTAAACTGAAACAGTTGGATAAAGAAAAACAGAGCAAGCCTAAAAGAAAAAAAAATCAAGAAGAGCAGGATTACATGAAATAAAGATTAACAAAACCAAAACTCATTCTTTAAAAAGAGAAAAATAAAATAGACAAGCCTCTGACAACCATGATCAAGAAAAAGTAAAGAGGAGGCAAATAAAAAAATACGTAAGAAGAAAAGAGAAATCCTTTCAGATACATCAGAGAATATCAGATAAGGAATATTATAAACACCTACATACAACAGGTTTAAATAGAAATTGAAAATATGAATAGGCACTAATACTAAATAAATGAAAAAATAAATAGCATCACTGTCCCAACAAGCCCAAAGTATAAATACTTTCACAGATGGATTTATATAGCTTTCCAACAAATATTTAATGTAAGTAGTGCCAGAAATTAAAAAATAGAAAATTTATTAATTCATTTTGTGGGGCCTATGATGATTCCAAAACAAAAAAAGAATAAAAAGTAATATGTCTATTTTATTTATCAACATAGATGTAACAGTTTTAAATAAAGTATTATTTTAACAAACCAAATCATATATAAAAATATAAATAAGTATGGTTTTTTCATCCATGCAAACAGTTCAACATGAAAATATCTACCAATTTATTTTACTACACCAAAAATACTGAGTAGAAAAATTATAGAATCATAGATGCAGAAAAATACATCTAATAGCATTTAATACCTATTTCATTATTAAAAACTTAGAAACTACATGAAAACTATACACTGAAAAATCTACAGCAAATATCATCATGGAAAAATGTGTATGTTTTCCATTAAGATTAGAAAAGTACAAGAATACTCGCTATCATCACTATCATTTCACATAGCTTTGGAGGTCCACGTTGATGCTTTAAGAAAAATTTAAAAGCCTAAGATGTGTAAGGTTTAGAAGTGAAGAGACAGGGGCACCTGGGTGGCTCAGTTGGTTAAGCGTCCAACTCTTGACTTTGGCTCAGGCAATGATTTCACGATTCGTGAATTCAAGTGCCATGTTGAGCTCTGTGCTGACAGCACGGAGCCTGCTTAGGATTCTCTCTCTCCCCCTCTCTCTCTGCCCCTCCCTGCTCATGCTCTGTCTCTGTCTCTCAAAAATAAATAAATGTTAAAAAAAAAAAAAACACAAGACTGTATGTAAAAGGTAAAGTTATAAAGCTATTAGGATAAAATTTAGGTGAATATTTGTATAGATTAGGAACATAAAAACATTTTTAAAATGTGACTCCCCAACACACAAACCCTAAGGGAAGAAAATTGTAAGATTTCAGTACAACAGTATTTAGGATTTAATTTCATAAAAGAGAGTATGGAGAAATTAAAAGAAAGATGAGAGATTAGGAGATAATTGTATCATGTAAGCAATATTACATTAACATTTATAATTTAGACAATAATCAGCAAAATCACCAAGAAAAATATATGACATATAATAGAAAATGAGCAAAAAAAAATCAATAAGCATCTTGAATCAGAAGCCTAAATAGCTAAAAAATAAATTTTGAAGATGTCTAAACACACTGGATCAGGATATCACATATTGAAACATCAGTGAACTACCATTTTACAGTCATTGGACTAGCCTAAGTCAGAATGTTAGATAATGTCAAGTGTTAGTGAGGCTGTAAGAAGGCAGGAACTCTCAAGTGGGGAAGGTGTGAGAACTCATACATATACATACTAAGCAGTATTTGGTGAATGTATGTACTCGTGAGTCTTATGAACCAAAGCAAGATTTAAAGCACAACACCACACATGTGAATATAGGAACACATACTCACAAAAAGATGTTAGTATTTTACAAAAGAAAATACATATTTAAGTTCGTGTAGCTATCATATTAATATGGGTGGCTATGGTGAGAGGAGGTGAAAAATAGAATGAAAAAAAGCAAAATCAAGAAAGAGTGAAAACTTATCCCAGCCTATGAGGATAATGTGCTGTGAACTGAGAATCACAATGAACTTAACTCTGCTTCTAAGTTCCAATGAAATATGATGAAAAAAAGGGAGAAATGCAAATTTTATTTACTAAGGATGTTTACAATCGTTTACTAGACATGAAGAATGTTGGAATAACAAGAACACATATATGCCACACCTAAGTCTGAATTTTAGCTCTACAATTTCCTAGTGTTGCAAAGCCCTTCATCATTTGTATCTAACAATAGCTTTGTAAAAGACTCAAGCATTTATTATTATGCCTATTGTTTATTTAAAATGAAGCTCAAATAAATCGAGGGACCTGTTTAAGTCCCTGTAGATAGGAATTGGTGACACAGGCTCTGACAGCTTTGCACTCTGCTGCCCAGTAGTTTGAACCGTCTGAAATGACTGCAAGGCAACCACTCTTTACCCATCAAAATGACCATTTCATATGGTTTACACTAAAATATAAATGTGTCTCCTCTTGTGTGAAACAATGAGAGGGTCACTAATTTAACTGCAAAATATAAGGAAGGAAAGATAGGGAGGAAAATGGCAAAATATGAATATTTATACTCCTATACTTTTAAAATTTTGTAAAGTCTGACAATGCCTAGTGTTAAACTCTTAATAAATGATATATATGAGCACAGGATTCTTACATAATGTGGGCTCCAGGGGGATTTCTTAGAAAAAGGCTCTTTAATAAAGGATCCAAAAGGAATATAAATAAAGAAAATATTTTCTGTACCTTAGGAGAACCATATATCCAGGTATGGCAGATAAAGAATAAATGAAACTGCCAATTGCTGACAAGATTAAAAAGTACTGGAGCATCATGGAACAGTCATGTCCTTTGTCACACAGCCCAAGAACTGCAGATGAATTTCCTGATGTTTGAATGCAGCTACAATTTTGGAATACCTATTTAAAGAAAGTAAAATTTTGAACACAAATCACAAATATTTTGTACATAGGCAACTGGATCAAGGCAGAGACCATTTATTCTCTTTATTCTCATCTCCTTTGT
Source organism: Lynx rufus (assembly GCF_022079265.1). Classification (NCBI taxonomy): domain Eukaryota; kingdom Metazoa; phylum Chordata; class Mammalia; order Carnivora; family Felidae; genus Lynx; species Lynx rufus. The sequence continues at coordinate 54,188,341 of NW_025814889.1, forward strand.
GGTGCCTCTCAGGATTATAGCAAAACAAACTACTGAATGATGGTTTTAGAAAAATGGTATTTATTTCTAAATAAATAGAGTAAATTTGCAGTAACTCAGCTACCTTAAAGACAAACCTTTTAAAAACACATATTCTTTTGTTACAAAATGAAGTATGACAAACAAAATTGTTTTGGAAGTCAGTTAAAATATTTAGATACTTACTAATAAAACTTTGTTTCAAAAATACAGTTTATTTCAAAAACAGAGTAAAGTAAGTCCTTTTAAAGTTTTTATGTTTCCAGGTTTTAATTGGAATTAAAAGTTATATTTTACTTTATAACCAACCAACATTTAAATGTTGTAATATGTTTTTAGGCAAACAAAACCTAGTTACATTTTCTTAAAAGAGCTGTCAGAATGTGAAAAACACAGAAAGCACATGCAAGCATACATACGGGGGAAAAAAGAGAAAAAAAAGCAATTAGGTAAATAATTGATATCAAAACCACCAACTTTATCTCCATGATAAAAATATTTCAATCCAGAGTATTTTTAAAGCAAATTACCTGAGTAATAATGCCAACAGCTATGAAATTAAATTTCAGTGATCGATGTCTGGTATACTCAAAAATTTTTTTGATTAAAAATAAGATCAGTGGTCAGAGGTTTAAAATAAGATTTATGAAATAAAAGGTAAATCAAGTGAACATACAGAAAAATTTTACTTTTACTTTTATCAAATGTGGCCCCAGTTCATGTGGGAATGTTCTAGTGCAATACATAAAAACAAAGTTTTGTGGGAAAAAGAAAGCCAACAGAATGTGTTACCATGTTTATTCCTGCTCCAACGGATGTCTCACAACCAGCAAGACAAGCTGACATATATGAAACACCATTGTTTCCACACACAGGATCCCATGTTTTAGTTGGACAGTTGCAATCCCTATTACAGTCAGCAAGAATGGCGTTTTCCATATATAAATCTTGTTGCATTCTGAAATAATTTAAAATAATTCATGGCTATTGAAAGATCATTTTCTTTTTCTTTTCATCTTAATCCAAAATTATATTTCCTCTCCTTCCCAAAACAGAAACAGAAATCTTCCAACCATCAATGTGTGGCCTCAATACTATATCTCTGTCATAAAATATACCTGCTTTGGTGATCACATAGCCACTTTATCAATGATTTATTTCAGATAAAAAAATAGCCGATAAACAAGTATTAATTGAGTGTCTACCATATGGAAGGTATTTTTCCAGGTATTATTAGCACTCAAAAACGAAGATGACCTAATCCCTGTGGCTGATCCATATGGTAGCATTTAACAAGAGATCATATGTTATGAAAGCAAGCTTGAAGATCAAAATCTATAAATTCAGTTTATAATGCAGATATTAATTACATTTAGCTTCAGAAATCTAACTACTTGAGTAAATAAAGACATTCTTCTAGTATGAAGAGTGTCCAGGGGTTATCAAAATGGCAACACAGTTTGTTTTTGATGAATCTCCCTCATAAGAAGACCAATTAGCAGCTATCTATAGACAAGATACCATTGTGAAAATCCCAGAATCTGGGAATGAGGCTAACGCACCTTCCTGGAGCACAAAGACCTAGAAGGACCACATTGGAAGAGTAAGAAGAACAGTTAGACTCTGATCAAATTATGCATCCCCCAGGTCAGCACAACACCACACTGAGAAGACCTCCTTGGGTCTACAATTTCTCCAGTGGGAAAAGAGAGCCCAAGGTAGACATCAAGTACCTTCAGCATTGTGGGATGTTACCCAGGAGGCCCATTCAGGTCTCACTTCATGAGGATGACTAGAAGAATCTGCAGGCTTCACTTATTAGGGATTAGATAGAGAAGGGGGACAGCGATTACAACAACCAGCACTCAGATCTTGATAGACAGTATCCTTACTTGCAGCACTATCCAAGTACAGATCCCAGCCAGTAGTTCTACTGATCTACAGAGCTGAATGATGGCTCCTTTTATCCAAGAAACTCAGTTGGCAGTTCTGCTTTATTTACAGTCAACAGACTATACTGGCTGTGGAGCCCATTCAGCTGCCACATCTGGGCAGGGAAGCAAATTCACAGGCTTCCCTAACTGCTGAGCATAGCTTCATGTTCCACCCACCCAGAAAGCGTGGCCAAAGAACCTAGGGAGTCATAGAGTCCATCCTACAGCCTGCTCAGTCTGGAAGCCAAGCAAATAGCCCTGCCCCATTGTTAAACATAACCTCTGGCCCCACATAACCAAGGAGCCTGAACAGTAACCCTGGGAAGCCTCAGAGCCCAGACTACAGCACCACCCAGCAACAGAGCCCAGTCCTTGGCCTTACCCAATTGCTGAACACAGCCTGAAGCCTTGATCAGGCAGGGAACCTATCCAGTGACTTTGTCAAATCATGGAACAAACTTAAAGCCTCACCTGATGAGAGAACCTGGAGAGCAATTCTGCCCAACCAGAAGATGCAGTTTCTAGTACCACCCTATTCTGGGGTACAACTAGAAGCCTCTCTCCTCTAGAGATTCTGGCCAGCAACTTTGTCCAACAGCAGAGCACAGTCAGCAGCTTACCTGATTATGAAGCCCAGTCTATGGCCCACCCAACTTCAGGGCACACCTTGTGGCCCTTTCTGATTACAGAACACAGCCGGAGACTCAAGCTGACCAGGAGCAATTGCAAGCCCAGCCCATTGCTCTGACCAGTGGTAAAGTCCAACCAGTGGCATCATCCTGCCAGGGAATATAGCCTACAACCTTGTCCAACCAGAGGTGATTGCAAAGATCTATCAGTGGTCCCACTGAACTGCAGAGCACAGTCAGCAGCCCTTCCCAATCAAAACGCCCACCGGTAGCCTCATTTGAATGTGTAACCCAGCCAAGAATCCCAAATAGTTTGAATTCAAAACTAAAGTACACAAAAACATGTAGTAATTAAACTGACAAAAGTCAGAGATGAAGAGAGAATTTTGAACACAGCAAGAGAAAAATTATTTGTCACTTCATGTGCATTCGCATAAGACTATAAGCAGATTTCTTAACAGAAACTTTGCAGGTCAGAAGAGTGGGATAATATATTCAACATATAGAAAAACAAAACTCTCAATCAAGAATACTATACCTGGCAAAGCTGTCCTTCAGAAATGAAGGAAAGATAAAAATTTTCCCAAACAAAAGTTGAGGGAGTGCATCGCTACTAGACCTGAATTACAAGAAATGCTAAGGGACATTCTTTAAACTGGAATAAAATGATGATAAATAACATTATAGAAACATGTGAATGTGTAAAGCTCACTGGTACTGGTAAATATATAGTCAAAGTCAAATTCTCTAACATCATGATTATGGTGTATAATTAATTCACTAGTTTTAAAGTTAAAAAAAAAATAAATAACCATAATTAGAATAATACATTATTAGATACACCATGTAATAATGATGTAAATTTTAATGTTAACCTAAAATGTGAGTGGGGAGAAATGCAAATATATTTTCCATATGCTATCAAAGTCAAGTTGTTAACATAAAATAGGATGCTATAAATATACTTTAATGTAAGCCTCATACAAAGGAAAGAACTATGATAATACATAAAAGATTATGCTAAAGTTGTGAAGGCATACTGCCACAAAAAGTTATCAAATCACGAAGGAAATTCATTCATCAAGAAGATATAACAATTGTAAATACTTATGTACCCAATACTGCAGTACCCAAGTGTATAAAACAAATATTAACATAACTAAAAGGTGAAATAAACAGCAATACAACAATAGAGGCTTTGATACCATACTATCAACAATGGATAGATCACCTAGATGAGAATCAATTAGGAAATAGCAGATTTGAACGATACAATAGACACCTACAAGACATATACAAATCCAACATATTCCATCCAATAGCAACAGAATGCACATTCTTTTTAAAAGCACACAAACATTTTCTCAGATATATCATGTGTTAGTCCACAAAACAATTTTCAAGAAATTCAAGAAAATAGAAATTATATCAAGTATTTGTTCTGACCACAATGATAGGAAACTAGAAATCAATTAAAAGAAGGAAATCTGGAAAATTCACAAATATATGGAAATTAAACAACACACTCCTAAATGACCACTGGATCATAGAAGAAATCAAAAGGGAATAAAAAAATATTCTGACACAAATAAATGGAACCATAACATACCAAAATTTCTAGGATGCAACAAAAGGAATTCTAAAAAGAAAGTTTATAGTATGAACACATAAATTAAGAAGAAAAAAAGACCCCAAATGAACAACCTAACTTTACATATCAAGGAAATAGAAAAACACAAAGAGAGTAAAACTAGATAAATAAAATTATAAATTAAGGAGGAAATATTACAACCAACACCACGTAAATATGAACGATCATAAGACAAAACTGTTAATTATACAACAATAAATTGGACAACTTAGAAGAAATGAGTAAATTTCTAGAACACATATCATACCAAGATCAATCATGAAGAAATAGAAAATCTGAATAGATCAATTACTGGCAAGGAGATTAAATCATAATCACAAACCTCCCAACTAAGAAAAGCCCAGCATTAGTTGGTTTCACTAGTGAATTCTATCAAACATCTGAAGAATTAACACCAATTCTTCTGAAATTCTTCCAAAAATTGAAGAGGAGAAACATCCCCAAACCCATTTATGAGGCCAGAATCATATTAATACTAAAGTCAGATGCAGCCACTACAAGAAAACTATGGGACAATATCCCTGATGAATATAAATGCAAAAAATTATCAATAAAATACTGGTAAAATGAATTCAATAACACATTCTAAAGATCATATGCCATGATCAAGTGGGTTTTATTCCAGGGATACAAGAATGTTTCTACATACATAAACCAATCAATGTGATACATCACATTAACAAATTGAAGGATAAAAATCATATGCTCATCTCAATAGATGCAGAGAAAGCATCTATTTTGTTGACAAAATTCAACATCCGTTCATGATAAAAACTCTTAACAAATTACATATGGAAGAAATTTAACAACATAGCAAAGACCATTTATGACAAGTCCATAGCTAACAACATACTCAATGATGGGAAGCTGGGAGCTTTCCTTTAAGATCAGGAACAACATAAGAATGTCCATCCTGTCCACTTTTATTCAAGAAATTCTAGTCAGAGCTATTAGGTGAGATAAAGAAATAAAAAGCATTCAAATCAGAAATGAAGAAGTGAAATTATCTCGATTTGTAGGTGACATGATATATATAGAAAACCCTAAGAACTCCATCAAAATATGGCAAGAACTAATAAATTAATTTAGTAAAGTTAAAGGATGGGAAATCAGTATACAAAAATCAGTTCTGTTTCTATACAGTAACAACAAACTATTAAAAGAAAAAAGAAAACAATCCAATAATTGAATGAAAAGAATAAAATACTTAAGGAATAAATTTAACCAAGGATGTGAGAATCTCTACATTGAAAACTATAAGACACTGTTAAAGACAAAATAGGCCATAAATAAATAGAAAGATATTTATTCCATGCCCATGCATTGGAAGAATTATTATTGCTAAAATGTTCATACTACCCAAAGTAATCTACAGATTTAGTGCAGTCCCTATACAGATTCCAGTGGCATTTTCATAGACATAGAAAACGATTCTAAAACTTGTATGGAATCACAAAAAAATAGCCAAAGCAATCTTGAGAAAGAGCAAAGCTGGAGATATCACACTTCCTGATTTGAAACTATTTTACAAAGTAATAGTAATAAAAACAGTTTGGTATTAACATAAAAAAGGGTCACAAAGATTAAGGAACAGAATAAAGAATGCAGAAATAAACCATGCATATATGGTGAATTAATTTACAACAAACAAGCTAAGAATTTACTGTGGGGAAAGGATACTCGCTTCAGAAATGATGTTGGGATAGATCATCTAGACACACGGTCAATAAAGAAACAAGGGCCCTGAATGAGACATTGGATCAGATGGACTTGACAGATATATTTAGAACTCTGCATCCCAAAGCAACAGAATATACTTTCTTCTCGAGTGCACATGGAACATTCTCCAAGATAGATCATATACTGGGTCACAAAACAGCCCTTCATAAGTTTACAAGAATTGAAATTATACCATGCATACTTTCAGACCACAATGCTATGAAGCTTGAAATCAACCACAGGAAAAAGTCTGGAAAACCTCCAAAAGCATGGAGGTTAAAGAACACCCTACTAACGAATGAGTGGGTCAACCAGGCAATTAGAGAAGAAATCAAAAAATATATGGAAACAAACGAAAATGAAAATACAACAATCCAAACGCTTTGGGACGCAGCGAAGGCAGTCCTGAGAGGAAACTACATTGCAATCCAGGCCTATCTCAAGAAACAAGAAAAATCCCAAATACAAAATCTAACAGCACACCTAAAGGAACTAGAAGCAGAACAGCAAAGGCAGCCTAAACCCAGCAGAAGAAGAGAAATAATAAAGATCAGAGCAGAAATAAACAATATAGAATCTAAAAAAACTGTAGAGCAGATCAACGAAACCAAGAGTTGGTTTTTTGAAAAAATAAACAAAATTGACAAACCGCTAGCCAGGCTTCTCAAAAAGAAAAGGGAGATGACCTAAATAGATAAAATCATGAATGAAAATGGAATTATTACAACCAATCCCTCAGAGATACAAACAATTATCAGGGAATACTATGAAAAATTATATGCCAACAAATTGGACAACCTGGAAGAAATGGACAAATTCCTGAACACCCACACTCTTCCAAAACTCAATCAGGAGGAAATAGAAAGCTTGAACAGACCCATAACCAGCGAAGAAATTGAATCGGTTATCAAAAATCTCCCAACAAATAAGAGTCCAGGACCAGATGGCTTCCCAGGGGAGTTCTACCAGACGTTTAAAGCAGAGATAATACCTATCCTTCTCAAGCTATTCCAAGAAATAGAAAGGGAAGGAAAACTTCCAGACTCATTCTATGAAGCCAGTATTACTTTGATTCCTAAACCAGACAGAGACCCAGTAAAAAAAGAGAACGACAGGCCAATATCCCTGATGAATATGGATGCAAAAATTCTCAATAAGATACTAGCAAATCGAATTCAACAGCATATAAAAAGAATTATTCACCATGATCAAGTGGGATTCATTCCTGGGATGCAGGGCTGGTTCAACATTCGCAAATCAATCAACGTGATACCTCACATTAACAAAAAAAAAGAGAAGAACCATACGATCCTGTCAATCGATGCAGAAAAGGCCTTTGACAAAATCCAGCACCCTTTCTTAATAAAAACCCTTGAGAAAGTCGGGATAGAAGGAACATACTTAAAGATCATAAAAGCCATTTATGAAAAGCCCACAGCTAACATCATCCTCAACGGGGAAAAACTGAGAGCTTTTTCCCTGAGATCAGGAACACGACAGGGATGCCCACTCTCACCGCTGTTGTTTAACATAGTGCTGGAAGTTCTAGCATCAGCAATCAGACAACAAAAGGAAATCAAAGGCATCAAAATTGGCAAAGATGAAGTCAAGCTTTCGCTTTTTGCAGATGACATGATATTATACATGGAAAATCCGATAGACTCCACCAAAAGTCTGCTAGAACTGATACATGAATTCAGCAAAGTTGCAGGATACAAAATCAATGTACAGAAATCAGTTGCATTCTTATACACTAACAATGAAGCAACAGAAAGACAAATAAAGAAACTGATCCCATTCACAATTGCACCAAGAAGCATAAAATACCTAGGAATAAATCTAACCAAAGATGTAAAGGATCTGTATGCTGAAAACTATAGAAAACTTATGAAAGTAATTGAAGAAGATTTAAAGAAATGGAAAGACATTCCCTGCTCATGGATTGGAAAAATAAATATTGTCAAAATGTCAATACTACCCAAAGCTATCTACACATTCAATGCAATCCCAATCAAAATTGCACCAGCATTCTTCTCGAAACTAGAACAAGCAATCCTAAAATTCATATGGAACCACAAAAGGCCCTGAATAGCCAAAGGAATTTTGAAGAAGAAGACCAAAGCAGGAGGCATCACAATCCCAGACTTTAGCCTCTACTACAAAGCTGTCATCATCAAGACAGCATGGTATTGGCACAAAAACAGACACACAGACCAATGGAATAGAATAGAAACCCCAGAACTAGACCCACAAACGTATGGCCAACTCATCTTTGACAAAGCAGGAAAGAACATCCAATGGAAAAAAGACAGCCTCTTTAACAAATGGTGCTGGGAAAACTGGACAGCAACATGCAGAAGGTTGAAACTAGACCACTTTCTCACACCATTTACAAAAATAAACTCAAAATGGATAAAGGACCTAAATGTGAGACAGGAAACCATCAAAACCTTAGAGGAGAAAGCAGGAAAAGACCTCTCTGACCTCAGCCGTAGCAATCTCTTCCTCGACACATCCCCAAAGGCAAGGGAATTAAAAGCAAAAGTGAATTACTGGGACCTTATGAAGATAAAAAGCTTCTGCACAGCAAAGGAAACAACCAACAAAACTAAAAGGCAACCAACGGAATGGGAAAAGATATTTGCAAATGACATATCGGACAAAGGGCTAGTATCTAAAATCTATAAAGAGCTCACCAAACTCCACACCCGAAAAACAAATAACCTAGTGAAGAAATGGGCAGAAAACATGAATAGACACTTCTCTAAAGAAGACATCCAGATGGCCAACAGGCACATGAAAAGATGTTCAGCGTCGCTCCTTATCAGGGAAATACAAATCAAAACCACACTCAGGTATCACCTCACGCCAGTCAGAGTGGCCAAAATGAACAAATCAGGAGACTATAGATGCTGGAGAGGATGTGGAGAAACGGGAACCCTCTTGCACTGTTGGTGGGAATGCAAATTGGTGCAGCCGCTCTGGAAAGCAGTGTGGAGGTTCCTCAGAAAACTAAAAATAGACCTACCCTATGACCCAGCAATAGCACTGCTAGGAATTTATCCAAGGGATACAGGAGTACTGATGCATAGGGGCACTTGTACCCCAATGTTCATAGCAGCACTCTCAACAATAGCCAAATTATGGAAAGAGCCTAAATGTCCATCAACTGATGAATGGATAAAGAAATTGTGGTTTATATACACAATGGAATACTACGTGGCAATGAGAAAAAATGAAATATGGCCTTTTGTAGCAACGTGGATGGAACTGGAGAGTGTGATGCTAAGTGAAATAAGCCATACAGAGAAAGACAGATACCATATGGTTTCACTCTTATGTGGATCCTGAGAAACTTAACAGGAACCCATGGGGGAGGGGAAGGAAAAAAAAAAAAAAAAGAGGTTAGAGTGGGAGAGAGCCAAAGCATAAGAGACTGTTAACAACTGAGAACAAACTGAGGGTTGATGGGGGGTGGGAGAGAGGGGAGGGAGGGCGATGGGTATTGAGGAGGGCACCTTTTGGGATGAGCACTGGGTGTTGTATGGAAACCAATTTGTCAATAAATTTCATATATATATATAAAAAAAAAAAGAAATGATGTTGGGAAACTAGGCAGCCATATGCAAAAGAATTAAAGCAGATCCCTAACTTATATACACAAAAATAAACTCAAATGGATTAAAGACTTAAATTTAAGACCCAGAACCATAAAATTCCCAGAATAAAACATTGTGGGTGAACTCCTTGACAGTGATTTTTTGGATTGGACACCAAAAGGCACAAGTAACAAAAACAAAAATAAACAAGCGGAAATACATCACACTAAAAAGCTTCTGGACAGTAAGGAAATCATGAACAATGTGAAAAGGCAGCCTATGGAATGCGAGTAAATATTTACAAATCATATATCTGATAGGGATTAATATCCAAAAATATATAAAAACTAATAAAACTCAATAACAACAATAACAAAAAACACCAATCTGATTTTAAAATAGGCAGAAGATTGCTTCTTGGTCTTTTGGATAAGATGAAGTGTTAAAATGGGCAGAGGAATTAAATAGAAAATTTTTCAGAGAAGACATACAAATGGCCAATAAGTAAATGAAAAGATGCTTAATATCACCAGTTATAAGAGAAATAGAAATGAAAGCCACAATGAGATATCACCTCACACCTGTTAGGATATGTATTTTCAAAATACAAGAGATGATATCAGTATGCATAACCTTCCTATAAATTCAGACTGTCCTCAAATATAAATCTAAAACTATTCAATGATAGAGACATAATTACGCAAATGTATGAATTTACATATGAATTAAAATATCATGTATTCGGATTCAGTTATGCTGGATTTAAGCCCATTGTGGAAACATATAAAGGTGATTAAGATTGTATAGTTAATTCTTAATTTTACCCATTTATGAGAGTATAAAATATATGAACAACATACCCTAATGCAACCTAAAACTAATGGCAGTTTCTCTGATATCCACTTTAATGTCTACCAGGATATCCAAAAACAAGCCCACACACATACATATGCACTCATAAACTAACTAACCCTGTTAGCCTGGAGGGATGGGCTTATAACTGACAGATGGAGGAAAGAGAAAGACCATGGATTATTGCTATCAATTCCAATTAGCAAATGATCTGGTCATTGGGTAATCATTGAATAAAATATGTCATTAACTGTTCTAAAAGTATGACATTCATTAGAAAACAACATACCCATTATAAGTGGTGGTTATGCCAGCAACTGAAGAATTATCACAGATCATGAGAAAACACAAAAAATGAAGAAGATATTCAGTTAAAGATAACCAACATGCTATGTGGGCAGCTTGTTTGACAGTAATCTTGAATTTCTTCATAATTAAACCACCAGCTATATATCCAATGCATACTGGAGGTAAGTTATAAATACCTATAAATGTAAGTAAAATGTTGTTTACAAAGTGATTTAGCAAAAGAACAAATATGGTATCTAATATGTCTTACATAAGAAACCATCTAGGTCCAACTCACAGTGAAGAAAGCTGATTGATTATTATCTCCACTTATTTACATATTACATACAGAGAGATTTTTAAATGCTCCACATTGTCAAAGTATATTAAGACTCTTATCACTGTCCTTCATTTAATTTATTGTAGTAGGTTGTAAATTTCTTATATGCAGGGATCATGATCTATATCTCTTTTCTAATGATTTAGGCAGGAGTGGCAATTCAAAGTTAACCAGTAGTTTATGATTAATATGATTTTGCCATTGTTTGTACCGACTCTAGTTGTTAAGAATTTGACTTCATTCAAGGTACCTTAGAAGGTTACTTTGCTGAGCCTGTGATTGTCAAGTGTATTTACATTTCATGTCCCTCTCCCTAAAAAAAGAAAAGAAAAAAAACAAGAAAAAGACAGGCCTTGATGGCATTCTTAATGTCAGGGTCTCTCACAGAAGCACATCACATCTACTTGGGAGAGTGTTTAAAAATCCATTCCAGAGTCCCACACCAGATTGTCTAATTTAGTATGTCTGAGGTGGGTGCCAGGTATCTGAACTTCTAACAAACACTCTATGTGATGTGGATCCAGGTAGTCTAAGAAATTCACTTTTCAGATCAATCAAAAGATCTCAGGAGAAACCCAAGGTGGAGGAATACCACCGAAGTTAATGTGGTCACAGGAAAATAAGAATGCCTGTGCTGCAAAGACACCACCAGAGGGCCAGGGAACTAAGAAGAGACAGAATTCATAAACTGGAGTTAAAAAAGTAAAACAGACTCCTGATGAATTAGCATTGGTTTCCTTTGTATATTAATGGCTTGCCTACCTAAAAACTGTCTCTAATTTGTACATTCCCCAAGAATTCCACAAATATTTTAATTTGCATTCTGATTGGAGAGAGAGCAGAAGAAAAAAAGCCAGGATTTCCTGGCTTCTTTCCTTCCTTCCCTTTGTTGATTTCCCAGAAGAATGGAAGGGGGAAATGTACCAGAGACAGAAACATCTCAGTGTATTTCAATTTAGGAGTCTCCTAGACACATCATCAAATTGTTCACCATTTCATGGTTAAAAAAAAAAACAAGTGGGGCTACTAATACAGAGGAGAATAAACATACCAATTAGAAAGATTACATCTGAAGCTGATTTTCCATGTTGCTGTTCCAGATATTTGGGCATGAAGGTGAACATATTAACAAATGCATTGAACTGTATAATACTTATTAGTATGAAAAGCATGTAAACTGGGTTGCATAAAAGACTTTTCATGAATGGCAAAAAATCTGAAATGAAAGAATGACAGCAGTATTATACTAGCTTGGCGTTGCATTTTAAGATTTACTTTTTCTAAAACATCAACTTCCCTTCCAAATTACATTTTTCTATTTATAATGCTCATACTGTTTTTTAAATGTGTGTTTTGTTTTGTTTGTACCTCTTGAAAGCTAAAGCTATATCATTTTGGTACCTTCTGCAAGTCAATAATGCAGTTGGCTGGGTAGGGCTCAGAACACAACGGTTTTGCCATCATTAAGTTACTATTGTGTCTTGGGGAAAATATTGTCTGCATTCACACCATTTCCTTTTTTTTCCTTCTCTTTTTCCTTCTCTGAATATCCTCTCTTCTCTAGAGATCATCTAGAATGAAGGATGCTTGTTCTGTTCTTTAAAGTTTAGAAGGAGGTCAACTTGATAAAGTTGACACTCAAATATTGATATTATCATTCCTCAACATTCAAAATGAAGATATATGTGGGTATTCATGGGATATAATTTTATCAAGTACCAGGTATTTTTCTTCTTCCTCAGAACAACAGTTTTGGTCCTGCCAGTGGTTCATACTGGGTACGCAATGAAATCACCTGGGGATCTTTTAAGATACAAACGCCCAGGTCCCACTCTCTGAGATCTTGATTCATTTGGAACAACATACTAAGGGTTATGTAAATGATATAACCCAAACTTTCCCCTGTCGGTGTGGACTGACACAGCTCGAAGCCAAATTTGTGGCCCATCTCTTGCAAATATTCTGGGTTTCCCTGCCACCTTTTTGGGATCAAAGTCTCATGTACAGTTACTTTTCACTTTTCCTATCTTCATGTTTTTTTGTCTTGATTTCCTTCCTTATTGTGTATTTTTTTCTCAATAAACTGTCAAAATCCAAAGAACAAATAAATTGGGAGAGAAGGAAGAACAACTCGATGCAAAGAAAACTATTTTAGCTGTAGAATTCATATCACAAATATGAATAAAGTACATGGTGGGTGAGAGAGTTGTGTTCAGAGCACTTTGGAGCTTTTTAAGTTGTATGTGTTTGTTGACATCTCTGTCCTAGTAAATAAGTCTCAGTAGTTCAAATTTCCTTTCTATATCTCTCATACTAAGCTCACCTCTTTCCTAGTTTTGAAAATGGACCTTGCAGATCACAAACAATATTCTATGTTAAAAACCTCTATGAGTCCACATCAACCTTTCAAAAAGAATTGTTAATCATGATCACTCTGAAAATTTAAAGGTTCTGAAATGACTCCTAATGATCTAAGAAGTATTATGTTTAATACTAGCTTAAGTTAATGTGTAATTGTTAATAAAAGTTCTGTGCAAATTGGTATTATAATTTATGGGTGATAGTAGAAGTAGCAACATCAACAGTAATGACACTAATACTATTAGCAGTAATAACAGTAATATGTGCCAGAACTCCTTTTACCCTCACACAACAACTCTATATTAAAAGTACTATTATTACCTCATTTTACAGATAAGTAAACTGAGTCTCTCTTCATCTTGTAAATGAACAATCTTTAAGAATTCCAAGGCCCAGGTGATAACTCATACTAATTAAATCACACCTGGGAATACTACAGAATTTTAGGCATCAATATTTTTTTCTAATTTCCCAAGTAATTCCAATATATGGCCAAGTTTGAGAATCAGTGTTGTTGAACACTAAATACTTAGACTACCTTAGCTTAGTTTCCCACAGAAACACTTTCTGTAAATTATTCCTTGAGTTTTTATTGAAGATTATCCAAAAATAAAAAAAAAAACCTGTTCTATGAAATATGCACTTGCACTTGCTGGAAAAGAACTACTATGTGGTTCAGTATTACTGTATCATACATCGTATGAGAATGTTTTTCTTTAATTGCAATGTGTTACTTGAGAACAGTTTCTCTTTAAGAACTATTATTCCTCTCTGTATCAAATATAGAGAATTATATGACCTTTCATGTATTCTTTTTATGCCTTAACTTCCAGGAAGCTCAAGTTAAGCTAACAGTTTTTGTTTCAGAAGTATACTCTTTGAAATAGTGTATATTTTTTCCTCCTTTTGTTCTCAGTTTGAATTTCTTTTTTTTTTAATTAGACTTATGTTCTGTATAAAATAGATTTTTTAAAGGCAAATGGGGATTTATTTATTTATTTAGTGCCTGAATTGATATAAAATTTTATATAAATGCTGACCACAGATAATTTGTCTTGAAATTATATCACTTATTTCCATGTAGTAGCACAGGAAGACTCAGACTAGTTAGACATTATTGACTACTCACTATTAATGACAAATTGTCTTAATGCAGCCTGGCATGTTATAGTGTTAGACTGAAATACAGACACATATGTATAAAATAAAAAATAAATTATATAGTATTTATATTTACCTTTAGTGATTCCATCCTTTTTCTTCTTGACCTCTTCTCTTTGTTTCTCTTCTTTGTCATTTTTAATGATGTCTGCATTACTCTTTAGTCCTTCCTTTGGAAGCCATTTGGGCAAAAAGAAAAACGGAATGGCAGTGAGCACATTCACTCCTGCACAAATCAAAAAGCCAAACCACCATGCACCAACCCAACGAGTATCAGTGGGAGTTATGGTCAGATCATCTGTAAAGAAATATACACATTTTTGTTAGCTTGTCACTATTTCCTTCATGAACTGTACAAAATTCTTAATATTACAGTTCTCAGGTTTTATTCAAGTTCAGAATTTGTATACAATTTAGACATTCATAACATTTGTCTGACAATATGTGGTATTACAGTATTGTCTAGCAATAAATTATTTTGCTTATCTGGCCTATCCTATAAGGAACTTATTAGTAGATACTTATTAAATAACTACAAGCTCTATTTAATTATAAACAAATGATTATTTGATTAAAAGAAATTCAGACCTATATCTTTATTTTTTTATTTTTTTATTTTTTTATGAATATATAAACAGTAAATTTTTATTTTATTTTTTTTCAATATGTGAAATTTATTGTCAAATTGGTTTCCATACAACACCCAGTGCTCATCCCAAAAGGTGCCCTCCTCAATACCCATCACTCACCCTCCTCTCCCTCCCACCCCCCATCAACCCTCAGTTTGTTCTCAGTTTTTAACAGTCTCTTATGCTTTGGCTCTCTCCCACTCTAACCTCTTTTTCTTTTTTCCTTCCCCTCCTCCATGGGTTTCTGTTAAGTTTCTCAGGATCCACATAAGAGTGAAAACATATGGTATCTGTCTTTCTCTGTATGGCTTATTTCACTTAGCATCACACTCTCCAGTTCCATCCACGTTGCTACAAAGGGCCATATTTCGTTCTTTCTCATTGCCATGTAGTACTCCATTGTGTATATAAACCACAATTTCTTTATCCATTCATCAGTTGATGGACATTTAGGCTCTTTCCATAATTTGGCTATTGTTGAGAGTGCTGCTATAAACATTGGGGTACAAGTGCCCCTATGCATCAGTACTCCTGTATCCCATGGGTAAATTCCTAGCAGTGCTATTGCTGGGTCATAGGGTAGGTCTATTTTTAATTTTCTGAGGAACCTCCACACTGCTTTCCAGAGTGGCTGCACCAATTTGCATTCCCACCAACAGTGCAAGAGGGTCCCGTTCTCCACATCCTCTCCAGCATCTCAGACCTATATCTTTAAATCTCTTGAAAATAAGAAACGTGATTGTGGTGCCATAGAAAGAGCACTGGATTTTGAGTCTGAAGGTCAGCATTTTAACTTATTTTCCTGATCACTGGTTTGAAATATTTCAAAAATTCTTTAAACTCTTTCACTTCAATTTGTGAACCTGAAAAGTGGAATCAATTTACCTAACCAAGGGTCAAATAAGGCAACAACTAACTGTGATAACAACTGACGTTACTTTCTGTTACTATTGATACTATAAATAATCGTATTGAATTACCTGTGTTCACAGATCCAGTGTCAACATAAACATTGGCACAGAATGATGCTAATGAAAGTCCAAACAAAGGACCAATGATAGCTCCTGTTTCTACAAACCCTAAAAATAAAAAATAAATGAAAATATAGTTATAATATAGTTATATACCCCCATAAGGAGTCCTAATTCCATAAGTCTAGAGCCTGACTTGTTTTTGCCTCAGATATGTTTGCCTTAAACTTCCAGTTTGTAAGAAAATGAAGCTTAGTGTACATATAAGTAACAAGTTTGTTCTGTAAATGTGGAAAAAAAGAGCCTCAAAATGTAAAACTGCATCTCTCTAGGCCTCTAAATTCTCTTTCATGATGAATTGCAGGTAAAATCTGCTGTGGCAGCATAGGCTGGGATCGTGCTGTTGACAAAGCCACAATACAGAGCAAGATTCTTTTACTGCTTTCTATAGGCACATTTTTGGAGGAATTCTAAAGTAACACCCTGTAAATTTCTTGTGGCATATTCCTCAGGAAAGCTTTACTCTCACGTCTCCAACTTGAAGCCTCCTCTGGCTGTGTCCTCACTGTCACTGATCCTTCTCTTCACTTTCATCATGATCTCCTTTCTTACTCTCCACATTATCTTCCATACTCATCAGTCCCCTCTTTCCTCACGACTGCTTACTCATCTGGAATTTCATCAATTAGCTCTTAGCATATCTACAATTCAGAATCAAGGCTGAGCTCTCGAAGCTCCTGAAAACCAAGACATGACCTTCTTCAACTTTGTTCCTCCTTACTTCAAAATATGTCTCCACCAGTGTCTCTGCCTTCTCCACCGTTCCATAGGCTAGCCCACCCAGTATACACACCACATTTCTTGACATCATCCCCTTCTATCTTCTCAGAGATCTTGTTCAATTAAACATGTCTTTATTTGTGTTTGTTCAATCTCTCCTACCCTCTGGTTATACTATCTCACATCTACCCTGCTTTCTTTCCTTTCACTACACTCTACACTTATGGCCTCACCACTCACTGAATCTACCCAAATCCTTCCACATTCTTCTCAAAGCACTTGCAGGCAAGACCAGTGTTATTTCTGTCACTAATTCAGTGTCCTTTTCTGGTCTCCATCCTCCTAGTATTCATGTTATTTGACATCGCTTGCTAGCTCCTCTTTTGACATTTCCTCCTAATACTTTCATAAAACTATGCCTTTATTGTTTTACTTTCTCCCCATGTGACCACTCCTTTGCTTTTTCTTCTTTCTTTTTTTTATTAAAAATTTTTAATGTTTATTTATATGAGAGAGAGAGAGAGAGAGAGGCAGAGTGTGAGCAGGAGAGGGTCAGAGAGAGAGGGAGACACAGAATCCAGAGGAGGCTCCAGGCTCTGAGCTGTCAGCAAAGAGCCTGATGCGGAGCTTGAACTCATGGACCCTGAGATCATTACCTAAGCTGAAGTCGGACACTTAGCCAACTGAGCCACCCAAGTGCCCCTGCTTTTTCTTCTTTATATTCTACTCACTAACTAAAAGTTTTCTCTAGTATTTTAATGTAGGATTTCTCACTATATATATGGCTTCCTTTGGAAAACTCATTTCTCCCTCTTAATTTATTTTCTCTATATATGATTCTCAAAATTCATTTCTAGATTTTATGTTCTCTTCTAAACTTCAGAGTCATACATGGAAGTATTTTCCTCAATTGTATAGCTAACTGATTTACAGTTATTTAATTACATGCACACACACATTTATTTATTTAATTTTTAAGTCTATTTAAAAAAAATTAACTACACAGAGATATTTATCAAATTCGATTGATTTATAATTATGTAGCTATTTATATACTAAACCTTATATGGACTGTCTTATTGACCTTAGAACATATAGATATTATCATAGTTATTTCTATATAATATACATCCTAGTATTTATTGAATAAAGAAATACATATAAAAAGGTATTCATTAATTTATTACAGGCAAGCATTTGTATTCTTTCAAGATAAGTATGTGAAGGGATTTGAAAGTACCAAAAAGAAAAACATTGAAAAAAGTTATTGCAAAATCAGTGCATCATCAAAAAGTGCCAAAGGTTCGTTGGGGTAAAGGATCTGTAAATATTTTGATTTTTTCCAATTATGTGTAGCTCTGTTCCTGTCTTCTTTGACCTTCTTTGACATTGCCAGTTCTTAAAAGATATGTCTACAGTAATGGCAAAATTGTCCATATGCTTTTATGCTAACAACAGATGGAATAACTAAAAAATATAAATAAATTATTCATAATAAGTGAAGAATATTTAGGAGATTGGAAGACAACCTAAGAGGGTAGATCTTAAATTGGTTATTGTCGGAGATGACACTGATCAATTTTAGAAAAGAAAATTTTCAGAAACACAACCAAGAATATGAACCAGAGATTTGTGAAGAATCTGAAAAATCTGACTAGCATGGAGAGACTGTGATGAAGAGAAACTATACAAAAAACTAAATAAACTAAATAGAGTACAGAGCTGTAATAAGTGGAGAGATCAGAGATAGTAAATAAAAAGCCAGTATGTTATATAAACTGGTAGAGAAGACATAATCAAAACAATGTTTAAGAAAATTGTACTGCAAAAACATTGATAATAAATTGATATTAAAAATCCTAGCAATAAAATGACCAATGGAGATGTTATAATAATCTACAGATGGAGTAATGAAGACCTGAACAAAAAATAGAGGTAATGAAAATTGTAAGAAAGGTTTTGAATAATAAGGGACATTTTAAAGAAAATATTGGTAAATCACTTAATATATTTGATGTAGAATGGTGCCAAAGAAATGGACGAATCAAAGAGAACTCCTGGGGCACTAGATTAGTAGTATTTTCAATAGAAAGAAGCAGAATTAGCAAAGTGGCTTATTTGGAGTTAGCATGTAATGGCTCCATTCAGCAAACTTTCATTGATGGCCAGGTGTGCCGAGGTACTTTGCTCGTCATTCTGGAAATCACTGACTCCAAATAACTGATATCCACCCTTAAGAAACTTACTTTCCTGAAAGGAGGCTAAGGCAGGTTTTCAAACTCACCAATATATAAAGGAGAGTTTTCAAATTTGGCAAAATCTTCTATGTAGGAAATACCCAAAGGCATGATGGGAGTTTCACCAATTCCACGTATAATATTGCCTACTAGTACATACATCCACATTAATGATTTAACTTCTTTCACACACTCTGTATTAAAAGAAAAAAGATACATTGTATTCATGGTTTGGTAGTAAAGTATTAGTAATACTTAATTCTAAATTTTTGTTAAAGATTTCACAGTTCTTATGTGACATGGCATCTTCTCAATTACTTGTATTACTATGTCAGCAGTGAATCATTGGGCCATTCCAGTTGCATTTTCTGACAGTGTACTTAGGTATGGCAAATATAAATGGTATGTTGGAGCCAGTTACTACTAGGTTGGGAGAGATGAGTAGTATACACATCTCTCTTCAGTTTAGTATTTAGTGACAACATATTGGCAGTTTGATGGCAGTATTTGACGGAAATTGACAAACACTAAAAACCAGAACTATTTTTCCCTCCAAAGAAACAGTTTGCCACTAGCTACTAGACCCAGTTAGCTACTATGAGAGCTGTCTGATTTCTACACTAACTTTGGGAAGAGAAAATAAACCTACAAATATCTCTCCCTAGAACTGATACTATATGATTTAAATAATAATCTCACTGAAGTTTTAATTCTCTACAGCTCTAACCACCTCACAGAAACTAAAAATATTTAACTGGTAGTAATCACATTTTCTCTATAGAACCTACTGTTTACTGTAACCTCCAAATAATCTTTTAACAAAGAAATCCACCCCAATCCTTGGAGCAGCACTGCTTAGTAGAATAATAAAGATTAGGCCAAAGGTTATTGAAAGGGATGAAGATAAGCACATGTCTGAAAACAGCCAATTCTTTTCTAAGCCAAAATAGCTACCAAGCCAGGAGGACACTCTGTAGGGTCATGTTCAGGAAAGTGAATGACAACTTATTTTCATCTTCTATAATCTGGCTGGGTACCCAAAGAAGTGAGGGTCCTGAGCACAGCTGGGCCTGGAAATATCTATCTATATATCTATCTATATGTCTATCTCTCAGTCATTCCTAGTCCAGAAAATCATAATGTCAATTTCTGCGTATTCATAATTTTTTTCTGTGGTGAGAATAGCAAGTTGTATCTAGAGGTCATAGTCAAACTCTAGGCCTACCACAGGGCAAAATATAAAATGTCTGGTGATCAAAGAATTTTTATTTATCCACTGCAATGCGTATTTAAAGAAAAAAATAGAAAATAGGACCTAGTCAGTCTTTGGCAAAAGAAGAGTATATAGGCCACTCTTGATGTCACTGTTTTGGTTTTGTTTGTTTGTTTGTCTCTTAGCATATGAAGGAGCAGAAGCTGGCATGTTGGTGCCTGGGATTGCAGGAAGCCAGAAGAAGCACCACTATTGTGTCAGACTGTAAAGTAGTATCTCTGGTAGGGAGGAAGAAGTAGGGCAGAAAGACAAGTTCCTAGTTCGGCAGAAAGACAAGTTCCTAGTTCAGCAGAAAGAGAATAGAGTAAATCAGAGTTAGAGCATACTTGCTTCCTTTCTCTGCTATAGAAGATCAGTGATATAACACAAATCTTTTTGTTTCTATCTCTATTATTCATTTACAAATCATCAGCATAAATCCATCTTTCTAACGTGTTTTCCTCTGTGGAATTAACTCTAAGTGGTCCTCGAAATGATGTCTTTGGCTTATTTTTAAATAACCATTTCAAAGAATAGATAAGGCATTGTTATTAAATATATTCAAGTATAAGAGGAATAACATTTTATAATGTTATTGGATGGATATAAGCCAATGGATATAAGCCATTCCTAATCCCCTCCACGATCTCCTCCAAAATCCCTGAAAAAAATAAAATATGTTTTGTTCATTTACTTGTTTACTTAACCAAACTTAATAACATTCAAAGCCCCCCAGCGGAAAGTGTTCAGTTACAAATTCACTGAACAGAAAGCAATACAATGAAGTGGACAACCTGATGGATCTTCTGTTGGTCTGATAATCTGGGTTCCATTTTCCATACACAAGAAACTGTTTGAGGACAAATTGCCTGAAACTGAAACTGTAGATTCATATTCATATCTGTATGAACACAGGGAAAACATGTTGATGTTAAGGAGCCAACGATGACAATGTGAGCATTGTGCAGATTATTAACTCCTACTTCACTTAAGACACAACATCCAAATCCAGAAAAGAAAGTATCTTTTTGTCTTTGCCACCTAATCATCATAAATTAATATTATTGAAAAGAACTTGCCACTCACTCTCAATGTACAATCCCTTGATAGCTAGCTTTCAATTATCTGTATGTGGATGATCTACCTTCTAAATCATCTGACATCGACCTTTGGTGGTTTTTAGGTGATCATTTCCTGGAACTAATTACTGTGTGATAATAAACAAGAACCCAGAAAAATAATAGACTCAACAAAGCATAATTAAGAAGATAAAGGCTTTGGGGAGAGAAAAAAACAGCACAATAAAGCAGTTCTCTAACTTTGGATTCTCTAAGGTTTCCTAATAAGAAATATACTCTCACTTTCTGAGAATCCAAACAATAATTCTTTCACCTGTTCATTAACCCTCTAAAAGAAACAAAGCATTTACCCATCATGAGAGACCTTAGAAGAATCTTAAACACTGTGACAGCACAATTTAATGACTTTTTCTCTTCTCATGAAAACAAAAGTGTTAATAAACTGTGACCATTTATCTTAGGCATATTACCAGAAGATCCACATACCCTTTCTCAGAAAGTAAATTATATGCTGCAGCAATGGAGGAAATATGTCCAGCTAAGTAATTTCTTTGTTAGAAATTACACTGGATTGGTTTCTATATTTCTATTAGATAAGAGAAAGCCAAAAGAAAACTTGCCTTTCTGAGTTTCAAATGAGCTCAAGAGTGTTATACTTGGATGTCACCAAGAGTCCTAATTAATATGTTACAGAACATAATAAAAATGGTTAAAATACCTTCCCCTTAGAAACACTGCCCAATCATACCCATAGAGTTTGGCTGTGAACTGTGGACTAAGGCTTCTGTTTCCACACCCATGGTCCCATGAGACATGGAAGCTTCAGACAAAATAAATAATAATACCTTTGGCAGAGTATAGAAAGAAATGACAAAATTGCTGAATATTACTCAACATTGTCTTGAACAGGATAGGATATGATAGGAAATAAAAGAACAGTAGATATTCTTTGTCTTGATGCCTTTGATCCCTTCAGAAATATCTGAGAGCTAAAATATCTTTTTCATTTATTGACTTAAAACCCAATAACATATCACATGTCTGTTCATTCCCAAAACATCAGCAAAATGGCAGTAACTGGATTTTAAAATAGAAAAGGAAAAGACATAATGCCATGAGGATAAAGAAAAGGGAAGATCTGACAAGAAGAGAGAGTTTAGTAGGATTTTGAAAATGGAAAAGTAGATAAATGAATGATCACTGAATTAGTAGATACGAGAAACATAAAACTGAGTAATTGCCTGTACGAGAGCAACTGAACACATGCCACACATCCCTGGAAAGCTTCAGTCAAGAAAGAAGATACTTCTAAAGGTGAGAGGATGCATGGTCCAAAAAGGGGATTGCTTTCAAGTATGTATAAGGAGCAGTTAAGCCTTTTTAGACATCCTCTGTCATTTCAACTGAATATGGCTTTTGACTCTAGAGTCTGAATAAACACACCGAGGATAGGGAAGATATACTAAAAACTGGGGATATTAGGTTTAAAAAATCCATATACTGAAAAGTGAGATTTCCACTCCCATGTGCTGGTAACCAAGCTTCTACCTCCTGGAAAACAGATTGGAGAATCCCTGCCTAAGATAGTTTATGGGCAGTTATGAGTCACTTAATACACAGCCAGGCCATGTACAATCACCCTACAAAGAAATTTTCCATTAATTAAGTCTTACACACATACACAGAAGTTCCACGTAGCTTGTGTTATTCCTCTCTCTTAAATATGTATAGATAACCAAGAACCACCAGATATATGAGGAAAGCCTATAATAGTAAAGACAGAGACAAATAAAAATTATACAGTCAGAGAAGGCAGAGACAAAGAAGATAGATGAACAAATTTAGTTGGAAAAAGACATCATATTCTTGAAAGAAGAACAAAATATTCCTTCAAAAGATACAAAGAACAAAAGAGTCCTTGGGAATTAAAAATGGGAGAGCAAAAGTTAGAAATTAATTCAGTGCTTTAGAAGATAAAGTTAAAGAAATCTCCCAAAAAGTAACAAAAAGACAAGAAGATAGAAAATTGGAGAAAATGATGAGAAATATATAATAAGATATGCAGAATTCAAGCAGTAGAAGTTCTAGAAAGAGAAAATGGGGAGGGGGCATATTATCAAAGAAACAATACAAATTCTCCAAATGCCCAGATTGAATACACCTAGCATGATGGAGGAAAAGGATTTATACTAAGACAATTATCATGAATCCAGACTCTGTAGCTTAAAAGAAAATCCCAATAGCTCCCAGAGAAAAGGAACTGGTCATGGGGATTACAGTGGCACAAGATTCTCAACAGTACTACTGTAAACTAGAAAACATTGGAACAATGTCTTCAAAATCCGTAGGAAAATATTTCCAACCTAGAATTTTGTATCAGCCAGAATATTGATCAGGTGTGAGAGTAGAATTCCATAAATTAAAATTTTTATGTCTCTTACACATTTTCTCAGAAACCTATTAGATTATGTTTTCCAAAAAAAGAGTGAGTAAAAAGTAGAAGATATGATATCCAGGATCTAAGTTAACTGAATACAGGAAAGAGGCAAAGCAAATTCCCAAGGATAATGGTGAGGAAAAATTTCCAGGAAGGAGCCATGCACCAAGCCTAAGGAGATTCCAGTTCAGACTGAAAATGGAGAATTGGTGACATAGAGGTATCTCTAAGGCAAAAATGAAAACTTGTGATATGTATGAGTATTTTGAGATGTTGCCCTGCCAGTGGAGAGTTTGCTGATGATTAGTGAGAGATAAAAAGAAAATTAATCAAATAAAAAAGGAGCAATTATGAAGTCCAATAAAAATGAAAAATATTAAAAGAAAGTAATAGCATGGTTCATTGGTGAAAGATACTTACATAATTGTCCATATGGAAATAGTGAATATAATTTTATAGTAAGATATCAACATATATGACATAACATGAAAGTATTAAAAACTGAAAGTTTAAATATTTACTTAGAACTATGGAGGCAAATTGAAGAAGAAAGAACTAAAAGAATTGCAAGTAGCTTCTCTTCAAAACCAGTAATATGGACAATGGTGAAGGGGCAGGGGACAACTCTTTGAGCAATATGATAATTTTGCCTGTTCCTAAAAATCATTTCATCAGACTTCACTCCATAAAATCCCAAATCTCTATTTCATATATGGACAAAATATGACTATATAAATGAAGTGAGGCAGCCAAGAGCACAGTGGACCAGTGGAATGGAATCTGCATCTTCCAGTTCCCATTGCAGCGTTCTGTGCTTTTAGGAAATTTTACTCCTAGAAAGGAAATTTCAAGTTTCATTCCATACAGTCCAAAGTTGAATCTATGAAATAATCAGAAACTTGAGTACTTACCGCTCCATGAGGAAATGAGGTAGAGATTGTAAGAAACACCCTAGACCCATAACCACACATCCAACACCAATCAGCATAGGTCTATGTAATTTGGTTCCAAAATAACTCACAAAGATAATCAACAAAAGATTTCCTAGGAAAAAAATTGATATTGAAATGAATATTTCAATTAAGCATGAACAATATCTTCATTCAATCATTTACTATCTAGCATTTCTTTTAGAAAACCTATTCCAAATACTAGAACTGGTACTAGGGATGCATGAAACAATAAATGAATAAGACGCAATTCTTGCCTTGAAGAAGGATTCTGTTTTACAATGTCGACAAATACACAAACAGGTATCTGTGGAACCCCAACGGTTAAAGAGAACGGCAGAAGAGAAGTGAGTAGAAGGGATTGAAGGATAGTTCTGAGAGATGTTAAAGACTCTGTGTGTTATTATCTAGTCTTAGATGTGTCACCTCTGGTCTTTCCCTCCATTCCCGCTCCAGAGAATATTATAATGTTTTCCTATTTCGGAAAAGAGAAGCAAAAGTCAAATTCAGATATATATATGTTTTATAACTCATTGTTTAGATGTAACTTTGTATTGGTCAATATAATCAAGCCAGAGATCTGTTTGTTTTTCTCTCCTTAGAAGTAAAAAAGAGTAGATACCCACTTCTCCACTGAGTTTTAGAAATAACACTTGCTTTGAGGGGTAAATAATTCAATGAAAAATTTATCCACATGTCTTAGAATGAAGTTTAAGGATAAAGAAACTAATTGGGGAGGCCTCGTTCTGATGAACAGGTCCTTGACAAGTATGGTATAAAGGGTCAAAAGAACCAAACACATGAGGAAGTTCTCATATCATACATCTTAAATTCAGTAATCAATATTTTCCCTGATTTTATTATGCATAAGGAAAACCTCTATGATGAGCTCAAGAATTATAAAAGTTTTAAAAGCTTTCCCTCAATTTGTTAATAGTTTTCTATGTAGTAATGTATATTTTGAAAACGTTTCTTTCCATATCTGTTTCTCTCTAGTCTGCCTTGTAAGTAGAAGAAATGTCAGTGCCTACATTATTTTATATGGACAGTGCCTCACCAAGTGCAACCACCTTGTCCTACCTAAGTCTCTAAAATTCCCATCATCAAAGCCATCCATGTTGACAGTATCATCTCTAGAAAGCCACAGTTTGAAATCCATATCCATTTTTGAAAGGAGAAGAAAGGAAGAGACTTCACTCCACATAAGGGTAAGCTGATATTTCAAATTGCATTTCTCTGCCAATAAAATAATTACCATGAAAGGGAATAGGAAAGGACAGATAAGATTTTGTCAAGGGTATGGAGAACGCTATCTATAAACATTACTGAGGAAAGGTAAGCAAAGTAATACATTTATTGGCATCTGTAAATTACCTCTCCTTTTCTCTTCAGCGATTATTTCAGATCTGCATCATTGCTCTCAAGCCACCTATCACCACTCACTTTCCATAGTTAATACTTTCTACTTTGTCAAGAAATTTGGGGCAGTCCAGTTCCCAGGTTATGGCCTTACCACTTTCCTTCTGTTTCAGAGGTTGTGGTGCACATCCTACCATCCACAGACTAACACACAACCTGGGCACTTCTATTCCCTCCAACAACTTACTCCACTAATTATAATCTCTCTTGTATATGTTAAGTGTCTCCCTCTCTGATGCATTTTAATTACAGATGTTCTCTAGTTTCTCTCCAAACTGATGCAGATTCCACTTCTTTCCCTCTTGTTCTTTCCCAAAGTCACTGCTCTCTCTCTCTCTGCCTCCTAGCTTGTATATCCACTATTCAGCTAAACATGCCCTGGCAAAGATCATCAATTATCTCATAAAACCCAGGGAATATTTTTCTAACCTTATCTAGTGGGATATTTTTTAATGCTTTTGAGACTGTTGAGAAATTTTTATTTTGGGAACTTGTACTCCCTTGGTATCTATACCTTCTCTCCTGTTTCCCCTCTTAATTCTCTATTTCTTCTCTTAACACTTTCGTGGGTTACTTTCTTCCACCTGTTGATGAAATATTGGTGTACCTCAAGGATGCACTCTGCCCATGGTATTTGTCACCGTATACCCTCTTCTTAAATAGCCTCATCTGTTCTCTAGTTTTAACAACTACCTGTTTACTCACTAATCAGTTCCTCCAGCTCAGACAGTTCCTCCAATGCTTCCGACTCCTATAACTGCAACATGGACATCACTACTCAAAATCTCACTGCTACTACCACAATTTTCCTAAACAGAACTCGTCATCATTCCCATAGCCACTACCACAATCTTGTCCCCCTTTCTCATTATCCACTCTACTACCCAAGCTGTAAATCTGGGGATGCCTACTTTTCTCATCCACCACATCCAATCTGTCACTAAGTTCTCAGGAATTTAACTCCTAAATATTTCTTAGGTCACTCTCTTCTTTCTATTCCTACCAGCATGATCCGTGACTCAGATCCAGATAGCTCTCTCTTGTGCTTTTGCCATGCTAGAATCCTCTCTGGCTGGCTGGCCACCTTCAAATCTATCTCCAACACAGCCACAAGCATGGCCCTGCTAGAAAGCAAATTTGACCTTTGTTTTAATTTTTTTTAATATTTTATTTATCTTAGAGAGAGCTCGAGTAGGAGTGGAGGAGGGACAGGGGGTAGAGAGGACAGAAGATCTGAAGCAAGTTCTGTGCTGATAGCAGCAAGTCCAATGTGGGGCTCAAACTCACAAACTGCAAGATCATGACTTGAGCCCAAGTCAGAGGCTCAACTGGCTGAGCCATCCAGGCACCCCATCTGACCTTTGTTTTAAATAGGCCCGCCTAACGTGCCATATATAAACAAACACCCATGGAGTCCATGGATAGAAATCAGGGGTTCTATGATCTGGAGTGAGAAAAAAAATGCATCTTTATTTTCACTAACTTATAATTAAAGTTATATTAGCATTTTCTTTGATACTGAGAGTAGACGCAAACTATGGTAGCCTTAACAGTACCTACGATTTTGTCACAGATTGTCACCAATAAAAGTTATAGATATTTGCATATGACATTACATTGTTGTAGATACCTCAAAATATTGACACTACTCATTACTTCAAAATTAGGGTAGATATTATATTTAGTGTGTTGGCAAGCACAAATATTATTATATGGCAGGTTGTTTTAATATTTTGGTAACTTTATTCAAATAAAACTGGGTTTATTTTTACCTTTTTTTTCCTTTTTACTGTTATAGTTTTTATTTCATGCAAGTGCCGTAATAAGCACAGAAGACCAACCATATTCCATTTCTCACCCCTGCCCATTTCTCCAGACTCATATCTTAATAATTCTCACATAAGCTTTGTGAGTCAACAATATTGGGCTGAGTGTTACTCCCCACACAAATTACTACTCTTACTCACCCTTATGCTTCTTTTTCTATTGGAATTCCCTTCACACTCATCTAACCCTGTTTCTTCACCTAGACAACTTTTTACTCATCTGTCAAGATCTTCCCTCAGTAAGGCTATGTCCCTGCTGTATGTTTCTATAGGACCTTGCATCTATCTATGTCACCAAATGTACTGTATTCAATTAAAATTATTATTGTGTCTCTATGCCCTCCATTTGACTGTGAGCACAGTCTAGGCAGGGCTATATAAAGAGTTGTATCTAACTCCATCACCAGGATCCAGCACACAGGTGGTGCCGAGTTTAGTTTCAGGGAGTTAAGTGCTAGAATATACAATCAAGCATCACCTGTTTCAGTTTTGCCTCCCCTCAATCCTGATTTTTCTTCCAGATATTAAGCATATTGAAAGCAAAATTCACCTTGGAGGAAAAAGAAGTCACTCTAAAGCTGTAAAAGAATGGCATTCGTATTTCTATGTAGCTTTGTTTACAAGAGAAATCTTTCTCTTCCTCAGTCCTCCCCTATGTTCACATCTTCCCAGTCCTCCACAAAATTCAGAGAGTAAGAACAGACTTTATTCCTTCCTAGAGTCTGTTTCTGAAATAAATTTAGGGAGATGCGAAAAACAGTTTCTTCTTCCTTCTGCACTTAGAAGAATTGTTAACCTCCCAGAAACAGCAGGAAAACAAAAATATTCATGTTTCCTTTGGAAAACAGATTCTTTTGTTTTCCATGGCATATGTCTTCTGAATAGGAAGATAGAGCTTTTAAGAATTCTCAAATGATATATTAAATTTAAAAAATGTAAATACTCTGCTACTTATCCTAGCTAACCAAAAAACTATTAGAATAAAAAGTCCAGTGGTGGGATATGTGGCAATACTTAGGTGTTATTTGGGAGATAATATTTAAATGAATTGTTTCTAAGCATAATCCAAAGTTAGCAAGGCTATTTATCCATTTTGGAAAACATATTATTCAGTCAAATTAGATGGCCTAAAATTGCAAATGAGGAGAATAAAATTCAGACTAGCTTTATAGATAAAATATAAAAAGGAGTAATACAAAAATAATTCATACCAATCTCAAAGCTCCCATTAATAAATCCAACTAGAGATGTAGGAATGTTGAATTGTCTCTCTATTTGTGTGAGCATGGAATTCATATAAGATCCAGATAGTGTTTTGGATACAAATGCACATGTTATTGCCAACAGAAACATCTAGGGAGAAAAGAATATAAGAAAACATAGAAAAAATTATTTTTAAATTGTATATTTGCCATTTGTTGACAAAATTTCTTCTAACACAAGACTGATCATCTCCAACATAAGTAACCCTTAAATTTGCAAGAAACTTTTAATGCAGTCTTTTCATCTGGTCTTTCATGCCATATTGTCTCTGAAAACTCAAAGTAGGACTGATTAGTAATATTGAATTTTGTGGGTAATTGTAGCCTCATTATTTTATAGGTACCTCTTTTACATATGCAGAAACAGTCATTATAAATAAGAGATAGCTTTTAAATAGATCTTCAACACTACACTGCCATCTGTAGTGCAAGAAATACATATATGATAAAAAAGGAACACAGCATTACACAAAGACATTATTTCTGTAGCAAATTTGTTCAAGGTGTCTCCAAAGTAATATGCAAATTATGCAACATTAGGTTGCTGCTCACTACCAGTTTATTTATTTAAAACAATATTATAGGGGTGCCTGGGTGGCGCAGTCGGTTAAGCGTCCAACTTCGGCTCAGGTCACGATCTTGCGGTCCGTGAGTTCGAGCCCCGTGTCAGGCTCTGGGCTGATGGCTCAGAGCCTGGAGCCTGCTTCCGATTCTGTGTCTCCCTCTCTCTCTGCCCCTCCCCCGTTCATGCTCTGTCTCTCTCTGTCCCAAAAATAAATAAACGTTAAAACAATATTATATATATTATAATAAAATATATTATAAAGTAATTATAAAACATTATAAAAATGTTTCTAAATGGAACAGGCATTTGCTATAAGAAACAATAAATTTCTATATATTGAATCACATTTCCTACTTACTGATACAGTTTTAGAGAACAGTCAGGTTGATGTGATCCATAACAAAAACCAAGGACAACTTAACAAACAGAACCATTGTGATCACCAAAAGCTAGTATGGTTTTACTGAAAATGTGGAAAAGTCACAATTTTGACAGTTTTACTAAATTAGGAAGAAGCAGACTTAGATTTTAGTAGAAGATTTGGCAAAGGAGTATTGTATACTGAGTGATAGCATAGTTAAGTAAATACACAATAGAGATAAATAGATTTAGGTCATCCTGAATGGTGGTTTTACAACCCTAGGCCAAAGGACTTTTTCCTTGGTCTTACTTAAAGATGTTTCCTGATGAAACTTCCATCCTGGAGACCATTCAATCTACTCTCTAGCCAGCAGACTCAAATCTGTAAAATCCTCACCCCTTCATCTTCCAAATTCTCAATCTTAAACCAACCACACAGTTTATATTGTACCTTGTACATTCCCTTCACAGTTATTCACAATCTTTTCTATTTCTCAGTCTTCGAACCAGTCATGTGGTCTTCATGACCAGCAAATGATCTCAGCAACATCACCATCAAACTTTCCCCCATCTCTGCCTCTCTAATTCCCTTCCTACCTTAGAAGGATAGGTGTCCCTTCTCCAGTACAATAAAATCCCTCTACCCATGCTTTTGAATCCATTCTCCCCATTTGAGATCTTGATTCATCAACTACTACTCTCTCCTCTATTTTCAACCTCACACTCTTTACCACCTCTCTACTAATTTATAAATGTATTTAAAATACTTCTGTCTTCATATGTGTGTGTGTGTGTGTGTGTGTGTGTGTGTGTGTATGTGTGTGTGTGTGATATACGTGTATATATATATGGTATTTTTCCCTACCCCCTGATGGTTGCAATTCCAGCTACCAACAGGATGTTTCGAAGAACAGTCTAAGTTTATTGCCTAGACTGTTTAACTTTCCATTCACCCTTTACTTTCCTACTGTTTAGCCTCTCCTGAAGCTACTCCATTAAAGGTCAAAAACAACTTCCTGAGTTCGAAATTCAATAGATACATCTCAGTTCTCAGCTTTTCTGATGTCTCTGAGTCATTTGACTCCATTAATCTCTCTTTTCTTCCTGAGGTTCCCACCCTCCACCCCTCCACCCCCCACACACCTATATGTCCACTTACCTGCTAGCATCTTTCTATTCAGTCTTCTCTTTGGCCAGCTCGTTCAGGATTTGTCTTGCACCCTCTACTCTGTGCTATCTATGCTCTCTTTAGGAAATCTTATTTATTCCCATAGCTTTCCCTATCACCCAAATGCTGAAATCCCTCAAATGTACAAACAGTTTAGATGAGACAATTGTCAGCATTCCTTAGTTGCCTGTAGTCTTGTCCACACCTAAACTCCCTCCACCTGCCACCATAACTGGCATGGGATTTCACTTCTTAAAATGTTTTAATGACTTCTCAAAAACAAACATTTATACTTTTTTAGATGGCAAACCATGTTTCATCTATATGTCAGTAACATTCCTGCTGCTTATCCCTATACATAATGTTCTACTTAAAGTTTCTTTAATTCACCATGCCATTTTACATCTCAATGTATTTTACAGGATGGTATTCCACTTGTAATACTTTTCTTCCTCTTGTGTATATGATAAATATATACTCAATTTTTAAAAGTCAACTCTATCATCATTTCTATCGTGGGGACTTGTTGTTCTGCTCCCCAAGTAGCCTTGACCACTCACTCTACCTTCTCATCCTGCTGTGTACTGCCTCTATTATAGCCCTTATCGCCGTGCACATTACGTATGTACTTGGATGCCTCCTTCACTGTACTGTGAACAATTCAAATATGGGATACATATATTATTTATCTTTAGATCATTGGTGTCTAGGCACTTAATACAGGTTTGCTGAATTAATAACAGAATAATTATTCAAAAACATCTAGAAGAAGTGGTCAGAGCTGAAAGTAAGCTGAATATAAGATGAAATGTAATAGAATTAAATACAACTGAGATGAATTGGCTGTACCAATTCATTTGGAGAAATCTGAATAGAAATTTATGTGGAAAAAGTCCTGAGAAATTTAAATATGAAGCTCAATATGAGCTAAACCATTATATGGCTATATCTCTGTTTATTCTTTTATAGTAAATGCCATTTGTAGAAACTGTCTCCACACTATAAATCTTTGCAGAGCACATTATTGAGAATAAAAAAAAATTCACATGGTTTTATATTTAATTTTAATTTTAAGTGTTTATATCTGAAAGAGAGAGAGAGAGAGAGAGAGAGAGATCATGAGTGGGGGAGGGGCAGAGAGAGAGGGAGGCACAGAATCCCAAGCAGGCTCCAGGCTCGAGCTGTTTGCACAGAGCCCGATGTGGGTCTCGAACCCACAAACCACGAGATCATGACCTGAGCTGAAGCCAGACGCTTAACCGACAGAGCCACGTAGGTGCCCCTTCAGGTTTTATATTTAAAAGCAAGGTCTACCAAATAACGTACAAATTATATTTGGGGGTATATTTATTTTATTTAATATTTTAAGAACAGACACTAGAAGAATCATGGCCCCAGTGTTCTTTCCTAAAACACCTAGATGGGTTACCTAAACTGTTTGGTTCTAGTCACAAATTAAAAGCAATCAGTGGCTATTCTGACTAATGTCTAGTACGAAATAGCCTCTATTCTTGTGAAGCTAGTTCTACTAGCTGTTAACAATAATGCCACAGAGTTTGAAGCAAACTTACTGAGGACAGTCCACTGATGCTTTTTTAAGAATTTTGCTTAAAATTTACTACCATAAGGGCGCAAGTTAAAAGTTTAGGAGCTACTGAGCTTTGAGAAATAATAAAAAATGAAGAGTATCCAGTTATCCTCAAGTTTAAATAAACCATGTGATTATCTACTGAAAAAAAAAAAAAGAATTTTGCTTAACATGCATATTTTTTAGTTCAGAGAAGCCAAAAAAAAAAATATCTGGCTATTAAGCAGTTGCTTCCCAATTTACCTGATAAATTTGTCCTTGGAACATTTTACCATAATGTGAACATCAATGTCTAATCTTGTCAAACCCCTAAGTAAGCAAATATTACATTAAAACCTTTTTTTAAATAAATGACACTTGACTTTTATACACAAATGTTATTAATACTAATTTTTTACTTCCAAGTTTTTATTTAAATTCCAGTTAGTGAAAATATAGTGCTATTAATAATAATAGCTAATATTTATAGAATGTATATAATATTCTAGTCATTTTCCAAGTATGTAAAAAGGAAAAAATCCTATGAAACAGGAGTTTTGTTACTACCTTTTTCAAATCAGAAAGCTGAAGCAATCACAAAGAACAACTTGTCCAAGGTCATATGGCAAGAAAGCAGTTGAACCTAGGCATGAATACGGCAAGCCTGAGCCTAGATCCTTATTTTTAACCATTCAGTTTTAGGATAAGGGCTTGAGAATTGAGGGATAATTTAAGGGGAATTTTTTTTGTGAGGGGAATTTTTTAAATAAATAATTAATACAGCATTTCAGGCAAATGTAGCTTGCTAGATCTAAATCATCATTCTCCACTTTTATGCAGATGTATAGATTTTCCCTACACATGTATGAAGAGAAAACAAACTTTGATAAGGAGAATATTGGTGACATTAGTCTAAAAACCACTTGCAGTCACTAGCTTTAGAATCAAGACAAATATCCAGATCCCTTGGTTTAAAACAAATTAAAATTTTCTTTGAAGGCAAATGGCTTTGAAGCTATACAAAAAGAATTTGTTCTGAAATGGTCAAGAGTACCAGAAACAGCTAACAAAATGGGCATTATTCTTACAGACAATGGTTGATATGTTGCCAAAGCTTGAAGTAAATATTTGTTTTGCTAGGTCATTGTGAATTAATCGTTACAAACAGACCAACAAAGCATTTCTGTACAATGAACCATTTTCTAGGTGAGACCCCCACACTCCTCTGGACTAAAAACCCCAAAAGAGTGAACATTAAATTTGCTGTTTTATCCAGAAAATCAAATCCTATTGTAACATATTATCGCCTGAAAACTTTTAAGAACTTGTCTTCCATTTAAGTTCCTCAAAATCATTTCTGATTAAATTACCTGAATCAATAGCCCTGTTTGACCCTCAGTTATAAAACCAACTTAATTAAAGCAAGAAATTATCAATATATTAGGTAATGTGACATTAACATTAAAACACTTCATGTGAGCAACTTTACAAACTCTAAACTAAAAAAAAAAAAAAAGTACACATACATATATCCATACACACAAAAGTCCATACCTTCATCTTGGAAAGACATCTTATTCTATGGGTTTTAATTCTTTTCTCAGATTCTGCCATGTTGTTCTTCTGAGTGTTCCAAATATCTATGTTTCAAAGCTTGAAATTTCTTAGTTCATCCTTTTAAGAAGACAAAAATCTGTTAACTGGCAAAATCATAAGTCGTCATTCTTTTGAAGAAAATATAGAATCTGAGTAACAATCAGATTCTACTGTATTACAAAAATACCTTAGAAGCTTTTATTCAGATCTAGAAAATAATGATGTTAGAGAAGATTTAGTTGCTAATTTTCCACTGAGAAAGTTACATCAAATAACTTTAGTCTTTAGCTAGATTAAAAATATTATAATAATTTGCTATGGTCCCCGTGCAAAATAATGACCACGTGGTTAAAACAAAGGTTTTCATTTCTTTAGCCAAAACAAATAGAACCAAAGTGAGCTTTTTGGACTTACATGAAAATGCTGCTTTTAAGAACACAAAGACTTTGATTTGTTTTTGTGCTAAAAATCTGCTTCAGCAAGCCTACCAAGGCTCAAAAATCTCTATTTGGCCAGGCTCCCTCTTCAAGTTCTTTGCGTTCCAAGACTTCCCTGGAGTCTCAGGAAGGGAAACACTTTCTGGGGCACTGCTGATTCAAGGAAACCTGGGGAGATATGGAATTTTAATCATGGAAATAGTCTAAGTAAAAATAACAAATAATTCTGTGATCTGGAAAAGAATCCTACAGTTGCAAGTTAGAATGTGAGGTGTATAAGAAGACCAAATATATAAGTGGAGAGCAATATGCCTACATATGTAATAAATACAGATATATGTGTACTTGTATATAATACATAGGCACACATTTTTATATGTAAAACAAGAAGATGAGTTAAACTCTATTAAATTCTACTAACCCCTTCTCAAAGATTTTGTCTATTTGTGTCTTGAAACTAGGGCATTATTTTGCCCCAAAACTAAAGTGTTTCACTCTGACAATATTTATTTTCATAAATCCACTTCAGGTTGCCAGAATGATATTTTAGTAGTATCTTCAATGTTCAATTATTAAAATCCTCTGAACAAAATCCATTTAACAAGTGATCCTCAATGATTCCCATTTTCCAAAACTTAATTGTCTTACCTCTATACATTTGCTGAATCCCACTTCCCTACATGCATGAAGGCAACAGTCTAAACAATTATGTATGAACTTAGTTTTCTCTACTCATTCTCTCACAGACAACAAATATGTCTGCTATGTACCAGACGTAGTGCTAATCACAAGATTTCAGCAGTGTTTAAGACAGATAGGCTGTCTTATAGACAACAGAAACTAGTTATAACCTAGTTAATGAGTCTCTGTGGAAAGTACTTGGACCCAGATCCCAAGGAAATTCTATTTTTATTGAAAAACAAAACTTTTAAATAAAACACAGTGGAATAGAACTGAATAGCATCAGATCAAATACAAATTGTTTGGTATGTAAGAGGTGAGAAATTCATAGATCATACATGAAAATTATTAGAGACAATCTTGGCAAATCTGAATGGCATACACATGAACTCATGCTGAAATCCCCCACCTAAAATGCCAAATCACCTTAACTATAGAACAAGTACATGGCCCTAGTTTTGGAAAAACCAATAGATAGGGTTAATTTTTCGAAAGAATGGGAACTGCTATTTTTTGGTTCTCATTTGTATTATACCTGCTTTTTTATTTTATACCTGTATTATAAACCTCTCAGCTGCTCTCGTTCCTTTCTTCTCATGATTTAGAATCTGGTCTTTCCTCTGTCTTTTTTCCTTCTGTTCTCCTTGCTAATATCTGAACCCAATTATGGTCACCCAATGAAACAGTACAAGAGGGAGAAAACTTATTCCTCTTCCATGTCAAAGTTGGCTTTACTCTTTAGTGGCTAAAGTCATGACTATTCTAAATGCCTATTTTCCTATGCAGCCACAGGACATAGAAGGTGGAGTTAGTGACACAGAAAGTCACTACAAAGGGGAATTCTGTAGTTCTTTCTATGTGTCGTGATACTATGTAACCATCTTGAGCAGGTTTTATCACCATGCCTCAAAGATTTGTTTGAAATGTGTTTACTATCTTGCGAGAAGTTCTATAAACAGTTGTCTTGACTGGGGTAAGAGGTAGTGTGTGAAGTTAAGCACTTGGAAGAAATTAAATGTGATTGAGTTAATAGTAAACTTTCCCTAAAATTTTTTTGGCTTTTCAGATATGTTTAAAACTTTTAGTGAAGGAAAATAAATAAAGGAATGAATAAAATTTATTCTGTTTGTTTAACAAAATTCATGAAATCCAATGGTTAATGTCACCATCACTTTTGAGCACCGTGGCTCCGAATCAGGGAATGCACGTGTTGTTTCTTCATATCTCATGGCCCTGCAAGTGCCAGCCATGTGAACAGTCCCTTTTTGTTAGCACAGTGTTGTTTACATGGTGACTTCTGCTCCTGGGACTACAGTGTCACCAATAAATCCCCATCAATCATTACTGTTAATGAAAACAACTTGCTTGAGTTTTATTAAGTGGAGAAGCATTTTCTTTCACTAACTCCTTCTCAGCATTCAAATGAAAGCAGGTAATTCTTTAGTATGTGTTCTCATACAAATGTGGTTGAGTGTCTTCCATGCCTAGTGGTCATGACTCTGGGGGTTTTTGTTTTTGTATTGTTTTTTAGTTGTGGTAAAGGCACATTATAGAATTAACTAAATGCACATTTTTGGTATTTGGATCTCTAGAACTTTTTCATCTTGCATGACTGAAATTGTATAACCATTGAATAGCAACACCCTGGGGGTTTTGGCACCCCTTGGTTGCCAGCCCTTAATGATATGTTTCAGTCACAAAAGAGTGCAATTTTTACAAAATGAATAAATGGTCCTCTTTGTGCTTTCCCCCCAATGTTAAGTATCTAGACACAGTTTTTTATTACTATAAATCACTGAAGAAACATGTATACATTTAATTTTACATTATTCTATACTATTAAGAAAATAAAGGCTTTCCTTTATCATGACAAAACTAGCAATACATACATGAAGAAGACTTAGGAGAACATCCTTTCCCCGGGGAAAAAAAAAAAGAGAGGGCTGCACCAGCAAAAATCTTATGAAAGTTGTTTATTTCCAGAATCTTCAAATGGTTCCTACTAGCCCTGCAAGAAGAGAACAGCCTCTTGGTGGTGTCCAGCTGAAATCATTTCAACCAATAGCACAACAAGTAGTGCCAATCAGGCATGTGTGGAAGCAACAATAACTCTTTGTATGGTGCCTAACAAATTATTTTTCTTCTATTAGTTCATTTCCATCAGAAATCAAAAAATAAGATAATGGGTTCTGCAAATCAGCATCATAAATATAGTTATATTTTCCTTCCTACATGCAGAGGAGGTACAAGAAATGCATGACTGCAGACAAAGTAGGGTAGAAACTTAACTGGGTCATAGGCTCATACATGGAATTCACCAGGCAAAGTGAAAAATAGAACATACAAAAACACAAACAAAAGCTTCCATTAGCAATCCAGAAATAAACATACCTACCGTGTTACTTTGGGTAACATACTGTCTAACTCTGGGTAATAGACCAATATGTGGAAAAAGTAAAACTGAAACCTGACTTCTAAATCTTTAGGAGAACTGATTGTAAATATCATCAGTGTTACCTCATGCCAAGTTATTCTAGAGAATGACTAGATAATTATGGGAATAGCTAACACTTTCCACACTTGTCATATAAACTGTTTCATTTATTTAGATTATTACTCCAATTCTTCTTTTCCTTTTGCCTTCATAGACATAACTTTGGATACAAAAATGTGTTCCTTCGTTTAATTATGGCAAGTAAATACTGAGCTGCTCCTTTTTCTCATAGACATAATATTTTGTCTGTTTATAAAGCTCCTCAAATAAAATGTTTACTTCCCCCCCCAAACCATTGATATATGTATTTGTCCATTCACATTAATAGAGGCAGCTAGATATAGTAAAAATGTCAGGACATGAAGCCCATTTAGCTAATCCTAGTTTAGTTGTGAGTTGTTTAATCTCTTGAGCCTATTTTTCCTTAACAGTGATGTTGGACTATTTATGCCTATCTTGCAAGATTGTTAATGAAGATTGAGTTATAAAATTTACATAAGATCCCTAGCTTTGTTGTTGGAATGAAACAGTTACTCTATAAATGGCAATGATTATTATTCATTCCCCAAATATTTATTAAGACTCTACTACATTCCAAGCACAGTAGTTGGTGCTAGGGATACAAAGATGAATAACATATGTTCTTGCTCTCAAGAGATCTCATAAGCTATTGGGGTTGCGGGGGATAGACAATTAAATGAAACTCATAGCTAGTTAGTGCCATAATGCAGACAATTTGAACTAAGTAATGGGAAGAAGTGATTCATGAAAACTGTTTATTTGAATACTCATTTGGAATATCATTTGGATACAGCACAGCAGTTTAAGTACTTGGGCTCTGAAGTGAAGCCCAACTGGTTTGAAAGCCTGGTGTTAAACTAGCTGTGTGATTTTGTACAGGTTACCTTAATCTATCCACACAAGGAAGATAGCCTCTACCTTTTTATCAGCCAAGGTTCAGACAGAAAAACAGAGCTCATGACAGGTAGTTCAGTAAAGGAATTTAATATGGAAAAGTGTCATAAAGGTATTAGAAGAGTTAAAAAGCCATATACCAGTAGGAAGTCATTCCCATGCCTAACGCTGTTATCAAAAAGGGAAAAAGGCTGCGCTGCAGGAGCTGGTGTCCTTCAAGGACACACAGCCACTGTCAGAGGCTCTACCTAAAGTGGGTGGATATGCCCTGGCTGTTTTTTTCTCTTTACATTCCTGTCAAAAGTTCAGAAATAACAGAAGTAAGACCAATGAATCACTCGAGTAGTAATTAATAAAAGTTTGCTGTGCACAGACCAAAAAAGATAGTTTGCAAAACCAGGAGCACTAAAACTGTGAGAAGTGAGATGATTAATTTTCAGAAATACCAAATAAAAGCTATGCTGTGTAGTTAATAATAAGCTTACAACCTATTGGGAATATGTACGAACCGCTCCTCTGCAATGGAACCCAAACCCTTAGACACTTCACTTCCTGGTTCTTCTTCCCCTCTTCATTTCACTTATTTTTCGTGGGCTTTGCAATGAGTATGCGCCAAAGAACTGAAGTCTCTGCATCACCTCAAGGAATGTACATTTGTTCCAATCAGACTACTTTTTGCCTTACATGGGCATAGGTGACTTCCAGGTAAGGCTGTAACCTGTATAGTACTCAGCCGATGAGGAATCAGGAGAGGGACCTGCATGCTATGAGATAAAT
The DNA here is from genome assembly GCF_022079265.1 of Lynx rufus. Classification (NCBI taxonomy): domain Eukaryota; kingdom Metazoa; phylum Chordata; class Mammalia; order Carnivora; family Felidae; genus Lynx; species Lynx rufus. The sequence continues at coordinate 54,228,295 of NW_025814889.1, forward strand.
TGCCTGCTGTAACTGTACCAAGTGTGCCTGTTCATCAGACACCCACTCTTGTAAGAATGTTGATTAAATCCTCACTTCACTGTGCTCTGAGTCTCTGTGTTACTCTGTTGATTGGGTCAGTGGGCTTATTTATCACACAAACGAAAACATGGAATGTGGCTCAGGAGTATATTATTATAAAGCATCTAAACATAGTAAGAAAACAGTGACTGTTTTATTTTCACAATGGTTGGTCAGAATATTAGAATTTTCTTAAGTGATAGTGAGTTGGTCAGTGGTCATTTCATATCAACTTTGGGAAATAGTTTAAGTTTTGCTTATGATTTCCAGAAGCACAAGCAAGAAATAACCCACATCCAGTTAGTCTTGCAAAAAATAAGCTAAATTAAATGAGTAAACTGGTTTTCTCTGCTCCAAGAATTTCCAAGGCTGATCTTGTTTGTTTTGATTTTAACAATTCCAGTCTCACACCAATACTTGCCACTGACAACCTAACATGAAATCAGATGCAAGGGTGCCTGGGAGATTCAGTCTCTTGGGATACAGAGAGGATCAGAGGATGGGAGGCAGAAAAACAAATAACCAACACAGCCACAATCAGTTGGAGTAGAATTAAAATAATATGTAATAAAAGTGTAATATGATGCTAGAGGATAATCAACATGCAGTGAAGGGTAGCTATTTATATTATTGGATAATATACTTTCAATCCTCAATACTCTTTTTTTTAGTTTATTTATTTTGAGAGAGGGAGAGAAAGTGAGAACATATGGGAGGGGCAGCTACAGAGAGATAGATGAAAGAGAGAGAGAGAATCCCAAGCAGGCTCTGCACCATTCGTGCAGAGCTTGATGAGGGGCTTAAACTAATGAACCATGAGATCATGACCTGAGCCAAAATCAAGAGTCAGATGCTTAACTGACTGAGCCAGCCAGGTGCCCCCTCAATGCCTTTTTAATTCTCAGTAATAGACTCAGGAGATTTAACTAGTTCCATAATTGGCCATCTCTCAACTGTACATATGTAGACATTGCAATGTATATGTGATAACCAGTAAGACATGAGACTTTGTCGTCAAATGAACTGATTTTCAACTGATTCATACATCAATCATTTTTATATTATGTAAACACAGTTTCAGTCACCAAATCTTCACATAGAAAGGTACATATCCAGCTTTCTTATTTAAGTTATATGTAGGAAAAATGTCCAAAGAGAACTGAGCTATATACTCTTAGTTACCACTAAGTGCTTTGTTAGAATGTTTCAACAACCAGATTTTTAAAAGTACAGTCAGAAGTAAACCTTTCAATGATGGAATAAGAAAAAAGGGGGGGGGGCGCCTGGGTGGCGCAGTCGGTTAAGCGTCCGACTTCAGCCAGGTCACGATCTCGCGGTCCGTGAGTTCGAGCCCCGCGTCAGACTCTGGCTGATGGCTCAGAGCTTGGAGCCTGTTTCCGATTCTGTGTCTCCCTCTCTCTCTGCCCCTCCCCCGTTCATGCTCTGTCTCTCTCTGTCCCAAAAATAAATAAACGTTGAAAAAAAATTAAAAAAAAAAGAAAGAAAAAGGGAAAAGACTAGCATTATTATTATTCCTTATTCTCATTATTTCCTTCTATGTGGATAGAATTCACACACAAATCCTCTCTCTGTAACCTCACCTACTCCATGTGAGATGGCTGATATGATTGAAAGACTACTTGGGAAAGCCTATTTGGAGGTCAACTGTAAGAAAGTGTGCCAACAGAAGTAAGCCACATTCCCTATCAGCTTGGTAAGTGCTAAAAGTGATGTTTTGGACTCTGTGTGTTATACTTTTCTGTCTTGTTTTTCAATTGACTCAAATTAGGATGGGGGAAATCTGGTATTTATTGATATTTATTGGACACTCTCAAAGGCCCCAACATACAAAGAAAGCATGGAGAAGCAGTTTTCCTAAAAGGCTATGACCAGATTAGAAAAACACAAGATCTATTATTATATATACAATATGATACCATTTTTTTGTAAAACTATATATAATTGGAGATAATAAAAAAATATAAACTTTGTACATAATTTTTATATTGTAGGCCCTCTCTAAAAGCTTTATAAATATCAATCCATTTAATTTTCCTAAAACTCTATGACATCAATAATATCATCCCAACTTTAAGGATGTGGGATTAAAGCACAGAGAGGTCAAGTAATGTGTGCAAGGACATATAGCTTGTAAGTGTCAGAGCCAGGATTCAGATCCAAGCAGTATGCCTTTGAGATTATTAACCTAGGCTGCCTCTCCATTAGGGTGTGTGGTGTGTGTGTGTGTGTGTGTGTGTGTGTTCATTGTGGTATTCATTTAGATAAAATACTGAAAGACCTAAACCAGAATCTTAAAAGCAGTTCTCTCTGGATGGGTTATGGTTGATTTTGTTTTGTTTTTACTTTGAAAATTTCTGTGCTGTTTTCCACAAGAATGGTTATACTTTTTTTATTTAAAAAAATAGAGAAAAAGAACACCCATCTTTGGAATTGATTTTTTTTAATGTAATAAGAATGTAGCACACTTCTACTTCATGTTCATATTGTATTCCTAACTACTTCTATTTTTTCTTATTTCTTTAATTATTTTGCTTTCACTAATATATTTTGTCTCCTTTTCTCTCCCTTCTCTTTGATTATTTGGTATTTATTTTAGCTATTCAGCCCAATGCATTATAAATTTCCTGACAAGCCACTGAAAGAGCTAGAAGGTATCTGGGCTCACTACTTAGCACTTCACACTGGCTGCATGTTGGCACAAGCCATGAAGGTATCCATTCCTATTTCTACTCTGGGATTAGTAAGTAAAACACTTGTTTAAATTATATAAAGGGAACAGTTTAGAGGCCTGAATAAATATCAAGAGAGAGGCTCGGGGGCTAGTGTCAGTCACATGAATGTGCACATGACTGGCATCTCCTTCAAGTTACCCCTCAGCTGAATTTGTCAGCATGGTGGCTTGGGTCATTAGACAATTTTAAATTATCTTTATTCATGGCCGTATGCTTTTTTATTTATACTTCTAATGGGCCACTGAATGGGCCACAGGAAGCTTGAGAAGCACTAATGTTAAAATATAACCTAATGAGGAGCATTAAAAAATAGTAAATTTTTTTAGTTGATTTATTTACTTTCAGAGAGAGAAAGAGAGTGGGGAGGAGCAGGGAAAAAGGGAGAAAGAATACCAAGGAGTCTCTGCACCATCAGCACAGAGCCCAGTGTGGTGTTCGATCTCATGAGCTGTGAGATCATGACCTGAGCCAAAATCAAGAGTCAGACCCTCAATCGACTAAGTCACCCAGGTGCCCCCCAAAATAATAATGTTATAAATTTCCCATAAGGTTACTTTCATTGGATCATTAAGTTTCATTCATCTAATCAAAAATTTTACCTAGGACCTTATCTTATGGCCTTATTGTTCCAAAATCAATTTTGAAAAGGAATAATAGGTGGAAAATTGAATCTAGATGGTTTTTTTCACACTCAGAGACATATCTGCAAATAATAACTTAAAAGCCATTCTCCTATTTCAATTTGAAAAAAAATCAAGCATTATAAAACTAACTTTTCTGATTTTTAAAAAATTTTTAAACAATCTAAGCATAGAAATTCCTAACATCATATCAGCTTTTTAAATACCTTAAGAAATATAATAAACACAAAAATCTACATTTTCATATGTGATTCCCCACAGCCAAAGACAACATAATGTCATTTTTGAATTTATTTCTTCACAGATCAAACATTTACTCACAATATTAGTTTAAAATTAAGAGTGTACACCTTTTGTTAATATGATGTACATGACAAGAAATTTGCATTCATACTTAATATTACCAAATATTATAATTAAATAAAATTAATAATTGCCTACCCATATCAATTTAAAATTAAACATTTAGGGGCACCTGGGTAGCTCTTGGTTTCAGCTTAGGTCATGATCCTAGGGTTGTGGGATCAAGCCCCATGTTGGGCTCTGCACTGAGTGTGGAGCCTTCTCAAAATTCTCTCTCACTCTCCCTCTGCCCTTCTTCCTCACACATGCTCTCTCCCTCACTCTAAAACATAAAATAAAAAAATAAAATTAAACATTTAGGTATAATTGTCTACTATTAAATAAGCTTTTTTTAATTTATAAGAATTTTCAAAAGATTATGCATTATCGTGAAGGAGAATAAGAATCTT